>NW_020289895.1:2400000-3000000 GCF_002926085.2 Candidozyma duobushaemuli
CGATCGAAGCCAATCGGGCTCTTTTCTCTGTACGCTTGAAATCCGCCTTCACCACACATTCTAGCCCCTTCTTTTCACATCTCGTGCACGGAAGCGGGTCTCTCACCTGGGCGTCACATTTCAGTTTTTGTTGTCGACACGAAGTGCAAGCTAGTCTTCGAGGTTTGAGGTTTTCGTGTTGATCGTTCTTTTCTCCTCGGACTTCCACATCCGGGGTCGGCTCCTCCTTGATCTGCCGATTAAGCTCTGTGAGCTCATGCGTGATGTTGGCGATGTGTGCCAACCGGTCCAAAGAGGACTTGGTATCCATGTCTGTGGAGTAATTAGACATCAACACTTAACCCATCGCGGGCCTGCACCAGAAAGAAACAACCACACCACCTGAGGAGGACGATAGAGATAGACTCTTTGGTGGGATAATTGGATTTGGCTTTTTGGATTTTGGATTTATTGGCTGAGAGGAAGGGTTTTGCTTGGTTGTTTCAGTGATTGGATAGACCGACGCGGAATTCGAGGGCTGTTTCTACCACGGAAAGAGAGACGTTACAAGGCCTTAATTATCTTGATTCTGCAATACCTTGAAAAGTAGCTTCGAGGAGTGGTCCATTTGGCTTTGTGACACTTCTGGCAGGTTTCGAGTTTGTGGTATCAACAGATCACCAGAGCAGCAGTTCACGATTGAACATACACATACACGCAATAAACCAACCATTGCTGAAAAGTCAAGTTCAGCAAAACTCGCTTATTGACAACGAAGAACGAATAAGGATTCCGATTTTTGGGAATTCCGAACCTACATCTTATCAAGAGCGGTTCGCTACTACTAAAGTTTTCACATATCAATTGAAAAACCCACAATGAACGCCCTTGGAGAGGTCTCGCTGGACGTCCGCGTGCTCCTCATATCTGTGTTTCTCAGAAGAGGCAGTTTTGGTCTCACCAACCAGGTGCTTACGCTTTTTCTCAAGGCTGTTGGCGTCTCAAAGGCTCATATTGGCCTTTTCATGACACTCACGCTTCTAGGAGACACGGGAATCTCGTACCTTCTAACGTGGTACTCAGACCAGCTTGGAAGACGGCTTGTGATGGTCGCTGGAGCGATTTTGATGCTTGCTTCCGGGCTAGTATTTGCATGGTTTCTGAACTTTTGGGTTCTTTTGGTAGCAGCAATTTTGGGTGTCATTCTGACATCTGGCGATGAAACAGGACCTTTCAAAACGGTAGAGGAGGTTTGTATTTCCCATCTTACGCCGCCTAAACACAGAGCGTCCATCTTCGCTTTATACGGATTTTTGGGCCGTCTAGGTGCTGCTTCAGGCGCTCTTTTGTGTGGATTTCTCGTTGACTACTGGAACTACGCCCTCGAATGGGACTTGGAAAAATGCTACAGAGCTATTTTTATTGGCTACTCCGCTGTGGCCCTTGCCAAGCTAGTTTTGGCGGTTTGTCTCAGTAAAAACTGTGAACTTCATGAGTACCTAGGTGACGACACAGGCGCCGAAGTGACGGATCTGGAGACTGAGCAGCTTCTTGAAAATGGCGCTGAAAACGCCACCGGCAGCGGCTTCAGCCCTCAAACAAAACGCATACTTCCTCGGCTTCTTGTGGTGTTCATGCTCGATTCCTTGGGATACGGTTTCATGCCTCCAGCGTGGATTGTCTTCTACTTCAAGAAAACCTTTCATCCAGCGGCCCTGGCTTTGGGAACCTTGTTTTTCTTCACCAACATGATTGACTCCTTGTCGTCTATAGCACTGGCGGTAACGTTCCATTGGCTAGGTCCCGTTAAAGCAATTTTAGCGGCCCAACTCCCCTCGGCGGTGTTTTTCTTCAGCATCACGTTTTGCAAAACATACCTTTTGGCAGCCGTTTTCTACTTTTTGTTCTGTGCCACAGGAACAATGGACGTTGTGCCCCGGCAGGTGCTTTTGACAGCTATTATTCCTAAAGCAGACCTTCTCAGGGTGATGGGAACGGTGAATATTGCCAAAACGTTTGCCAATTGTATTGGGCCATTCTTCACAGGCCATTTGGCAGAGCACGGGTTGCTTAGTCTTGGTTTTGTTATAAATGGTGTTTGTCTTGTGGTAGCTGATACTATCTTAGGTATAAGCTTTGCCCATCTTGATGGCGATGTCTTAGCGAAGCATACATAAGGGGGCCAGTTTAAAAATATTTCTATATCAAAACTTAGAGGATATCAAAACTTAGAGGATGTCGATAGTCATTAAATGGGCTTGTGGTGAAGATTGATGTCTAAAGAGGTGGGATAGTGGACCGTACAGATCCACAATTGATTGAAAATCTGCCCGAGCCAGTTAATACTACATTTCTAATAATCAAACCTACAATCCGTTTCGAATGCAATTTTTGTCTATAAGATGCACCTAATCGTTAGTCGTGAGTCATGCTTAGAATAAGAAGTGGTACACCCGCTTGTACCAGGGCTTGGCCCGAAGAGCAGCCTTCTCCTCCTGGAGCTCCTGCTGCAATTTGTCAAAGTCGCTTTCACAGCGGCCTGTGTCAATGTCCATTGTGTCCAAAGGAACCACAAACATCCAGCGTTTCTTCCAGAAACCGTTATAGAGCTTGTGGCCAAGGTAGAAACAAAGGACAATGACGGCACCAAGATAGTTCTTGAAGAACGCCGTGGCATCTGGGGATTCGCCCAATGGGAAAAGAGAAACCCAGAACTGGAGACACAAAACCACCGTAAGACAGATGGTAGCGTATACTGAACCCCACACGCCGGTTTTAGAAAGGTAAGGCAATTCCGTGAGTGGTCTGCCTTGACGCTTCATGGCAGCTCTGAATCTGACGTGACCCAAGGTACACGAAGCCCAGGTGAACAACGTAGAAAGCGCAGAAAGAGCCACCAACCAGGCGAAAACCTCACCCTGCTTTGGAGAAGCAGCCACAAAGGCCATCAAACCGACAATGGCCGAGGTCAAGAAACCCACGAGCGGTCTGCCGTTTCTGTCGACATATGTGAAGATCTTAGGAGCAAGGCCCTGTTCAGCCAAGGAAAGGATGGTTCTGGAGAAACCGTAAACGGCCGAGTTACCGATGGAAAGAAGGGCAATAATCACCACCACGTTGAAAATGGAAGGAAGGGCGGTGATGCCTCCGTTCTGGATGGCAATGACGAAGGGAGAAGCAAAAGCGCTGTCGCCAGAAACCAATCTGTCCTCAGTGTAAGGCACCAAGAACGCCATAAGCGTCAAGGTGAACATGTAGAAAATGAGGATTCTGTAAAAGACCATTTTGATGGCGGAGGGCAAAGCGATTCTGGGGTTTGTGGACGATTCAGCAGCGGTAAGAGCCACCAACTCGGTACCTGCCAAGGAGTAAGTAGCAGTGACAAGCACAGAAATCACACCTTTGAAGCCGTGGGCAAAAGCACCTGGATTGTGCCAGTACTTGACGCCAATGTAGCCGGTATCGCCGCCACCACAGATCAAGACAATGGCCAAAATGTCGAAACCCACCACACCAAGCAATTTGAGGATGGAGGAGACCAATTCAGTATAAGCGAAACCGGCGGTTCCAAAGAGGTTAAGGCCCAAAATGAGAACGTAGAAAATGGCCACCCAAACGACGGTGTTGATATCGGAATCCCAGAACTGAATAGCCAAAGATGCGGCAACCAACTCAAGCGGTAAAACCACCACCCAGAACATGGCGTAGTTCCAGCCAGCAGCAAAACCAAAAGAGGGGTCGACGAAACGAGTGGCGTAGACGGCAAAAGCGCCCGAAACGGGGAAAGTCGACGAAAGTTCAGCCAATGCTTGCATCACACAGTAAAGGAAAGAAGACACAATGGCCCAACCTATAAGAATACCAGCAGGGCCACCGGCAGCCAAAGCCTGGCCGGAAACAACCAAAAGACCCGATCCGACGCATCCACCAAGAGCAATAAAAGCCTGGGACACGGGGTTGATGGAGGATTTCAATTTGGTGTTGGCGGTTTTCTTGACGGCTTTTTCAAGAGATTCCATGGACTGGCTGTCTGAAGAATCCTCATTTTCAGCTCTTCTGAAAGAATCTTTGAAGTTTTGCCAGTGCAGCACTCTTTGCAGAGAAGCCGACGTGTTGGTGCCGAAATCCTGGGAATCATACGACAAGTTGTCGTTGCTGGATTCCTTCGACATGGGTGCAAAAAGGGAATTTAGCTATGGATTGGAAGAATTGGAAGTGGGGGAATTATTTCCACAAGCTGGCAGCTGAAAAGCAGTGATTGAGTTTTTTGTATTTTTTTTAGTTAGGTCCAATTTTGCTGGATCTGGGTGTCTTATAAATCAGAGGTTTGCAGAAAAGTCCGATGCGTTAGTCAGAGGCTGGCGCAGAAAAAAGGAAAGACTGCGTCAAAAGCAAGAAAAAAGGTGCCCTGCTTTCATAACGCCGTGGCTACGGCGCGGAACCGGCCTGGGCTGGGTGAAGGGTTTTCGGGGTTGCGGAGACTCGGAAAAACACTTTTTCCGGTAGAAGCCAATCAATTTGGGCTCCCTCGACGGCCGCATGCGATTTACTCTTCATTTATCTCAAAAACCTAGCGGGAATCGCAGAATCGCTCGCCATCGCGTGACGCTGGAGCGATTTAGCCGCCGGCATTTGCCCCAGAAAAAAGCCGGTAACGGTTTTTTCGAGACTACATGCAGGACAAACCGCGATGGAAATTGCCCTACCACCTCTCCACATTTCGGGCCCTTCCGAGCGGGTGGGACTGGTGAAGAGAAAAAGTCAATTATTGGGCCCTTTGCTAGTGGCAGGCCGTGGTGTACGGGTTTTGTTCGTTTCATTCGGCGTTTTGGCTGCAAAAAAATAAAAGATGGAGAAGCTGAGGGTCGGTGGATGCAGCGGAACCGGACCGTGTGTGTGGGGCTTCCGCGGGGCTTCTTGTGAATTGAGTATCTTGAAAATCTACAAAATCAAGATCAAGTTCAAAAATCAAGAAATGGAAAAAATCGCCATGCAAGGGTCGGACCAGAAAAAATCCCGAACCCCATTGTAGTGGGGACCGGAAAAATTTTGATGGCTTGGCCTTCCACAATGCCTGGGCTTTTCTTTAAAAGGCCGTATTGAAAAGTGCAAAAGCCGACTTCTCAGATCGTAGGACAAATCTGGGGTAATCCTCTTCCATGCTATTCCCTGATTGGCTACTCTCCCTCTTATCAGAAACGGAATTGAAAAAGCGAATTTGACTATGTCTTGGCATTGAATCCTCCAGGCATCTTAGAGTTTTTCAAAACCTCGGCTCGTGTGGGGTCAGGGTCCCGATTCTGATAAGGTATCTACACTTTGGGAAAGCACAAATGAGGAAATGCAACTTTCAAAATAAATCTAGCATGTCCGGAATGTGGAGCGATCAGTGCACGGCTGAATATAGTCTTAGAGATAAGCCTTCACGATCAGGCCATTATTCAGCGAAAAGCCATGGAGACATACATTCAGATTTTGTTGATTTATGCTTTTGGCTTTGATCTGGACGCCCTGGGCATTGTTGATGCCACGCCGATCCTCGGGTGTATGTCCGGTGGTACCCATTGTGTAAGGCTCCCTAGGGGATGTATCGAATAAGGATAGCCAAGAAGAGGATGGAAGAGGGAGTGAGCTAATAAATTTTTAATTGATGGTTTTCGTTTTTGTGGCAGCATTCCCGCTGCACACGCATCGATGTGTGGTTAATCTGGATCTACAGGGTTCTGCTTTATCGACAGCGAGGTAATGCTGGTTTCGGGATGCCGATCCAGAAATAGCGTTTAGAGTCGGCTTAGGGACACGGTAGGCATAGACAGGGTTTTTGTTGACTTCGGAGGTGTCGAAAGGAGTCAGGCAGGGTGGAGGTTCCTTGGGTTGAATTGAGATTCTTGGAACCACTTGATAATATTTCGAACAGTGACGTTTTTCAGGGTTATCAAAATTTGAATGAATCAAAATAGCCTAGAGGGTCGCTAAGCAACGGGGACCCTTGGTTCATAACCAACGTTAATTACACTTGACAGGCCCAGGTCACAATAACGAGACTTTTGAGATAGGCTTCACAATGGAGAGAATAAAGCGAAGGTTCTGAAAAAACTTCCAATAGCGATTGGCATGCTTTGACTTGATTAGCTTTCCATTTGTAATTGAGGTTTTCGCTTGGGATGGTCAATTCCGATGGTTCAGTGCTGTACTGGTGAACTGAGGCAGCCTTTGATGCCATTTTTCGAAGAAACCCAAAAACCACCAAAATCACACAAATTCCCAAATCCATTGTTCCCTGATCCAAACGAAAAGCCTATCTCGCTTTATCTAGCCTTATCTATAACTTTAGCGAGACCCTGCGATGAGCCCCATACGCCGCATTAACCGAGCCTCATGATTGATAGATAACGATAACGAATTTGGGAGTTTTCCTTGGTTCAGAAATCCAGAATATCAAAACTTTGAAATCAAAGAATTCCCATGTTTACCCCGATTCGGCACCAGCGCTTAACTCAAAACGTCATAGCCGAACGGTCGGCGCTTACGGCCTGGTCTGGGACCGATCTGGCTGCCAAAACGCCTGGCAATTGCAAGTGTTTCCCGATATCCAAAATCCAGCCAATCAGGGGCAGCATTGAGTTTTTTTTTTTTTTTTTTTATCCGTCGTCAAACGTGTTTTTGGCACCCCACGGCTGCATACGTCATGCACCCTGACACCAGCGAGGATTGCTCCACACATCACCGAAATCAACCTACTCATACTACAACCACTTTTTTTACAATGAGCGACTTTCGTTTGAAAACAACAGTAGATCCCAAAGTCCTCCACCAGGTGTTCCTAGTGTGCGGCTCCGAATGGGGCCAGCCCGATCCAGAAGGTTTTGCCACGTTTCAGGCGAAACAACTTGTGGATGCCATTTTGAAGGGCAGAGCTGCTAAGGCGTTTTACTTAGAATCCAAGGACGGCGAGATTGCCTCTGTGTGTGTGGTCACGCAACACAAGGCTTTTTACAAAGACGGCGCCGCCGGAGGAATCGGTGTTCCAGATCCAGCGTCTTTTGGTGTCAGTCCAGCTACAGCGCTCAGATTGAGTTTTGTGTTTACGTTGGCGAAGTTCAGGGCCTCAAATTGATGGAGAAGCTCGTCCGGAAGGCAATTGCCGTCACCGAGGAGGAGGTGTTGAAGAAGGAGCTCGAGAAGCTGTCGGACAAAAAGGGGTCCTTCAGGAGCATGGTCACGGATCTGGAGGGCCGTGTGGACGAGCAGTTGGCCACGTACTACCTCGGCAAGAAGTACGTCTGGTACCTCTACTCGGCGATCAAGACGGCGTACTCGAAGTTCGGCTTTAAGGCGTACCCTGTTGACGGCTACATTGTGCCCCTGGCTGTTTTGGATAGTGAGGCTGCCGAGGCCGTCAAGAAGCTCCTCGGAGGCAAGGGCACAGACGCGTCGGTCCCAGGCAAAAAATTGACCCTTTTGGACGGCTCGAAGCAGCAGGACGTGCACTTGATCTCGCTGATTTTGCAGCTGAAGGAATTAGAGCTCTTGACCGACCTCAACAAGACCCTTTTCCACCTGGAGTTGGCTGGCGGGCGCAGGTCGCTGTCGTCGCTCACGAACGTGCAAACGGCGCTTTCTCTGACCCGGTTGGGCTCTCAAAACGAGCTTTCTGCTGTAGCAGAGAAGTTTGGCGGTGCTCAGATCGACCCAACCTCGCCCAAGCAGTCTGGCGTGAAAAAGAAGTCGTCCGTGCAAAATTTGGCCATGCCCAAGTTCTTTTTGCAGCCCGAGGAGGCCAACTTGCGGAAACAGCACGCCTCTGATGTGCCTAGAACGAAGAAGCAGGGCGGAGAAGAGTACTACGGCCACATCAAGGGCGCCATTCTCACCAACGAGTTGCAGCAGAAGAGCTACTATGTGTTGTGGTCGCAGATCATGGACGGCAAGCTCTTTATTGTTGGTCTGGGCGAATTAAAGGTGGACCCCTTCGGCGTGCTCTCCGACCCTACACGTGTGGAGGACCAATTTGGACGTAGAAGATCGTCCTTCACCGGCCTCAACGACTTGGGCGGCTTCAACTTCCTGGACTTGGAGCTTTTGGTCAGCACGGCCGTGCTTGTGGGTAAGAAACGTAGCCCTGAGCTCGAACGGATCTACGTCACATCCCAGGGCTTGCCAGACACCGTTCCCGCCGAGGTGTTGTACGATTTCTTCATCAACTACTTGCCCCGGACGGTGCCTAATGTTGTGAAGAAGGAGGACGACGGAGCCAAGGAGTCCAACACCGTGGAGTATGTGGAGGATTTTGCCGGCGACCAGCACCTTTTGCCCATGGCCAAGCGGTTTGGTATCGAGTCCCCTGAATTTGAGCTTGACTGGATTGCCAGCGGCAGTCTCATCACCTGGGGATGATCCACAAGCACATCCATTACGGAAAGGGCCAGGCCAAGGGGTATTTTAAAAAGCAATACACGCAAGCGGTGTAGCTGCCTCTACCAGTCATGACTCGTTGTCTGGTGGGGACCAGCTGCCAGAGGCTTAGATCCCACAAATGATCAAGAAGAATATGTAGCAAGAGTTAACCCAGATACAGTCATTCCCCATGAGACTGGAGACTGTCTACAACTTCAGAAGGGATGGATACCAGGTTGATGGAAAAGTCTAAAAGGAGTTAATACTGCTTATACCCACGCTTTAACCGGCATCTTTGTCAGGGGTTTCAGAACTCCACAATGAAAGCGGCCCCTCTTGCTCAAGGACGTTCTGCAGCGCCTCTTATCATCAGCCCCAGTCTAGCGAGAAATCTAAGCCGGGAGAATCAAAAGAAAGCACAAAAAGTGGGTTGGAGTTTTGGGTGATTTTTAGAAATCTAGAGTGAGGTAAGATGCTTCCAAAATTTACGAAACGCAGAACGGATTGCCCGAAAATATGCCACTACAATTGAGACTAGAATCGCTCAATTGGGCTAGCCCAAAAGAGCAACAGAATCAGGGCGAGGTTCAGCGGTTAAACTATGACGGCTCGAATCTGGACATTCCCCAGATCTTCTAAAAACGCTCGTTACAAGGTGGAGAGAGAACGACGAGGACAAACAATAAAAAAAATAACATGAGCTGTTGAAAACGAATGGGTGAAAATTGGCGGCACAATTGGCGGCCTTGCGTTAAATATTTGCTCGCTGTGAATTTGGAAAATTGTTGAAAGCGGCAAAGGCATTAACGCTTTGAAGAAGCAAAAACTCGAGAAGAGAATTCTGAAAAGTGCCTTTTGGTTTTTCCGGACCTTTTCCATTGAAAACCACCAATTTTCCAATCATGACGTAAACGGTTAACGGCGCTGTTTCTTGGCCCCTGCCCCAGCCTTGTGAATTATCGTTACAGCCTCACTAAGCTGGACTAAATCAGCACAGCCTTTTCCACAGCCATCATTTCGAAAGTTTTGGCGTGTGCACCTTGGTGGATTCACACAACGGGAGAATGCCCCGAGGATTATCGGATAAACGGTCGTGTTTCGTGTATCTGCGCCTCATTCCACTCTACATATAACCAGCAGCTGGGTTTTGCCCGTTCAGCTTGTGCTTTCCATGATAGAGTTGTTAATTTGGAAAATTGCAAAAAAAAGAAAATGTCGCCGAATTTTTCTCACACTTTAAACAAGGCTGACTCTGGTGAGGCTGGTGAGCCCAGAATTAGAGATCCGGTGGGAGGGGGATCTGAGAACCGGGGCTGCTGTCAGCCGTGTAGAGGGGTACATGGGGGCTGTGGGCCTGCTATTACGTCGCCACGGGCGTCGCTTCCCGCATAATTCGACAGCAGTGCTGCAGGGGAGTCACGGACGGCAGATAAGTCAGGGGAACATTGCTGCGCGGGACCATCTTGCAGTTACGTCGAAGCAAGCGTGGGAATTTCCCATAGTGGAAGGATGACGATTCCCAGACTACAAATTTCATGGGGTTTAGGCGTGGGGTTCGAGGTGGGGTATCCCAGACAAGGGGGGCTTTGCCGCCGTTGGTTGACGTGCCTCGTGCCTGGAGTGCGCACTGCATACAAAGCCCAATAAACAAAGGCCCTGCTTCTGTCATCTGCCGCCGACATTGGGCTTATGGGATTGTGCGTGGGTGGGTGATAGGGTGGGTGGCAGGTGGCACCGACTGTGTGCAGTGCTCAGCTGTGTGGTCAGCACAGCCTTGACTAAGCCCCATCCTTGCCCCTGGCTTTTAGCCGTCGCGGGCCTGCTGCAAATGCCGAAAGACAATACTTCGATATGCACACCTGCAGTGCGTACTGCAGGAGCGGCGCAGGACATGCAGCAGCTCGCGCACCGCTCTCTTATTTTGACGTGCAGCCTCCCCCAACACCAAATAAGGTGTCGCTTACGCCGTCTCCACTATATAAATCCACCATTCCCGCCGCTTTTCATTGTGTACAACTTTTTGATCATTTACAAGGTAGCCTCTCAGTAACTACCACATGTCCTACCCTGTCTATTATCAGCAAGATTACGCCTCCAGGCCGTTCCAACAAATGGGTCCCTCCGTCGTTGACAACTCCCAATTCCAACAAAGCCCAGGCTACTATAATCAACAGGTGCCCCAGCAAGTACCCCAGCAGATGCCCCAGAGAATGTCTCAGTTGGTGGACTACTACCAGATTCAAAATAACCAAAACAATCAACAACAACAACAACAAAACAGACAGCTGCTGCGGCCCATGGCGTTGCCTCAGATTCACACTAGCAATACCCCCCAGCCTTCACAACAACTAGACACTCCTTCGTCCAATGACCCCAAGCTTTCGCCCCAGCATTTCTGTTGCAAGTGCCCTCGGTGCCTCAAATGAACCTTCTGGGCATGGCCCAGCCCGTGGCCCAGCCATATCAACAAAACTACCAGCAGCCACAAAACGCCATTCTCGTGCAACCCGTCATGACCTCAAGGTACCTGCCTTTGGCCAATGCCCCTCAGGGAGCCCCAGCATCTTCCCCCGGCCACGGATACCCGCTTAGTCCGAGTCTGATGAGCGGCGAGGCCCACAGAAGAGATAGCGACGAGCTGCTCAAGGTTCCCGGAACAGGAATCAACTACAACTCGCTTGTCAGCTACACGGTGTCGCCAGCCAGCCGGCGCCGCAGACGCCTGGACTACAAGATGGTGGGCACAGATTCCGGATTGGCCAAGCATACGTGCCAGACTTGTGGCAAGACCTTCCCCAAGCCATACAACCTCAAGCTGCACATGAAGACCCATTCCACCGAGAGACCTTACAAGTGCCTGATGTGCCCCAAGCTGTTTGCCCGTTCCCACGACCGCAAGCGCCACGAGCATCTCCACCAAGGCGTCAAGAACTTCAAGTGTGAGGGTTTCCTTAAGGACGGCACTACGAAATGGGGGTGTGGAAAAACGTTTGCACGTCTGGATGCCTTGGCTCGCCATTTCCGGACTGAAACAGGCTGGCTCTGTATCAAGCCGTTGATGGACGAGGCCAAGGATGTGGAACTGGGCCGTTTACAAGCCGAACACCCGCTGTACTTTCAGCATTCGATTGCGCTCCCGCCGCTTCGCCAGCAGTGAGGAAAAAGCGCTTGTGATGATTGACGAACTGACGACGAAAAAAGAACTTGTAGGAACTCACTATTAGCGTGACTGATTTGCCTGGAGTTCTCCCCTTTTTACCCTCGAGCAAATAGTGCCATATACGCTGGTTGCTTCAGGTGTTTTAGACGAGTAGCGGGTGTGAAAGGTTGGTTTTTGGTGGGCTGGGGAAAACGATAAGCCATAATTTTGCGATGAGTTGTGTGCAGGGACAAAGGCATAGGACCACAAGACGGCTTTCTCGACGATCGACGCCTCTCTTCGAGAAAAGCAAAGCATCCATGCTTCTTTCGATCGTCAGCTTATTTTCATTAGGTCCCTCCGAAGCTTGTTTGTCCCCCCCCCCCCCATGACGCTGCCCTGGACAATGTGCGACTTTGTTGACGTAACAAGCGAGACCTTCATCTTATTGACGCATCGCCGATCGCATTATCCGCGCGGCATTGTCCAGAGCAAAGTCCATTCTCATTGGTTCCTGGCGCGCATGCAGGCGCACCGCATGTGCACCGCAGGTGGACGCCTCCCTGCCCCTTTGTGCGGCATTCCTGGCCGACACATGAATGCCCATTGACAATTGCCGTTGTCTTTTCCGCAATGTCTCGACCCACTGGATACGAGGCTCAGAGCCCATGGAAAAATGCAAAGCGAAAAATATATCTTTCACTGCCGATCGCACCTCCTTTGCCGAAGATCGAGCCCTCTGCAAGCCCCGTACTTGACAGAAGCTGCTGCTCAGCCCCCTTGCACACTTGCAGGACTGACGCTTCCCCAAGGAAACCCGTACCTCCCACACAGCAGCTACAGCAGCTACAGCAGCACGCCCGTGCACCACACATATCTTCCGGCCAGCCAGGAGCAGGTTCTCCAAGGCTGTCTGGATCCAGATCCCTGCCGGAGGGTCTCTCAATACATAACCGGATGCATCATGCTGATGATTTTCAAAAACTGCGTTGATAGTAGAATCTACAAAATGAGGGTTGACTTAGGGCGATTCTAGAATCTACGGGTTGCCGAATCCAGCAGTGATCTTCGGCTCCCATGGATTCCACAAAAGCCATCGTCTAAAAGTGGTGACTTTTTCTCCGATTCTCGATGCACAGTAATGGGACATCTCCGATTGGGCCTTTGACTCTGAAAATTCAGCCCGATCGAGGCTCAAAAGTCCTCGTATCCTGGCCCCTATCCAGCTTCAAGAGCCGGTTTATTAAAAGAATGGTGTTCCAGAAGCCATTCTGCGGAGGTGGCCGCAAAAGCCAATTTTCACAATCCTAGGGGGCATGAAAAGCTTAAACAATGGCATCTTGCTGAACAGGCTTATGTGAAGTTTATTAGGGGGCGTTGCAACAATAGTTTGTCTACTCTTACAATTTTAAGAGAGAAGATGCATTGAAACGAGATACGAGATTGTGCTGGTTTCAGAGTGTTGGTTGGGGACAAAGAAAACCAAAATGCAAAGTGACAGATACGAAAGCAGGGGTGTTTTTGTGGATACGGAGGAGCCATTTGTTGTCATTGAAGGACCATGCATTTCGTGAATTTTCGAAATATTTCTGATTTTTTACGGCTTGGTTGGCTTAGGCAACAGGGAGATGCAGAAAGCTCGACGTATGTGACCCGCCGCCTCGTATTTAGTGTAATTGTCCCGAGGCACGGGCCGGTGGTTAATGGGGATTTCGGGGAACTAATTTTGAGAAATATTAAAAAATTAGAAATCATTCTGAATAAAGTGAATGCAGCCCGTTGCTGATTTACCTCTCAACAATTTGAGAGAGTTTGCCTAATGCATATATCCACTTCTGATAAAGGCATAAGCAGATCTTTGCAGCTGCATTTCTGAATTAGCCGCCGTCGCTACCCAAACCATAATCTTGCACTGCATTCCGAAACTGCTGTTTCCTGACCCGGCAGAAACCAGGCATGACTAGTAGATCTCTGTGGGATTTTACGGTGAGGAAAATCACCCCTGAAGGTTAATTGGAGGTCCCGGATGGTGGATGTTTCGGCAAGCCGAACTTCCGGTTCAATTGAATAATCGTTTGAACACAGTTGGAAAATGATGTACAACGAATCAAATTCCTTATTTTAATGGAAAATGGCACTGGTTTTCGGCAACCGGACAGAATCAAGATCGATGTTCATTAAGAAGCCACATCCATGGGAGTTCAAATAAATAGCACTTGGTGCATCAGGAATCAAAGTGCACTTTCCCGTTCCCTGGAATACCATCATATACATCGAAAACGAGCAATTCCATTTCAGATTTGAAACTCACTGAATTCCATCAATTGAAGCACTCCCCCAACACTCCAATTCACCTTGTACCGTTGATGACTTCCAAGAAACCACCCCTCTTTGTGCCCTCTTGTCAAGACCATGCAGCGTTTGCGACAGACACCGACACAATTTGACAAACAAAAAGCACAAATTCTAAATCGAAAGTTGAGAATAATATAGCAACCAAAAGAAATGCTACACTAAATGCTGATCTAGATTGTCGATATTGATGGAGGTGTAACCATAGGGTTACCTGGTACAGTGTAGCTGAGTATTAGGTGAGAGGAATACAAATAAACTACATACTTTTAAAAATACGAATACAGTTACTGAATCATTGAGTATAGAGTGGCCATGCATTCTATCTAAGTTTCCTGTTTTATAGAGTTTGATCCATGAATGTGTAGAGCTATTAAGTGCATTACTACTATGCAGCTAAAATGAAAAGTAACAAGTGAAGCCTTTGCATTGTAGGGTTCACTGAGAAACCTCCTAGAACAATATCATTTTCTTATCTCCCAATATCCAAAAAATTCATCATTTCCACCAATCCTCCATCTTTCACAAAATGCAATCTGACTAAACCCGGACTTTCATTGGCCGCACTCCGAGGACCCTGCCAGCCCTCGGCCCGAGGAAGTCACGATATCGAACCGAGCAAAAACCAATATCAATTCTCATAAAACTTGGATCGACATCTCCAAATCCAGTGAAATTCTTCACCCCATAAGAACATATCTCGGTGGAACGGCCGGCGATAGGTCCCACGGACTGCACACAGACGCCCCACCTGCCCCACAGATTCTGGGGTACTTAAGCATCATCGATTCCTCTTTTTCTTCCACTAATGAAGTACTCCCTTTTCGAATACGAGGAGGAGCTTCCTCGCCTTCCCGTGCCGCTGTTGGCGCAATCCACTCACCTGATATTGGCGGCGTTGAAGCCCCTTCTTCCTGCCGAGGAATACTCGGAAATCTTGAACGAAGCATCGCAAGTGATCACCAACAAAACGGTGCTGTTGATCCAAAGACACTTGGAGGAAGCTGCCAAGAACCCAAACGTCACGTGTTACTTGAACGCCGTCAATGGCGAGAGCTACCCGGGAATCTACGGTGACTTGAACGGCGATATTCTCCCAAGAAACCCGTTTTTAGTATTAGAAGAGGATCCGTACGCCCAGACCATCAATCCACCTAACCAGGCACAACGTACGGCTTCATTGGTGAACTCCACGCTAAAGTTCATTGTGAGTTTGAGAAATGGCACCTTGAAGCCCGATGTGACCCCTAAACTGGGCACTCCACTTACGATGAAGTGTTATATGAACTTGTTCGGCACGACCAGAGTGCCTGATGAGCTGCAAGAATACCACCACATTACGATTGCCAAGTATAAGCACTTCAACGATTCCCGCCACGTGCTTTTCATCTGCAACAACCAGTACTATACCCTAGAGGTGCTTACTCCTTGTGAAGATGTCAACAAGAACCCAAAGCATCAGATCTGGTTCAATGATGCCGAATTGGCTCCGATCGTTCAGGAGATCATCAACCAGTCCTCGCTGGTGGACCAGATCACCGCTGTGAATAACGGAATTGGCGCTATCACGACTCAGACATACGGCTACTGGAAACAGGCCAGAGTGGAGTTGAAGAAGATCGATCCTAATTACCTTGAAGCGGTTGATAATGCTCTTTTTGTGGTTGTGTTGGATACCACCAGTGCTCCAAAGACCGACCAGGAAAAGACCCAGGTCATCTCTCACGGAACATCTCGTTTGTTGGAGGGCACCAATATTCAGATCGGTTCGTGTACTTCTAGATGGTACGATAAACTTCAGATGGTGGTGACTTCCAATGCAGTCGCAGGCGTTGTTTGGGAGTCCTCGCTGATGGACAGTACGGCCATTTTGCGTTTCATCAGTGACATTTACACCGATTCGATTTTGAAGCTCGCAAGAAACATCAATGGTGCTGAAAATACCCTCTTTGACGAATCCGTGCAATTCGTGTCTGGTAAGGTGAGCGATCATAAGCCTAACGCTATGGAGCTTCGTTTCACAATGACTCCAGAGCTCCAACACTTGATCCACCTTTCTGAGACTCGTCTTGCTGATCTTTTGAACCAGCACGAGTACAAGAGTCTCACAATGAAGCTCGATAGTCATCTTTTGACGAAATCAGGCTTGCTGGCGGATTCATTCTTGCAAATCGGTTTCCAAGTTGCTCACTATGCTTTGTATGGTAGAGTTGCCAATACTTTGGAACCTATCACCACGAGAAAATTCCGTGATGCTAGAACAGACTTGGTGGCTGTGCAAAACGAGCCCATCAACAACCTCGCTAAATTATTTATTACCTCTGCTGACAACGAGAAGAAGTGGCTGTCGTTTAAGGCTTGTGCCATTGACCACACAAAGCATTATCGTGATGCTATGCTTGGACAAGGTTTCGAAAGACACATTGGCGCTTTGCTTCAAGTTTTGAAGAAGCCTAGTGCAGTGGAAAGTTTGAACAGTCTCAACAAGGATGTGGAAGGTTTGGAGCCCATTCCACCAGTGGAAGTGATGGCGGATGAGTACATCCCTTTCTTGTCCAATGAGTCTATTGAAAGACTCACAGGTGCAGAGCTCTTGATCAGTAATTGTGGTAACCCTGCTTTGCATCTCTTCGGCATTTCGCCAGCTATTGACCAAGGCTTTGGAATTGGTTATATCATCCACAAGGATAAGGTTGTGGTGACTGTGTCATCGAAGTTCCGCCAGACGGAGCGCTTTTTGAGCACCTTCCGCTCGGTGATGAAGGAGGTGAAGAACATTCTTCGTGGAGAGGCCGATATTTTAGAAGAAATGGCCGACTCTGAAACAAGAAGGTACGAGCTCAAGCGCCTTCGTATTGAGAAGGAGTTGAAGAACGTCAACAAGGACTTGTACCTGACTAGGCACCCTATCGATCTCAGGTTGGACTCGACAGCTCTGTTCAAGCGTCCAGAAAGCCCGTTGAGGGAGGTTCCTCCTGTGATCCAGGAGTCAAGCAGCAATTCTGACGATAACAAGGACGACGAGTTCAACTACCTTGGTGGTTACGGCTACTTCGATGTTGGTGAGGTCGATATCAGACGGGACGAGCTTGTACGTGATGAGTCTTTCTTGAGTACTAACACCTCGAGTATGACCTCCAGAACAGGGTCGCGTGTTCACTCCAGTGGCGATTTGTACCAGATGGGAAAGCAAAAAGGCCTCCAGTTGCCATCTCAAGGCATGCAATTGCCTCAACAGCCTGATCTCAAGCAAAAGATCTCGTTGAATGACCAAATCCGCGATCGTTTGCAGCCAGACATTCTGTCACCCAGCCTCGACGAGGTAATGAACCAGAGCGAATGGCCGCAGCAGCAGCAGCAGCAGCCGCAGAGCAGAAAGAAGAACCAGATCGGCCGCGAGGTGCCGATGCTGAAGTTCTAATATTTATTGAATATAGTATTCTAGTAAGTATTGATTTTCCTGTACACAGCGCCCTATATCCGAGACCTCCATCTGAGTAAGCTAAAGCACTAATTTCTTACCATGTCGTGGAGCGGGATTGCCCGAATTCCGAGGTCTATAATACAAATCCGAGGAGTAGACGCATCGAAGTTTCTTAATGGACTCATCACGACCAGGCTTTTGCCCAATGTGGTGAAGAAAAAGCAGCATACTATCAGTGACAATGAAAACAGGCACTTAGAGCTTCAGGAGGTTATAAACCCTGAAAAGAACTGGGGACTCATGCATGAGGATATCTACGATCCGGATTGCAATATTTTTGTACGCCGAGACGGTGTGCTGTCGATGTTTCTCAATTCCAAAGGCAGAGTCGTGAATGACTGCTTTGTCTATGCTAATCCGTACCACACACTCACTGATGCATTCAAAAAAAGCATAGAGGAACCCAATTTTTTGATTGAGATTGATCCAATGTATGTTTCTGCGCTACAGACGCTTCTACGCATGCACAAGCTCAGTGCAAGAGTCAAGATCGAGCCAATCAAGGAGATCTTCTCATATTACTACTACAACGAGACGCCCGAGTTTGAGGAGTGGCTAGAGGACTTCCAGGGACAGTACTTGACGACAGGCGACCCAGAAGGTGCTTTGGAAAATGCCAATAAGGTCGTTGAGGAAGAGCTCATATTCAACAAGGCATTTGCACCCAACGTGACTGGATTTGCCATCGACAACAGAATACCCGATTTTGGGCTCAAGGTGCTAACGACCGAGGAGGCTCAAGATCCAGCGGACATTTTCTCGGACTCCTTCAAGCAGCTTTTCGAGGTTAAGGAAGTGCTGCCTCGCCAAATCACCGATAGGAGGTATACTAATGGGCTTTTTGAGACCGCCGATGCCCCCAAGGGCATGTCGCTTTTGCCATTCGAGTGCAATTTGGATTACATCAACGGCTTGAGTCTTGAAAAGGGCTGTTACGTGGGACAGGAGCTCACCATCAGAACGTTCAACGGAGGAGTTATCAGAAAGCGTGTGGTTCCGCTTACGTTCACGGCTGATGAGGGCGATTTGGCGAAACTCAGTGAAGCTGACGTCACGGAAGTGTCGCTTGAACCAGTTGCAGCTGAAGAACCAAAAACAGCGGCACCTTCGCCTTTTGATAATTCCAAGTCACCATTTGAGAAGTCCAGCTCGCCATTCGACAAGTCCAACACCCAGTCCAGCTCTCCATTCGGCAGCTCAGGAAAAGCTCCTGCTCCCAGACGCAGCAAGGTTGGAAAACTTCTCTCAGTTCGAGGCAAAATGGGTTTCGCATTGGTCAACATTGACAAGCTCAAAAAGGACGGACGCCTCAAGGTTCTGGTTCCTGGCATTTCCAAGGCTCTAGACGCCACAGCGCATATACCCGAATGGTGGCCCGAGGAGGAGTAGCCAGGCTGGATCCTACTTACATCATCACCGTTACATGGTGTCTCATCAACCGTGCATCACCATCTGCAACCCAAAACGCTATAATTGCATCGCAGGCCCCTGCGTTATGCTACGCAGTGAAGCATGCAGCAAAGGGCTTTGTCAACGTGAGGCAGGCTGTTACATCATCTATAAAGCACTACAAGTTGCAACCGTTTCTTCCTTGGGACCGAAGCCCAAGTGTATAGTGCATCCCGTGAAAAAAACCCCGTCAAAAGAAATGCATAAAGTCTACCAAGTATTACAGATTATTACCATAGGTATGAGAAGTACGAGGTAGCTACAATGGCATTGTGAAGGAAAAGTCCAGAACCACACTCCTAGGGACCCTGTTTATAGTCGTCCAAAAATTAGTCAACCTCTGGACCAGTCGGACTTGTTTGTTGATGTCTCACGACAATGTGACACCCCATTGTGTGAAACAATGCCCTCATCAAACGACAATCTACGACAAAAGTGGCATCTACCAAAACGCCAGCTACACTCATATAAATAGCGTTTTATTGAACTCTAATCCCGCGGGGCGCCACGGCGTTCACACGAAGCTTGCTCCGTCTCTCTATCACGGTTCCCAGATGACAACCTCATGCAACGGCAGCAGCTCTATCAAATAAATCACTCGAAAGCACGGGGCGCCTCGCCCTCGGGCCGATGTACTGGGGGTCTCTCCAGGGACCGTAGTCGTTCAAGGCCAAGTCCTGATCACTCACGTCGCTGCTTCCACCGTACTTCTTGGGCAAGTTTTGCGGTGGAATCTGCTTGAGCAACTCCTTCTGATAGGACGTGCTCAAAATGTGGATTTTCGACACGGTGACAGGGTCCAAGAAGGGCTTGAACAACTTGAACAAGGTGGAAAAGCCAAAGGGGGCGTTGATGCAGTAGAACTTGCCCATTCTCTCCGGGTAGTAGTCCTGGCCGATCTTGGAGGCCTCCTTGACGTAGCCAATCACCTGGTAGGCGGCGCTCATGCTGATGCCCTTGAGGTCCATGATGGTACACGAGGTCTCGACCAAGTAGCCCTGTTTTCTCGAACAAGCAGGCAATCTGTACTGGGTGAACAGCTCGTACTCCCAGGTCAAGTTCTTCAACATTCTCTCCTGGGTGGTCACCTTCAACATGTCGGGAAGGTAGACCTTGCCCAACTCCTCAAAGTAAACCGGACGGCCGTCTTTATCGGTCTTGTGGTAGTACTGCGGGTACATCTTGGCCACGAGGGGCTTTTCCGTGTAGTGGAAGTCCTTGAGGATGGTGTTGACGCCAAACTCCTTTCTCCACTTTTCACACTCGACAAACATGAACTTCGCCTTGGCCAAGTTGAACTTTCTGGCTCTCAAGAAACGAAGAAGCGACGCATCGTCAAGACGGTACTCGAACCCTTCAGCAACAAGCTCCTGTCTCAACTGGGCCAAGATCTCCTTCTGTTCCTCCGTCAAGTTGGAGGTGTAACCTGTCTGCAGGGTGGGGGCGTTGACTTGCGGGTACGACGCCAATATCTCTGCTTCTGTCGCCATGGTGGTGGTTTAGGAAAAAAGACAAACGGTGTTGATACCCACGCGGGACTGCATCGACCGATGGCCACGATCTGGGCTGTTCCGTTTCTGGCCCGGGGGTTTTTTCTTTTTTTTTTTTTAATGGAGGCGTTTAGAGGATGAATAGTGGGTTTGATTGAATTTGGATATTTTGGATATTTTGAACTTTCAGGTTTTCTTCTCGGGGGTTCCCTATCGCGGCGCATTTGCAACCGTTCTTCCGTGGCATCCGAAGGCTGCAATCCATGAGCAATCTGCCGCTGATCACACTGTGAAAACGGCGCTACATCTGCGTTTTGCTGGTTTTTTCGAAATTACGCACTTTTCTTGAAAAACCGTGTTGCTTGCTGTGTGGCTTCTGGAAGCAACTTTCCAGGGGAAGTGACGTTTTGGGGTTTAGCCGCGGTGCTGGGACACATGGTGGAGGTTGGAAAGGGGGAGGAAGGCGGAAAACGGTCTTTTGGTTTTGGGTTTTGGAGGTTTTGGGGGGGGGGGTTTTAGGTTTTGGAGGTTTTCGGTTGTTTTGGTGGATGTTGTGATGCTCGTATAGGAACAATGAATGAGCAACGAGGTAGGATCCGGAATGCTTGGGCAGCGGAGGCGAAGGCTTTTTTGATTACGCTTGTTTACATCTCCAGGTTATTACGATGGGTTTACGAATTGTGGATTTTTCAGTGTCAAGGGGTGGTTTGTAGGTTACTTGTAAACGCATAAACGGCAGCTCATCGAATGGCTGCAAATGGAACGTTGCAGTGGCCTGTGGCAAACCACGATAAGGTGACTTCTGAGTTTTTCCCTAGTATCACGATAATGAAACCGTCAATCTGCTGATACCAACATCATAGCCCAAAATCTCCTAATTTTGAGCCCAGGCCGGTTTGAAAAAGAGGCTATGCAAGCCTAAGCATGTGCTTGGGTGCCAAAGAAACATTTTCAACCTTCTTTCAACCTTCCTCTTTCGAATTCTTCAATCTGGTCACTTTCTTCAAAACCACCCGTCTACACCTTCTTCTTCGGGCACTATCCACAACATGGGCTTCTGTGCACCAGACAATGCTCTTCACCTCACCCACTCTTTGTTAAGTGGTCATCACCAAATGCACGGAACTTTCGGTTGTTGCTGTTTTACGAGCCACTGATTGGTTTTGTGTTTTGCTTTCAGGATTCTCCTGGCACGGAATCTCGTAAGGGGAAACCAAAACACCACTTTCACAAGAATTAACCTTTAGACTTTCTCAGCCCAAACCCTGCAACCTCTACACGCTTGCATCCTTCATATCATCAATATTAGTATAGCCATCAGTCTGTAGTGTTACATTCATACTCGGCGCCGCCGACTACTCTTTTTTCAACCACCGCTTGAACGGGTTCTTGGATGGGGTCCGGAGAAGACTGCCCAACGAGTTCGAGCTGAAACTCTCGCTCATCAGCGTCCGCTCCATCTCCACTGGGAACTTGAGCTTCAATGCCGTGATACCGTTATCACGGATACGCTTCTGGCCTGGAACCATGGCGCCCTGGAAGTTCTCATCGTAAAATACAACGCTGCTCTTAGCCACATCGATAATGGCAGTGTCCACCACTTTATCAACATAGGCTTCCCAGAGCTTGGGATCGTGTTGGAGGTTCTCGCAGATCTCGGGCTCTTCGAGTCTGTGCGAGAGCTCATCAATTCGGTTGATGAGGTCTGTGCTCTGTTTCTGAAGATCCTTGAGCGAGATATTGGACGTGATGAACGAGAAGATTTCCTCGTTACTACGGCACAACGACTTGATGAAGCCCTCCGTCTCGTTGTCTCCTGCCAAATCAAGAAATTCGGATTTTTCAAACTCAAGCGAGCCAATCTGGTAAGTGTTTCTGTCTCCGTCCATGAGAATCTCGTCATTTTGTGGAGCCAAGTTATCCTTGAACGGCAGCCTGGCAGCTATGTTTTGAGCCGGGGTGTTTGTGTTGCTTCTGGCGACTGTCAGGCTTGAAAGCATGGTCGTGATGGAGCTCGTGGACGTCGAAGAAAGCTTCTGTGACTGCGACCTGCTGTGACCGCTCAACTTGAGAAGGTGGATAAGCTCAGTCAATCTCAAGTACTTATCAATCAAGTAAGGCGTGGTTGGAAGTTCACTGGAAGAAGCATCGCCACCAAGTCCAAGATCAAACCGGTTGACCTCGTGACTCAAGTCGAGAATCTTCTCATTGAAATCATTCTTTCTGCCCGTGATCTTGTCAAAGTAGTCATACATTTCATCCTGGTGCTTCCGAAGGAACTTGTTCATACGAACCAAGTGAGGCTCCTTGTGCTGGCTAAACTCTTGTCTGTTGGCAAGGTTCAACAAGATCTTGGCAATAAGCGTCAACGTACGCTGGGCATTGCCAGTTTGGTGATTCTTTGTCAAGTAGAAGAGTTTAGGGTTGAGAATGGCAGGACAGAAGAACCGGAGGAATATGAAAGCACTCAAGCAGTTAAGAGCAGTGGTTTTATCTTCAGGGTCACACGCGAAATCAACCTTTGTTCTGAAGTTCTTGAGCTGAAGTTTGATTTGTTCTGGAAGATCGTTGGAGGTACTGTAGATTCTGTACCACAACTGCTCAGCGTAGTTCGTGAGCGCCTTGTAGTTTTTGTCGATGATTTCTTTGACCTGCTCTTCTCTCTTTTTCTCGGTCTCAGCATCAACATCATCGTCACTGTCGTCTTCGGAATCAGAAGTATTGTTGTAGTTTGCACCATGCTTGGCCCTCTTTCTCTTCGCTGCCTCTTGCTGTCTCACATAGCGGGGGTCAATCTCACAATTAAGCAGCTCCATGGTGATCTTCTCAAACAAATCTCCAAACACCTTTTCCAAGTACTCTTGGCCGATTCTGAAGATGTACTTCTCCAACGACTTTGTGAAAATGGACGAGCCACGGAACAATGTGTTGAAGACATTGTTACTAGACGTCGAATTGCCATTGCCTTTGCTGGCGTAGTTCTTTCGCGTCATCTTGTCAACGTCAACTAGTTCTGCCTCCACGAGCGTCTTAAACCATCTATCTTCGATCCCCAAGCTCTGGAAAATATCGAGTAAGATGAAACTGACATTTTCAAATTCAGAAGTCAGCACTGCGTTGTTGCAGAATTCAATGAGCTCCTTCATGGGACAGTTTTTAAGCATGTGTTCCAAAGGCTTGAAATAAGAAGGATTAGGTATTAAGTACTCCTTGAGATCCACGGTCAAGAGAAGCTTGCCAATAGGGAGATTGGTCGCGTCGTAAATGGAAAGACGAACCGAGTTGTTGTTGTTGGCAATAGTAGCAGCAGCCACGCCGAGGGAGTCATTAGCGGTATGGCCAGGCACATTAATAGTATTACCGCCAACATTGAGGTTCATCATGGTAGAAAACGTATGTCTCTGCTGTGTGAGCACGTCGGGCGTTAGGTAAACGGTTCCCACCACTTTGTCGGCTGGGGAGTAGACGTTTTTGTTTGAAACACATTTTTTGATCACGATGTGGACCATCTGCGTCAGAATAGGCAAAGAGGCCAGGAAGTTCTCCTTCCAGAAAGGATTGGATGTGTGCTGAACAAAGGCAGTTCTGGCCCATGGGAAACCCCACATGACCACCTCGGCATAGATCTTGTTGGAGTCCTTGGGCAGGACTGGAGGATGGTCGAATTTAGCCTCGATGATATCGACTGTGAGCTTCTTGGAAACACGCAAATGATCTCTTAAGTAGTCTGAGAGCTTATGGTGCTGATTATCCTGATGGGGCGCAACATGAGGAAGACCGTTGGAGTTCAAGGTTGTGTTAGGCGTCCCATTGCGAGGAGTCTCGGTGCCATCCAAAGTCGAGTCGTGATCGATGGTCAGGTCAATATCGATAAAGTGCTTTGTGGGTGGAGGACGAAGCACCAGGCCCTTATCGTACATGCCAATGTATTCACGCTTGCAGAAGTAGTTAAGTCCGACAAACCAGTCCTCGAGGTCAATGTGCAAGGGGAAGTCGATGAGCACTCTGGAGTTGTTGGCAACTGGCTTTCCGTCTTTGACGAGGAAAGAAGGCAGAAGCTGGTTGAGCTGGTCTAGCGTCAAGGCCGTGGTGGATTTGAGCACATTGTTCCAGCGCAAGTCCCTGATGTGTCCGATAAAGAGGATGTTCGAGGAATCGCAGATAGAATGGTGCACTTCCCTAATCTCCAGCAGAAGAATACTCTTGATATCGATCGAGTAAAGCAAAGTGCCGTCTAGCTCGGAAATAAAGTTAAGTGTACCATTCGACTTGAGCACTCCCATAGTGTAGAACCAGCCCTCGGAGATTGAACCCTCATGACCCTGCAGCGTTCCTGACGCGTGACTTGGGTCGTTATGGGCGTCTGTGTCGTAAGGCAGCTGGTATGGAGGAGGTCTGGGCATTTTCACGAGCTTGAGGTTCTTCACCTTTGCTGGAATCGGACCGAAGATACGGAAGCGGCCCACAAGCACCTCGTGCGGGTCGTCCGAGACCACCGTGGCCAGGCTGGCGTTTTCGGCGTACCATTTCTTCGCCAAACCAGCTGGTTTCATGTTCTGCCACGCCATGAGCGCCAGAAGCACCATTCCAAACGTGGTTTTCGAGGCGATTCGAAGGAAAAGCTTTTCGTTGTCATACAGCCGGATGAATATCACCGGCGGCTCGTCGTAGCTGGCCAGCTCCAGCTCGGATTTCTTAGTAAACCGTCTCCGACCGTTTAAAACCGGACCCAGGGGCGACAGCAGGTGGATCGACACGTGACACGCCTGCAACGCCAGTGCTAGCAACAGCGGCGGCTCTGTCTCCTCGTGAGCCACAATCTGGCCTATATCGGTTATTTCAATCTGGGAGGGAGAGTACCATGTCAAGGAGTCTCGGGAATACGAGACGTTGGACGCCGTGAGCAGGGCCTTGTCACGTGTAAGCGCCTTGACGAAGGGCATACGGGACATTTTGGGCAGATGTGGGGAAGAAGAAATGGGTGGTTTTTGGCGGGTAAAGTGGTGATAACTAGTAGTAGGTGTTGGTGAGAATTGCCGATCTTGTATGGAGGGACGCGGAAGACAATGCAAGACGTGTGAGGGTCTAGAATGGGGAGAAAGGGATGGACCGGGTGTTGTTGTTGTTTTAAGAAAGTTCTTTTATTTTCTTATACTTTTGGAAAATGAATAATTTTTTGGTTTGGCAAAATCCGGAAAAACGTGCCGCGTGGATCGTTTTAGACTGGCGTCTAACGGCTAGCAGGACGCCGCAGCTACGCGCATAGCCGTGCCGGTCGCTTAATGTAAGGGGGTTCTGGAGGTTTTTATTGAAATATTCATATTGTCTAGCTGTAAAAGGTCGGTTTGGGTGCTTCTTCAAGGCGGCTGGGCTCGTGGCGCTGGAATTGGGCGTTGTTTCAGATTTCGCCAGGATTGATGGATTGTACTGCATATAGTGCAATCTGAAACATTCGCAAGTGCCAGCCCCATAGCCCTCACTATCGTGTCATACTAATACAGGGTGATCCCTTAAGGCTTCTCTACTGAACGAGCGTATAGCAACAGCTGTATCACCCCACTTTTGTGGATTTGACGGAGGGTTAGATGGCCTGAGGTAAGCTGGTGTACGGGTGTTTTGGCTGCGAAAGAACAAAGCCCCCATTAGCCGAGCAGACGAAAAGGGAAAAAAAGGTCTCAACGTGTTGGGTGTTTAATATGGGACTCTCGGAGTCGGCCATTTTTTGATTTATGGATTTTAAATAGTTTTTCTCGGCTTCAGACAGTCCGCGAACTTAGGCGAGCTGCATACGTCACGTCACATATAGACTTCAGGATAAGAGGCTGTGAATATGTATTTCGGTGTGGGTTTTTGAATTGCGGGATAATATGCAAATTTGTGAATTTCTTGGACTCGTCGAGATGCTTGACAAGATTTCGACATTTCTTGGTTTTCAACGGAGATGAAATTCAAGGGGTGTGTGGAATTAAGTTTCCGAATTTGACTGAAAGTTTGAGGATACCTAGGAAACAAAAATTTCAAGGCTAACAGAAACAATTTGTCCATAGAGGGAGGTGAAGTCATATTTGTCATAGCATCCAGAGTAAAATGTCAGTAAATGTCACAATTTCGAATCGTAATGTGGAAAAAACGGTTTATTCTTGCAAGCTTCAATATGGACAAGTGATGGAACTTCATGGTGGCAAATCATTGATCAAAAGCAACAGCTAAGTGAGTGCTCTTATAATTTTCTCTGCAATGAGTCAATGGTTCAGCGGAACTGAAAAGATGAGAGGCTCATATCTCCAAGGTTTGATTTCAATGACACAGTCTGTCGAACTTAGACCAGCATATGTGGTGGTCTTAAATCCAGCTTTGATACTCAATCAATGAGTTTCTTAGCTCTGCTTGTACTTGGGTTCTGTTGCACAATGTCTTCGATAAGTGAAGCTAAGTGACCGAAAATCAGAGTCATACAAGACATTACCAACCTGACAATCGTCGAAACAGTAGGTATAGTAAATGCACTCTGGTTTCATAAGCAATATCAATTGCAGATTCTAATATGGAAACTAAAAAGATATTAAACATTCCAGTCAATTGACGAATCTGAGATCCAGCGCTCAAATCGCAATCTCATCACCCCGATCACTTTGTCAAATCATCCAAAAAACATTAGAGTTCTTTTCTCCAAAGGCTCAAGTTCCCACACATGTCTCTTCCATCGCCAAACCTCTAAGTACATCTTTGTCAAATTCACTACATCACCGTTTTCGCAGCCATTCCATCACCACCACCGACCCCACCACACACCAAAAAACTCCCCAAAAAACTCCCCAAATATCCCCCACATCTTCCCCATCAACATCCCCCAAAACACCCCCCACATCCGCAATCGCCCCCCACGCCTTTTTCTGAGCATTCTGTGTATCGCCCCACCAGTTGATGTACCCGGCCGCGCACGACTTTTTCACCATGGACCAACTACAAGTGGATTCTCCCGAAAGCGCCCCCACAGGCCCCGGATGCGCCTACTGCGGCCTTGCTTCCCCGCAGTGCATCGCCAAGTGCGAGCTGTGCTCCCGCTGGTTCTGCAACGGCAAGCTGCACCTGGCTGGTTCCCATCTTGTCGCTCATCTTGTGCTTCTGAAGCATCATGTGGTGCTGCTTCACGAGGAGCTGGCGTTGGGCGCCGAGACGCTTGAATGTTACAATTGTGGTTCCAAAAACATCTTTTCGTTGGGGTTTGTGCTGGCCAAGCACGACAGCGTGGTGGTGATTCTTTGTCGAATGCCCTGTGCTCAGCTGAGAGACATCAACTGGGAAACCAACGAGTGGCAGGCGTTGATCAGCGACCGTCAGTTGCTTCCGTGGGTGGCCGAGGTGCCCGAAGCGGTGAGGAAGGTTTCCCACGATCAGATTACAAAACTTGAAGCCCAGTGGAGGGTTAATAGAGATGCTACTATTGAGGATATAGACCGGGTGGATGCCGAGGCGGACGAGCTCATGCCGGTGCTTTTGCGGTACCAGGACGCGTACCAGTACCAGAACGCGTTTGCGCCGTTGGTGGAGGCTGAGGCCATCTGTGACAAGAACTTGAAGGAGCTGCAAGCTTTGGAACACATTTCCGTGACGTGGCTGACGTCCCATAACAACAACACCGTGGCTTCTTTTGCACTTTCAACGCACGAAAAGTCGAATTTGGTTGTGGCCGTGGGCGACGAAATCATTCTTCATCACCATGACGGCGGCTTCACCGAGGATACCTGGTCCGGAAAGGGCTTCATCGTGAGTCTCCCGTCGGCACGCCTGGAGGAGTTTTCCTTGGAGCTTTTGCCCGGAAACCCCGAGGCGCCAGTCCACGCTACCACCGGTTTCACGGCTGAATTCGTCTGGAAAGGAACCTCCTACCTGCGCATGCAAAAAGCACTCAGAGTGTTTGCCACCGAAGAAGAGTCTGTCTCGTCTTTCATCTACCATAAACTCCTTGGCCACGAGGTGGTGCCGGTGGTGTTTTCCACCAAAGCGCCTAAACAGCTTTCTGTGAAGCGTCTTGCCAGACTTAACGATTCCCAGGCCAACGCCGTGGCTACTGTTTTGCAAAGACCGCTTTCGCTCATCCAGGGACCTCCCGGAACCGGTAAGACCGTCACATCCGCCACGATCATCTACCACTTGGTCCGTCTCCACAAACACAAGGTGCTTGTTTGTGCACCCTCCAACGTCGCCGTGGACCATTTGGCCCATAAACTCGACACCATCGGGATCAAGGTGGTGCGTTTGACGGCCAGGCTGCGTGAGGACGTGGATTCGCTGGTTTCGGAGTTGGCGCTTCACCAGCAGATCGAACGCAAGGCTCCTCCAAAGGTCAAGCGTTTAATGAAGCTCAAGAGAGACGGCGAGAAGCTTTCGGAGGGTAAGGAAAAGTTGATTTTGAACACCACGCGTAAGATCGAAACGGACATCATTCAGAACGCAGAGGTTGTTTGCTGCACATGTGTGGGAGCTGGCGATTTCCGTCTCAACGGCTTCAACTTCCGTTCGGTGTTGATCGACGAAAGTACCCAGGCCACCGAGCCCGAGGTGCTTATTCCAATCGTCAAGGGCGCCAAACAGGTCATTTTGGTCGGTGACCACCAGCAATTGGGTCCTGTGATTATCGATAAAAAAGCCGGTGAGGCCGGGCTCAAACAGTCGCTTTTCGAGCGTCTCATTGCATTGGGCCACCTGCCCATCCGCTTAGAGGTCCAGTATCGTATGAACCCTGCGCTTTCGGAGTTCTCGTCCAACATGTTTTATGAGGGTTCGCTTCAAAACGGTGTCAACCTGGCTGAAAGAGCATGGAGAGGCCTGACCTTCCCCTGGCCTGTTCCTGACTGTCCCATGATGTTCTGGGCCAACTACGGTAAGGAGGAAATCAGTGGAAGCGGCATTTCGTACCTTAACCGTGTGGAAGCCATGAACGTTGAAAAAATCATTACTAGACTTTTCAAAGACGGTGTTCGCCCTGAACAAATCGGTGTGGTGACTCCCTACGAAGGCCAGAGAGCCTACATTGTCCAGTACATGCTGATCAACCTGTCGCTTGTGGATAGAAGGGCCCAGTATGCGGACGTGGAGGTGGCTTCTGTGGATGCTTTCCAGGGCCGTGAAAAAGACTTTATTATTCTTTCGTGTGTTCGTGCCAACGAAGACAGAGCCATTGGTTTCCTTAAAGACCCCCGCCGTATGAACGTCGCCTTGACCAGAGCCAAGTACGGTTTGGTCATTTTGGGTAACCCACGTTCGCTCTCCAAGGACAATTTGTGGAACTACTTGCTTATCCACTTCAGAGAAAGAGGGTGTCTTGTTGACGGTCCATTGGACAACTTGCAAATGTCGATGGTGCCCTTGGGCAACCCGAACGAGAAAAAGCAACGCCAGGAGATGCCCCGGGCAGCTGCACAGGAGTTCGACACGCAGAGTATGCTTTCGTACGTTGAAGAAAGCGGAGCGCTTGATGACGAACAAAAGTGGCCTCGGCTCAATGGAGATCTTGACGAGGACATGCGCAAGGCGGCCGAGATGTTTGCGTCCGGACTCAACCTCTGATTTGCCGGAAAGCTCGTGAACAAACAATATAATCCACCACTTTGAAAGAAAAAAAATCAGACCATCTTCGATTTATTTGCAGCCTGGCATTGACAGCGCAAATCTCATGCGTGCTGCAGTCTAAAAGTTCGACTAAGCCAAGCCCCGCCTACTGGGGACCGAGAAATGCCTAGGGCCCAGAGCAGGGCTCACCACAGAGAAGACGAGGTGCATAGAAATAGGCTTCCAGAAGCCCGAAATAGTAATGCGAACGGAATCTGTCGCTTGCTGCTTTTACGCGAGGGAGGACCCTGCTGCTAGCGAGGGTGCCCAAAAAAAAAATTGGTTGTGAAAAACAGGCAGAGGGATTGAAGATCAGGGGCAGGGGAAGCACTAAAAAATTTTTTTTTTTAAAAAAAGTGCCATAATTTGTTAGCTCCTCGTTTCCCCAACTTTTCTAAAACACTTTGTTCGGAGAAAAATCCCGTATATTCCGGACGCTCAGGCGCTAAAATGGGTTCGGCCGAAACGTCGAAAACAGCCTTTGACCAGACAGAAATGTGTGGCGTTTCGACACCACAAGGGCAAAATCGTGCATATCACGGTGTCAGGAGCCCGGCTCGGGGCGTATTTCCTGCTTGTCGAGCGGGAAAGTCGATGAGATTCGCTTATTGTCATTGCATGGCAGATGGTTTTGTAACTCTTTCTTGTCGGTTTTTCCCCTACACCGCCATTGCCGATGGCGCCTTCTTTAAGAACAAAAAAAAGGAAATCTATTATTAAGCTGCTTGGTTGTGAGGTGGTTTGGCCCACAGACAGACACATATAAGACCCTTTTTGGCCTCATTTCCTCCATCGCCCTGGACCGCGTCCTTCCCTTCTAAAGTGTTATTCGAAGCAGAAGCGCCACCGTACTCCTATCTAAAAATTCAGTCCCTACCGTCCGCTGCTGTAAGGCAGCGCCTGAAGCTTTCCCACTCCGACGTGAAGCTCATCCTATGGCTCATAGTCCAGATCAAGCCGTTCAAGTATGTGGGCGACCGCACCTTGAGCCAGAGCAGAAAGTGGGATTTGATCCAGCAGCGGTTTGAACACGAGAGAATGAAAGTCTCCCTGAACCATGTTGTTCCCACGGTGAGAACGCTACAACGACAAATGGCTGCCGCTCTACGGAAAGCGAAGAATCGGAAACTCGCCTCTGACTACAAGCCCTACGCTGTGTTTGAGATGCTCCATCCACGGCTGCTGCTTCCCGACTTGGAGCTAGCGGTTTTGGAGCTCCACGACTTGAGCGAAGCGTACAAAAGCGGCCAGATGGTGGGACCGTTACCGCTGCATGTTAAGGAAGAAGTCGATCCACATCTTGGCGATTTCAAACGACGCCGCCTGCTGGCAGCGTCTCAGCTCTCGCTGCTGCTGGCGTACCTGGGCTACTCGAGCCAAATTCTGACCGAACGCTTGGAGTCGCTGCTGATCTCCGAGGACCCCACCACCGTGGGGCTTTTGCGCAACATCATGTCTGAAAACCGCCGTTTCCACGACGAAGTTGTCCATATGATGAGACGACACGCTGCCGTGATGAACTCCCAGCTCCAAAAATTGACAGAGCTAATGGAGCGGCCCGAACACAGCCCCAGTCCAGCCGGCAGCGATCACATGGAGGCCGAAATCGAGGGGACCCAGCCGATCACTGAGAAGACCGAGACGACCGAGACGACCGAGAAGGCCGAGGTGGCTTCTCAGAAGCCAGACAATGTGCCTGTCAAGGAGGAGAAAGTCAGTTCGCTCCGGGAGGTGCTTAATTGGTGAAGAGAAGAGTCTTGTCAGACGAGGGTTTTCCCGAAGCAGTGTCTCAGGGGCCCTTTTCCATACGCAATGACAGCCTCTCGCTTGTTCTCGCTTGTCGATCTGAAGATCTTCGAGCAGATAACAGGCTCCGCCCCATAGCGTCTGGCCAGAATCACCGACTGAGGGGTCCGAGAGTGTCTTTGTTTTGACACAATAACTATGTTCAGTCACTCTGCGCAACAGACTAATGCAACGGCTCAGCGGACTGGCGCCTGTGCTTCCTGATGGGGTTAGCCTTGTCGGCGTTGTTGACGAATGGGAAACAGCCTGGGAACCTGGGCTTTTTGCAAAAATAGAGTCGCTCGGTGTTGTCTTCTTTTTTAAGTGTGGTCTTTTTTTTCCCAATTTTGCTCCCGACCTGGGCGGCATTGTATTTGTATAATAAACGGAGGTGGTATTGTAAAGCAAAAATGACCAGTGAAGGCTGGACAATGGCGGGGCAGCAAATCAGCGTCGGAGGATTACGGGGCTGATACGGACCGGGCGCCGCTATTTTGACATTGTTCGATTCACACAATATGGCGGTTTTGTAGGCTTTTTGGCGCCAATAGAGGAGAATTCGAATAAGGCGGAAACGGGCGTTGAAGTATGGAGAAGATGGGGAAGACAAGGTGGAGACGAAAGTAGCGGGACAAGTTTTGTTGATTTCAGGGGTGTTGTATTTTTTGATTTTGATGAGGTTTCCGGTCAGTCGGGAGGATGGCCAGGAACCCAAAATGGCAACACGAATAAGGTTTGACTTGTGGCTTTTCAGGAACTGTAAACATGGTTTTGACGAGCAAGCTTTCGTGGAAAGCTTAATTGTAACGTTGCATTTGGTGGATATGTATGGTTGGTTATCTTACCGAGACCCTGTTAGGCTCCTCACAGACCCAGGTGCATCAGAAACTCTGGGTTGTTCGGTTCTGGTGGTGCTGAATTGAGGAAGTTGGTTTTTCATGGAGTTCATGATTTTAATTAAACGGTTGGCATCGGTGGTTTTTGAGTATATTAATCGGTTGCATTCTCGAGGCTGGGAGTATTTATGTTTCCCGCTCATAACCTTCATTTGAGCCATTTGACTAAGAAGTTGTTGATGCGATGAGTTTTGCAGTTTTTTGAGACACCATCGCCTTTGTTGGTTCCGTTTCCTCGGGGCTTGTTGCCGTTATTCACCGAAAACCTTATACTCTGATCGGCCTGGTTTGACATATCGAGGAGAGTCGTCTTTGTCCAAAGCGATTCTAGCGAAAATGACTACGGGTGTGAACTTCGCAAATCATGCTAATCTCCGAACCTTTACGGTCTGAAGGGACACAGTTCATATGAATGTTTCAGCATGGCGTAATAAAGGTCAGAAGAAGTCAACTGCACTTTGAAAGAAGAAAGTATATCGAGGATTTGTTATATCCAAAGCCACATTACTTAAGTTAATGTTGGTCTATAAAAGACTATTCTAGCCACTCAAATTTCTGCTGTTCTTGTAGATGTTGCCATTTCTGATGTTCTTGTAGATGTTTTCCTCTGATCGCAAACTAGGGTGTCATTTTAAAAAAATGGCCGACACCAACATCAAACTAGCTTTAATGGCTTCCCTTGTTCTGAATAAGGCGTCTTGGACTCTCTTACCTGATCCATCGTCGTTGTGGAATCGAGGCTTTTCACTCTCGACAATGGGAATCTTGGTACTTGCGAGTTGCTTTAGCCTACAATCCAAAGCACTTCTCTTTCACTGATATCAACTGAATGGCCCTCAAAATTCATGAACCGAACCTGCTTTCTTTTGAAAGATGTGATTTTTGAAGATTTGGCCTAGGGAGGGGCCAAGCACATAAGGAAAATCGTCCGAATCGTGAAATTCTCTTCTTCGCAAAAACAGCCTTATTATCCACAATTGAAAACTCAGTGACTTTCTTTTTCTCGCCTCGTATAAATCAGTCAAGCTGTACTCTTCTCCGTGGGTACGCCTGACTCACAGTCATCGGTGACTCGTAGTCACCACTGAAAAACTCACCTTTCGAGCACAATGCCCAACAAAACCAGCCAAATAATCTTTACAGCCGCAGATTCAGATGTACGGCATTTCGTTCTGCAAGAATGTTGAAACGACTATTCTGTGAAGTGTTGATCAACAGGAGCATGGCACTCCCAACAACGGGTAATTTCACCACAAACAAAAAAAACGGTTGATCTTTCTTCGTTCATTCTGTTGCTGCAATTCTGCTTCATTCCTGTTTGGCTCTGCTCCGCTGGTCTGAGGTATGTTTCTGGAATGGATCTTCAATCCCGGAGAAACCACGATCCAATGATCCACATGTCATTCCACAAAGCACGATCTCCGTTCCGTTAAGTCAATGCTGTTGTCGAAGGATGGAGATAGCCCGGATTGGCTATTTGTGCAAATCCTCTAGCTCTGCTATTCTCCATTAATGTTAGTCCATATTATCCACCTCCAGCCTCCAAGTACCAGTAACTCTCTTGATCAAAATTTCACGGAACCCCCGGAACCCCCAATCGCCGATGGTCCGCCCCATCTCCCCCGAACCATCCTTACTCGACCAATATGGGAACCGTGCCACCCCAATCCGGCTTCACCGCCATAATCTCTCAAAACCACCAAAGCCACTTTGGCAGCCCGCTACCAAAAAAGCCCCGCCCAATTAGGCAGAGGGTACCCGACCCATGCATGGTTTCAACCTCCAATGTCGATCGTGGCTCGGCTACTGAGCCTCCAGCCTAATCAGGCAAAGAGAGGAGGAGCCAAAGAGGAAGGTGAGGACGGATTGGGCAGGAGGTTTAGACGCATGAAAAGTGCAATACGGCTTCCGGGGGCTAGACGAGGTGGAATAAGGGATCCTCTTCGGTATGGGGCAGACTGGTTCTGAGCCTCTGGGGAACTGAGGGGCCTCGAAAGGGATGGGATTGGGGTGGGTGCTAATTTTGGATGGGGATGGGATGGAAGCAGTTTGCTGTTTTTAGTGGAGGGTTGCTTGGTTGGTTGGAGGCGAGAGGTCTAGAGGGTAGGGATGAAGGACCAGAGGTCGTACTGAGATGGTGATGGTAATTGGCTGTAGAGATGGTATCTTTATGGGGTTGAAAAATTGTAGACTGGGAGGGTGCAAAGTTGGTAGAATGGAGCATCTATGTACTGTAGTGGTAGAGTCGACCACCCAGCATGACATACTTTTGAGGTTTGGTGAGTCTGTTGAGGTTTGGTGAGTCTTTTGAGGTTTCGTGAGTCTTTTGAGGTTTCGTGAGTCTTTTGAGGTTTAGTGATTCTTTTGAGGTTTAGTGATTCTTTTGAGGTTTAGTGAGTCTTATGAGGTTTCAGAGGCAGCACTCTACAATCTCAGAGATGGTGCTGCTTGTTTGATGGACTGGGTACCTCTACACCTACACTTGAAGTTGGCTGAAAACCCATCTGTAGACCTTCGAGAATGGAGGTGGCTGCTTTCTGGCTTCATCGGGTTCACTTGTAAAACGAGTATCAGTGTCAGTGATGAAAGGTCTTGGTGCCTCTATCCGTAGAGCTCTGTCAAAGACCACTCTCCATATCGTCCTGGTGCATTCCACATTCATATCCCGTCTTCCGATCAATTGGCTTCTTTGGCTTCTATGTTATTTCCCTATGCCTCCCACTTGCAAACGTGAAATCTACCCTGTACCTCTCACCATCTTCTCTTCTTGTTTTCGAATGTCCCTGATCCCTCACACCTCCATTCCTAGAGGCAGCTAGAAATATCAAAAATGACACCCTTAGCAACCTGGCCTCCGAATCCAGCATTAGACTTGACCAGTGGTTTGGATGTCTGAGGGTGTGATGTCACGAATAAAGTGACGAAGACGCAAAGAAAAGAAAGCATGCCAGGACCTTAAACTCTAAGTAGTTTGGTACCCTTCACCTCGGTGGATCTATCCTTTTCCACCGTTCCACCTTCAATGTAGACCCATCATAGCACCATCCTAGAACCACCAAATACTAGAACCACCAAAATACTAGAACCACCATCCCACCACCCAATACCCTGATCCAGTAATCACAACGCTCTTTCTTCTAAACCACCTCCGCAACACCCCGTTCTCAAAACCATAGGTTGCTCTTCACTCCCACCAAATCCTCAATATCCATCCACCCACCGAACCCCCACCCAGCCAACGCACAAACGGAACCTATCATTCCCAACAGCCCCAACCCCTTCGTGACCTCTCTGGATCACAGTCCTGGCAGGTTCGAGCGGGGAGGATGGCTGCAAACAGCGCAAGCACAGCGGTTGTTTCAGGGTGGGGAAGAACGGTGGATCTGGTTAGGCGAACATTCCTGAAAAGGCAACAACAGGATAGGCCGGGCCTTGTTAGGCGTGGAATTGAGCCCTGGGGCTTTTAGGCGACCAACGTTGCAGCATGGTTGGGGGTTCTGTCTGGCGATAATAAGCGAAAGGAGATGGCGCCGAAAGCGGGACGGGAACAGAATCCTTGGATGCGGTCGAATTGGGGATTTTTTGGTTGGGGTTTTTTGTTGGAGGTTTTTTGTTGGAGGTTTTTTGTTAGAGGGTTTTGGTTTCTGGGCTGGTTGGAGCTTTTTGGTTTCTGGGCTGGTTTGGGGCCCTTGGCGGTTTTACGGATTCAAGAGACCAGAGGACTCGGGAGGTGGATTAGGAGAATGTGGAAATTGGCTTGAAAAATGGAAAGTTGGCTTGCCTGATTGTGGTGGAAACGCCATTATGAAATGTCTCCATCAAAAGTCTTTTGCACCCACAACCATTCAGCCAGAAACCTCCCCAATTCTCCCATTTTGTCCTCCCATTAACTCCCCCACTTTTATCCTCCTATTTATCTTTTTTCCAAATCACATCACCATTGATCCTGGCCATTGTTACCTCACTTCACTGAACCTCAATACTCCCCCAATACTCCCCCAAAATCCCCCATTTCTTGATTGCATCATATCGTCCGCTCCGTGCAGCCCGTGCCTCCGCCAATGCTACACGCTGTATCCTACGGCCCGCAGGCGCCTCCATCAATGGCGGTTATGTTGGCACGGAGCCGAGAAATCAGGAACAATGAGCTCTAGTCGACGACGACTAATACGGAAGGGCACGAGCCTTCTGGAGAACGAAGGGGAAGGAAGATTTCACAGAACAATTGACTTCTAACAATTGAGACTTTTGTGGAAGGGAAGGCCAAGGGAAGAAAGTAACAAGGTGCAAAGAGGCTCAAAGAGGCAATGCCATAAGGAGATCCAGGCTGCGGTTTCTGGATTATGATTTTTTTCTTTTGATTTCTACGCTTCATAAATCTATCTGTTCATTAATGTACATGGCAACGAGGGTATAGCTGAGTAGCGAAGCGTTGGATCATAGGCCCCATTGGGCAAGATATAAATAAGATGCGACGAAAAGGGCAGGGCTCACACGAAAGGAGAAAAGTGCAAAATGCATGCAACCGAAAAGGGTATCAAGACAATATTCCAAGGAAAGCGTAAGGTTCCAAAATAGCGAAGGTGCAAATATAGCGAAATGGCGAAGGTGCAAATATAGCGAAATGGCGAAGGTGCAAAATAGCGAAATGGCGAATGTGCAAATATAGCGAAGGCGAAGGTAAAAATATCCGAAGGGAAAGGTAAAAATATCCGAAGGGGAAAAAGCCCGGGCGTGAGCCAGTCATGAGGACGTCTCGAACGCTGGGGCGGAATCCGAAAAGAAAGATTCTTGTAGCCTAAGAATCAAGCGAGGGACTCGCAAGAAGGAAATGGTGCTTAAAGTAAGCGATTGATCAAGTAACGAAATGGCGAAGTCGAAATGGAAAGTTCTGAAAAATGACTGTAGTGTTGTAAAGCGAAGTAAGTGTCCAGTGTGAATGAAAGCTGGGGTAGCTGAAGAATCCTGGTGTATCGAAACCGAATGTGGCGTCATCTCGGTCAACGAGATGCCTGAGTGAAAAAAGTCGATTGGAATGTTTGCCTAAATGGAGAGGTACTTCTGCAAGTCAAACTCCTCCTTGAATCTGTCCTCACCGTAGGCAAAAGCACCCATCTCGTCCACCATGCTCAAGTCGAAACCGTCGAATTTCTCCACCTTGGGCATGTGCAAAAACTCCTCCATCAGAGGCGGCGTGGGAGCCTGCTGCTGTTTCTTGGCTGGTTCAGAAAAGCATCTTCTGTGGTTCTGCGACTTTCTCTTCTTCACGCCGCCATTGGGCCCCGTGTAGCTCTTGAAGGTGAATCCGCCAGCGGATTTTCTTCTCTTGTGCTGAGGCTGCTGAGCCTGCTGAGGCTGTGACTGGGGCTGCTGAGGCTCACTTGGAACATTCAGCTGTGTAGGAGAAATGGGGCTCACCTGGCCAAAAGACATGTCAAACTGGGGGAAAGTCTGCTGTGGAGGCGTGACATTCTGCTGTGGAGGAGCCTGCTGTGGAGGAGCCTGCTGTGGTTGCACCTGTTCTGGGAAATCAACCCCCATGAGGCCAAGGCCAAGAAGACTCTCGTCAAAGCATGCACCGTACAAGTCGTCAGACGCATAGTTGTAGTTTGAGAAGCTCGAGAAGCTCAGCGTGGGCGAGTTCTCTGAGAAGACCGTGTCGACGGTGGGCGATGAGACATCGCTTTCGTTGCCAGGAAGCTTCTCCACATTCTCTTCCGAGAGCTTCTCCTCGGACTTGACCGGCGAAAGGTCGACAAACACAAAGTCCTTGGGCATTCCAGGCTTGGACTTTGGTCTCTTGAGAGGAGGTCTTCTCAGCATGAATTGCTTGCCTGCTGCCAGGATTCTCTGAGACGAGTTGTAGCATTCGAGAGAGGAAGAGGCATCTGCTGAAGAAGGCAGGCCCAGAACCAGTCTTTTGATTCTCCAAAGCTTCGTGCCATTGGCTGGTGGGAGCACGTGCATTATTAATTGATGGGATAGGACTTTTTCTGGACGGGGGGAGGAGGGCCCATTTATATGGATTCTGATGGTGATTTTGCAACTCTCTGCATGGCCTGCAGATCAGGCGATGCGGGCACTGCACAGATGCCGCTTTGTCGACCCAAGCGGAAATCCCATAATACTGTCCGGCGGCTGTATGCACGACATTTGACTAAATAGGCATCCTGGGCATTGGCCCGGCGTTATTGTGTGATTTTCGAGCTTTGGCATGCAGCAAACCACCTGTGCCTGCTCAGCCAGGTCCAGTTGGGTGGTTTCTCGTGCTACCGCTGTAAGACCAGGTTGTGCCGTCGTCTGGGGGTCTAGAGTTGTTATATTTCCTAGTTGGGTAGGCTGCACCTTCTTTACCCGATCGAGTAAATTGCGCGCAGTACTCTGCATACTCCGCACCCTAATTGGGCAAGTGCTCAGGCATGTGTATGCGCAAGTGGAGAATCCATGAAAACCTCAATATCCACCCCTCCGAAGCAAGGCTGCTAATGCTAGAGGCCCGAAGAGGGCGGTACCGGGAGTTTCTGGAATACCGGCCGAATTTCAGGTTCGAACTGGTCCGCCAGAGCTTCTCGTAAACTGCTCGTGTAAGTAAGCTTTTCAATAATGGACAATTGAAGAAAAGCCAAACAAGTAACAACCGGGCAAACAAGAACCTAATTAGAATGGGCCATTGTGGCTCGCTAGCTAGGCCGATCCATAAAAGGCGTAGATCCTCCAAAAGTGGCCCAATTAATCGCTTTGCAGCCGATGGCCGCGAGAATAAATTGTGGATTTTCCACGCCATGTACTGGAACAAGGTGAATTTCATCCACATACTCGGGTCTATTTTGGGCCGTAGAATCCGGTGGTGGCATCAGTTTTTGCGTAGCTCTTTCTGTTTTTCTGATAATTGCAAAATTTCCATGAATTCTCGTTTCGTACGACCATGCACAGATCGGCAGGACCACGACGGGCGTTAGTTCAGGGGTGCCGGGAGGGGGTCAGCGTCCGGCCAGGTTTGATTGTGAGATGGCTTTTCCAAGGAGACGAGACGACGCCCGGCCTAATTAGGCAATCCCCTCTTTTCAGTGCTTGCAGATATACGATATGCACGCGGCCTAATGGGGCAAGCAAAACCCCTGCAAGCCTGCACACCCCTAGGCAAGGGTGGCAGCAGGCGTTGCTGCTTTTGCGCCATCTTCATTTGCTCTTTTGGATCTCGGACTTTTGGCCACCCAACAAACTGATTATACGTCTCCACCAGTGGCACTTTTGGGTATGGTGGTTCGAGTTTGCTTGATGCATCGAAAGTCGCTTTCACCACCCCCACTTTCCCTTTTAGTCCTCGCCTCGAATCCCCTACTGCAAGTCCCGGGCGCAAGTCACGGCGGGGTGGTTGAAGTAAAGCCCTTTGCGGGCGAGGGGAGTGCCCGCCAGGTGCGTTATTCTTCTCCGCATTTTTTTTTTTTTTTAATTTGTATGTGGTATCGCTCGTTTGGCGTGAGGAGAACCGAAAAAAAAAGGCTTGTATGCACTCCACGTCCATCTATCCTCTCAGCCCGGCCCATTTGAGCCGCCGACGTCACTAATTTAGTCGCCCGGCCCGGCAGCACCTCAAATAATATTCGTGTTATTACTCTTCCAGTTTGGGGATATTCTCAAAGGATCGACAAATAAAAGTAAAATGTGTGATTTCTCGAAAACGCAAAAGTCGGACGTCCGTGGTGGGCGGCGGGTTTAACGAGGTGCTTGGAGGGGCCCAATTGTGCCATTCTCAATTTTTCTCTTCAACATGTTCAACGTTGCCGTGCTCCGTGGTGAGCATTGTGCAGTACGTGTCATGGGCACGCGCAACCCATTAGCTTGCCTGTTTAGGCCGAAATGCGCATATCCTGCATATTGGCGACTAGAGATCTCTGGCGTTATCAGCCTCTTTGTGTAATGTTGACGATCTCTCCGCATAGGGGAAGTCCTCACTTGATTGCGGTGTGGTGGGCAGATTCCTGTGGGCCAAACGGCACTAGAAACTAGGGGGCTGTAGCACCCCGGCCATGTCAAAATCATCCCAAAACTCCCTTCCGTTCAGCCGCTTCAGGGAAGTTTCTGAAAGGTGGGGGTGGTGTAATGGCGCATGAGTTGGTGTACGGGTGCGCCACTCGAAGGCAGCTCGCGCCGCACAGGGACTCGGGAAAGCGAAAAATCACCTCCCCACTAGTACCGCCTCAAACGAAGTGGGGCGCCCGTTTAGTCAATGGCACCTTAACTCCTCGGCACCTTGACTCCTCGGGTGCTTTCAAAAAAAAAAAAAGAAACGACACCGTTCCAGGGCCGGACCAATGGAGCCCCCGCAGTGCCAAGTGATGTCACCGTTTGTGATTCCTCCAGGAGATAACCTCCACTTCAATTGGAGGATTGGCAAAGGGGGCCGTTTGACTTAATTCCACTTAATTCCGCTCGCCGTATCAGCCGATAATGGAAAACGAGAATTTCCTTCGTAGATCCCCGATGGTGGGACGAAATTGTGTAGATCTTCCCACAGGCGAGGTTACTAAGGAGTGCATTCACCACCAGATGGGCCAATGAGCTAATGTCGATAATGGAAATTTTCAGGATCCTCTCCGAGTAGCAATTCCAGAATGGAACTGAGCGTTTCTGGCGTCCTCTGAATAATCGATAAAAAAAGCGTTTTTCGTTTGGGTTTGTTGGTTTGGGCGTTAGGGTGCAGCCCGTTGTGGTGTGATGAAAATCCGGAGAAAATGGAGGATCAGATTGTGGGTTTGAGCCGATCGTGGATTTGCTTTTCCGGCCAGATTGGAAGATTGTCTGTGCTTTTCGGTACCTGGCGAAGAAGGTATAGTTTAAACGACGCCAGCTGAGTTGAAGTCAAGGAAGTGCTTGAGGTTCAGGGACCAGCAGTTGTGTGGTGAATGCAACGTTGCATTCCAGGGATGAGTCAAACCGTTGAGATTCGAGGCTCGGAGGATGGAGCACCGGCCATTGATTGGCCTAGCCAGTCGTTGACTTCTTGTGTCAATTATTGAAAATTGAGAAGGTCTCGACAGGTTCAGGTATGGGATCTGGTAACCATGGAGCAAATAGAATTGACCATTTCGCCAAATGGAAACGATGACTTCAAGTTGAGGCTTCAAGGTTGAAATGCCTTTCAATGTCTTGTCTTTGAGGCTCCTCACTGCTGAGTGGTTTCATCAAATTCCACTGGTCAACGATCATACAATCAGAAATTGAAAGCTTGAGGACGCTTCGGACAGAATTCCACACCATCATTGCCTTGAAGGGCTTGGATGCTTTTGGATAATGTGAGTTTCTGGTGGTCTCATCGAGATTCTCACCGATCTGACAATTTGACTTTTCAACAAAAAATCTACCCTAGAGAAGGGAGCGTTTCGATCCTCAGAACTGCTGAGTTCAATCCCTCAGCTTCACTTCTTCTCGCTCTCTTCAAACTTCCTTTTCAACCGAGCCTTGGCCTCATCGGTGTACTCCAAGCTTCTCGTCTCCAAAGAACGAATCTCCAATCCGGTGCCCTCTTTCCGGCGTTTTTCGATTTCCTCAGGCAGTCTAGGCTCGAACTTGACAAACTGGAAATCCTTGCCAACTTGCCAGAAAGCCCAGGCTCCAATGAGTGTTGCAAGGGTACCCACAACGATTTTGTGCGAGATGGGCGATGAAGGGGGAGTTTGCTGTTTGGTGGCATATTTGAATGAAAAGCTGATGATGAGTTTGTAGGAACTTTCGGAGATTTATGGAATCTGCTGTTTGTGGTCACTGATGGTCTGATACCGTGGAAGTGAATGTGATTTTTTCGCGATGAGGATGTAGGACGTGAATCTGGGTGACACGGATTTGGGTGTTTTTATATGGGAAAGATGGATTTTTCTGGATGACGTTTGAATTTCTGTATTAATTAATTATTTGATGCTGTGGAGGGAGTGCTAAACCTTGGCTCTTATATGGGTGGCTCTTACGGATAGAACGGCTGCGAATCGGATGCAAGGTGAGTTAAGATGCTAGTTGGTTTTCTCCTTTGGGAATGTCAGGAAGTACCACAAATGGATTAAGATTCTGTGATATGCTTTGGGATTGGGATAGTGTTTAGGATAACAACCTTATGGATCTTTAGGATGGATGCTAGAATGGTTGATGCTAGGATGGTTGATGCTAGGATGATTGGATCCTTCAATGTAAGGCTTATTTATTATATCAAATCGATGAACCACTTTTATAACCCGGCAAATCTCCGAAGTGCAAAACCGAAACAAAAACGGCGGACCCTGCAGAGCTATATAAGATTTCAGAAAGATGCCCCACTGCTGGCCATTTGCCCCTCCATTGCCCAAACAGGCAGGTCGCCGTTGGCCAGGGAAGATTTAGGGACCCTCATGGGGAAGGATACAATGGGTAATTACCCGATTTGGGAGATACTTACTGGGGAGACGATGGTTCTTGCAGCCATTACGTCTTGACAATTGCCTAATCAGGAAGGAGCTCTCACGATATGTCCTGCAGGCAGCAGCCTCGCTTACCTATCCTGGAAGTGTCCACCAGCCCTCGGCAATACGGTTTGTTTGAAAATATGTCAACGATAGCCATTCAGGGGAATTTTCCGGAGATTGGAGATGCGATTTGGTGTGACGATTTTTTGGACATTCGAGGGTAGCTTAAGCCCGAGCAACTCTCTCACAAATCTAACTTTCGCTTTTTTGCAAGCCTCGTTATTGATTGGCCATAGCGTTCGATGCGTAAATGCAACAATAAGGCTTCCATATTGGGTCACCTGGGATAATGGCAACTTGGCGATAATGCACAGAAACCGCCTGATTCTGGGGTCCAACGTTTCAGAATGAGATTTAGCCATTGTGTGGATTTAAAATTCCGGCGGTGGCTTTTCCATCATTTGGGATCATCCATTTCAACTACAGCTTAATAGAGCTTACTGAGATCTGGTGTAAACTGTTTTCAACAATCGTAAATACTGACTTTTTTAGCTTGGCGCCGTTGGCTTATCAGACCACCTTGCCCCGCCTTGTTCGTAGAGCCAGGATATGCTTTTCTTGATGCGCTTAGAGTTTCCATAGAATCGCTGTTTACGTTGGAAACAAAGAATTTCGGAGCTACCGCCGAGACTCTGCGTTAGGCATGCTGCAATGCATCCTGGAGATATTACCTCATTGGCTACTGACGTGAGCGTTTACGGCCACTGACAGCCAGCGCCATTTTGCAACTCCTCTGCAGATTCTGAGACAAACTTTTGACCAATGAAACGGGAGAATTGGGTTATATTGAGGGGAGGTTTAATGTTTGGGTAGTGGCCGTTTTGGCAGTCATTGTACGGACTTACATGGGTGAAGGGTCCGGTAAAAGTTGTTGATGTGTGGAGTTGGTGAAGAAGTTTAGATTAAGCTTTTGATGGTATATTCACACTTAGCTCTGATCAGAAGACTCGGTAAGTCATTCTTATTTTTTTTTTTTTCTACTTTCATTTGATCAGATCTGAATCAGAATTCCCACTTCAAGTGTAATTAAGTGTTTTGGGTCACTCTGTTTATGGTGCAAGCTTGGCAAACGGCTCCGAGGAAGTTGGAGGGATAGTAAGCGAGGCCCACCGAAGAGGCATTCCTTGAATTATTAAGAGATAATATGGACAGTATTGGACCAGTGATCAACAACTTATTTTTTTTTTCTTTCATGAAATAAAGCTAAGATGTTCTGGCTCTGATTGTTTGTCAAAACGTCCGACTAAGGAAAGTGGGCTACTAAAAAAATCGAAAGTCAGAACACGACTTTTGAAACTATCCCAATCAATTGTTTACTTTGAAGAGGTCATGATCTCCAAAAAGGTATTTCCTCTGAATGTTTGCTAAATTATACTAAGCAAGCCCCCAATTGCTAGGTCCGAGTACTACCCTAGTCTCGAATTATGCTGTATTACAGAAAAGCTCAAGACCCTTTCAATTCGTATGCTTGTTTATCTCTGAGCCTTTTAACTCAAATTAAAACAACTTCAAGGCCGATAATTGTTCTTTTTTCCGGCCCTTCGTCTCCATAGACTCACCGTATCCATTTCGCAACCACAGTTCCAATGCAACTCCCAGAACATTTGCACACCTCAAAAGCCCGCCTTACTTAACGAAAGCATTCAATAAACGCCGACACCACAACATGATTTAGACCGCATCCTTCACTTTTACTTTTACCCTCGATAAGTACTAGGCATCCAACCACTATCGTCCTTATGAGCACCGCACGACCAGGCTATATCCCCAGGCAAAAGTGCCTCACAATCCATACCACTTCATCAATGGCGGCCTTGCCCAAAAGAATCATAAAAGAAACCGAGCGTCTTGTCAGCGACCCTGTTCCGGGTATCACGGCAACGCCTCTGGACGACAACTTGCGTTATTTCGAGGTGACCATCGACGGTCCCAATTCGTCTCCTTACGCCAACGGTGTATTCAAGTTAGAGCTTTATCTCCCAGACGACTACCCCATGTGTGCCCCAAAGTCCGGTTTCTCACGAAAATCTACCACCCCAACATCGACAAGTTGGGCCGGATCTGCCTTGACGTGCTCAAAGATAACTGGTCTCCGGCGCTTCAGATCAGGACGATTTTGTTGAGTATTCAGGCGCTTTTGGGAGCGCCCAACCCGGACGACCCGTTGGCGAATGACGTGGCGCAAGACTGGAAGGCGGACGAGCAGAAGGCCATCGAGGTGGCCAAGGAGTGGACCGAGAAGTACGCTGTGCCTAAATAGGCGGGCACGTGTGAGCGGTCTGGCAGTTAGGAGTGCCTGTGCCAGCGCCACTGGTGGTGCTGTGGCCGTGGGAAAATTTTCTCAATTTGGCCACTTGAGTTAGCCTTAGACCGGCTTTATCCTTCGTTGGAGCTGGAACGGCTTCCCTGAGAGATCAGATTGAATGCTTGGGAGAGCCGGAAGTCCCAGCTGATTTAAAGGCTAGCAATCCTGTGTTTGGATGTTCAGGCTAAGTCTGGATCTGAGAATGAATCTGGGCTGAATGTTGAAAGCCATCGGCCAGACTGCTTGGAGTATTTCAAGACGAGGCTGTATGTGGCGGTCTGTTTGGTGTCCATTCCCTGGCCACTGGCGGGCGACCTCCGGTGCTTCATAAGTACCTGTTAGCATAATAGAATATTGATTTGAATATGGGCCTGAGCTAATCATTGCTTGTGGCTCATAGTGTAGCGATTCACATAAATGAACGTGCTATGGTGCCCAGTATATTGCCAGCTCTTCAAAAGAATTCAAGGGCCATTGATGAAATTTTGAGTCTTGTCAAATTTATAGTCTTGTTAGGTTCAGTTATGTTAATTTGGTCTCGAGACTCCACCGAATTGAGTAAACATAAAGCATTGGGTGCTATCAGGTGGAGGAGATATAGCTAATACTATGCAAAGTGTAAAATTTGGCTCATTCTGTTTTTGTTGAAATATTTATAAAAAACTTATTTTTCCATTGTACTGAATTCTTCGTGATAATGTAAGGTAATGCTAATTTCGCACCTAATCAGCCAGACCCCAAAAACTTGAAAACATGACAGAAAATAAAAATCAGATAATTTTTTAACATAAAAAATTGTTATCTTACAGTAACGCTTCGTGGATCTCATGCACTGTATAAATAATTCTATATGTTTATGTGGCGTTGCTGGCTGCCGTTTGCTGTAACCTCCTACTCGCATCCACCTCTGAATATCAAGGTAAAAAAAAAAAAACCATAAAAATCAATTCCATCAGCATACAGCGGGGAGAAGACCAACAGCCCAATTATACGAGCCAAGCAACAAGACCATTATGCAAAAGCCAACGGCAACAGAAACTGTACCATAGACATAACTGTACAACGTCGAAAGACCGAAAAGCTCCACAACAAATGTCGAAACCGTAGTAAGTGCTCCACAGAAACCGTCATCAAGACCCATGAGCACGTGGCACCCAACGACGTTGGTGACGATTTGAACACTCCGATCACCAAGGCTGCGTCCACGAGCTATTAAAGTAAACACAGCGAGAAGGAGACAGCCAAGTGTATTAGCGGCAAACGTACCCATAGGAAAATTGGGGACTTTGCTGTTGAGGAACTTCAGAAGGTAGTACCGTAGGATAGCACCCCAAGGAGCAAAAAGCACCAGGAAAAGCCACAGGCGCCAGGACCCGTAGTTTTGCGTGCAAATAAGCACGATGATGACGATGTAGGCAGCAATGCCAATGACACAACTCAGCAAATTGAGTGTGTTGAATGCTTTAAGTGAAAGAACAGGAACGCTAGCATCAATGTACTCCATGAGGTGCCTTCCCAAGTGGAAGCCAGATGCAGACACACTAACATGCGCTATTGCGACGGCCAATGCTTCCATGACGCCGTAGCCGGCTGTCGGATAATCATACTGTTTAGGAAGCGTATTAGCAGCTTTGTTGAAGCATTCGAGGATAAACGTGGAAAAGGAGGAACAGGTACCGCAGAATCCGGTAGTAACGCCCACGTAGATGGGAATGACACCCTTATTAGCAAAAGCTTGCTCTGTCAATCTGCTCCAGACTCGGTCCAGAGCGACAAACATACCCATAACAACACAAGCAGCAAAATTGGCCCAAATGACGCCGCCCAAAAACATCCCGTCGTATGTCGTAAGCACCATGAGTCCTTTGCGTGCAAGGACACCCCAAACAGCGCCGTTGACGATGTTCAAAAGCGTAGATACCGCAGGCGGAGGCAGGATGTGTTTTAGAATTGTTTTGATGGTTTCCTGGGAGGCGTTGAAACCCTCGGGTAGGGCTTCGTGAAGGGATTCAGCTTCAAGCTCACGGAGCCTGGTTTCGGTCCGTCGGATCTCGGCAGACCCGGGCATGTTTCATGGAAGATGAGGTAGATAGTAGATAAGTGTTGATACTCAGGCATGTAGTGTTACTTTTGACGTGCGCATGTGCAGGTGCACCTTAAAGCATCGGCACTCAGGGAGCCAGGCTTTGAAGGAATTTGAAGGTTTTCTTTTTGAAATTTTTTTTGAAGTTGTTGTTTTAGTGGAGAAGGCGAAGGAAGGTTGGTTTTCGATGTGTGGAGTTAGTGTGATTATGAGCTTGGGTGGGTCGCTTGTGGCACTAAATGGGGATGAAAAGATAAGACAGCGGAGCCGAAATTATCACAATCAAATGATGACAGATTCACTGGCTTAATTGAAAAATCTTTGGGCTTTTTATCTGTGGCCTTTGAGCATTCAAATCGATTTGTCTAACTATGCTGTCGCTGTCAAATCCCAGATCTGCCCCAAAATGTCAAGAACCCTCTCACCAAGAAGTTAGGTTTATTGTGTGCCAACTGGCCAATCTCCGAGCTTATCTCCTGGTGATCTGCTAACCAGCGGAAGCAAATTGCCACTTGGACCCTGGCTACCGAGGCTGGGCTTCATATGATCAGAAAAGAGAGATTGACGAGGCTATGGGCTTTATGTTGTTTCAACATGAAACGCTGCTCTGGATTTTTTATGTTTCAAAGCTATGTTTCAGATTCGTTTCCTTTAGGCTGCCTTCTCAGAGTGCTGAGACTGCCACTAGCGCCTGGGCATTCTACAACCCCAAACCTCACCAAATAGCACCAAATAGGCTTCAAACCAGAAGAATACTTTATCAGCCTATATCCGATGATATCACCAGCTGCACCCCACACTGTGACCAAACGCCCCAAATGCCATATAGGCATGGGAGCATGCTTCCACCATTGCATCTAAATGTCTTAAACTATGACACATTACATGTCCAGATTAAACACAACAAGTAAATTTTAACAATAAAACAAACTTATTTGCTTATCCGCAAGGCTGAACTGGCATCCCACCGTATACCCAAAACTGGATTCTATTGAACCCCATGGGAAAATTCCCTCGGATTAGCACAGCCCCTTCAATAACGCCAACCGTCTCCGACCTTGCCAAGCTACCAGCCATAAAAAACCCATAATGCAAAAAATCCCTTTGCCATGTCTCAGCGCATGGCGGTTAATCGGGAATAAGCGAGGAGCCTATTTTCCGAGCCGATTACAAATAGAGGAGGTGGAAAAAAAAACAAGGTTTCGGGGAAAAAAGCATAATACTTGAACAATGTCGGGTTTGGACGGGCTAGTCCGGAAACAATGGAGGTCAGTTTTGTTCAATTGCAGAAATGAAGGACGGCTGCAAAACAGACCAATAGAAAACGGGGCCATAAAGCCCTGTATCCTGATCCACCCAATACATTTTGTAGAATCCAGCAAGGCTTTGGACTTGACAAGTACCAGACAATGTCTGTCCCTGCAGCTATCGAGCTCTAGAGGGTGAACTACAGCGGGGCAAATCCCGAGATAATGGAGATTCTTGTTAAAAAGAGGGCTTTTGCGTTTTTGCCAGTACCACAAAAATGGAAAATACTCAAGGATTATGAAGGCTGGGGGTTTCTAGACAGGCCCTTAGTGGTTCTGGCTGCAAGACGCAGTGAGGGTCCATTTTGCACCAGCCCCGCAGTGCCCCACCGAGGTATATAAAAAGGACGTGATTCCCACTTTTTTTTTTTTCTCTTTTTGATTAATCAATTATCAACGGCTTCCCCCAACCATCCTCTTCCTCCCATACCCCAGTGGTGCCAGTGCCTTGACGCGAGATCTCGTAATCCTCTGCAGGCGTAAGGGCGCAAAAAAACGCGGTCCAACTCACTCGGATCCGAAAATAGGTCATCGCCGTTACTACTGTGGTTTTGATCTGTTGTTGGTTTTTTTTGCCTTTTTTCGCCCTTTTCCAGTTGATTACTTCCCCCGGCCTCAAGCTCCTTGCGCCCGTATATGTCATTTCTGAAATCGCCGTTCCAGGACCCAGACTCAGAGGTCTCATACACTTTTTCTGATTCAGAAACGGTCGAGCTGACGGTCCAGCTGCCACAGCTCAACGTCAAGAAGAAACCGTCTTTACGGTTCGCCTTGCCCAGAAACGGATCCCTAAGGTCCCCTTTTGCCGACTCAAACCAGGAATCCTTTCAAGAGCCCTCCCTGCCTATGCTGGCATCATTTGATCCACAAGCTCCTATGAAACGCCTCCGATGGGGTACCACCAGGCACGCCACGGGGCGGCCCAAAAAGGAGTCGCTAGGGAGAGCGAAAACACTCAAGCAGGTGCTCCGTTCGAAATCAAAAAGACTGCCGCTGAAAGCCACAGAAGAAAGCCAGTCTGCTGACTGCGACCTAGACATTATTGACGACTACCAGGACGACAAGCCGCCCCCGAGGCGTCGCCCGACTCCAAAGACAAAAAGCATGAAACAAGAACTGTGTTCTTCAACCGCTCGCTACCGCTGCTGATGATAGATACGAAAACAGGAAAGGCGGCTACTTCTTACCCCAGAAACAAGACCCGTTCGGCAAAATACACCCCACTATCGTTTGCTCCCAAGATGCTCACAAAGAGTTTCACCACAGACTATGCCAACTCGTATTTCTTGTTTATTATCATTTTAGGTGCATTCCCCATTTTCGGTGTTCCCAGTCCCGTTTTGGCCGCCGTGCCCTTGATTGTCATTCTCATCATCACCGCCCTTAAAGAAATGATTGAGGACTCTCGGAGAACTGCCCAGGACATCGAGGTAAACAACCAAATTACGCATATTTTGACCCAGGTCAAGGAACACTCAGAGTACACTTACGAGAATCCCAACGTGAACGATGAGACCGTCTCGCTCTGGCGCCGTTTTAAGAAACTCAACTCCCGCATGCTTTTCAAATTTATCAAGCTGATCCTCCGAAACTGTACGAAAAAGGGCAGAGCCCAGAAGAAACGTGAGGAGGTGCAACCCTCCCCAGAAAACAACAGAAAGAGTTTCGATAGTATGGTCGATCTTGAGCCTGCCATGACGCGTTCGTCGATGGTCGGCAATTCGAACAATTTAAGGTCTATGGCCTCTCGCAAATCCTACTACGGAAAGGACAAAACACTCGCATTTGCAAGAAGAGCATGGAAGGAGGTCAAGGTGGGCGATGTCATTCGTGTTCAGAACAACGAAGAAGTTCCAGCCGACGTGCTCATCTTGTCCTCCAGTGACACCGACAACTGTTGTTACGTGGAAACCAAGAACCTTGATGGTGAAACAAATCTCAAAGTAAAGCAGGCGATGAAGTTCTCCTCTCAGAACTCCGAACTCAAACGTGCTAATGACTTCATGGGTATTGATTTTGAAGTTGAGAGCGAAGGGCCTCACCCAAACCTTTACTCATATCAGGGTTACGTTCTACACAGCATGCAAGGAGAGCCTCTGAAAGAACCCGCAACTGTCAACAACTTGATGCTCCGTGGATGCACATTAAGAAATACGAAGTGGGCTGTTGGTATCGTTCTTTTCACTGGTCCCGACACTAAAATTATTCTCAACACCGGCGTGACTCCATACAAAAAATCCAAGTTATCTCGTGAGCTCAATTACTACGTTTTAGTCAACTTTGCAGTTCTTTTCGGCATTTGTTTCATCACCGGTCTTTTCAACGGTCTATATTATCGGCGAGATGGAACTTCTAGAGACTTCTTTGAATACGGCACTATTGTTCCCACCCCTGCTGCCAATGGTGCGGTGAGCTTCTTTGTTGCTGTCATTTTGTACCAAGCTTTGGTGCCAATTTCATTGTACATCACGATCGAGATTATCAAGTCTTTGCAGGCCTTCTTCATCTACTGTGACATCGGTTTGTACTACCCTAAGCTTGATTTCCCGTGCAATCCTAAGTCGTGGAGTATTTCTGACGATCTTGGGCAAATCGAGTACGTCTTTAGTGACAAGACAGGTACACTTACACAGAACTTGATGGAGTTCAGAAAGTGTACGATCCGAGGTGTCTCATACGGCAATGCATACACCGAAGCATTGGCTGGCTTGAGGAAGCGCCAAGGTATTGATGTTGAAAAGGAGGGTCGAGCCCAGAGAGAGCTTATCGCTCAAGAGAAGGAAGAGATGCTTGCTGATCTTCGTGGAATCAGTGGCAACATCTACGACGATGAGCTCAGCTTAGTTTCCAAGCAATTTGTGTCTGATCTCAAGGGCCTTTCTGGCGTCGAACAGCAAAAAGCCAACGCCGAATTTATGCTCACCCTAGGTTTGTGCCACTCTGTTGTCGTTGAGGAAGACCCCAAGAACCCACTCAAGAAGTTGCTCAAAGCCCAGTCTCCTGACGAGGCTGCTTTGGTGGGCACAGCTCGTGCACTCGGGTTCTGTTTCCAAAATAAGAACAAGAATGGATACACCTTGCTGATCCAGGGTAAGGAGAAGGAGTATCAAGTTTTGAACACACTTGAGTTCAATTCGACCAGAAAGAGAATGAGTGCCATCATCAAAATGCCTCCTGAAGATGGTGAGAAGGAATCGAAGATTGTTCTTCTCTGTAAAGGTGCCGACTCCATCATTTATTCCCGTTTATCAGACACCAAGAACCCACAAGAAATGCTCGACAAGACTTCTGCACACTTGCAAGACTATGCAACTGAGGGTTTGAGAACATTGTGTATCGCAAAGAGAGAGTTGACTCTTGAGCAGTACAAGGAATGGAACAAGAGACACTTGGAAGCCTCTGCTTCTTTGGAAGGAAGAGAAGAAAAGATGGAGGCTGTTGCTGACTCCATTGAGCGTGAGTTAGTACTTCTTGGTGGCACTGCTATCGAGGACAGACTCCAGGACGGTGTACCAGACTCCATCTCTATGTTATCGGAGGCTGGTATCAAGTTGTGGGTTTTGACTGGTGACAAAGTTGAGACCGCGATCAACATTGGATTTTCGTGTAACTTGCTTGGAAACGATATGGAGTTGCTTGTGTTGAAGACCGATTTGTCTGACGCAGAAAAGAAGGAACATGGCGTTATTCCTGGTGATGACAACGATAATATCATGAATCGTTTGGTCACAAATTACCTTGGAAAGTTTGACATGGCAGGCTCAATTGACGAACTTGAAGAGGCGAAGAAAGACCATTCTACGCCTGATGGAAGATATGGTGTTGTCATTGACGGTGACGCTCTCAAGATTGCACTCGCAGATGAAGACATCAAGAGGAAGTTTCTTCTCTTATGTAAGCAGTGCAAGGCTGTTCTTTGTTGCAGAGTCTCGCCTGCTCAGAAGGCTGCTGTGGTGCTCATGGTCAAGGGCACTCTTGAGGTTATGACTTTGGCCATTGGAGATGGTTCCAACGATGTTTCGATGATTCAAGCTGCTGACGTTGGTATTGGTATCGCCGGTGAGGAAGGACGTCAAGCTGCCATGTGTTCTGACTATGCACTTGGTCAATTCAGATTTTTGACTCGTCTTCTTCTTACTCACGGAAGATGGGCTTATAGAAGAATGGGTGAAATGATCCCATGTTTCTTCTACAAGAACATCAACTATACCTTTGCCTTGTTCTGGTACAGTCTTTTCAATGACTTCGACGGTTCGTACTTGTTTGACTTTACATTCTTGGTGTTCTGCAACTTGGCATTCACGTCGTTGCCAGTCATTGTGTTGGCTGTTTTTGACCAGGACGTCAGTCCAACTGTGTCCATGCTTGTTCCTCAATTATACAGGGTTGGTGTTGTTCAGTCAGAATTCAGTCAGTGGAAGGTGTGGGCATACATGATCGATGGATTGTATCAATCTGTCATTGCCTTCTTCTTTTCATGGCTCATCTTTTTCAACAACTTCCCAACCATGAATGGTTTGCCCTCTGACCACAGATTTTACGTTGGTGTCTATGTGACATGTATCTCATGTATCGCTGCCAATACGTATGTGTGGTTGCAACAATACAGGTGGGACTGGGTGTCTTTCCTTTGCAACATCTTTGGTGGACTTATTATCTTCGCCTTGACAGGCATTTACACATCGATTCCTTTCTCACAAGAATTTTATAAAGCTGGAGCAGTTGTCTTCGGCACCGGGGCATTTTGGGCATGTCTCTTTATTGGGCTTGTACTCAGTCTTCTTCCTCGTTTCTGCTACGATTCTATACGAAGATTGTACTACCCACGGGATGCAGATATCGTCAGAGAATGTGTGAAACGGGGCGATTACCTGAAGTATCCAAGAGACTATGATCCCACCGACCCCAACCGTGTTCAAGTGGACTCACCAAAGATAGAGCTGGACTCGACCTTCGTGGAGGAGAAATTAGACTTTGAACCACAGAAGAGACCGCTGGTGGTGGACTTGGTGAGAAGACTGATGGTCGGAAAGTCGTCTTTCTACAAAGACAGCACGGACATTATCGAGACCTACAAGCTTGAGAACGTCAGCACCGCAGCACTTAACAACATCGAAGAGGTGGCCTCCCACACGATACTGCGTCAGCCCACGAACGTGAGGGCGTCGCTTGAATTACCTGAACTCACGACCATGGCGTCGCTTAGAGATGTTGCATCCAGAAAATCCGGACAATGGAACTAGATAATGAATTACGACATGAGGCAAGGCCTCGCCATTACGATATGGGGTGATGTAGGCAAGAATTGGGTCAGTAGAAATAGGGGCACATCCTCCCAAGGTGGATCTACCGATCTCGCTTTGAGTAGTAACGGCTTTCTATGCCATCTCCGTGTAGTATGCATCGAGGCTCGGCCAATCAGGAAATGATCCGAGAAGGTGCAGAGGATCAGTCTACAGTTACATTTGGGTAGTTTCTAAGGTCAATTGGATATTGACTAATGGAGCAACCAGTCAACAGAGTCAGTGGTAACATTGGAGGTCAATCAGACGAGGAACAAAGTAAAAGATGAATTTCAAAAGTCATTTTAAAGTAAGAGATTTTCAAATATCGTTTTTCAAAAATTCAAATGCCCCAGAATGCCCACGAAAATGCCGCTTTGACGTTCAGTGGACTTCCAAGGTTGGGTGCAAAAACGCCAATAAAGGAGCCACATATCAGCCATTCGCGAAAGGCCGGCGCCGAGCGACATTTACTAAGAAATACAGCAACCCTCGGAACCGAGGGAGAAAGACGAGGAGGATTTTTGAAGTTTTTGGAGAATTTTGAAATTTTCCTCCTTTATGCTTCGAAAAGAAGAAGAAAATCTACTTCTATCGCCAAAAAACGCCTGGTCTCTGTGGCTTCGAACGCGGTTGCAGGTGCGTTTGCACCCAGTTTTAGCATGCTTAAGCCGAGACGTCCCGGATCGACGAAAAGGCCAAAAACAGAACTCCCCTCAAAAGAGTGCCTATATTGTACTGGTTCAAAATGTCATTTTTCAAAAATTTCACCACCTCATCGCCTAAACTGGTCCTGCAATGGCATCGGGGCTTTCCTTGGATCAAGAAATGTCGCGCTGGTTTTCTTTCCTGGCGTTTCTTTTGGCGATCCCGGGCGGGCCTTTGTACTTGGTGCACGGGTGTTTTGGTTTCTGACTCTGGTAGCACAAAACTGTTTGTCTTGGTCCGTAGAACACTTTGATCCAAGGCTGAAAACAGTCTTGGTTAGTCGAATTTAGCGTGTTTGGGAGCCGTGGTGCTCGGAATTAGTCTCCAACCACCTGCATACAGTATGCTAGGTGTTTTTCCCAACCAATGAGGTGCGCGCGTTCACGCTGGAGGAGCCCGAAAACAGCCGGTTCTATCACGTGCACAGGTGCGACATTATGCTATTTCTACTATCAACGTTGCAAAAAAAAAAAAATTTTGGCGGTGGTCGCGAATTGTTATATAAACGACGTCCACCCCCCTTGAAAATTTTCCCTTTTTTTTCTCTTTTCTCTAGATTTGTTTCTCGGCAATAATCTATTCATTAGTTCAAAATGGCCATTCAAGACAACGCATTTTTAGTCGACTTTTTGATGGGTGGTGTTTCCGCCGCCATCTCTAAGACCGCTGCTGCTCCAATCGAGAGAGTCAAGTTGTTGATTCAGAACCAGGAGGAGATGCTTAAGCAGGGCCGTTTGTCCCACAAGTACACCGGTATCATCGACTGTTTCAGAAGAACCGCCGCTGATGAGGGTATCATTTCCTTGTGGAGAGGTAACACTGCTAACGTTATCAGATACTTCCCAACTCAGGCCTTGAACTTTGCTTTCAAGGACAAGTTCAAGAAGATGTTCGGTTACAAGAAGGAGGAGGGCTACGCTAAGTGGATGGCCGGTAACTTGGCTTCCGGTGGTCTTGCTGGTGCTACCTCTTTGGCTTTCGTCTACTCTTTGGACTACGCCAGAACCAGATTGGCTAACGACGCCAAGTCCACCAAGGGTGGTGGAGAGAGACAGTTCAACGGTTTGTTGGACGTTTACAAGAAGACCTTGGCCAGTGACGGTATTGCCGGTTTGTACAGAGGTTTCGGTCCATCCGTTGTTGGTATCATTGTCTACAGAGGTCTTTACTTCGGTATGTACGACTCCTTGAAGCCAGTTGTCCTTGTTGGTCCATTGGAGGGTTCTTTCCTTGCTTCTTTCTTGTTGGGTTGGGGTGTTACCACCGGTGCCGGTGCTGCTTCTTACCCATTGGACACCATCAGAAGAAGAATGATGATGACCTCTGGTGCTGCCGTTAAGTACAACGGTGCTTTCGACTGTTTGAAGAAGGTTATTGCCCAGGAGGGTGTCTACTCCTTGTTCAAGGGTTGCGGTGCCAACATCTTGAGAGGTGTTGCCGGTGCTGGTGTTATCTCCTTGTACGACCAGTTGCAGGTTATCTTGTTCGGTAAGAAGTTCTAAGCCCACTAGAAGGTGTATTTAGAATAACTTATTGAGAACATTACATTTGACTCTTATGTATATAAATTTTAGTTTAATGTGATGTGTTGTACCAAATTTTCCACCGCGTAGAGGTTATCTGACACGCTCTGATTGGCCGGCGACATTCTGGGCACGTGATTTTTTCACTTTCCACAAACCCACAACTTCGCGACCCCTGATCGTCAAAGTTAATCCCCGGATTTTTGCAGCCGATCTGGAGCTTCTGCACTTCTTATCGGGGTCGTCTGGGGATGTCCTACGTGGTGCAAAGTTGGCTAGTCACGTGATCATAATCACGTGCAGCGTCAGCCACCAATATACGGACAAATTCATAGATTATACAGAGAGATGATTACTGGAGATTGCAAACATATCAGAATTCGTATGGCATATGCTCGTGAGGGAGTGGATCAACATGATTTTGTTGTGCGGTATACAAAGTCTGAAGAAAATGTTTGCATACATCTTTACGAAAAGCAGTGCACAAATGTCCACTTAGTTAAGAAGCTACAAGCTCCAACGACCAAGAGGTGTTGAACGTATATGTACGACGTTGTGCCATGATATGTCCGTGTGGGTCAAGAAAGTTAGCTAACGAAAGATGTATGACCTACATGTAACCTTTATCCGATGTCTCCTGTTCTTGTTGCAGATCATTGCTCCCATCTGCAATATATAAGGCGGTGGTTTCCACCATACTAAAAATGTTTGACGAACGAGGCAGATGCAGGATCATAGGTAAAATAGTTCATTGGTTATTCGATTTGTATGAGGTTCATTACGTTTTAACCTACGGTCCTTGCAAGATGTCTCTTCTTATGGCATTTAGAGCATTTCTTGAAGGCTTTACCAATCACTAGGGTTGGTGCTGTGCTTGCAGTTGATGGTGCTGTCTGTACAGGACTAACCCTGGTTGATGGTAAGTTCTTTGGATAAATTACTATCGCTGAAGAGTTGTCAAAGTAGAGAGATTCATATGTTCAATGCCTCTTTGGAACTCAGAAGCAACGCACTTCTCAAAGTCACCCGTCAAGTAGGGTCTCATCTTTAAAAGAACTTGGATCAATAATATGGGTATGACAGATTCCAGCACCCGTTTTGGGTTAAGAGGGTCACTGGGTTGCCTTGTTCTTCCCAGTGAAGCATTAAGTGTACTCCATGAGGTCTGCCTTGTCATGCATTCTCTTAAAGGACGACAACGACCCATCCAGGCCCTCAGGTAAGAAGATTTGATCTACTCCATATTCAATAGAACAGCACAAACCTTATTTGTCGAGGAATCCTTAATCACCTCGTCAATGTTTCAAAGTAAGCTTGACCTTCGTTCTCATACGTATTTGCTGATGTAGTCGCAGCACTCATTACCTAAATCATTTGCAATGTTCTGGAAAGTCAAAATAGACCACCAAATGAGATCTTGAGCAAACTGAGAACAGAGGGGCAGATTATAGAAAGATGAATTTTTTTCATAGTGTAACTACAATTCCAACACGCCTACAAACGGTGTCTCCAAAATCATATACTAAGTGTCAGCCAGGCGAATAATGTACCGGCAGCTACACACAAGGACATGGGCAGAAGACGCTAGAAACCACCAAAGCGCCAGCGTAGCCCCCCTTCTCATGTGTTTCACACCGATATCCCCCAAGATTCACCGGCAGGGCACATATAAACTTTTCTGTGGATCAAGAAATGGACTTCTCGAAGTTCAAGTACAACAAATCGTAGGCGCCTTTCAAGTCGTAGGTCACCTTTTCCTGTTTGGCGTAGCCTAGTTTGGCCACAGCATCGGCACACGAAGCCAATTGAGTGAAACAAGCAGCTTCCTCGGGAGCTTTTTCGTTCACCAAGGTCATGGAAAACTTGCCAGGATGGAAAATACGCAACACCCGGATCAACACATCCACAATGCCCACGGGCGAGGTGGCCAGAAAGGGATAGTTTGTTTCAAACGAGGCGTAAGACCATCCCAGCTCAGGAGTGATGTGCAAGGTGTAATAGTAGCCATGGCCGTTTTTCGAGCACACCGAGTTGGACGAATAACCACAGGGCAGAAACGCAAAAGCGTCATGGGCAAATTCCCACTTGTCGTCCTCCTCGTCGGAAAGCTCCATATTTTCACTCATCTGAGGCAGCGGTATATGAAAGGGCGAGGTGGTTGAAGGAGCAAAGTTGCCCTGAGCATAGGCAGTGCTAGCAGGCAAAAACACATTTTCAAGCCCCGTGTCTCTCATGGTTTCCAAGCCCTGGTCGTGGCCCAAATCGTGTTCTTCTTCGTCGCTGGAATGGGTCACCACGGAATCGGGACCGGGTTCTCTGGAAGTGACGAAAGCACGGGCTCTTTGTGGATCCAACTGGGTCATCAAAATCTCAAATGTTTGATCCTGGCCACCCACAGGCAGGCCTTCCTGGCGTCCGCCCATGTACAAGTACCAGTGGTCGTCGGAGGTGAAGTCTCCCACTACATAGGACTTGCCCTGGACAAAGTAGCCGTTGAGCAATTGCACCTCCTTTTTCCAGTCGGTGTGGACGTGTTTTTGTTTTTCAGGAAACATAAACAGGCGGCGGGAGTAGAAGACCTGGTGGACGTCTTTGGAGTTGATCTCACACAACAACTCGGCTTGAGCAACCTTAAACAAAAGATCAAGGCAGGCCAACGTGGTGGTGGTTCCGCACGTCTTGAGCACGAGTTTATGTGGAAACACGAAAAGCGACAGCTCCAGCAAAAGGTAGGCGTCGACGTCTCGAGACAGTTTGACAGAAAGCACTTTGCAACTGACCAAGTCCAAAACGCTGACCCATTTGGCCAAAGGCACCTTGCGGAGGCCGTTTTCGCCAGGAGCGTCTTTGGGCAGCGGCCAGAACCACACCTCAAGAAGCTTTTCGGGGCCTTCAAAGGCAAAGGTTGAATCTAAGTTCGCAGAAAGTACATGGTCAACGTAGTCCTCGGAGGCGACCATAACAAAGGCCGGGTGGATGCAAAAAGCTTAGCGAGGCAGAAAGGACAACTAAGCTTGCTAGTGTGGAACTAGACTGGGGCACTAGACGGTGGTTGGATGTCTAGAATGGGCTAGTGACGGCGATCACTAGAAGAAACGGAACAAACGTATAAAAAAGCGGATTGCAAAGACGGATTTTGATGGGGTCTTTCACTAGCGGCGGAAGGGGGAGGGTCGACAACCGATAGTGAAGAGAGTTGGCGTTGTTTGCTTGGGAATGGAACTCGGGGTGTTATCCGGGCTCGACGGTCTGGTTATACAAGTAAGTTAGGCTCGATCGTGAGGGTTTCTTGGGCATAAACCGGCGGGGGCGAAGTGGGGGATCAAAAGACGCTGTCGACTTGCAGAGACAGCGGAATTCTCAAAAAAACGGTGGTGTTTCTTCAGAAGAAGACGGTGGTGATGGTTGCTCTGGAGCAAATTTTCACTCCTGCAGTGTGCCAGCCAAGCAAGTTTTGGAAGAAGTGGATCGAAGGAGGTGGGGGTGGGGGTGGCGTTTTTGAAAATCGGGGAATATATAAATTCAGCGAATCTGGATGATTTGGTGGTTTCGGTTTTTTTCTGGATTCTCGAGGTGGTCGTTTTGGCGGTGGTGACTCAGACTACGTCACTGCGGAAACCTGGGGAAGATAGGGGACCTCTAGGGTTAGGGCAAGTCCGGTGCACAGAAAGCTAAAAAGGTAAGGGTTTCTGGAGAAGGATGGATTGAGTGAGAGAGGATGGCGTTTCGGTGGTTTTCGAAAAAATGGGCTGTGGAAGCTGGAAGCATGACCCATTGCAGGTAGGGTATAAGAAAGGCAGTAGATGGGGAGCATTTGAAAACTGCTATGATCAGAATTTCAAGATTTGTGATTTGTTCAGCCTGTCTCTGAAAACATCCTCGTAGTGTATTCGCCGACTGATGTTTGTTTATCAGAGAAGGCTGCCTCCGGCTTTCTTGGCTGCACAGCCGTTCGAGAAGTCACGAACAAAAGAGCACAATGGAAAAAGAAAGAGGTCGAGCAGGAAGCAGTGGGGGAGAAATTGGCAATATTGGAGAGAGTTCGAACATTTTCAACGAAAATCAATGTCTATTAAAATGAACATTGATACCCTGGGCAAGGTTCTGTGGTGCTTCCGCTTTGGGTGCAAATGCGCCAATGCAGCACAGCCATATCGCAGGCACATTAAGCTTTTTGACACCTATTTCTTTTTGTGGGGTCCAGTTTCTTTTGATGTTCTGTTTATTTGCTTGCCCATCAAATCAGCTCTAGGTTTTCTGTTATCGGGTTGATAGAGGTGCACCCGGGTTTGTGCAACTTCTGTAAATGCCTCAGGACTCGGTCATCCCAGCAGTGCCTCCACGTTTGGTTCCTTTTTTTTTTTTTTTTTTTTTTTTTTTTTTTTCAAAGCTAAAAATTTGTAAAGAACTAAAGAAGATGAAGTACGACAATTCCAATAATAGTGATAAGTAATAATTTCTATCGTACTCGTCTCCAATGCCCGGCTTCATTCCGTGTGTTTCCGCGTGTCTCAGATTTTTCACTACCCCATCGCAGTCAGCCTGTAATATAAATCCTGTTGACTCCTTGAGATGGGAATTTAGGTGACCATTTTTCTTGCTTATTGAAGTCCCATAAGTGAATCGAACAGGCTTTTCCGCTTCCCTCATGCCGATTACCCCATTTTTGATGATTTGAGCGAATCCCCAGATTTTGTAAATGGCTGCGAAATATGACGTAGTGTGGAACCATGATCCAATTATCTCAAAGAACCGAATGTCAATTCGTGAAGGTGGCCTGTTCAACACAATTTTCGCCATTTTTTTCATTTTGCCATTCTTTTCATTTTTTCCTATCAATCAAAAATCTCCTGACGTGGCTTGGATTCACGATCCGATTCAGAGAAACAGCACCTTCTTCCTACTATGCTTCCTAGTTCTACAAGAACCTTTGAAAATTTATTTCAAGAGATACTTGACAGTGTCGACACCAACAAGCAAACATGATTATTTCCTCACCAAGCCAAACCCTCCTCCCTAATAGCATCAAAGAAAATGACCTCTTCAAATATGCACTAGTTCATCGGAGATGTTTGCAGCCATTACCTTCAACTCTTTGTCCCAATTTTTCCAAAAGATAAACGAACTTCTGAAAACACCAGAAAAACATCCCTCCAATTTTTGTCAAACCACCACATACCTCTAATTCCCCATTTGCCGTGTGTGTTTGTTGATGCACCCCCACCTACACCTATACAGGGTCCCAATTGCCGCACACGTTTCTAGAGCCATCTCCCACTAAATCAGCCAAACCGCCCAAATGTTCCAAAAACAAAGCAAAGCACAAAAAAACGCCGTTTTCAAAAAGCCAAAAATATTACCATACAAAAACTTCCTTCCCCACCGCCCCCACACAAGCCTCTGAGACACTGGGAGCCACACGGGTGTATGCCGTATTTTCATCAACATCAACTACATGCTCTTCTCGTTTGACGAGGATCCAGAACCTCCCGACCCCGTGGGGATCCCCATTCCCAAAAAGGGAAAGGATGCAAATCTTCTCCAGCCTCTGCTGATCAACTCGCTTCTGGTATCGGCCGGACCCCACGATGGTTTCAAGACAGGGTCCTTCAAGGCAGGATCGTTTAAAGGAGGCAGTTTCCAGGACCTCCACAGCAACACCGCCCGGACGCGGCGCCGTTCGTCCGTGTACCGCCGTCTTTCAGTTCGGCTGACCGGATCCACCGCTGGTATCCCGATTCCTTCAGGTTACACAGACGAAAACGGGCATAAAAAGAGCCTCGGTGACTTTGTTCCGCTTAGAGTGTTGGGCCAGGGCGCCTACGGAAAGGTGCATCTTGTCAAGGATAAACACAACGGGCGGCTTTATGCCCAGAAACAGATTAGAAAGCCCCAGATCGATCTCCACGACGATAAGGGTGGAAACGATAAGGGAGTCCACGTGAGCCATGTCCAGAGAACCCTAGCAGAACGGCAGATCTTGACGCTGGTCACGCATCACAGTAATATAGTCAAGTTGTTCTACGCGTTGCAGGACCAGGACCGTTTCTACTTGCTTTTGGAGTACATTCCCGGTGGAGAGTTGTTCTACCATTTGACGCTGGGCAACGCGTTGGGCAATGTTTTTAAGGAGGATCACGTTGCGTTCTATGCTGCCGAGATGGCGCTAGGCCTTCGGCACTTGCACCTGTTGGGGATAGTGTACCGGGACTTGAAGCCGGAGAACTGTTTACTCAATGCTGCTGGCCATCTTGTACTCACAGATTTCGGTCTTTCCAAGGCCATTTCTACAGACGACGACAGTGCCTGTCGCTCCATTATTGGAACCCCTGAGTACATGGCTCCAGAAACAATCAAAGGCGAGGCTTACGACTACGCCGTGGACTGGTGGCTGCTCGGATGCGTGATCTACGATATGATGACGGGCAAACCGCCATTTACAGGGAAACTGCACGACGTGATTACCAAGAAGATCCTCCTGGCCAAGCTCAACTTGCCGTTCTACCTCTCGCTTGATGCGAAGGATTTGTTGAACAAGCTCCTCCAAAAGAAGCCCGAGAAGCGGTTTCAGGTGGACGACAAATGGGACAACTTCATGAAGCACCGGTTTTTCCGTAAGATCGACTGGCTGGCGCTCGTGGACCAGGACGAGTCCGTGGTGCCACCCATCATTCCGACCATTTCCGACCCCGAAATGGCCGAGAACTTTTCCGAGGAGTTCACCTCGATGAAGGTGAGCGACTACGAGGTGGCCACTGCCCAGGCCACTGGAAACGTCCAGGAGCTTTTCCAGGGGTTCAGCTACGCCGCCAGCGGCAGCTACATAGACAAGTTTGGACATCTCCGGATGCTCGACAACGATGTGAGCGTTTAGAGGGTACAGAGGCGCCAGGAACCGGTGTCTCTGATAGATTAATTTGATATTCACGTTGGTCCAACGGGCCCGTTAAATATATTTATGGGAAGGACAGAGTGTAGAGGTAAGGCTGAAGTCAATTAGGTACCAATTTGATATTGATCTATTAATCTTCAGTGAATACTTGACTGCTTCAATGGATGCAGTGATCTACTGTCATATCTCGTTGTCATAGGCTGCAAATCGAGGTACTTATACCCGATTTCCAATCTCGTCAGGTTACTTTGGTTAGCCTTCAACTATGAAACTATATTTGTAATGAAGTCTTTTGCATTGAGATTTACAAAAACTTTTTAGCTTTTGTAGGGAAGGGATCGACCGTGATCAAGCAGATCGATTGTTCATATGCACTTGGACACCTTCCATGCTCGGCTACTTTTCCAAATGCCGAATCGGACCCAGACTCTTCAATGATTAACAAGGAAATCGACGAGGTATATTTTAATAATGAGCCCTGGATTTGAGCAAACAATACTTTTATATCTGTTTCATTGAGTGACTGGTTCACTTGTTTCTGTTATCATGTCAGTAGCCTTGTTAGGATGCGCATGCATAGCATATTACAGATGTAAAAGTTCCTTTAGAATTCAACTAGAGGGTCTTCGGTCATTTATATTCGTCTGTCGATCTTCGAGATCAGTTCCATCGTGAAAGGCTAGAACCGACTTCGAAGATCGGAGCGTTTTGAAAAAGCCTGTGATTCTGACAGTGTACCTCACCGCATAAGACGGGGTCCCGAATCGCGTCAATACAGAAAATCGGATGCCATGCCACGACCTGAATTCCTTGATTAACTACTTATACCGTATCAAAACAGAAAAAACCTGTCAATTGTCATTTGAATGCTGTTCCTGACATAGTATGCGGTTTCTACATTAAGCGAATGCTGGCGCGTGCGGCTCATATCTATTCGGTGCAGAATGCACATATATATATCCAACATATCCTCGAGGTCCTCAACCCTACACTAGATTTTTTATCAATATGCAAATCCTCAATATCTACGGGGCAACGCCCCACGGACGTCATAGTTCAAAACCTCGATCAGTTTAAAGGGTTTAAGGGCTTCAGCTCCTTTATTGCCCTTTGAGCAATTGTCAATAGGATTTTTGGAGGTAGAAGGGACCTTTCATTTGACGTTCTTTTCTGTATTGTCATCGCTGTCTATATCGCAAGTTTTGTTGCAACATTCTGCTTGCTTCATCTTGTCACGAATGTTTTGGTGAGGTATTCATGGAAACGGACGAGAAAGTACAACGTGCTGGTGCTTCTCTCGCTTTTCTTCACATTGAGCTGCTTGGCCCCTGTGAATGTTTTTTTCCTTTGCTTGCTTGCTTCAAAGACCCACTCCTCGTTGCCGGCTTCCTTTTCATGGGTGGGTTTCCTGCTTTTGGGTGCTTATATTCCCGCCACAATCGAGTTGTGCAAGGAAACCACCCACCCAGCTGGATTTTAAGTACTCAGAAGTGGTTTTTGCTTATTCTTTTGGCCCACGTCTATCAACACGAAGGTGATTTTGACGGTGCAAGAGACCTTGCTCTAAGAGGATTTAGAGGGACCATCACCCAATTGAAGGTGGTGGCGGTGATCTTTCTTCATAAGAAGACGTTAGGAGACTGGAAACCAGCCGACGACTACAGAGGAGAAAGCACAGATAGAAGAGTAAGAGGAGGAGGCGGTGAAGAAAGAGACGATGATGACGACAATGGAGGCTCGGAACCTCAGATTGCCGAAGAAAAAGCCCCTGAAGCTCTTCCAAGCTATGAAACTGTTGCAAGCAATGTCGAAGCTCTGTGAGGGGCATGAATAGGGTTGTGATTGGCTGAGTTGAGTGAGGAAGATGGGCATGCGACGAAAGGGACAATAGGCGATCACCAAGTCTGATCGGAGTTGATGTTTAGGATGCAAAGGCGGCGTTTTATGCAAGGTGGAATCCCAGGTCACTCACTAGGAGAGCCTTCAGATGGTGGACCGTTTGGTGAATCATTGAGCTATCATGATAATGGCATACTTAGCTCACACAGATGCCTAATTTGCAGCCATCGATTATCGAGAAGTTTCGACCACAGGACGCGATCAACCAATGAGCAGAAATTGCTGAAACTGCAAAAAACCAACTGTCTTCTTCTCGTCAACTACACCGCCTGTCTGGTAGCCATCTTGGCAGTGCTGCGAGGTTCCATCCAGCAGCACCATGCAACGTACATTTATCAAGTAAAAAGCCGAAACATGAATTAGAACACTGACGCAACCACCACTTCAAATCACAATTCCATCCCAGACAACAAAAACAATGTTATTATAATCCCCTCTGAAAAACACACATCCAGTAGCTCCAGGCCCACATCCTCCACACTGCCACCGCCATCATCACGCCCTGTTTGAACACCGCACGACCCGCTTTATCTTGACAACAGACCCTCAGTCTCCGGAGGCAACCAAGTACAACCACATTATGGACGAATCGCTCATTGCAACCATCAACAAGCTTCAGGATGCGCTTGCTCCCCTTGGTGGAGGTCTGTCGCTGCCTGTAGATTTGCCCCAAATCACCGTGGTTGGTTCCCAATCGAGTGGTAAGAGTTCGGTATTGGAGAATATTGTGGGTAGAGATTTTTTACCCAGAGGAACCGGTATCGTGACTAGAAGGCCGTTGGTTTTGCAGCTCATCAACCGCAGACCCGGCGTGAACAAGGCAGATGCCGACAAGATCAACAAAACGACCGACAAGGGCGAGGAGCTGGAGAACAACTTGGAGGAGTGGGGTGAATTCTTGCACTTGCCCAACAAGCGGTTCTACAACTTCGAGGAGATCAGAGCGGAGATTGTCAGGGAGACGGACGCCAAAACAGGCAAGAACTTGGGCATTCTGGCGGTGCCCATCAACTTGAGAATCTACTCGCCCCATGTGTTGACCTTGACCTTGGTGGACTTGCCCGGTTTGACCAAGGTGCCTGTGGGTGACCAGCCCAAGGATATCGAGAGGCAGATCAGGGAGATGTTGTTGAAGTACATCTCGAAGCCCAATGCCATCATCTTGGCTGTGAACGCCGCCAATACCGATTTGGCCAACTCGGACGGTCTTAAGTTGGCCAGAGAGGTCGACCCGGAGGGATCGCGTACCATCGGTGTGTTGACCAAGGTCGACTTGATGGACGAGGGTACCGACGTGGTGGACATTCTCGCTGGTAGAGTGATTCCCTTGAAGTTCGGCTACATCCCCGTGATCAACCGTGGCCAGAGGGACATCGAGCTGAAGAAGACCATCCGTGCTGCCCTCCACGACGAATCCGATTTCTTCGAGAACCACCCATCCTACAAGGCCAAGTCCCAGTACTGCGGTACCGCCTTCTTGGCCAAGAAGCTCAACAGTATATTGTTGCACCACATCAAGAGCACCTTGCCAGACATCAAATTGCGTATCGAGAACTCCTTGAAGCGCTACCAGAACGAATTGAGCATCTTGGGCCCTGAGATGGAGGAGAGCCCCACCTCCATTGCCTTGAGCATGATCACCAACTTCTCCAAGGACTACAACGAGATCTTGAACGGTGAGGCCAAGGAGTTGTCCTCCCAGGAATTGAGTGGTGGTGCCCGTATCTCCTTCGTTTTCCACGAAATCTACAAAAACGGTGTCAACTCCATTGACCCCTTCGACCAGATCAAGGACGCCGACATTCGTACCATCATGCACAACACCTCCGGTTCTGCCCCATCCCTCTTTGTGGGCACCCAGGCCTTCGAGGTGCTTGTCAAGCAGCAGATCCACCGTTTGGAAGAGCCATCCTTGCGTTGTGTTAACTTGATCTTTGACGAGTTGACCCGTATCTTGACCCAAATCATCAGCCATCCACAGTACTCCAGATACCCAATGTTGAAGGACCGTCTTTCACAGTCGTTTATTCAGTTCTTGCGTGAGGAATTGATCCCCACCAACAGGTTTGTCACCGACATCATCAGCGCCGAGCAGACGTACGTTAACACCGCCCACCCTGACTTGTTGAAGGGCTCGCAAGCCATGGCTATGGTGGAGGAGAAGTTCCACCCCAAGCCTCAGGTGGCCGTTGACCCCAAGACCGGCAAGCCATTGCCTCCTGCCCAGCAGCCACAGCCTCTGCAAACGCCCAAGGACGAGTCAAACGGTTTCTTCGGCGGTTTCTTCTCCTCCAAGAACAAGAAGAGATTACAGCTGATGGAGGCTCCACCACCAGTGTTACGTGCTACCGGTCAGATGACGGAGCGTGAGCTGATGGAGACCGAGGTGATCAAGCTCTTGATCTCTTCCTACTTCAACATTGTCAAGCGCACAGTTGCAGACCTTGTGCCAAAGTCCGTTATGTTGAAGTTGATCACGAGATCGAAGGATGAGATCCAGAAGGAGTTGTTGCTGAAGTTGTACAGTGCGCCAGACTTGGCCGACTTGGTCAAGGAGAACGAGGCCACCGTGCAGAAGAGAAAGGAGTGCTTGAAGATGGTAGAGGTGTTGAAGAACGCCAGCGAGATTGTGTCGAGCGTTTAATTATTTAGATAACTAATGATGACCTAGAAACCGCGCCCGTATCAGAACTCATAGACATTGACCAGAATGTCAGCATCGAGCAATGCCTTTTCAGTTTCTTCCCAAGGAACATTGAAGATACCGCTGTTGATTTTGGGCATGTTCACCACCGGCCTGCCGGTTTTGTCTTCCTCCACATCCCCCAACTCCCCAATTTTCCAGCAAGATCCCCCAAACTCTGTCTGGTGTACCCCACGATCTCCCCCACGCTATTCTCAAAGTTACTAGTGAACAAACACGCCACATACTTGTCCTCCACGGGAATCACATACGCTGTACCCAAAAGCAGGGGTCCGTTTTGCTTACAATGTTCAGCATACTTGGTGTAAGCGTCAGGGTAGCGTTTACGGAACTGAGCGGCGATTCCACCACCCCACGATCCGTGGGGGTTACAAGCATGAGCAAGAATTGCTTTTTTGATGGAACTGTGGTTGAAAAGGTCTCCTTTGATGTAGTTAAGCATGGTAGGTGGTAGGATGTCTGGGTGCGATTTGGCTGCAAACAGGTCTATGTAGGTAGGGGTGGTCCTAGGAGGTGTGGGTTTACATCGGATATTACATAGAAAGAATATGGATAATGGACTCTGGATACTGGAAGATGATGGTTCAGAAAAATATATACAAGAAATATAGCAAGTATGATGTAGTGTTGGTTGGATTGGTGAGTGACTAGAATGCGGAATTATTAGGAGGTTGTGTTGAGGTGAATCTGCTGATGGGCCTGGAAATAAATTTAAAGTTCGAGGAAAATTTCAATAACTATTTCTCGAATATTTGATCGTGACGATTTTCGGATTTTGGCGTAGTAAGGTAGTTGTTCATGGCTTTGTTTGAACTTGGACTGATGAACCCACAGCATCTACCTCACATTCTGTCATGTAGCCTGACAGCAGAACTTCAATCCCAATTGATTTACCCATCTTAGCCGCTCAACTTAATTAGCTCGACCCCTCAAAACTTGAAAGAGAGAGCCTCGCCAGGACTCTTACAGTTCACTCCATTATGCAAAAAGCCGTGTTCACAGCCACAGCCAAACAAATTGTCCACCAGCTGCTCAGCTTTGGGAGCCTCTTCGTACAGCGTCTCCTCTGGCGTGCACTCGAAAAGAATCTGGTTCGAAACGACTGCCGTCTTGAAATCCAGGAAACGGTCTTCTGGCGTAACCATGAAAAACTCGAGCTTGTCGCCTTTTTTGAGCTTGGCCTCGGGTGAAAAAGCCAAAAGATCGGCCTTGACTCCCCAGCCACCGCCTCCAGCAATTACCTCGTACTTCTTCACGCCTGTTTTCTGGTGCACCTTGACATACACCTTGGTGTCTTTGCTTTTGAGGCTCATCAAGGCGTCGTTGTTCTCGAGGAATTTTGCCGCTGGAACGTTGTTGATCTTCTTCACTAGATTTCCCGTACACTGGGTGATTTCCAAATTGTCACCTTCGCTCAAGGGTGTCCATCTGTCTATTGACTGAGGTGAAGAAAGCGCAGGCTCAAGCTGAGGAAGCTTCACTGTAAGCTCACAAAGCGTTTCTCCCATATTCTTTTCGCCGGTCTTCTCCTGTAGCTCCTTTGGCTGGAAGTAGAAAAGCGTGGCTAGCGTATTTGTGGAAAAGGCAGTATTGGCCAACGACAAGTCCACGATTTCGTTCGAACCCACGCCGAGGCGCAAAACAGCATCTATGGTTTTCCAATTCTCCCTTGCACTCACAACATGGACGCCGTCGCTTTCTCTAGGCGGATGTGTGTGGTCCTTCTCTTTGAGATGCACCAGTCCGGAGATGTCCATATAATCGTCCAACCAGAGCTCTGAAAGCCCGCTTCTTACGCCGTTTGGCACCACAGAGTCTACGCCTGCAACGACAACCTGCATTTTGGCGATTTGGTGAAGACTGATGGCGTTTTCGATGGCAATAGGCAAACTGGAAGGAGTGGCAAGGAACAAGGCAGATTTGGCATTGAGGTTCTGGGGTGGTGAAAGCGTGGTGTTGAGGTTCGGAGTGATGCGTGTTCTTGCAAAGAAGGCCGCCTGGTTCGTGTGTGATGTTCCGAATCGGCGGATAGCTCCGAGTGTTGTATTCATGGAGATTGATAGATCTGGAGTGATTGGGCGAAAAAGTCTATGAAATGTGGAAACCTCGCTTTATGCAAGATGAAGTCGTGGAATCTCGGAGGGAAGCGGCTGCCGAGATGTTTTGGTGTTTCTGGATGGGTGGTATGAAAGAAGATGGTGATGGTGGAGTGAGCTGGCTGCGAAATAGCATGTAGGCCATTGGGTGTGAATTTGTGGGGTGGCTAATTCAGAAGAAGTCGATGAATTTTAGCGAAAACAGACGAAATGCAATAATTGAAAAAGTAAAAAACGAATATTTCGAAGTTTCTTAGTCAAAAGTGTCAGTTGGGCTCTTTTGATGGATGGAGTTGCACCCATTGTGGTATGATGCGAATATGGAACCAGGCTACCTTCACTTATCAGAGTCAATTGGGTTGAAATCTCGGTACAAGCCGATTTAAAAGTTAGTTCGAGAAACATCAATCATGAAATTAGTGCCTAAAACCGGTATACTACACAGGTATGAAACAGAGCCTGGATGTTTCAGACACCCCCACTGGTGTTTCATATTCTGAAACACCATGTAGCCAACCATATAAAAGGCCAATTCCCATCAATCAAGGTTTATTTAACAACTATAAGTAAGCCCTGGTCAGAATGCACCTCTCTGACACCGACTTCCCTTCGTTCGGTAAACCATTCACCGAGCATGTTTACAAGGACGGCAACACCATCAGTTGCCGTCGAAAATTTACATTTCCTTTCAAGCTCGAACACAGATACGACTACTTGCTTTGGCTTCATGGGGTCTTGAGGGAGGTGAGGCGTGTTCTCGGTCCAGACGAATTCAATTACATTCTTCGTTACCTCATTGATGGAGAAGACGCTGCTAAGGAAAGTTTGCCTAAAGAGCACGATTCAGAAAAAATATCATGGATCATCCACCACTGTGATCAAGTAGCCAGAGAGCTTTTGTTTTCTGGGCTCAGCGAGCGACTCCATTCCATAATACCTTGTTGCCTGTCCGATATGGAAAAGTGGAGACAGATGCACCAAAGGAGTTTCAAATTTCGTGTTTCACAATTCGTTGAGTACATCTGTAAGTGGGCCGACAAGCTTGCTATTGATGCTTGGAAAGGTAAACTGAACCTGTGGGAAACGATGAGTTGTTTGGATGCAAATTCCTTCACCAAGGAAGAGCTCTACTTCATGATGTTCTTCAATTCTCACGAAAACGTTCAAGAAACGACAATCAAAGAATATTTCAAGAATTTGGGCGTCGAGGAGATCAATCTTGCGGATCGAGTCACCACACTGTTTGCGTCAAACAAGATGTATCCGGATGCTTTGACTGCTACATGCAAATACAACGAAGGATGCACCCATTGCTGGAAAAAGAGCCACGGAGAGGAGGATTGTTGGGTGAAGTATCCACACCTTAGGCCTAGGCCGGTTCTGAAACGAAAGGCAAATGACGAAAGCAGAAATTGCTCAAAGAGACAGAAAAAGAGTAAGACCTCCAGTCCTGAGAAACAGACCTTTGATGTTGACCTTGCTGGTTCTAAATGTCGCCTGAAAATCACGTTTGTCTGGTCTACTCGCAGCACACGCCATGTTGTAAAAGACCGAAACTTGCTTTACGACTTTGTGAAGAACCGCCAGGTCTTGAAAGATTTCTTTGGCAATAAGACAGTTTCAGAAGGGTACGGAAAACTCAGTGGCATTGCTGCAAATGGACAACGGATCGTTTTGGAGAAGGTTTTCTATTTGAAGAATGCACCTGCCAATATCATTGCTGGAAACCAGCCAATTGCAAAATTTGCACATTCCTTCAGTCAAAAAGATCTAGCCTTGACGGACGAGAAAGGCAGGAGACTCAACACTTTGGAATCGGACAGGATTGCCTTGCAGCTTCACAGCTGCTTACAGGTTGCCGGAGCCTGAGTCCCGTGTTTCCATTTATTCGGTCTGGCCAAATCCAGTCTATATACATTTAAACTTTTTGTTTCTTCGATGCGTGGCCCTCGTCCTCCGTAGACACAGTGTCTCCATTTTCTGCTGTCTCTTTCTTCTCTTCATTTTCTATCGTCTCTTCTTTGGCCTCGGCCTTGGCCTCAGCTTCCTTCTCAAGTAACGGCCTAAGCTTCTCCTCAACCTTGACAAACTCATCAGCAACAACAATGTCCAGACCCTGGTCAAGCGCCCGCTTCAAAACAGGGCCCCAGAGCCTCTCGTCACGCTCCAAAAAGTCCAGAACCTGAAACGTATTCTTGCCCACCTCGTACTCTGCCTGCTTGGTTCGGTTCAAATAAACCATATGCGCCGACAGCTCCACGGCACGGCCCAAGTCGCTGATCAAACTTCTGATATAGGTTCCCAGTCCGACTGTAGTTGTGAGGCCAACTACTGGAAGTTCGTCTCGTGGAGGGGCATCTTCAGGAAGCATTCTGGGGCGAATGAGGGTCACTTTTTCCAGATCAGGAACGCTTTCGTCCGCCATGAAATCGTCCGAAAAGATCAATTCCGAGTCGTTGAGCGTCAGGTTCAGTGCTAGCATGCTGGCAAGCGTTTTACCGTCAGAATCGGTCTCCAACTTCATCGGTTTGTACTGGGGATCCACCGCCAAAGGCCCATGGACCTCGAATTCGTGGATAAACGCCTCCCTGGCCTTGATGGCTCTAGGAAGCGGAAGCCCTTTCCTGGCGTATTCATACAAAGGCATGCCATCCACCTTCAATGCTGAAAACAACGGAGGAGTCTGTTTACCCTTACCGGTGAACTTTCTGGCGGCATTTTGCAAGTTTTCCACCGTAACGTGCTCAGTTTCCGTCCTGGACAAAACTTCGCCCTCGGAGTCTCCCGTAGTGGTACTTTGGCCCAACATGGCCTTGGCTTCATAGGTCTTCTTGCAGTTTCCTAGGAAATGGCTCAACTGCTTTGTTCCCGAGCCAACGCCAATGATCAACACGCCCTGCGCCATTGGGTCTAGCGTGCCGCCGTGACCCACCTTGATGCCGAGTCTGTCGACTCTGTTTTTGATTTTGGTGGGTTTCCAGTTGGTACCAGCAGTAAGCTGTTCATGCTTGATTCTCCTGGCTTCAGCGAGATCGTTGGCAAAAACGTCCAGCTTATCAAATAGCTTACTGAGCTTGGCCACCACGTCCGACAGCGTCATGCCCGCGGGCTTGTCCACGGCAAATACTCCATTCATGTTTCGTGGGAGGTATCTGAACATGGCTTTTCGCGATGCCCTGCGATGGAGGTGGGGTGGATTTTGAAGAAGGTGAGGGGTTGAAAAGGTTGGGGAGATACGCTGGTTTGTTGACGATTTTGAAGGAATTGAGGCGAACGGAAATGAGGGGATTTAGGTTTTGGGTGGTGGTTGTTGGAAGTGGCTGCAAATTACTAGGTGCGCTTGCAGGGTGAGCTTTACTGATGGAGTAAGATAAGCAGCAAAGAAGGCAAAAACATTTTTATACTTGAAATTGGCTAGAAGATAGGATATGTATATCCGTGGTAAAAGAGACATTTAGCTTATGTGGGCATGTTTGGTTGAAGATAGGTGCGATGTGGAGGGTCTACTACGGATGGTGTGCTTCATGAAACGAATTCATGATCATGCAATTAGAGTATTAATAAAAATGTGTCCTCGGAGAACGGGTTTTGTGATGCTTTTCGTGTCCGAATGAGTCCAAGTCTGATTGCACTGGTCCACTACCACCAGTATCTCGAGCTGCTGAAACAACCTGTCAAAAGTTCTGATATGATATCGAGGTTTTTTCTGGATTAGAAGCGTAGTCACCACTGTAATGCTAAAGTCGACATAAATCCAACTGTAGTTGTGTGCTTCCATACAAAGATATTGTCCAAGTACCCAATCACTGGTACCTTCCAATGGGAGGCTCATTAGTCGTCTGATTTCGTGAATGTCCATTAAAAGCTCTTCAAAGCGTCAAGTATGGGGGTCCGTCGCGGTTAACAAGTCATCTCGTCCTTTATGACTACCCGTAACCCATTTGCAACTATCCCTCTCACCACCCTACTCCGACGGCTTGGGGATCTGGAAATCCAACGACAAAAACCCGCTCTCTCTCACCAGAATCAACCGTAGCTGTGGGTGCCGTTTCGCCAAAAACGTCCCATTCACCTCCTCCACATACTGGTCCAACTTCCCCAATTCCCGCTTCGTATACGGCTCTAGCGCTAGCCAGCCCCAAATTCTCGAATACAACGTGCCTGTCAAAAACTCCACGATATTGTCCATCCACGTCCACTTGGAATGCAACGAAAAGGCATCCGCCAAAATGGCATTCACTGCCTTGACGATATCTTCAAGCTCCAGAGCCGAAACAAGCAGAGGGACCAAAGGAGGTTTTGACGTTGTTCCAAAGACATTGCCATCGTAAAGACCCAAGGTGGGTTCTCCGTAAACAGCAGCAGGCTCCTCACCTGGGGTATATAGGGAGAACTGTGGAATCATATAGGAGTAGTCCTTGTCTTCGTAAGCTCGAGGAATTCTCACGATTCTGGTGTTCTTGTATAATTCGGAATCCTGTGGAGCATAGATGTTTGGAAAATGGTTCACCACAAGGCTGGGTGTATCATGGTCCTTCTCTTGTGTTGATACTTGAGACACTAGGGTAGAACCAGGGTTGCTGGGAGCAACTAGGAATTCGTGGTAGTTGAAAAAAGGAGCCAGCGTGCTCAGTTTCTCGGCATATTTTGTAGTAGGATCATTCATAAACGTGGGAATAGGCGTAGATGGATGGTGGTGTGGAGTACAAAAAAGAAGATGATTTCGCCCAGGATCGAACTGGGGACGTTCTGCGTGTTAAGCAGATGCCATAACCAACTAGACCACGAAACCGCTTCTGGTTTGTTGAAGCAGCTGGTTTAGTATGTAGCAGTCTTTTTTGTGATTAATGATATGGATATTATTGACAGCTTTAGTTAACAGCTTTTAAACGTAGGATTATGTTCACAAATTTTGAGCCAATTTGGTCCAGTGGTTGTGGAGATATTCGAGATTCAAGTTCGCGATTTGCCATAGACTTACTTAATGTCGCAGCCACTATTAAGAGGTGCAGGACAAGACATTTTTGCAACCATAAAGCACAAATATATGAAATTACTGCAACCAATTTGATACCTCTGTGACAATTCGGTTTTAAATACTCTCGGCTAGTGCTACATGGACGATAAATCGAATTTTATTCAATTAAGACAAACGTACGGACAACTTCAGCGAGGAGTTTGCAAACAATGTTTGCCAGGATTTCATGATCACCATCAGGGCTCCCTAAAGCCCAAATCCGTGTCCGTTGAGATTAGATTCCAAATGATAAGAACAAAGCACACAGCATAGCAGGACCTTTAATGGTTCTGAGGACGAGATCTAGGTGAGTGAGACACCGATCCCGAAGCGACCTTCAATCAATGTTTCCCAGAAAAAAAAAAAAGAAAAGAAAAGGCCTGCTTAGTTACACCCACACCAACCATTGCCCGGTCAACTCGGAATAGACCATAGGAGCATTGGACCGAGAGTGTGGGTAGTAAACGCACCCGAGAATACGTCTCTAACTGCCATTTTAACAATCCCACTCCGCTGAAAACCAAAATCAGAAAAAGAAAAAGCAGGTGGACGGTTTTTGGCAAAAGAAGCACGATTCTGGGGTTTGGTAGCTGGTGCTTAACTGTAAATCAACTCAACGAATAAGGCGATGAACAATCACATCCAATGACGATGTTTTCAGCAGTAGCATAAAGCCTCAAGGTCGGGTCTCGTCACACCTTCCCCTGGAAGACTTTCCAAAGCTATCTCTTAGCTACCAGTACAGTGAGGTAGCTTTGGTTTAGCAGCCATGACCCCACGATCCTAGAAAAGATCACGAGGCCTCGACGACCCCAACGTGCTGCAATCCATTGAGATCTGACCAGGATTTCCCTGGAGGATTCCACTTAATATCTGATCGATAAAAAAAAAAAAAAAAGTTCGTCATGAACAGCCCAATTCCTCAGAAGTGAGAAGTAGCTTCGTCAAGGGAAAATGAGCTGAGGTCATGACAGGCTTCAATGCTTCAGGGGGTTTGGCTGAAGCACCTAGCCCGAGTTCGTGACAATCAAATTGTTTTAGATTAGCTTGGTTCCGTCACAAGAGCCAATGCCAAAAACACGAACCCTGCTGGACCTGCCGATGAAGGGCTATTCAACATTTCAAAGTATTCTCAAAGAAACACCCGAACAAAATATACCCTTCATCTTACTTCGGCAGATCCAGCAGGAAACTTATTTAAATCGGGGTAACCCTTATAGAGACGTGACGCACCCGTGCACCGCGAATATATAGAGATGGGAGCGACTTAAAAAAAAATCTATGAATCTTTGCAACTTCTTCTTCTTCTTAGTGTATGTACCAGTGCAGTGCCACCTCTGATGATACTTGTCCAGTCGGACACGCTATTAACCCAGCTCATTTGATATTTTGTTTGTGATAAGACTAGTATTTGCTGAGGCACCATTGAGAGATCTTTACTAACATAAAGCAGCATCAAGTGATGTGAGTTGGTGGTAACTTATTGTAGGCATTGGGGAGGTTACTTTTTTAAACGATAGTTTGTGGGTAGTGTTGGGCAAGGATCAAAGATTTGCCGGTCCAGGTTGATTCACTGCTTATGAGTAACCGATGAAGCTGATCTGCCACTATTTCTACTCTATGGATCTGCTAATGGTGACTACTCTTTTCTTACTTTCCCTTTTAAAACCATCGCTATTTTTGTTAAAAGGCGATTCTGAATGTAGCATGATGTTTGTGGAATTCGTGGATCTATGCTGGATGCTCTGATGAACTGTGGACCAGACATGTATCTCGAACAAGTATCGACGAAGAACAAACAGAATCCTTCGCTTTTAGATCCTGAGAGGCTGAGCCACAAATGAGAATTTCATCATTTTGAAAGTAATTAGCAGTGAATGGTTTTGTCTGGTTTTGACTCGTATCGACTGTATTCACAGAGACCACAATTTTCGCAACCACTACCAAAACCTTCAAATTAACAGGTTTTGAATTGAAAGACGCTTTTTCTTCAATAGTCCAACTTTTTTGCAATCTCGATAGCAAGTATTCAAATTTTTACAAATTTCAAGGCCTCTCCATCATCAAAGTTTAGATTATCGATCCAGCCCTAACGGCTCTGGACGCCACACCTGTGCACCACAGCGATACCCTCTGCTTGAAGAATTTTTCACCTTGAGCAATCTACCAACTACACACTAAAAGTATGTTTTAACCTAGCACTCCTGATTATACTTGTCCAGATGGACTATGCATAAACCCAGCTCTTCGATTTTATTTGTTAATGAGACCAACTAGTTTTAGACAGCTGAAGTGCATCATTCTTGATCAACAACTAACAATAGGTATTGGCATTGATTTCATAATCAGAACACCCATTGGCTGCATTGGCCACTTGTATTATGTTGCAGTGTTCCACGCAACAACTTGGTCTCTTACCCTTTGTATCTCTGGGTTTGAAAGATTTGTTCTATCTATCTCTTACATTCTTGCTGGTATCGACTGTGTTGATATCTCCAGGGCAAGTCCACCGTGCTCTTCTGTTTTACTCTTCAAACGTGAAAGCATGCCCCTTACCAATTATCAAAAATTCTTTGACTTTCACCTCCTCTGTCACAGAATCATCAGTATACTACTTCACCTAGTGCCGTGCTTCGGTCTCATACTGTCTCAAAATACCCAGGGCCTGATGAAAATGTGCCCTGAATCTGAATCGTATCAAGAGTTCTTCATCCCATGCCTAGTCTACTTGCCTCTACCTTCACCTACCTTCACCCTCCTTCACCCTCCTTCACTAGCTCATTTCGCAGCCATACTATCATCCCAAATCAGCCACACGCTGAGAATGTTTAAGTTCAAAACAACACGTTGTTCACAAAAAGCGACCGTGTTGACCCTTAGAAAAAACAAACTCAGGACCAGGAGCCTGTTGTCTCGCCCATTTACCTATCTTCACTACCTCATTTCGCAGCCAAACTGGTATGATCTAGAATCCAATGACAGCCACACAGCAAGGAGGTCTAGCTCTTGAACTACAATTCTCTAAAGGAAAGGAATGTATCTCGTTATGACCCTCTGAAAGTCAAATTTTAGGGCCAGTAGCTTGTGATCTCACCCACCTCACCTATTGCACCAGCCACCCCAAAGCCCAAAACAGAAAATCAACAGAAGCACACCAGAAACCAACCCTTCCCTATCCATAATACCAAAAACTCCAAAACCCCGGCTTCCTCCCATTATCACCAGTATCACCACCCCAGGAATTCGCAAATTTTTCAGTGCGACTCAATCCAATCCAACTACTACATCACCATGATCTTCCGGGCGGCATTGAATCTGGCCCGGCGCAGCGGGGTGGCCCGGCTTCCGTTTGTCCGGTTCCAGGCCACGGCCACGCCGACCCAGCAGCCGTCGAAACAGCAAAACCAGAACAGCCCTAAGTCCTTCAAACCCAGGGTCAACAGGAAAGTCAGAGACATCACACAGCAGGTCCAGGCGCTGGCCGAGGCGGCGCTGCCCACGGATCTTTCCGAAGCTATTGATATTTTGGAAGAAGGCGTGTCGTATCTTAGGGAGGTGCAGGTGGCAGAACGGGTCAGGGAAAGAGAGCTCTTCGATGCTTTCCAGCCCAGTTTGGCGATTTTGATGGGCAAGATGGCCGGGGCCAACATGGGCGGACGCAGCCAGGAGGACGTGTTGGACATGTTGGTGGAGCACCGGATTGCCCACGGAGCGTTGTTTTCGAATTTGGCCAAAGAGGTGATCAAAGGCTCCGGTGAGGGTAAATACGCTGCTGTGTTGCAGTTATGGCTCAAGTTTTTGGACTACGACAAGACCATGCACGCGGAGAAGGTGCCCATCAACAAGGAGCTCGCCGAGTACAAGCAGCACGGTTTTTTTTGGGCTGATTTCAAGGATTTGGCCTACTACTCGTTTGTGATGCAGTGTGTTTCAGAAGGAGTCCAGCCGACCGTGGAGGACGCTCTCAAGGTCATTTCTGCCGGTAAAGCCGAGTCGAATCTTCCTCGTTACCACCACGTTGAAACCGCCTTGCGTAGAGCTGGTGCTTCTGAGGATATGGCTGCTTTCAAGAAAGTGCACAATGCCATGATGGCCCAGGTCAGAGAACCAAACGGGCCTGACGTGAACAGACACATCAAAAACGCCGTGGAGAGCCGTTCGGCCAGCAGACTCGAAAAGGTGTACACGATGATTTTGGAGGCCTCCGAGAAGCTGAAACAGCCTGTTTCAGAGCACACCTTGAACAAGCTCATGCTTGCGTTCATCGACATCGGCGCCTACAACCGTGTTTTCGATATTTTCAGAAGCATGCTTGCCAGTGGTATTTCCCAGCCCAACCAGAACTCGTTTGACCTTGTTTTCAAGGCCATGGGCCATCCTGAGCGTTTGAAGCCAATGAACGAAAAAGAGCGTCTTGCCGAGGCCAAAACCGTCGATGCCACTTACAAAGCCATGCTAGCGTCGGGCCGCAAAATGACCCCCAAGACGTTGGCGTACGTGGTGGCCTGTTTTGCCAATACTAACGATTTTGCACGTGTGGACGAGTTGATGAAGAAATACTCCAACTTCACCACGATCGACGCCACGAAAAACAACATTCTCATTGGCCTTGCTTTGAACAATAAGATCGAGGAGGCCGAGCAGAAACTCAAGGAGTTCTTGACCAAAGACCCGGCTTTCACGCCCTACACTTACACCATGAACACCTTGTTTGCTCACTATACGAAACAGCGCCGTTTCGACGATGCTGAAAAATTGCTTGAGTTCATGAAACGCAAAAATATCCCCGAAGACGTCGCCACAGTCACCACGGCCATCGACTTCTACTTCAAGCTCATCACCTCCAGAGGCCAGGTGCCTGATATTGCCCTGGTTTTGGAGAAATTGAGACAAACCGACCTCGAGTTCACCCAGGGTACCGTCAACACCATTCTTGATACCTTGTGCAGAGCTGGAGTCAACTTGAACGCTGCCAGAGCCGTTTACAAGCACTTCACCAGTGAAAACCCTAGATTCAGGTACTCTCCAGCCATGGCTGCTACGATGATCAGAGCGGAATTGTCGTTTGGCTCTGTTTACAATGCCGAAGCCTATTTCGATTTTTTCGTCAAGAACATCGAAAACACCACTCGCATGTGGAACATGATGATCAGAGGTCTTTTGTCCAAGGACACTGGCCTTGCGGTGGACTACTTCAACAAGATGAAGACACAGAAAGCCGCAGGTGTTCAGCCTAACGCTTACACATTCTACTTTTTGCTTTCTCACTTCAGAAAGACCAATAACGCTGAGAAGGTCAAGTGGACGCTTGAGGAGCTTGCCAAGGCGGACTTGAAGACGTATGGTGACGTCTTGCCTGGTTTGGTTGACTCCTTGAAGGCTGACTTCAGAGTGGATCCAGCACTTGTGGCGAAGCTCAGACTGTAAATACTGTAAATACAACGGAGGCGGGTAGCCAGATGCCTCAGCTTTAATTCAGAGATCATTGGTTCTACAGTTGCCCAAACAATATGCATCAATTCCAATAAATATCAACTCGTGCCGGCCAAACCCAATCTATGTACTGCCGCCTGGGCCGCCGGCACCTGGCAATTATTACGGCGGCGTATTCGTGACTCGTCTTCAGTGGTACAGTGATTTCAAAGCTCACTGGGTGTCGTTCAGCATGCAAGTACGGATGGCAATACCTTCTCTCATGAGACGTCGTCTTTCTCATGAAGCATCGTCTTTCTTATGAAACACCGTCTTTCGTATACCTCACAGCGTCCTTCTTCACAGCTCCATTGGCGTGATGGCCTCACCCTAGTCAAAATCACCCATGGCTCTCTTCCACAAAGGCCCGGCCCAGTGAGTGAAACGGTCCAGGGCGTTCTGCACCGAGTCCAACGCCGGCCTCGTGTCCAACATGAACGCAGGCATGCCCGTCTCCTCGTCATCCGGAGCACTGTAGTAGTCTATCACATAACGCACCTGGTCCCATTTACCCTCATCGGCCGCCCGGAGCACCGTCCAGTCGTGCCTGTCGAAAGGAGGCTGTGTGTTGAAAGTCAGGGGGAACACCTTTCCAAGCGCCAAGTACATTCTGGCCCTGGGACTGAGATCGTGGGGCTTTCCTGTGAACTGGAGCAATCTAGGCTCGATCCTCAGCTGAGCAGTATATTTGGACTCCCACTCGAGAATCTGCTGCCAGGCTCCTTCGTTAAGGAAATTGTGTACTTCCACCATCAGCTCCACGGCATCTTCCGGAACTCCCTGACCTTTTCCTTTCTTGAGCATGGCATTGAGCATCTGCTGAGGAGACGGATATTCCCAGAAACCCTGGTCTCCCGACTCTCCCCGGGGAATGGAAGAAACGGTTCTTTCTGTGGAAAGCACGACTCTCTGGCCGGGGGCTTTTTCGGAGGAAATGGCCATGGGCATGTTGTTCATGGGATTGAGCACCTCATCGTCATCGCTCAGGGGGCCTTTTCCGTAGTTGACGGGGCATGCTGCGGGAGATGAAACATCGTGTTTCACCGGACAAGCCGCAGGTTTCAAAGATGTTTGAGATGGTGTATCAGCCCAAAACCAACCCATGTTGAGTAGTTGATGTGAAATGATGAGCTGTGACGGGAAGTGTAGGTGTGCGCGTGATATGCGCGTGATCCGAGGTCACGTTTGGCCGGAAAAGAAATAATACTGCATATAAGACCACCATTCCAGCCACTCAGTGCCTTCAAGATTGTCCCCCTGGTTGGTTGGACATTTGGGTGGTGGTGATTATCGGGGATGTGTAGAGAAGCCGGCAGATCGCCGGGCTTCATTGACCGAACCTTGAAGACTCTCATCCAATACCATCCTGCATACAACACCACAAGAGATCTTGGATGATCTAGCGTATGTTCCACTCGTTCGACCGATCGCGGTTAAGCCCCGGCTCTAGATTATCTAAGTTAAAACACGAACCCAACGCACAGCCTACATTGGCTTCAAACCACGAGAATGGTCGGGAGGTGGCTTTCTTGAACGACATTCCACACGTGACCCGGTATCACGTGATCGTAACCACCAACGCCGAAAAACCTTCCTAAAGCAAAAGCCTTCTTCCCATCTTCTCTTGAAGCCCGTTAGGCAGTCCTTCATCTCCACCGGCTCAGCCTTGTGTCGCCCGAGTGCACGTGACGGAGACGTCCAAGCCCACTCGAGCCGCTAGCCCAGCCGCCTATGAAAAATAGTCGATGATAATCCGGCGATCTCGGGCGTGTTGTAGAGAAAATCCCAAGTTTCCCTGATTCGGCTTGTTCCGGGTGCTGGTGGTTGTCCACTCGGGCTCGTCGCAAAAAGTGGAAAAGTTGCAGCCAAAGCTCCTCCAGCACCTACGGCGCCAAAAGCTCCGAAAAGCCGAAAACCCTGAACCTCGAGCCTCAAAGCCCCTATCCGAATCCAGAAGACTGTTAAGCCGGTGGGGGCGCTGTAGATCGTCTGCATCGAGAGCCTCAGCGAGAAGACAAAGATGGTGTAGCGGCCAGGAGGTAATAAAAAATAAGGCGAAACGGGAAAAACGCCCTTTTCGACCTCCAGGCCGATGCCGGTTTGGGCGCCTGTTTGGGCGCTTTTATTGTAAGATTCTTCGTGGGGGTCAATGGAGTGAATGAGCCAGAGATGAATGAACCGGAGATGAATAAACCAGAGATGAATGGACCGGAGATGAATGGACCGGAGATGAACGGGTCAATGAGGAGCACGCACAATGGGCATTGAGCCCTAGAGAAGAAATTACAGGAACAGCGAAGATAGTATGGGAAGCGGAGGGCAGGTCAAGAAGGCTAGAATCCGTGAATATAAAGTGTGGTTGGGCCCAATAGAATTTACACATCGATTTGTGAAGAATGTGATCAATTGATTATTTCTTCAAAGGCTAAAGGCACTCATCGGCGACCCCATTCCACCGTGGTATCGGGAAACGCTCTTTGTGCTGGGTTGCTTCGATTCTTCTCTGCCAGAAGACTAGACTCTGTGGTGATTGGTGATTGGCCAAACGCCGCCGCCATAATTGACAAAAAGTGGTTGCGGTGGCACGAAACAATGGGCAGTGTTGCACCGAAGAGTAGCGGGTTAGGCAGACAATGAAGGCCGGAGGATTGTGACGCCGAGGGCCCGAAATGAGCTTTATTACGGGTTCAGGGGTAAGAATTGACGTTGAAGCAGGGCCCAGCGCTGCAACCAAAGAATACATATTGTGCAATGTCGTGGGAATGATATCAGCGGATTGCGTTGAGATACGGTGAATGGAGGGAGAGGAGGACAGCGATTGGTAGTCAGCTGGAGAATTGATGGATGTAGCCAATAAAAAGATGGTTTGGCTTTGCAGCCAGAGAGTTCGTAGCGCTAGACTGAGTATTCATGAGGTAACGCCATTTGCACGAATAAGCCCAATGCAAAGCCAAAGCGCCAGCGCCAAAACGCCGTTTCCCTGGGCAATTCCAATAAAGACCATTTGCCAATATAGCGAATTGCAGAATTGCACCTTTTGGAGAAGTCGTGAAAACCCGTCAAGGCAAAACCCGTCAAGGCAAAAACCGTCAAGGCAAAAACCGTCAAGGCAAAACCCGTCAAGGCAAAAACCCGTCAAGCACGGCTTGCCTAGACTCCGCTGACGATCCGATCCTCCAAAAACGGTGAAACCAGCGGGTACCTGAACATGCCTGGCGTTTCAAGCCCCGACGTGAACGCAGTGACGTTGTCTCGACTAAAACGGAAGATGACAGAAGGAAAGATTCAGAGGAATGTAGCAGCGTGGAGGGCCAGCATGTCGAGCCGGGTCAGGAGAAGAAAACAACGCTGGAGACGTTTGCAAAAGGTGCCCGAAAGAGGACGCAAACGTCCGTTTTCATCTACATGTAGCCTGGTACGGCAATACAGAGGCTTATCTGTTGACGAGAATCTTAAGACAAGGCTGAGCCACACCGATCCAGGCGAAGCTGGGAACACGGGATCCAGGATATTCCGGGGGTTAATTACGTAGAATTTCAATTGAAGAAGTTGATCAGAGATTGTAGAAGACCTGGATATCAGATTTTTCGTCAGAGGCCTGGATTTCCAGATTTTTCACATTTTTCACAGGAGCCACCTAAATTTTCGTCGTGTGTCGCCGCTGCCACAATGGCCCGAAACAAGACCGTGCTCGGCTGACAGGGACCACAATTAAATACGTTTGGGGCTTTTGTGGAATGGATTCTCTGGATATCGCCCAATTTGTACGAGTCTGGCCGGCGCGTAATGTGGAAGAATGGCTGCAAAAAAACTGCCTTCAGCGAATAGGCTTGTGTTATTCCTAAAGCAGGCAAACCGGTTCTGGCGCTCGGCGGGGGTGGATTTCGTCATTGGGGGCTGGTGCTTTCCGGGGGTGGTACAATGACGACGAAGATGATGGAAATTTGAAATGGCGGTTGGAATAGGGGAGAATTGGTGGATTTTTTTCACTTTGTGGTGGTCCGGGGGACAGGGGACCGGTGACTCGGGCTTTCCGGTCGGTCCTGACGAGATCCGAGGGCAACCGAGGGCATGTCGAGGGCACGTTGAGCTGTGTGCGTGCCGCCGGCCACGACATGCTGTCGACCCGGGGCGCCTACGAAAATAGAAGCTCACGATGACAGCGTGGGCCCACCCCCAGCCCATCTATTTTTTAGCCGTTGAAAATGGGCCATTAAGCAGTGGCTTGATGACGCCAAAATGTCGTCACATGGCGGGTAAGGGTGGCTCGGGTCACGTGACGACCGGTGCCCAGCCGCACGTGCGACAAGAGACCATTTACGCTGGATTAATTATACCCTCGGAAGTCGCCCCCGGTCCCCCCCGGTCTGCCCTCGACTACTCACTCATCTCCCAACCGGGTCCCATTTCACCGTCCAACCCCCGGTGCGGCTGCCCCCGGAAGACCGAGCCCATGTCGACCCGAATGTCTTACCGACTTGTCCCTATACCACAATGCCATGTCGTCGTACCGCAAGTACAGCGTCAGTATTATAAAAGCCCCTAACAGCCAGCCAATGTCGTGGTCTTCATGATAAGAACATTTCTAAACTATCCTTGATTTATACTACTACTTTCTTACAATCTCTCTGCAATGTCTCGCCCGCCTGGACGACCGCCTCACGAACCTATTGTTCCACCACCTGGGCACTTGGCACCTATCTTGAACAAAAATTCCACCATCAGTTCGCTTATCACGGTCAATTCCACAATAAAACAAAACGTGACATCTTGTACGAGCTCCTAAACCGGTTGTCGCTATTTTATCCGAATAAGCGACCAGCGTAAGCGCCCAACCTTGCCGACAAGCTTATATGGACGGCTCTTTCCCACCACTTTTCTCTTCAATCTTCCATTTCTCTATTGTTCTTGTGGAGGAGGGGCCCAGAAATCGACGCAGAAGCGTCCGTTTGCGGCCGTAGCGGGCTCCCAACACTTTTGAAAAAGTTGCAAAAGCAGCGATACAAAAAAACCAACAATGCTGGGTCCCATGTCGTCGGCTCCATCTTCAAATAAACGGCCATGCGTCACGGCACCCGGCAGCGTAATTGTAAAAATACAGCCCTCTCAAATTGTGGAGCTTCCATAGAATGGCCTGATGGGCGTATTGTTGTCCACCGTTACACTCCGCAAAACGGCTTTACGGTTACGAGTGGCTTCGGAAAAATGACAGGATATTTCTCCAAACCAGCTGCACCAGGCAACATGATGAACCAGATAACCGTGGTGGTACATTTCCACGGCATTTACTACATGCGCTTTGATCGATGGAAAGTATGGTAACACCACTCCGAGCCCGGTTTTGTCATTTTGCAAAACACAAGAACAGTGCAACCGGCAGGGGTCGACAACGGTGCTTGGTATTGTATTGAGAAGAAGGATAGTGGGCTGATAGAGCGCTGGAATAATACGCCAGCGTTCCATGGAAAAAACAGCCGCTACAATCAGGCCGTTATTTTTTTTGCTTGGGCCCATTGACCCTACAGCTTCGACGTGGGCGCTGCCAGCATCTATGGCTTTTCATTGATGCACGCATTTGTCCAATGCCATGGAATATCTCCACAGAAAAACGCCAGAATCAGACCACAACGTGACTCGAAGCCGTTGAGTAGGGCTCGGCGGCTGGCGTTTGGTCTGGGGTCTTGGATGTCCAAATTTTCTGGATCTCGTTTTGTGCAACCATGTCAAAGCTTAATTAGGCTGTGGTCTTGCGGTCCAGCTTTTAGGTTTGCCCTTTGCAAACTTTTTATTTACAAATTGGGCCTTTTCAGCAGGGGCGGAGTTGGCGTTGTTCCATTGTGTGCCATTGATGGTGAACCAATGGGTGGACACTGGGATCCAATTGTGAGCTGGAGCGTTTCTTTGATGCTGGAGCGTCGAAGGGTGAAGCAACAATTGGCGAATAAAAACGGCCATGGCACTGTGACGCCTCGGAAGTGGTATGAATGGGAACAAGGTTGGGAGTTGGCTGATTTGCCCTGGATATGGGTGGATTTTGGGAAGTTGCTAAATCACGATCGGCATTGTTCTGAACACCAGTGGGATTTGGAGTAAACTACGAGCTGCTATTGTGATAGAGCTCGGGGTGCCAATCCGGTGTATTCTCAGACATTAAGTGTGATTGCGTTTGGCTTCGAGGGATTAGCCTGGAGGTTCATTGTGATTGGCTTCGGTGGATTATGGGGGAGTATGGGGGGATTGTGGAGGGCTTGTTTTGGTCAATTTCGTGGTTTCTATCGGACGGTGATTCGGGCCGGGAACTTGGATAATCGTGGGACAGTCAGGTTGATTTTGGTGTTTCAAAAGCAATCAACCGAAGCAGGATCATTGGAATCCCTCGAATAGATTCAGCAGGAATATCGACATTCAATACTTTAACTCACCACCACAGTAGACGAAAAAAGAGGACATTGCTTTTAGCCAATTATAGAACAGCCCAATCTCCGGAGGAAGCCAAGATCTCTGGAAAGCCCCGTTGACTTTTATCTCCCCACGGTCATTACTACTCCACAGAAATCAACACCACCAAACCCCTCCAAATCTTCCTAATCCACGAAATTCCGCCTCTGCAATTTCCCTAATCCATAACCCCCAACCCTTATCCCCATCCCGTAATCACGAAAATCCACAATCCCACCACTCCCTCTGAAACAGACTTCTCTCTCAAACAGCCTTCCATTGTACTACCAAGCCACTACCTCCAGATCGGGAAATCCACCCAAATCCACTACCTCGTCAACCTCCAAAACCCTGATTCCAAAACCGCCTTTAAGCTTTTTCGATCGACCGAGCCTCTAGTAAAGGAGTCCAAGGAAGGGAGTGGTCATCATTAGCCAATTGACCAAGCCCCAAGTCGGTCTGATCCGTTCCTATAATTAGTTTCACGAAATCTACAATCGATCTATGTAAAATGAATTTTGATCAAACAACGGTTTACTCTCTGACGTTAGTTCCTCAACCCCCATTCTCCAGAATACCTTTAGGTAGACTTTCAAAACCTACCCTGTGAAACCTACTTCCCATTGCGCTCGGGACCAAAAATAACCTACACTGGACCTGGACCCTCTGGAACCAATTGACCAATCAGAATCCACCGTTTGAGCGACACAACCCCTTCAATTTACCCTGCCCACTCCCACAACCGGTGCCTCGCGACTTTAAGCCCTAGCAAACGCCCCAAACGCCTAGCAACCGACTCATTGAGCCCTAAACCGCACTGCAACGTTCATGGCATCGCTCGCCTCACAGCCCCACGTAAACCGGCATAACGCACAAAGGCGCAAGCCTAAAAGTTTATGTTCGGGCGTTGCTGTGCCTGATTGCTGGTGCTTTTGAAATGTTTGGTTTTTTTTTTTGCAGGCGGTATTTAGCTTTTCACTTTAGACAATGTCTTTCAACGAGGCGTGGAAGCCTGGTGGGCAGAAATGTCGCGAGCCGCTCGCTGGGCTCAATTTCCTCACACCACTTGTGGGGCGATGCGTGTGTCGTTCAGAAAAATTAACTGTGTCGTTGAGATAACCTGATTGAGTAGAGACATGTAAACTTTACCCGGGTTAAGCCCCATGAAGTGTTCTAGTCAGCCGACCATCGACCGGGTCTCTTTCTATAGCTTAGATACGGCACACCGGGGGGCTTTCGACCGGTGCTGATTCCCCCGACTTCCGAGGGCCCGTCACGTGACGCGACATCAGCAGTCAGACCAGCTAAGCCGGGGGCAGAGTCACCGGGGGTACAGTAAAAAAAAATAGAAGTTACAGTGAGGCACCCCCGGTCCGTACCCTCGGGTCCGTACCCTCGGGGGTATCTCCGGACGTCGGCAGGAGGAACTCCTATCTATGTCGCCCATGCAAGTAATTAACATGCTCTTATACGGCTGCCTAGGCGCCAAAGACGCCATAATTCGAAATTGGCTTTCACCAACCAAACCATAAAAAAAATGCTCTTTTTCCCCGAGCCCCCTAATCTCCAAAAATAGCGAAAAACCCACCGCCAGCCAGGCTATGGCATTCGGCAGCGGCTTAGTGTCGTCGGCAACAGGCCAAGATAAGCGGCGCTGAAATCGCACTCTCTTTTCGGCAAAAAACTCCCTCCTACAATTTCACGTTTTCTGCAATTTGCAAAACCGCCACTACAGAACTGGCCACGTCGAGATGGCTGGAAAATTTTTTTGAAAAATCTGCGCCGGTTGGTGATGTGGAGAATAATTTCCATCCACGCTTTTTGCTTTTTGTTCCTTCCAATTCCTTTCTACTTCCCCAATCCCCCATGCAATTGCCCACCACAGATTCTTCAGCACGATACCTCCGTCGGAAGTATCTAGGCGTATTGGTGAAAATAGCACATTTTGCTTGGGCCGGCCCCTAAGCGCTGTTTTTCCGCTCCTATACTTTCCGCAGCGGCTTACCCAGAAAGAAGAGAGATTTGCGGGGCGGCGGTTTGAAACGGGCTTGTTCTGGCGACAAAAAGATTTATTTTTTTTTTAAAAAAAGTTGCACAATTTCACTTTCACCTCTTCAGCCGTGGGACCTTTTGCAAATGGTCTTCGAGGAACTCGGCGTTTTTTCACTGCACACTCTGAGACATTCTCCCGCTGGGCGGCTAAATCGTCCGCTTGTGGATTTTTTTTGCTTTTTAGGGTCCATGGAGCCAGGCTGCCCGTAAATACCAATGAACGTCATGAACCATGCTTGCTATGGGGATTTTGGCGCGGGATCGAATGAGATGTCGAGGCAGGTCGCTAAAAGGGTGTTTCAGACAGACGTGTTTTGTGGACCCGCTTTTGTAAAGTCTACATGGTTGGGGTTTCATCTCTGCAATTGTAAAAAAAATTTTCTCTTATCTCGACCTTGTTGGTTGCGTTAGGCGCACTGTACCTTTCCTGACACACATAGGCGAAAGTGAGAGCCGCACAGGCGAGCCGGAACAATCACCAAATCAGCAGTTGACGCGCGCGGCCTCGCTCGTAAATCGGGCCATTGTGCAGGCCAGGCGCAAGTGACGTTTCCGACCCTCGCGGCGGACTGCACATACGCGGCAAGCTGACGCAAAATAGCCCCAACGCCCCCTGTGCGAATCCGTCCAAGACGGCACACAATGCTGTGAGCTAAGTTCACACGCGTCAGCGAGCCTTCAACAACGGATCATATGCAGGAACCACCTCATGCCCACGACGCATGGAAATTTCTACTTGCTTGCTACAGCATAATACCCACATACCCAATTTGCATCGTCTCCAAAAGCGCATCAAACTGTTTTGTGTCTCACCTGCCCGTGTGGGACACGAGGTTGCTCTTCCTGCCACAAAACCGCACCTGCTACCCGCGACCTGGTGATCTGGGTGTGGCTTCGTCCTGCAATCTCGAAATCACAATCCTCCCCTCGCATACATCATTCAGCTCGCCGAAGAGGGGACACTCCTTTGAAGGTCGGCCACGGAATCCATGAAAGCCGAAACCCGAGATTTGCTTCATTCTCGAGCAAAACGTGCCATTGCACGTTAGGCCTCGTCAAGGTAACACGCTTAACCACCGTAACAGAAACGTTCTTCCGATAATAGCCTCTGCAGGTGAATAGCAGCTCGAGCCTGATTTTGAGCCTCGGTCTGGCGGTGTGGATTTTTCCTTCTTGTCGGGAATCACGACACCCTAAGCCACCTTCGGCGATGCTGCCGTTTTCAAAGAAGGCCAGTGTTGCCGAAGATATAGCCGTAGTGAGAGCGGCCAGATCTACGAGCGTTTTTGCAAGTGCAGCCGGAATCGAACTATCTGGAGGAGAGCAAAGGAGGAGAACAATGGGCCTTGTTTTCCACCACATTATTCGGAGCGAGCGCAAATCACAAAAGATCTTCGCTGGAATAAGCACCGAAAACAGCAATTCGTCCGATCCAGCCGATTGTCAGATCTCGAGCCACAGCGAAGGAATAAACGAAATGGCAGGGAGAAAAAAGCGCCATTTTTGGCGGTCCATGTGATGGTCCTTACCAGAATAGGAGGGAGTCACCTGGTCACGCTGAATCGGGCCCTTTGAACAAGTCGATTTCTCCCCCGCCTCTTTAAATCATTCCCACTCCTCTTTATCTTTTTTTAGGGGCACAGAATGGTGCCTTTTGCGAGAAAGCGGGCCGTCGCTTCCCCACTGTAACGTGGAATCCAGGGGCCATTCTCCAGATCAACCCCAAGCCCTTTTCGTACGACAAATTCTAGGCGCCTTGGGGAACAGAGATCGGAGAACAGATCTTTCCAGGCGTCTTGTCGAAAAAACTGGCTCCAGCGCAAGTCCAAAAAAATAGTGCAATCTAGAGGGCAAGATCAGTGTAAGCCTCCACGGGAGAAACAGTCATGGATTCCGGCGGTGGGCCTGGCAACAAAGAGACATTATCCCTGCTGTTTACGAAACCTGCCGAATCGGGACACCCATATCTCGAGGCTCAAGGTTCAATGGATAATGGGGTTCCATGGATGCAAAGTCCGGACTTCGAGAAAACGCCCATTTTGTCATTCTCCACTCGACCAGGTACGATGTGGAGAGACCAGCTACCACCGTGCCTCCTGATCAGCATGACGGTTGTCAGCAAACTAAACTTACTAGTTTCTTAGACAAGGCGACTCCCCCCATTGATCAGATCGTCAACCTCGAACCCAAGACCCATTTATAGCAACACCGAAGCCGCCAAGCACGTCACAGCCTTATTTCCACCCCATCTTCACCGTGACAGCCAGCACAGCACCGCCTTAAGCGTCCGGCTAAGCTTCTTGTTTCTTCACGCTTTTTGTCTAGTTAGAGGCGTCCCTGGCGGAGTCATAGTGTTCGCCCAAGCCGTAGCTGTGTTTGTAGAACGCCAAGTAGAGCACAGCGACATTCGTGGCAGGCTCGGTGCCCTCGGAATCCTTCTTTTTGGTTGTTTCAGGCTCAAAGTCAATGGGCGCCAGGCCGGCACTGAAAACACGGATTTTCACGCCGTAGCACCTCGAAAGGGCCAATATCTCCATATCCAGCCCCCACATTGCCGTGGTTTCAAGCTCCCGGGTGTACTCATCAACGTCTCTCAAGGACATCGTGGACTCGTCAAACAAAAACGGCACAAACTCGTCACGGTGGGTTCTCACGAATTCGGCAGCCTCTTTTCGTAACTCCTCCACCAGAACTTGCTTACCAACTCTCTGCTTGAGCTGGTCCTGGATCGAAGCAAAAAGACAGTGTCCATCAGGCTTTATTTCCCACGGCTCAAGCCCATTGGCTGCTAGCACCTTCTTCATCAGCTCCTGCTCAATGGCACGGTAGTCTGTTTCTCCAGCCGCCTCCTCTCGAGCCTGATTCCGGATAGCCTCTTCTTGTACTAGTCTTTTTTGCAACCGCTCCTTGGCTCTGTTTCTCTTCTTCGGACCTGCTTCTGGAACCGCCTCTTCCAGCTCGTTTTTCTCTTCGATGGCCATGGAAGCCAAAAGCTCTTCTGGAGAAACGTCTTTCTCCGGCTCTACGCCATTGAAGTCGTCTATTTCTTGCTTCTGTTTGGCATCGAGGTCGCTCTGAAGCTGGACACACTGGGAATTCACGGATTTCCGGTTCTTCTTGGTCGCCTGCTTCTTGAGACCCGTAATCCGATTCACCAAATCCCGCTGCTCCTTTTTGTGGCGTGCTAGAAGCTCATCCATGGTTTTTCGATAGTGGTACCAGTGAAAGATCCAGACATCTGGGGCAATGGAAGACCCGTACACCAGGGCGATGGGGGTTCATTTTGGAACCCGCCTCTCGGTTCAACTTGAACCATGGCAGTCAGATGGGGCACGGGTTTATACGGTTAATTATGTGGTCTTGGGGGGTTGAAAGAGACATGCGTGGCTCGAGCGAGCTACATGTCGCACGACGTACGTGAGAAGGGGGCTTTGGGGGGTTTTTTTTTTTTTTCTCATCGCCCACCGGTTCGGGCAATGTCGCCGAGGGCAGGCAGGGAAGGGAGGGATCTTCCGAGGGAGGACCTGGGTGGGCGTTCCGAACACCCGTACACCACCAAACCGGTGAGGTGTTCCCATGTCGCAAGGCGATTCCTTCTACCCTCGGGCCATGCGATGCCCTACCTCTCAACGGATCATGCTTTCCAGCGGTGGGTTGGTTTAAGAGGAATTGCAAATAATAGAATAGTCACCCGTTGTCAATAGCCCCTGGCTATGGCTGGCTTTAGTAGAATTAGGTCAGGCGGGACCGGGACTCGCTGAAATCCGACCCATCCCACCGCACGTAGAACCGGGGGGTCGTTGTGGGAATACCGGGGGTTGTCGCACCGGGCCACACCTCCCCGGAAAACCGAGGTGCCCAGTGCCTGTGAGGCATGCAAAGAGTTACCACAGTGATAAAAAAAACTAACGATGTTGCCGAGTAACCATTGACAGGACACTCCCGCATTATTTTTTGATAAACTAGCATTTACGGGTCATTACTGCCTAGGAGGAAGCCCCGCTCGAAGCGCCCCCGGTTGTCGAGGAGTCGACGGTGGATTCGAAGACTAAGACAAATGGATGGGCATTATTGTCTTGTGCATACACATGCATCCATAGTGCTCCTCTCTCTAATCAAATAAAATGCTTCCTGGGCACCCAGTGAGAGGGTAATGCAATACGCGCATGCGCGTGCGTCGTGCGTCGTGCGTCAAGCCTGCCACTTAGCAAAAAAAAGCTTGAATGTCCTTTCCGCAGACCCGTGCACCATGCACCCTGCCATACTTCGATCCATCGGTACTAACTACTGGCGCCCCTTTACATATATAATTTCCAAACCCCCCCCCAGGTCCTCACTTCGCTGTTTTTTTGAAAAGTCCCTACTTCACCCACCACCTGCGGGCGTCCACTCCCCAAACCCCCTTTTGGTCATCACCCCCAGCATCATATTCTTTTTTTTTTTATTCATCTTCCACCTTGTTCCTCCTACCCAGGTTTTGACGTTTCAGTCTCTCAGACGGTCCTCCTGTCGTGACTAAATCAACTTTTGTTCAACCCCACTGGTCAAGGAATCCCTACTGCATTCTTTCATTTCGTTGTTTCGTTGCATCCCTTCGTTTCAAAAATTTATCCCAACCAAACCTCCCCTTGCATTCGTTATATGGCCCCCAGTGACCTTCTAGCATGAGCTCGCCAGACTTCTACCACCATGTTCGTGTTTCTCAAGCCTCTGCAAAGGCCCAGGACGTCCGTGTCCAACTAGCAGAGTATAAGGCCCACAAGGCTCACGTGGACGAGTACAAACTCGATATCCACCATCATCTTTTGGACTTGGACACCAAGACCAGACCCAACTTGCACCTTATCCAGCAGCAGCCGGAGATCAACCTACGCATGCGTCCGCTCTTGCTTGACTTTTTGATGGACGTGATCAACAAGCTCAACTTGAGCAAGCTGACCTTCCCCTTGACCGTCAACATCATTGACAGATACTGCTCGGTCCGCATTGTCAAGAAACAGCACTACCAGCTCTTGGGCCTCACGGCGCTCTGGATCGCCTGCAAAAACTTGGACTCCAAGTTCCGCATCCCCAGTCTCAATGACTTGTGCAAGTACTGCTGCCACTGCTACGACAAGAAGTTGTTTTTGGAGATGGAAAACCACGTTTTGAAGCTGTTGGGCTGGCTTGTGGATGCCCCAACTTTTGATGCTTTCGTCGACTTGTACATCAACGCCTTGGCCCTGTCCCCTTTCTTAGCCGGCTCTAAGAACCCCCACAAGGTCTGCAACGACGTGAAGATCGTGGCCATCTACATCTGTGAACTCATCCAGTTCTACCCAAACATATACTTCAACTACCTGCTGCCCAAGATTGCCTTGATGAGTGTCGTGCTTGCGTGTCTTATCCTCAACACCAGTGCCGACTTCACCACCCATGCTTTCTTGACCTACGTTGCCGTGGAGACCGAGGTGCCTATTGTCAACCACTCCACCTACAATGCGGCCTTTGGCTTGCTCATCAAGGTGCTCAAGTGTCCTCCTCCCTCGCTCAAAACCAAGTACTTCAACGAGGACCTGCGCTTCCTCAACCTCATGAAGCAGCTTGTGGCGTTCACCTGGAAGCACTTGGCTCCCAACTCGGTGTTTTCTCACACGGGCGCTGCTCCCACTTCGAGCGATTGCGGTGCCATTGAGCTTAATACGCCTGTTTCCAGAGACGAGCCTTCGAGGTCCCCCACAGGCAGCTTTGGCGGCCTGGTGACCCGAAGTTCTACCCAGCAACGCCCATTTCGCTGAGCATCAGCCCGAAAAACCAGGAGGGCGGATTTTCCGAGCCTATTCGCCCGGCCTTGACTCCCCAGGTTTCTGCACCCGTCACCTCCCACCCAGGCTACGTGAAGCCGTTTGGATTGCACCAGTTGCTGCCCAGAACACAACGGACATTGCCGCTGCCCAACCTTCTGCCGGCCGAGCTGGACAGAATGTTTGGAGGCAAGCGCAGCTACGAAAATGCCCATGCGCCGGGCGTCAAGAGATCAAAGAGCATGAGCAAGGCTGTCTTTTACATTCACTAGACAATACAGACATAGGATTGATGGGGTGTAGGCGTAGCTTTGGTTTAGCATTATTGCAATTGATGAGGATTTACGATAATCGTTTGATTCTGAGAAGCCCAGGTCAATTGCTGGACTGTGGTTTCCGCTCAATTGAATAAAATTCGATACCCAGCGCTGGTGGACTTCAGATTGGTGTGTTGTAGATTGTAGGGAGGCAGAGTTTTAGCATTATTGCAATTGATGAGGATATACGATAATCGCTCGAGTCTAAGAAGCCCAGGCCTTTGACTTTGTGGTTTCCGCTCAATTGAATAAATTCTGATATCTGGCGCTGTCGATATCCAGGCGGAATAAGGGGTGGAATTGGCGACGGCTGGTTTGTGGACTGACTTTTCATTTTGCACCCATCTACAAACGAATCCCACCGCCCAGAACTCCAATTCCGGGTCCAAGTAAACCTCAATTCCGACTCCATGGCCTGGTTTCTGTAGTCGTCATTCTCTTCAATTGTCAATTCTACTCTACTGATTTCAATACTTTACTAATTTCAATACTCTACTAATTTCAATACTCTACTACATTCAATAGTCTACTAATTTCAATACTCTACTAATTTCAAGACTTTACTAAATTTCAATACTTTACTACATTCAATACTTTACTACATTCAATACTTTACTACATTCAATACTTTACTACTTTCAATACTTCATCCACTAAAGGCTGAATCCCTCTCCAAACGATACAACCTCCACAATTCTGAAATCCTCTCCAACGATACATCCGGCCAGAGCAGCGATCGACAACCGAACTGACAGCTCGTCTAGTCCCGGCTGATCGTTTCCCTTCTTGGAAAATCGTTTTATCACACGCCAAACCCAAGCTTCTTGTCATCACCACAATTGCTCCAACGACAAAGTTCCCATTTTCCAGCCGTGTTGCCTTGTCTGGGCGAAAAACCTACTCGCTTCCGAGCCCTACCCCCTTTCGACTTCCTCTTTGATCCACATTCCTCATTTGCCATAACTGGGCGGTCTCCATTGTCCTCTTCACCTACATAATTCTAATTGGCGCATCCTCAGCGGCCCGTTCTGAGCTCCATTGTGGCGGCTTGCAATCGAACAAATGGCGACTTTGGCTATTGTGCCCTGGGCAATTGATAAATGTCGACAATCTGATAATGTCGACAATTTGATAAATGTCGAAACCTGAGTTCTCGGCCTGCCAGCATTGTGGCAGGGTCTCGATCGTGCACTTTCCGAGCCTCCACGAGCCCCGGCTGCAAATAGGGGAAAGCGAAATCCCATTGGCGTCGCCCCGCTGCTAATTTCGTTATTCCGGTTTTTCGTCAGCCCCCAATTGCCTTCTTTTTTTCAACGCTTGCGGAGATCCAGACGGTCCAACGTCCTAAGCGCCCCATTGTGCGGTTTTTCCAAGTCGGGACCTCGTTGTTCTGCCCGAGTGGGCTTCAAAAATCATTGTTGCATTCCTGGAGTTGCCCGGATCCCCATGTCCTCTAGACCCTGGATCATCTGGCATTTCTGCCACAAAGCGGGCTGATTTGCTTTTTCTTTTTTTACACTCTACAAGCTAAAGCTATCTACGTTCAACGGGATGGCGGGGCTTAGCACGACTTTTCCCGTCAGTGTCGCTATTGTGAACCCTCGTGCCTTCGGATCTTTCACACTCTCTTCTCTCAATGCGCTCTCTTTATATGCGCTCTCTCTACGTGCGTGCAGCGAATGGGCAATATCCAGGCGTCCGATCGGCAAACAATTTCACAGCGTGGGGGCTGCTCTAGACCCATTCAGCCCTCATTCTCCATACTACTACTATTCGAGGGCGTCCGTTTACTCAATGGTTAGTGTCGTGGTGCACCGGGCGTTGCATCGTCTAAAGTTAGGTGAATGAAAACACCATGCATACTCCTCTTGACCCGCCGGTGGGTGTGAAAAAATATCCTTGGACTCGCAGGTCGATATTATCTGGGGATCAAAAAATACATGGGGGAGCTGCTTATCTGGCGGATTTATCCATCCGGGAAAAGGCGATATTTTTGATGCTCGACGTGACGCTAATCTCGAATTTTTTGAAAAGTCACCTTATGGTGGCAGCGTTTTAGGCCGGGTAGCGTCAAACACAAACCGGGCATCTTCACCCGAAGGCGAGAGAGACATTTTGAAGAAAAAGGAAAAACCACGCTATCTGCCAACTGATAAGTCTCTTTTGCTCAATTGCTTTTTCTTTTTTTTTTTTTTTCTTCTTCACTGGTGATATTCGTAGAGCCACACTACAACAGCCCGGTTCTCCTGCATCAACCACCCATGAAAAGAAGTCTAGATCGGAAAACCACCAAAAAACAGGCACTTCCGGTCAATGAATACGCTGGGTTTGTTGTTGAGGGTCCAGCAATTGAGACCGTGCGTCTGAAGGAAGGCTTTTTCGAAAGGTTTGTCGAAAAACGGACGCCTGTGAAGATTATCTCCCCGGAATTGGTTCCGGTGGACATGGCGGCTTTTCGAGTTGACAGGATCCTCGACACCTTGGCGGAGGCGAATGATAGAAAGCTTCAGGTTGAGAGAAAGCACGGTCTAGGCTTTGGGCTGGGGAAAAAGCGTGAGGAGTTGGCTTTCAGTGAGATTGTAGAGAAGTTGGCCAGTGGAGACGAAAGTTATTACTTGACGACGCAGTACGAGTCTCATGAATACGAGGAGGGCGACGGTGACGAGAAGGACGGGGGAGAGGGTTCCGAGGAGGAGAACTTCCTCAATGAGGGTGGAATTGACGAGGATGAGGATGAAGATGAAAAATCAGAGGACGAAGCTGGGGACGACGAAGCAGGGGACGACAAAAATAATGGTTTTTCTTCCCCCGGCCTAGATTCAGACAACGAGTCCATCAACTTCGAAAACCTCCATGACGATTTCGACGATCTCGAAAACTCAGAAGAGGATTTCGTCGTTCCAGACCACAAACTCACCCAGGACGAGGTCGACTTCCGCATCAACACGCTTCTCCAGGCTCCACTCACGGAACTCTACAAAAAAGACGACTTTCCTTTGGTTCCAGACATCTTTGGACCGTTGATCCCGCAACAGATCAACTTGTGGATGGGCGCATGCAAGGACGGTGAAAAAGCGAAGCCTGAATTGAAGAACATCACGAAAGAGAGCCTTGGCAGGTACGTTCCAAAAGGCAATTCTTCGGGTCTTCACCACGACCATGCAGATAACTTGTATGTGTTAGTTCAGGGACGGAAACGGTTCACGCTATACTCGCCCAAAGACGCTGAAAAACTCAAGACGGTGGGCGAAATAAGGCGTGTTTTCCCCAATGGCCTAATTGACTATAAGGTGAACGAAAAGGCCCGTTTTTGGCGACCCATGCGTGAAGACGGTGCGATGTTGGGCGAGTGGGCTCGGTGGATGATCGAAAAGGGCGATTTTCTGAAGATCTCCAAGGACGAACTCGAGGAAATCATAGAAAATGATGAGCCTTTTGCGGAAAACGGCGAATCCGACCTAGATCCTCCCAGCTTTTCAACGGTTCCTCCACTTCTAGCACATTTAGACGAGGTTTCCGAAGAAGATCGCAAAAAGCTCGAGATCTACGCCGAGGCGAATTTCCCAGGATTCCTTGATCTCCAGAAACTCGAGGTCTGGCTAGAACCAGGCGAGATGCTCTACCTTCCTACAGGCTGGTTCCACGAAGTGACCAGTTTGGCTGAAGGCTCTGGAGGCGCACACGTGGCATTGAACTGGTGGTTTGTGCCGCCAACGGGAAACAAAGAAAATCCTTACCCTGACAACTACTGGCAGGAAGATTACGAAAAGACTTTGGCAGCCATCGCTTATCAACGCCTGCGTCCTGCGTAAGCGCATCGACCCCGCGTGGCGGCATAAACGCATCGCATGGCGATGACGCACGTACTTTTGTCCCCTTAGGGTCGCAGCCCTTCTGCCACGTGACCCGCACCCTCGAGCCCTTCGATGAGGGCTTCCACACGCACTGTCAATATGTACAGTCACGTGCTCTTGCATGACTCGCAGCCCTAGAGACCTTCCTGGTTCACGCACGACCTGCCCACTTTCTGCGCGATAGTGGCCCGCATTATCTCCAGAATCTGTACCTCAGTCGCTGTGACTGCTTTTCGCTGCTGTAGATAGTGGGACCACCGGCTTATCTGCAGGTCCCCAAACCCAAAAATGCCACCAAAACCACAAATATCCAGCTGTAAAGCATAATACAAATGCCCAAAGCACAATCGCCAATTTAAAGCCACCCTCAGGCCCAGCCCCGCTGGCACAAATTCCAACTCTCTACAAGTCACGTGATAATCCATGTAGTGCGATTCATCACAGGATAAGCCTTGCATAGAAAAAAAAAACCATCTTACAGTTTTTCCATTTTCCAGAAACCCACCCGTGCTACGGCGCTTCTGTCCATATTCATTCTCCGGCTCCCTAAGCAGAGAACCCCGCGAAAGGCTATTTTTGTATCCCGTCTTCGCCGATCCACTTTCAGTATGTTTTCCTTCCCTATCCTCAGGTGAGTCTCGATCTGAAGCAGAAAAAAAGATAGTTGATGTTTTGAAATTTTGATAAAAACGGTTTCAGGATGACGGACTTGGCTGGGCTGTGATTCCCGTGGTGTTTGATATGTGTCTTTGTGATTGCTAGTGTTGTTTTATCAGGACCTCAGCTTTTTGCATCCACGCATAGCTGTTCCAATAGAGATGATTCGTGGAATTGAAAGCATGAAGAACGTGAAGTTTTGAGTTTTCGATTCATTGGAGGATTTCTCTTGGTAACGGCTGTGTGGGGGCATCTGCGTTGATTGCTGTGATGAGTTGTCATGATGAGATGACGTGATAGCATGAACAATAGGATAATCATCAAACGTGTTTCAGCGGGATCTAGTCTGGCCTGCCTGCCCAAAGGCATTTATGGCTATTGAGCACTTTCAATGTTTTGAAAGTTTGGATATTGATTGTTGGTGCTACGGCTTCAATGGTACCCAGGATGCTGTTGATAACCGTACACTCAATCAACCAGATCCCACTCAATCAACCACCCTTTCAATGCCCCACCAAGACAACACCCCACGTAATGACTCCAGAAAATCCCCAAAATACACTTTCAACGCAACTTTCCGTCCAGATTCAGCAAATCCACCCCCACTCCATAGATACCCACCTCCAAGGATCCACCCCCACCCCTACTAACCCCAGTTCTTCCCAGTTATTAAGTTAGCTGGGCCTGTATTACTTCCATATATGTCCCCTTAGGGTATGGCATTGGCAGACAAAAGACCTCTTGGCGTCCCAGTTACTTCACACGCTTCAGCGTATCCGATGAAGTCGACCATCCCAGATTTAAAGGGCGTTGAGACGGCAGAGCAGGAGGTGACCCGCCGTGGCTCCGTTAGTCCAGACGGGGACCTTCTGCCCACATCCCGCCTGATTCTGCCTGACTCGTTGATGCAGCAGAAGAAGCTGCTGACTCTGCTGTTCAGCTCCCGTGATTCCACGCCCCAGCCGTCGTACTACAGTGCAAACGGCGGTGTTTTCAAAAAAGTGAAAGTGCCCAGCAGGGTGCCCATTGCTACGGGGATCCTGACCACCATTCCGGTGACTGGTGAAAAACCGAAACCGCAGCAGGAAGGCGACGCTTCGCTAGAAGACGACGTGCTCTATGCTATTTTTCTTATTTTGTACGAAAAGGACCCTGCTGGCGCCGGCATGACGGTGAAGCAGATTTGCGATGTGCTTGTGGAGAGACATCCCGAGATGGCCCAGTTGCTGTCGAAAACGTCCAACTTGGTGAGTGCCAAATTGAATGCTTACGTGAAAAGAGTGGAAAAGGGCGACTCCAACTTACGCTACGCTCTTTCCCGTGAGTGGGCCGATGCTTCTCCAAAACGTATGGTGTATGTGTACCGAGGCCTCTTGGCGAAAAACTTCCATGTCAACCTCCCCACGCCCGGCACCCAGCCCAATTCCGTGGTCAAGCCGCCTGTTTCCGACAGCCTTGAAGCGGTGAAGCAGCTGGCGATGCTGAAGCCTCGGCGGTCCACCATGTTCGATTTGGGCGTTTCCAGACCAGCCTTTGTTGAAAGCCCCATCGACCGGTCCAACTTGTTCGTGCCGTATGCGCTGGCGCCCGTGGCGGCCTCTTTGACCGAAGTCAAGCTGGAGGAGCCTCGGAAGCAGCAGGAACAGGTGGTTGCAAAAAAGAGCGATGCCCTCGAAAATGCAGCCAAGAAGGACGACGATTTCGACTTTGACGACTTGGAGGTTTTCGACGAGGCCGACGACGACGACGACGAGATCGATTTCGGCGACGTGCTCAAGAAAAACGGCAAACGCTCCAAGTCCATGTCGTACCTTAGCTCGAACAAAAAGGCCAAATTCTTAACCGCTGCTGCTGCCGCTCCTAGAGCGTCAAAAGCTCCTTGTTCTCCTAGCCCCAACGCTGCCGCCGCTGCTGCTGCCCTCCATGCTGCTGCGTTGAAAGCTATTGCTGCTGCAAACTCAACCTCCTCCTCGCTGGCCTCCTCCTTGGCCTCTTCTTCAGGCACCTCGCCAGCGTCCCTGGTTGCTCCTGAAGCTACAGCATCTCCAAAGACCAAGGACTGGCAGCACGCTGTTCGCCTGGGCTTTTTGAACCAGGAGATTGGCGCTCCCGAGGATATCAGCTTGTCGGACTTGGACAAGTTGTTTAGTTAGTTCTGCTTGTATATTAGGGTTCGCCCGTTAGATTCTATTCAGTTCGTGACGGTGGTGTGTAGTTTTGGAGGCTTGTAGGTTGCATCAACCAGGAAGAATCAAAGGATGGTTTCTGCAGTGGGGATTGTGCTTTGGATTGTGATTTAGATGTTGCTGTGGCAACTATGCAATCCTGTCAAATGCTGGAAAGCAGAGGGTTGATGGGTTCTGTTATAATGTGATAACCTTACTTTGACAGATATTGTTGAAGCAGTCAGAGATATTCCCGACAGTAGCACCATACTTTTCTTGATTCAAATAGTGAGCAGCCCCGGATGAAATTTCATAGGTAGCAGACTTTGGGGTATTTGGTGTTCCCATGTACAACAGTGTAAGGCTTCCATGGCTGCAAGGTATCTCGCTTAACTTAAACCTTGCATAAAATGATGTGGAGCAAGTCAGCCCCAACCTCAAAAATATCGGTTTAAGAGGACGTATCTCCGAAATATGGCGTTAAACGTGAAAAGATGGTATTCTTTATAAACAATACGGTGCTCTTGACTAGTGCTCCATGGACTTTCTAGTGATTACAAGAATCACTCTAAATTGGCTCAACAAAAACAACCATAAACCACACAAATTCCTGAAACTACAGCGGCCTTCTACACCCCATTAACCCCACTTGTATTACGTCCAGCCAGAAGGCCAGACTATGCTATGTCAATCACGTCATGTAGTACTTGGGCCCATCGCCGCCCTCGGGAACCTCCCAGTCGATATCCTGGGCAGGCACTTTGATATCACACGTCTTGCAGTGGATGCAATTCTGCGAGTTGATGTTGAACTTCACGCCCAAAGGCTCCTCCTCGTCCTCAATGTACTCGTACACACCAGCAGGACAGAAACGCTGCTCCACGCCTTTGAACTTGGGCCAGGAAATCTCAGCATGTTTTCTGTGGTTTTGCTGTGGGATTCTCAAGTGGCTGGGCTCCTCTTCCTGGTGGTAGGTGCCTGTTCTGGAGACGGAGGTCAAAATGTCAAAAGTGAGCTTTCCGTCCGGTTTGGGGTACTCGATCGGAGAGAAGTTCGATGCTGGCTGTGTCGCCTCGGCGTCCGTGTGCTTATGAGACAATGTCCAGGGCTCTTTTCCTTTGGAGAACATGGTGGTGAAGCCAGAATGGGCCAAACCGCCCAAAAAGCCGAGTGGACCGTTGAACGACGGTCTGACGTTTCTGATTTCGTGGAGCTCCTCGTAGACCCACGACTGCTTGAGGCTTTCCTCGTACTGGCGAAGATCAAGGGCCTCCTCAAAGTCGGTTTCCTCGTCCACTGGATCGAGTTCCTTGACAGCCTCGAAAATGCTTTCTGCAGCGACAAGACCCAGCTTCATGGCCGTGTGGGTGCCCTTGATTTTGGGCACGTTCATGAAACCAGCAGAACAGCCGATCAAGACTCCGCCGGGGAAATGGAGCTTTGGAATAGACTGAAGTCCACCTTCATTAAGCGCACGAGCTCCGTAGGAAACACACTCTCCGCCTTCAAGCACATCGGCGTAGTAAGGGTGGGTTTTCATTTTTTGGAACTCCTGGTACGGCGAGATGTAAGGGTTGGCGTAGTCAAGACCAACCACAAGTCCCACTGAAACAAGTCCATCGCCAAAGTGGTACATGAATCCTCCACCGTAAACGTCCAGAGGCAACGGGAATCCCAAACTGTGGCCCACAAACCCCTCCTGGAACTTCTCGTCATTAACTCGCCACACCTCCTTGATGCCAATGCCGTATGTCTGAGGATCACTGTCCTTTCTGAGATTGTACTTGTTCACTGCCTTCTTGGTAAGAGAACCATGGCACCCTTCGGCCAAAACGGTCTGTCTGGCGTGGAACTCCATACCTCTTTCAAACGACCCAAGAGGCGCTCCGTCCTTGCCAATTCCAACATCTTTAGTAGCCACACCCTTGACAGCTCCTCCGTCAGTATATACAAGCTCAGACACAGAAATGCCCGGGAAAAGCTCCACGCCGAGCTCCTCGGCCTGCTCTGCAAGGTACTGCACCACCTGGCTCAACAGCACAATGTAGTTTTTCCCGTGGTTTCTCATCTGTGGTGGTTCTGGTAAAGGGTAGGCGTACTCTTGAGTCAAGAACCGCATATCGTCATGCTGCACTTTGGTAACAAGGTCGGGCGGCAAGGGGATGCCCAGATCCTCGAGAAACTCGCTTTCTGGAAAGAGCTCTTTGAGAGCACGAGGTTCAAGAACAGCTCCAGAAACAATATGGGAGCCAAAGTCGGGTGCTTTTTCTAGAACAACCACACGCATCTCGCCTGATCCTTCTTCGTTATCGAGCTGCTTGAGCTTGATGGCAGCCGCTAGACCAGCAGGCCCGGCGCCCACAATGCATACGTCCACGTTGTCGGTGGCTCTTTCTTCTGTAAGGGTTGCTTTGTCTTCATCTGAGAGTTTTTCAAAAGGTATTTCGTTTTGGCGGATCAGGGAGGATTTGAAGCCAAGCGGCGAGGCAGTATGGATGTCACGACGGAATGCCACCGAATTGACGCTATTTAGCCTCGTGGCCGCCTGAACTGAACGGTATGGGTGCTTTGTTAGTGTTTTCGAAGCCCTCAGTAGGAGGCCTCTGGAGCGTGGGAGCATGCTTGTGTGGCGTTGAAAAAAAGGGTATGTGATGCTGATATGCCGCTTTATAAGCCTGTGTGTTTTCAGGGCTCTCGGGATGCAGTTGGTGGGGAAATCGTGCTGCAAAAACGGCACTAAGTGAGTCAGACGAAAAATTGACCACCAATAGGCATCGCGCAGTAGATAAGCCGGATTGTATGTAGGACGTTGAAGATTGGCGCAAACGGTTTTGCAGTCAGGGACGTGGTGGGGATAATGAATTGAAGGTTTTTCAATTTTTATGTTTTTCGATTAGATTGGGATATAATTTTTTTGTAGATATCATTGAAGTTGACGGGTTCTTGTGGTTTGGCAAACGGGTGGGGGAAATAAGTGTGATTGCAGATACTTTAAACTACTGCCACATTGCTGCGAAAAGTGCAATGCTTACGGTTTTGTAAAGTTTCAAACAGAGACGTGTTGTATTTTGGAGATCACTACGTATCGAGATTTTGAAGAAATGGCTTGACCCTGCTTTTTGACAAAAAAAAAAAAAAAAAAGAAAAAAAAAGAAAAGTACTCCCCTTCTTCATTTTGTTCCTGGTGACTCTGATCGCTATCTAATTAATTAGCAGGAGCCCAAGCCAGCCAGTCATTCAGCAAGGCCTTCGAAAAATAAGATTTCTCAGATTGGGTTTTTTCTGGTCTAGACGGCTTCGGCAGACTTTCAGTCGTTTTCAAATTTCCTATTTGGTACTCATATCGTCGAAATGTCTATCGTGGTTGGATCTACTTGCAGCATTTAGCGTCAGACTCGCAGTAGGACATGCCTATACCTGCAGCACCAGCATAAGTACCTTTAGACCCTTAAAATATTTTTTTGCAAAATATCACGATGAGTTAAAAAGATACTAATTATAAATGTCCCGCTGTCCGACTGCAAAGAACCATCGTGAACTCATTCATCCTAAACCACCGATAAGCTTTCCGTAAAGTGCAATAGCCGTTCAGCAGCAAACCCCCCCACTTTTCTTCTCTGACAACCGTCTGGCCAAACTCTAATCCAACCAATCACCAAAATCTGCTCCCTCGCCTATACCTACTTGGTCAACCGGCATCACAATCCTCTACTATCGAACCTACACTATTCTCGATCGTCATCTCAACCGTATGGTCTAATTGTGGATGGCTGCACATTTCTATAGTTACCTCGACAGCCAAATCTTCAAAGCTCATGCCCACACTTGCAACTGCTCGTAGAAATCAACCCGCTTGTCTGCTGTGTTAACCTGGTCAATCACAATATCACGCAAATCGTCAACCAACAACGGATGGCCGCAAGCCACCACAGCCATGGATTCAGAAGCCTCTTCCACCTCTCTTGCAACAATCTCTCTCATATTCGGCCTTCCACAAACAAACTCCACATGAGGGAGCTCGTCTTGCAACTTTTCAATAACGTTGATCTCCTCGATCGTCTCCTTGACCTTTTCCTTTTCCAGCAGGCTGTCGGCGAAGAAAAGACGCTCGAGCTCCTCGCCATGGTGTATTTCCGGCCTTGTCACGAAAACAGCCGTTTCAATGCCGTGTTTGACAAGAGCACGCATTTCGTTGATGAACATGGCAAGCGAACGCAGCTCACGGACCACCCAGAGAAGCTTGACCTTCTGTTTGCTGCCCTTGTTCTGCTCATAAAGCGCATTGGCCTCGGAATAAATACCCGGAATGCCTGAACCTCCAGCAACGAAAAGAACGCTGGAATGACGAGCAACAGGACTAGGAGCTCCGTAGGGGCCTTCGACGGCAACACGAAGCGAAAGCAGTTTTCCAGGAAGACCGCCGATTTTCTTAGCTAGGGCTCTGGTGACTCCGCCTTTCACTTTGCAGCAGCACACAATGGTGGATTCTTCAGTCACCGACTCGAAAAACGTAAACGGGTGGCATTGCCAGAAATGAAGCCCAAGACCAAAATGCACCCAAATATGGCCTCCAGCAATGGCCTTCCAGTGCTTGGGTCGGGGGATCTCCACCTTCAACGTATCCTCCACCAACGTCACCTTAGCAGTAGGAAAGCCAAAGTAGCAGAGTCTCAAGACCCTGACCACACGGTCAAAGGCCCAAACGGCAAAAACAGCATACATCATCTGGGCATATCCCATGTACGAAAGATGGTACCAGGCACCGACTACCCAGAAAACAGCTAGCACAACGTGGATGGCTAGGAAAATGTCGTACCAGCGTCTTCTAAAGTACAAAAGCGCCTGGACACAGATAATGCCGCCACAGACCAAGGCCACCACGCCGTATCTGAGGTAATCTTCGTCGAATTCAGCCGGGTACCGCATCTCCCATTTGAGCACCCTGGTGTAGCACACCGCATGGATCAACACAAGCAAAACCACCATTCTGGCGATCCAGCGGTGGAACACCATCATGGTTGTGGATTTCCAGCGGGTAATGAGCTGAAGAAAGCTGTTCCTTCCCGCAAAAAGCACCATGAGCGGTGTCAACATCGTAGCGATAATACCGGTCCTGTCAGCCACCAGGGTATGGACCGTTTCCGTCCTGGACCGCCACGGAGCAGGAATGTATTTTTCGTCCACGGCACAGAGAATGAAAAGCACCCAGAAAAAGCCCGCCACGGTGAGCGTTTCGAGTCTGGTCGGGAGGAGCCATTCAAAGATGGGGAACCTGGCTCTGAAACTTTCCGTACGGCGCTTTCCAAACAACGCAGGCATGGAGAGGTGGCAGCGGACGAACTTGAAAAATGCATTGTTGAAGAGGTTCCGGCTTTGAGGCACGAAAACGGTGGCCCAGTTGAAAAGCCCAGAAAGCACAACCACCAACCCCCAGTAGGCCACCAGTCCAGCGCCGAAAAAAACCGAATTCTTGATCTGTTTATACGAATTGCGGTACAGCCTGGCGTACTCCTCCGGGATCCGGATCGGCGTCGTGGCCGTTTCGCTCTGGTTGTAGTTTTCCACCTTGGTGATGTCGAGACCGTGGTTGGTGTAGTTCTGGTACGCCTGAGCCACCTGTTGCAGCGTCACAGGCATAAACGCTTCGTGGCAAAACTCCACCAAATAGTCGTTTCCGTATTTTCTTGTCCCGGCTGTGGCTGCAAAACAGCCTGTAATCGTCGCCATGGCATCGGGGTTTCGGCAGTAGCACGTATAGTCATAGGGAGACTCACAGAAGGTGGCTATCAGCAGAACCAAGGAGGTGCATTCGTAAAAAACCGTCAGGCCAAGCGCCGAATCGTAGTTGGACGCTGCCGCCATGGCTGCAAAAAAAACAAACTTGAGCATTGTCTCGAAAATTCCCCTCCACCGGTTAGCTTATTTATATCCGCAAGACATGCCCGCCAGATCCCCAAGGAGGCTTTCTAGTGAAGAAGAGGCGCAATTTTACCTGGGACAGCTGCAGAAGGGCCACATTTGCCGCGTTATCTCTGGCATCTGTGACGCACTTTTACGAAAAGGCCAAGAAAGTGGAGGCCTGTTTCGGGCCCTCGCCTGGAAAAACTAAACGTCAAACCCCTGTCAAAGCTGTCAAAACCCAACGCACATGACGCACAAATGTGTCAAACAAAAAAAAAAAAACGGCCTTCTCCCCACCACTTTCTCTAGCGTTTGCCCCGTCGTGAAAAGCGGCTTTGTGGTGTCCCCTTCCGGCATCTTTCGGATGCAGCCAATCGCCAACCTTCTTTATCATAAGCCGCGATTTGCTTCTCGACAATGGCACAAAGTGGGTCTAATCGGCAATTGGGCAACGGTCACTGGAAAGAAAATCTGATCTGCCGTGAGGTCCACATGGCACTATATATATATATAAAAACTGATTATTAGTTGTCTCTCTTCTGTTTCTTCTTTCCCCAATAACACATGCGCTGCCGCACAAGGTAATTTTCCGAAACCTTCAAATTCACCCCTGCAACCAATCCGGCTGGGCTCCGAGTGGTTGCTATCTTTCCCATCTCATTCGCTAGAGCGCCGCAGCGTCTTTTTCGGATCGATCCCGGGTTGCGTTACAGAGCCGAAGTCGCTCTTCATCTGATATTTGCCCTCACCTCGTCGTCTACATAGCTCCCGCCATATCGTGTATCCCTGTGTATGTATGTGCCGCTAAGACACCCAAATCGTTAAAGCCTTCTCGGCAGACTCGTCCGCCTCGAGAAGCTCCTCAAGCATGTCCACTGCCAAGGACCAGTCGTCGTTGGAGTCCATTACAACGTAGTCACCGTCCTCGTCCTTATACTTGAGCTTGCTGATCACAACGTCCTCGTCCACGTTCGAGCTCAGCGCCGTGTGGGCAGAGATCCGCAGGTGGAGCTCAAAGAACAGGGCCCCGCTCGAGATCAAAAGTGGCTGCTCTATCCTGGCCTTTTTGTAGATCAAGTTGATAGCCACAATCAGCCCGGGCAGCACCGGCTCATGTGACGTCTGGTGCCCGTTGGTCGACGAGCTCGACACTCGTGACGATCCAGGCTGGTTGCGGCTCAGCTTCATCATACTCATTGTCGACGACGAAGAGTGATGTCTCTGCGTTGATGGTGTGCCGTCATTGCGGCCGGTGTAAGCCATGGGCGATTCGTTGCCCGCATCCAGCCCCTCGTACGTCGTCAAGGACCCTCTCGAGTCCCTGCTGCGCCTGTGTCGAGCATCAATCTCATTCTGCTTAAGCTGCCTCAAGCACGTTTCCCACTGAGACCTGACTTCCTCTGTCTTGTAGCGCAACTTGAAAACGCCACTACCCTTCTTGCCTGTCCACGAGATCAGGAGCCAGTAGCCTGGCAAGTTGAGTGAGTTGATGATGTAAATCTCCGAGACATACACACGGCCTTTCAACTCGAGCGACGTTTTATCCTTGACGCTGTTGAGGTTTTCGAGGAGATTGGCCGTGGAGCTCGACATACCGCTGCTGCTCTTCTTCCGCAGCGTAAGGAATTCTCTCATTTTCTTTTCCTTGTGCTTGGATTCGTGCGAGGGCACTTCGCTGAAAAAGAAGAGAATCTGCTCGAACAAGCAGGCAATGTACTCTTTTTCGTTCTCGCCGTCCTTGACAGCGACGGGTGCGTGGTATAGAAGCTCGCCTTGGTCTTTGATGGAGAAGCCTCGCCAGTTGTTGACACGCTCCATGAGGCTCTGGCAGAAGCCCACATTCTCAGCACGTCTTTGCGCTTCGTTGACCTGGTTGGCGACGTCTTTCATAGCCACACTTGCTCTTTGTAGCTCGTAGAAGCACTCTGTGTCAGCGCAATCACTGTAAGCTTTGATGAGCTCTTTGATCAAGAGCGGGTACTTACAGAGACGCTGGATGGGTTTGATGATGTAGGACTGCAACTCGAAGCCTGGATCAAGCAAGGTCGATGCCTTGCGAAGGTTGGGGGCCTCGCGGTTGATGAGCTCGATTGCCGAGATTTGGCCAATGGTCCATGGCTCGTAAGCCTTGAATGGACCGTTGGATGCATGCAAGAAGACCAGGCCAATACGCTGGTACTTGGTGGGAACATTTGTGTTGCACTCGAAACCATTGAGGAGGCGTCTGTGGAAGTCGACAACCTCGCTCAAGTTCGGGAATAGCATATGGAGCTGCTCGCTGGAAATAGCCTCAGCGTTGGAAAGCTCCTCCTTGTAGTCTAGGAGAAGCTCGAGGTCCGAAAGGTACTTTCTTTCCGTCTGGATCAACTCGCGGAAGACCTTTGATTTGTCATCAGTGAGCTTCAATTCACCAATGTCAGGCATGCTAGAGTCCAGATCCGACTGGGGGCCGAGCTTATCCAAGACTGTGCTCACCACCTTCATCACTCTGAGAAGGTCGTGGGAGCTGTCCAGGTACACGTCTGAGATGGTGAACATGTCGCCGCCGCTGAAGCTAGGGTGCTTCTGGTACTCGCAGAGAAAAAGGTAGACGTTCTTTTTGGAGGTGTTGAGGTCGTCATTGGAGTCGAACTCGATCTTTTGGGCGTCAGGGCAGGCTGCATTGAAAAGCAAGCACAACGGCACGCCCTGTTGCAACAACTTCCACAATTCCGTCACTGGATCAGTGCTCAAGCTGGCCGGGAGAATGCCAGCGGTGAAAGAAAAAATGCAGTTTTTCTCGATGTTCTTGACGTTCTGAGACGTCTGAGAATGGCCCAGGTGGATGGAAAAGCCGCTGGAGCCCACAGAAGCCCGGAACGCGTTTGACGACAGACCGTCTGTTTGAAGCTGTTGTGGCAAAGCAAGCGCCTGCTGTTCGGCACATCTTTCAGCAGCACTATAAGCAGCATTGAGGTACGGACCCATTCCTTCGATCTGGCCCAACGCCCGGAGCATGACCTTGGCTTTATGGTACATGTGATCTTGAGCCGAGGATGTGCGATTGAGGGCCAGATTGACCGTTAGAAGCGGGCCTGACGGGACCCTGGTGATATTTGTGGAGCTCAGGTTAAGCGAGGCCGAGGAGGCCAGCGAGAACGACCTGAACGGCGGGTGAGGTTTGTTATCCATAGGGGTGCGCTCTGATTGGTTGAAAATGTGGAAATAAGGAGCAGGGGAGGGGCTATGGGGTAGAAAGTGGTGGAGGTGGAGGTGGTTTGTCGTTGTTACGGTGTTGATGTGCGGGTCGTGTGTGTCCCAGGCGCGAGGCTCCATTGAGCCTGCTTTAGTAATATGGAGATGAATGTGAAGAATGAAAAGTGGGATTTTTTTAATTTTGGGGAGAAGATGTTTTTGGCAAATTGGGGTTGTGGTTTTCACTCGTTGGTATTCTATTTCTTCGATTTTTGGCCTTTTGTGTCTCCTTGGTTGATACCCTTCCATACGCGGTGGCTGCAAATGCGCAGAGTATATGTGCTGTGTTAGAGCCCACGATTGGTCCACTTTAGTCGCTCTGTCATTTCTTCTTTTTTTCTACGATTGGCTCAATTGGGTGGTTTTGCCTTCCTGAAGCTGAGAATGACCCCAAAGAAGGAGTGTTTTGAGATCCATGTGAAAACCCCGACTCATAACCAAGGTTAGCCGACATCCAAAACCAAAGCAACTAGATCGTCCAGATCTCCAGCCACGCTTATGAGAGATGTGAGGCGTTCTTGGGCACTGCAGGTGTTGACGACAAGCGTCACGTCGGACTTGTGAGAGCATTCACGTTTGAAACACCCGGATTTATCTAGATCATACGTTATTGTGTTTTTCTCGGGGCAACTCGGCGAGGGTACCGGGCCAATGATGGAGGAGTATAGAGCAGCAGATGCAGCCTGCGATTGAGGTACCGGGGTTTGATTGGAAAAAAGGGTGTAACAAGCAACCGTTATGCATTTACGATCGATGGGAAACCCAGGGGTGGCGTGTAGATTCTCGGAGATTATGATCTTAAGATCGATAGAAGTCCGATGCAAGAGGGCCACAATGGCCTTGAGTTATCGATCGTCGAATCACCCATCAGTCTAATCAAACCACAACTTCGATTCTCCATGAAGCCCCAAGTTTTCAATCCAATTCCATCCTCCCATTTACCTTCTCTCAAAAGTCATTAAAGCTTCTTTGCATAGGTCATCACCAAGTTTTGGTTTGTCGTGTAGATGTATCCAGTGACATTGGGCAACCACTTGAGCTGCGACTTACCCAAGTTCTTGAGAGAGCTGTCTGTGACTTCGTGCATCTGCTCCAAGGTTGCACCGTCAAAAATCCTAATATTGCTGTCCTTGACGTAACTTACAGCCACAAAGCTGCCGTCTCGACTGATATCCACGCAACTGATCGCCTCGTCTATCTTTGTGAGTGCTTTGGAATTCTGCAAATCAGAGGTCTTCCAAAAGTACACAGCTCCTTCCTCACAGCCAGCACAGAAGAATTTACCCTTGGGGTCAATTGCAATTGAGGTCACAGACAGACGAGCTCCAGCTATCGTAAACGCTTTTTCTAGCGACTCCTTCACTTGTAGAATCTCGATTTGGCCATTCTCCAAGCCCACGAACACAGTCAGTGGATCGTACAGCCACCTTACTTCAGTAATATCACTGCTAAGCTCGATTTCATGAATCTTCTTGTACTCGTCATTGACGTCCAAAACCACCAAGCGGTTCCCGTCCGTAAGTGTCAACAATTGACCATCCACGGAATAGTCCACCAAACGGTACTTTTCCTCACCTTTCTCAACCTGGATCTCTCTTTCTAAGACCCCTCCAGCAGTCCATAGCTTCAAGAACCCGTCTCCTCCTACACTTGCAAAACGATTGTCTGTCGTAGGAAGCCAGGAGATTCTCCTTACAGGCTCAGCATGACCACTTTTTATAGTGACGTGGTCAGAAAGTCCCTGGATGCTTTTCCACACACGTATGGTTCCATCTGTACGAGTATTGGCGATTCTCAGGGCCACTGGGTTCATGGAGATGTGGAGGATTTTCTCCTGGGATGGTTTTCCAGAATTGCCATTGTCTCGAGCTGCTAGCGGCTTAATATTGGCAAAGTATGCAGACATGGTGGGTTTGAAAGTGGTGGTATTTGAGGATGAAAGATAGACTGTTGATGCCAGTGTGCACACGGTGCAGGTGTAGGTGAATTGAAGGGAAGGGTTCAGTGGATGGGAGGCAATTAGGGCAGATTTTTTGAAATAATTTCTTGAACGCTTTTAGGAGACGTTGGATTTGAAAAAAGTTGATTTGATCTTGTCGAGTGCTGGTTGATGAGTATATGAAGAGGTCAATGCTAGTTTGCAGCCATTAGATGGAGGTACAGTTAAGAACGAAAGCTGAACCCTATAAAAGGGCAAATAGTGATAGAAAGCATTGAAAAGAGGAATTTGAAGAGCCCATTTAGTTGAAGTGCTTTACTTAGCTTCGGAATTGAGAAGTTGGCTTTGGAGATTATACCAGTCTCTTATGGACTACCCGACACGTAAGTCACCATTATCCCACTTCTTTGAGCTATCTCAATGACAGCCCAGGAACTGATAATGAAAAACCCGTAATTGTCAAAATGTGTTCATATGTATGCAAATGTATAAAATGTTATGGCGATTGAGACACTCTGATAAGGCGTACATACGACCAGACAGGGAACGAGGGACGTACCGTTTTGGTGAATATTTTGTGATTTCATTTTTTAATCTTTGGTTAACAAAGTCTAGCTCGAAGATTTTATTGAAAAATAACCTAACTTTTTCTCCATCGCTTCTTGGTAGACCAACTCTGCAGCACAGTAACCGAGCGGAATCACGAACCGGTTTAAACCTCCACCAAGACACTTCTTTCACCTGGAAATATAAGAAGCCGAGAATTCTCATTGATGGAGGAATTTTTTGAAATAGTCGAGAATAGAAGAAATGAAAATCACAATATAATACTCGTCCCTCACCAATTTTCACCGCCTTTGCAGCTGAGAACCTTCCACTACCCATTCACCCACCAACCCAGCCACTGAAACCAACGATGAAATTTTCATCTTCTCCCACTCTCCCCAAATCCAAAACTCCCCCATCTCTTAAAAAACCCAACTCTAAAATCAAACTGCCCTCTGTTCCTAGGAGGTGCGTCGGTGCAGACCTGTTGATAACACACCTCGATATTTCACCGGTCCAAACCACACAGTTTCTCCATCCATGTCCCGCCCCAGGCTCATTTCCCTTGACGCCTTTGCCAAAACCGTCGAGGACGCACGTGTCAAGACCGCCTCTGGCGGCATGATCACCCTCGTCTGTGTTTTCATTGTGCTTCTTCTCATCAGAAACGAATACTCTGAGTACACCTCCATGGTGGTCAGACCGGAGCTTGTTGTGGACAGAGACGTGAACAAACAGCTTGATATAAATTTGGACATCACGTTCCCCAACGTGCTGTGTGGCGTGTTGACGTTGGACATTTTGGACAACCTGGGAGACCTTCACTTGGATGTGCTTCAGTCTGGCTTTGACATCTTCAGAGTGCTTCCGCTGGGCCAGCAGGTGAAGGACGATCTTCCAATCATGTCTGGTGTGGAAAAGTGGCAGGAGACTTTGAAGGGCCAGCCTGGCCAGGCGTGTGGCTCTTGTTACGCTGCTGTCGACCAGACAGACAACAAGTACTGCTGCAACTCGTGTAAGGACGTCAGACTAGCGTATGCTGTGAAGGAGTGGGCTTTTTACGATGGCGAAAATATCGCCCAGTGTGAGGAGGAAGGCTACGTTCGGAATCTCCAGCAGCGTATTCGTGATAACGAAGGATGCAGAGTGAAGGGTCTGGCCAAGATCACCAGAATCTCCGGAAACCTCCATTTCGCTCCTGGCATCCAGATCTCCCGTCAAGGCCGTCATTCCCACGACATGTCGTTGTGGCGCAAGTACGACAAGTTCGACATTGACCACATCATCAACCACTTTTCGTTTGGAAAAGACCCCTCGGCCTCGCTTAAGCTTGCCCATCCTGGCGAGCACAACCAGGCGCCTTCCATTGCTCCTTTGGATGGCCATAACTTTAAACAGGGCAAGAAGGAGCACGTTGCGCTGTACTTCCTTTCGGTCGTTTCCACTCGTTTCGAGTACCTTGAGAACAGACAGACTGCTGAGGAGACGAACCAGTTTTCTGTGATTACGCATGACCGTCCAGTCGTTGGCGGTAGAGACGAGGACCACCAGAATACCATGCATGCTCGTGGAGGTGTTCCTGGTGTTTTCTTCCACTTTGACATTTCGCCCATGAAAATCATCAACCGTCAGGAATATGCCAAAACGTGGTCGGGATTCGTGTTGGGTGTGATTAGTTCCATTGCTGGTGTCTTGACGGTCGGCGCTGTGCTTGACCGTTCTGTGTGGGCTGCTGAACAGGTGCTCAAGGGCAAAAAGGAGACGTAGAGGAGGTACATAGATAACCAAAAGTTTAGTATTCGAGAGGTGTCCAGCGAGGGTATAGTACTCGGTATTTAACGAAAACTGAGTATCGAGTTGAATTGTAGATGTACGATTTGGAGGTAGTAGGGCCTTTATAAGTATTTGTTGATTATACGGTAAAGTTTGACAAACCACAACTACATCTAATCGTTACATTCACAAATCCACATCATCTCAAGACGGTCCTTACCCTTCCTCAGACGATACATCTATATTTCTGAAATCAAAAAGGAGAATCTTAGATTAGCTCCCAACGTCAATCCTACAAGTCCCTCCCCATCTTCGTCGTATACTCCGGTGACAAATGTCTATTTACACGATTATGCTTATATGTCACTCAACAAGTGCTCCACCTCGCTGTAGTACTCCTTCTCCAAGTGCTGACCAACTTCCTCCTTCGTCAACCACAAATGCTGAAGTGGCTTCTGCACATCAAAAGCTCCCGAAAGAAGGTGCAGCTTGATGAAAAACAGCTTCTCTCCAGGGGAGTTATGCACATGGCAGGGCGTCTTGGAAACATTGAAGTAGTTCAACTGCTTTCCAGCAATCAGATAGAGGCCTTGCTCAGCCGTTTTATGTAGAGGCGACTCGCTGACGGCGAAATTGGGGAAGTTCCATTTCTTACCGTCCTCACTCACCAAGAGGTATAGCGTTCTGGCGAGCTTTCTTTCCAAAGAAACCAAGTCGTTGTTCTTGTCGGCCTGGGTGATTCTGGAATTGGGAATAATCTTTCTGGAAAGAGGATCCACCTCCTTCAGCTTGTCGTCGTAAGTCTGGGGCAACTTGACCTCCTGCTTGAATCTTCTGTCTCTGTTATGCATCACATCGGGTCTACCTCCGACAAATTCCACCTTGGGGTTGTTGTAAAAAGGTCTTTTGTTGAGTTCACGGAACTTGAGTTCGGCCACAGTACCAGGACGGAACCAGAACCACTTGGGGAAAGTCCACATCAAACGCTTCCACAATTCCTTCAGGTAACGGTAGTACTGTTTCTGGAAAGCAGGCTGGTCTGCCGTGATGATGGGGTTTCTCAGCAAAAGGAGTGTCAGCCTGATGGCTGGAGCTGCGTCGGTGGAGTAGCACCGAAGAGCACTTTTGGCTGGAGCAGTTAGCATGGTTTTGAAGGTAGGTGGTTTAGCTGAAGATGTATCGAAATTTTCAACCGCGGGGTATATCTGGGCACGCCAAGGGTAATTGTGAGTACGCCAAAATGAATGGTGCCAGTTTGGAGCCCAAAGAGATGATGTTTAACTAGGTTTTGATGCGTATATGATATCTGATTATTCCCTGACAGTGGCGGTGCCGTTGGATATGGGATGGGTGTACTGCATAGTAGTGATCTGGGTTACACCCAAAGGCGGCTCACCCGAGCAGAAACTGTGCTTCGATATTTGATAATAGCATAGGGATGTTCACTTCGTCCATATTCAATGGAAACTAGTACCAATAACTGGAGTCTCTGTCAAATCCGAGGTATAGAAATTTGTTTCACCTGCATATACCACCGGGTCGTGCGCGTACCCAGACACCTATATATATAGTCACGTCACCCTGAAATCTTCTCAACAAAGTACCAACCTTTTCCTGCCCCCATCCCAATCCGTCCCAGTGGATCCCCACTCGTAACTGTATCTCAGCAACTTAAGCTGCTAGTAATAACGTAAAGAGGGCCTCCAGAGCAAGAAACTTGCTCAGTAGAAGACATCACTTTATTTAGTTGTAAAAATGTCTGCCGTGTCGGAGTTTGAATCCATCCTACAAGAATTGCCTACCATCAAGGCACCAGGTGTTTCTGGTTCTCGTATCAAGAAACTTACTGATCTCGCCGTCAAGAATGTGGCCGAAGAATCCCAGCTTGTTCAGGCCTTGTACAACAGTTGCAAGGCCACCCCATCTTCCCATAAATTGGGTGCCTTATACGTTGTGGACTCCATCGTGAGAGTCTACAAGGAAGAGGCCAAGAAGAAGGGTGAAACCGTGGATTCTTCAGCTCCAGAAGGTACTTTTGCTGGCGGTGTGTTCAAGATAAGTGAGTTGATTGAGTCCATCATGGACGATGCTATGCTGTTGCTGGTTGTTCCAGCCACTTCTGTTAAGATCTCCAAGCTTGTGGATATTTGGGAACGTGCCCAGACCTTCTCCCCTGCTACTTTGAAGGCTATCAGGGACAAGCACTTCCGCTCTACGACTCCTCCTGGTAGTCCTCCAAACAAGAGTGCTCCTGCTCCATCCTTGCCTCCACCTCCTGCTGCTGCTCCTCCAGCCGCTGCTCCAGCTGCATCCAAGGAGGGTGATTCTGGAAGTATTTTGCTGGCTTTGGCTTCTTTGGCTAAGAAGACAGAGACCCCTACTCCTCCAGCAACTGCATCCCCAGGTACTCAGCAGGCCCCATCAGCTAACAACCAAAACGCTGCCAACATCTTGTCTCAATTGTCTGCCCTTGCAGGTAGCAGCCAGAACAACGGCCACTCGCCTGCCGCACAGCATCAGAACATTCGTAGCCCAGGTTACCAGAATGCTCAGGCATCACAGCCACCTGCTCTGCTTCCGAACCTTCCAAACCTTCCTAACATCCCTAACCAGGGCCAAGGTCAGGGTCAGAACCAGCAGATCTTCAATATGTTGCAACAGATGCAGCAGAACCCAGGTGCTTCTCAATCACCTCCTCCTTCTCAGCCACCAATGCCAAACAATGGTTTGCCTCCTGTGCCAGGCATGCATCAGCAGCATCAACAGCAGATGCCTCCACAGGGTCTTGGCTACAACGACCGTGGTGGATATCCTCAGCAGCAATATGAGAGAAGAGGCCGTGATGATATGGGCGGCTACCTGAGAAGAAACCGTTCCAGATCGCCACCAAGAGGTCACGGAAACAACGGTTTCAGTCCCAACCCACCTCAGGAGAAGTCTCTTTCTCATGGCTTTGCTCCTTATGAAGGTGAGCGTAACGTTCCTGGTGCTCCTCACTTCCGTCCTCGTAACGTTGGTTTCGACAACTCTATCCCTCAAGGCTCCTTCAAGGTCATGTCAAGAACCTTGTTTATTGGTGGTGTTCCTCGTGGAATGGACGAGAGATCTCTTGCCGGCCACTTGAGGCCTTATGCCGAGGTCCAGTCTGTCATTCTTAACAGCGAGAGAAAGCATGCTTTCGTCAAGGTCTACTCTAGAAAAGAAGCCGAAGCTGTTGTTCAGTCTTTCAACAAGGACGGTGCTTTGCCTTTGAGAACTCGTTGGGGTGTTGGTTTCGGTCCTAGAGACTGTTGCAACTACCAGCATGGTGTCTCCATCATTCCAATCGTTCGTTTGACAGATGCTGATAAGCAGTGGGTTGTCGACGCCGAATGGGGTGGAACTGGTGGCCAGCCTCTTGTCACTGGTATTGTGATCGATGAGCCCGATATCGAGATCGGAACTGGTATTTCTTCAAAGGCCATGTCCAAGAAAATGCCCACCAACTCTACGAGAAACGGACCAAAGTCCAACAGACCAGGTGAGTCCGAAGACCAGTATGTCAAGACTGGTATGGGTGCTCGTCCTGATTTCAATGGTTACGGCAACAACGCTGCCAACCCATTGTCGGGTTTGTTTGCAAACCTGCCTCCACAAGGTTTCCCTGGCCAGATGCCAATGCAACAAATGCCTCAGCAGCCTCCTCAGGGTTACCCTCCACAAAACTACGGCAACCAGCAAAACCCTAACTTGGGTGCCCAGCTCGCCAACTTCTTCCAAAACGGTGGCCAGCAACAATAATAATGATCCCATGAAATGTTCATTCTTTTATATAGTAATCTACAAGAAAAGTCTTTGTCTGTCATTGTAGTTTCTAGCTTTATATACATTTTCATTGCCTATACAACATCGTTGATGCAAAAATAATTTTGTTTGTGTGGTATTATGCTTCAGCAGGGATAGGAGCAGGCTCATTGATGACCTCCTTCCTACCCCGTCTGGAGTTTTGACGATAGTATTACTCATCGTCTTAGGCTTGTTGATCGACTCACCCTTCACGACCTTTTCCATCTCGTCTCTAGTTAGCGTCTCGTACTCCAACAAGCCCTCTGCGAGCCTTTGAAGCTCGAGTTTTTTGTCTTTCAACATCTGTCTTGTTCTCTCCTCAGACTCAACAAGAAATGTACGAACCTCGTTGTCTGCCATCTCTTTTAGCTTGGGCGACCAAGAGTCCCAGTCATCACTCAACCTGACGGGACCAATCTTGTCACTCATACCATAAGACGTGACCATAGCTCTGGCCATGCCTGTGGCGCTAGCCAAGTCAGAAGAACATCCACTAGTGACGTTATCGGCACCGTGAATCATCTCCTCGGCAATCTTACCGCCCATGCAAACATCAAGTCTCGAGAAACATTCTCTCTTGGTCATGTCAGTCTTGTCCATCTCTGGAAGCTGGAATGTGACACCAAGCGCTCTGCCTCTTGGTAATATCGTAGCCTTGTACAATGGGGTAGCGTTTGGAGAAAACATGGCCATGATAGCGTGGCCAGCCTCGTGATAAGCAGTGTTTTTCCTAGACTCTTCCGTAATGACCATCTTCTTCTTGGCAGCACCCATCAAGATCTTATCCTTAGCCCATTCGAAATGGCTCATGTCAACGGCAAGTGCTGAAAGCTGAGAAGCGTGAACGGCAGCCTGGTTGACCAAGTTCATCAACTCGGCACCAGAGAAGCCTGGGGTTCCTCTAGCGATGATACTTGGGTCAACATTGTCGGCAGTCTCAACGTTCTCCATGTGGTGCTTTAAGATATCAACACGGCCACGCACGTCAGGTAACTCCACAATAACCTCCTTGTCGAAACGACCAGGTCTGGTCAACGCCTTGTCCAAAGATTGCGGGAAGTTAGTAGCACCAATAATGATGATACCTTCACTCTGTGAAAAACCGTCCAACTCCACAAGAAGCTGGTTCAAGGTCTGCTTAGCGTAGGCTTGGTCCTTAGGGTTACGCTTTCCTCCGATGGCGTCCAACTCATCAATGAAAACAATGGCAGGAGCCTTCTCTCTGGCCTGGTTGAACAACTCTCTGATACGCTTGGCACCCACACCGACATACAATTCGTCAAACTCCGAACCGGACATGAAGAAGAAGGGCACCTCGGCTTCGCCAGCAGTAGCACGAGCAAGAAGGGTTTTACCGGTACCTGGAGGACCCGTCAAGAGCACACCCTTAGGCAACTTACCACCCAAAGCGGTGAACTTGGATGGGTCCTTCAAGAACTCCACAATCTCCTCGAGCTCGGCACGTGCCTCGTCACAACCACAGACGTCCTTGAAACGGACGTTAGAGCGGGACACATCGACGGACTTGTCGGTGACCTCAGACGACCTGAAAATGGTGCCGTTCTCCAGCAAGAAGTTGAAGGCGTTAGACGCCCCGTAGGTCAACAAGGCGATAGGTATAAGCCACTTGAGCCATTTGGACAAGATGGTGAAGTTTGACTCGGAAACAACCACATGCACAGGCTCGTTCCGAGAGCCAAATCCCAGGGAAAAGCCCATGTTCAGCTGAGGCGTAGCACCCATTTGTGCTGCCACCAGTTCAGCCTTGGCTGTTTGTCCCATTTGTTGAAGCGCCTGGATGTAGAGCTGAGTACATTCTGGATTGGCGCCGATGCCTTGAGTTTCGTATCTCTGGACCACGATCTGAGGGTAGTTGTGTTCCATAAGACGCTGGTAGAAGTAACGCTGGATGTCGGCGTTTGCCGGGCTGGCGTTTGCAGATTTCTCGATCTTCAGAAGCAAGGTGGTGGCGGTGGAGGCGAGACGAACGAGGCCCGGAGAATAACGGGTCCATGTTCGGGCGAGCGGAACCGCCCGTGCCGCCAACGGCATAGCTAGCGCTGAGCTCCTTGGGAGGATCCGACAAAGGGTAGGGAGCATGGTGGTGATTGAAGTTGAGGTTTGCGTGAAATGTAGGCAGGTCGTGTGCGGCACATAAATGCCACCGGGTTGGTGATACCACGGTTAAGAGAGGCGGAGGTTAATTTTAATTACATGGCTGGTTTACTTGAGGGCTGAGTATTCTGGAACTGATTTTGAAAAGTCAAAATTTGGGGTGTGGGTGGAAAATGCCAGAACCGAGGTTGATGTTGGGTTAGGGTGCGAGAAGGTTCCAGGACCCAAGGTGTGTTGCTGTGGCGTGACGCTCTGGTGGGAATAATTATTAAAAAAGTGATATTTTGGTGGGAAGGCTATTTTGGCGAGATAAAGCGGTTTTTATTTTTTTTAGTTATGGCATCTCAAGAAACGGCGTTGGAGAGCGGAATCGGGCCGTTTGCAGCCATTCGGCGCACCGTCTAGAATTGGTCTGATGAAGAAAGGCAAGGTCTCGTGATGAAACAGATTCTTGTAGGAACAGTGAAATATTCATCGATACTTGAGCTGAAAATAATCGAAAAGTCAGCTTCATATTTTTTGATGGTGGTTTAGGTGAAATGACATCATCGCCACTGGTTATCTGATTGACAACTCTGACCCTTCTTTATTAACTTCATCCTTTTAAGTAAGGCGAAAAACTGATTTCAATCAATGACAGAAACCTCTTTTTGATCTTCGGTCTCAAGATCTGATTTCCAAAGGGCTTTCCAGATCTTTGGGTAAATAGTGTGGATGTGAACTCTCAAGGAGCTCATTCCTCTGTTTCAATTAAATCATCAAATCTTGGATTAATTTCCTTCCCTTCCTTTAATGCTCCCAATAATCAAGCAAAATTTGATTTCAAGAAAATGTGATGTCTGGCCAATTCCGATTACACATCTCGCTAGTATGAGCAGATTGGCTGCGAAATAGGAAAGCTCAGTACTTGGCGTGAAGTCCACACGATTCATAAACATACAATCCTAAGCTCATTTCCAAAAAATCGACTCATTCTACATCGCTCAGAAATCCTGACCTTATATTCATCTCAGTGTAGTTTACGCATCGTCCTCCACATTCACAACAACCTTGCCGTTAGCCTTGTTCGATCCAAGACGATCGTACGCCTTATCAAACTCCACAAACGGATAGACGCTATCTATGGTGAGCTTCACCTTTTTGTCTGCAATATACTCCTTGCACACTTTTTGCCATGGATACATGGACTTGAGCACCGCAGCAAAATCGTAACTGTAATCCAACCAGCCGACTTTGCTCTCCAAAAGACGCTTTGGAAGACCGATATTGTTCCAAATGAGTTGAGCCGTTGTGGGAGTCGAGTAAGAGTATTTAAAGTCTCCCGAAATTGTCACGTAGGTGCCTCCTTCTTTTCTTCCAACTAGAATGTTCAGCATCTGTGGGAACAAGTCGGAATTTCCGGCACAATCAAAAATGACATCAAACTTGCCCTTCATACCCACGAGTTCAAGAACTGGGTCCAAAATCAGATCCCAGGCTGTGTAGTCGATCCACGTGTTACCACCGAGCAGTTTGACCAAGTCGACCGACGCTGGTGAACATGTGGTCACCACATCTTCAAATCCGTAGACGTTCTTTGCAATCTGAACACAGAATTTGCCAACGGAAGTACCAGCACCAAGAATAAGGATTCTGCGTTTCTTGTTCTGCTTTTGTATCTTGGTAAACATTAGTACAGCTGTGCCCAAGACCAACGGGTACGACGCGGCCTCTTGGAAAGTGAGGCCCTCGGGGAACTCATGGATGCTAGCTCCTGAAGATGTCGCAGTGTCCATTAAAGCATATTCAGCGAGAGTTCCTCGGCCGAAGACCTCTTGAAACATACCACAGACTTTGCTTCCAATCTTGACGCCAGTGTTCTTCTCGGCTTCGGCACCAATACCGACGACTATACCCGAGTAATCATAACCAATGCCTTTGGTTTTATATGCGAGTGGAGCTGGTGTGGTTTGCTTGCTGACAAGATCAACAGGGTTCAAGGCAGCACACTTGATCTTCACAAGAACTTTTGTTGGGTCAACCACATAGTTGCCGTTGGAATCCTTTTCAACGTTCAATTGATCTTCCTTTATGAGCAAGGGACTAGCGGCACTGGTGAACTGAACAGCTCTGAACTTAAGCGACATTTTAAAGACGATGATGGAAAAAGTGGCGAGATGAAGAAGTTGATCGGAGGCTTCCTCAATATGCAATGCAGGATATGTAAAATGCGGGGGTTAATGCACAGTGGTCCTAGGAATGCTGATATTCAGGAAATGCTTTCTAGAAGCCTGTGATTCGTAAATCATCGTGATTGTCATTGGACGACAAATCAAGCTTGTGTTCGTTGGCCAAATGGAGAATGCAAATAAAACAAAAACTTGTAGAAAGATCCTTCTTCTCTTCCGGCTTGTACATCTTGCCGATCTTTTGAGCGACCTCAGTGAAGTCCGTCTCGATCTTGACCGGGGTTTGTTCCTTTTCGGGGGTCTCATTGTCTGCAACGGGCGCCTCAACCGGTTCGGGCTTAATTGCCTTCCAAAGATTGTCCTTAAGGAGCTTGATATCGACCCTTTTAGCCACACGTGAAAAATTGACATACTCTGGACGGGCTCTACGACCCTCGGTAACGAACTGACTTTCAGGCTTCAGCTCTGCGTTAGCCAGATCTGCACCTCCAAGTACGTCATTGAAGTCAATATCGCCGTAATTATCGTAGTCTTCCAACTCAGCTTGATGAAAGGACGCAGCAAGTTTCTCCTGGCGCTCCTCTTCTTCCCTTTCTTGTTCCTGTTTCTGGTATTCGCCAGCGAAGTAGGCTTGATCAGTGTATGCAGCCTTTTCAAGAACATCGGTGTCATTCCTAAGCAGCTTAGCTCTTCTAGAGAAGGTCACTATAGATCTGTCTGGCTTGATGAAAAGTGTAACCAACTTCTTCGAATTAAACTGAATGTCGTCCGGTAGGAGGTGATAGTTGGTTGTGTCGATGGAATCTGGAGATCGTAGTATAGGTGCTGCCTTCTTGGCAGGCTGGAAAATATCCTCGATGTAGTCCTCGTCTTCATCTTTGAAAAAGTCGATGGTGATTTGCTCCTTTCTCTTACGTTTTGGTTGCGCAGTATCGGGTTGTGGAGTAGTGGCACGGGATTTGTTGCTGTTAGGCGTGTCAAAGTTTTTGTGCTTCTTGAATGCCGCCACACGCCAATGCTCGGGACCCCTCCAGGTATCTTTCATGGTTTTGTCGAAGTAAGACATCAACTCTTGATCTAGAACATGGCCGGTGACAACCTCACTCTCGACTGGGACTTCTTCATCGTCTGAAACAGGCGCTTGCGCTAGCTCAGCATCCATGTTTGCAAAATCCATGAAATGACCATCTTCAGGCATGTCGGGCATATCAGGCATATCTTTATCGTCAAGGCCGAAATCGTCGTAAGCAGGCTGCTCCGGTTCCTCATTATCCTGGCCCGCACCTTCGTCGTCTTTTCCAAGTCTGGAATTGACATCGCCAAGGACACTTTTGGCGTTACCGATGTCGTTGAAAACAGCTTCTAGTTCTGGCATGGTGGGCACCACAGTAGCCGTTTCTAGTTCATCATCATCTTTCAATACAAGCGCTTTCAACTTTTCCACGTCAACTTCGTCCAGACGAAGCTCGAGATCCTCCAGAGGGGCTTCGTATTCTTCTGAGTCTTCAGTTGTTTCCCGAGGGGCATTTGTTGTGGCGTCAAAAACGACCCGCATAGAAGCATCTATTCGAAGAGTATTGAGCAAAAGCGACTTGATACCACCTTCATCGAAGTCGGAAAGGGCCTTCTTGAAAAGCGGGTCGATGGCCAATTCCTGGTCGAGCTTCTTGATACGAAGAGCCTCCTCCAGTAGCAAGGTAGACTCCACTACCCTGTTCACACGCCTCTCTTTCCTCAACGAAGCTGGGTCCACATGCTCACCATTATCTTCTTCTTCCTCCTCTTCTTCCAAGGCCTCATCTGACTTCTTCTTTGCCAATCCAGAAAGCAACTTTCCTGTTTCCAGAGCGACTGACTCCACTCGACTGGAGTAGATCTTCACACACCCATCTAGAGTAGCCGAGGCACGCTGAAAGTTGATATTATCTCCGTCTTTAATCACGTTCAAGTCGTAAAAGTAGTCTATAAGCGCAAATTGCCACGAGTTCTTGGAAGTGATCTTGTTATCAGTGGAGAGCTTGATCCACTCCTCGAAGTTCGACATGATGGTGTTTTTGTTTTCATGGAAATCAATGGCATCTTCTGCAAATGAGTCGTCCTCCGCCGCCACGAACATGTCTCCTCGGCTCACATGACGGCTTCCAGATACAGATCTGGCTCCAGAGACGGTACGTCCAGATACCACTCTTCTATTAAGATCGTATTTCACAGACAGCCGGCCACCCGAGCCCTGCATGGCACGCTTTTTCGGGAGCACAGAGGCCATTTTGTATGATTTGTATTTGTTGTTGTGGTGGTTTTGGAAGGATGGAGTTGTAGTAGGTAGATGTGGAGGTGTTGATGTTTGTTTGTTTAGGTTTCGCGCAGATCAATGGTTGCAACGGTTTGGATGAGATGGAGATGGAAAACAGGTGTGGGCGAGTGAGACCATAAAAATGGATCCAGGAAAATTATTGACGGCTTTGAAATAAATGAAATATGTTTTTTTATCGTTTTGTTCTGAGGCGAGTTTGTACTAGGATGTAATGCAACACCTATTACACCCTGAATTGACAGGGAACTGATATGTCAAACTGAGCATACAGCGCTTTGAACCTACAACACTTTGATATTCCAATTGGCCTCTCTATTGACCGGTAACTAATGTACATAATCTATGAGCGTTTTTGCCCTCGTCGATGCAATGTTTGGCCCTATGAGTGTTGAATCATCATCAAACTGGAAACGCAGCTCAGACATATATCTCAAAACCCGCCAGATTCTCCAGAGTTCAATGATTCTTGCCTTCTTCACGCCTTCAGCATTACCTGCTCACCGCCGCCTCCGCTTATTATTGATTCTGCTGATCTCCTCAGGCGAGATATGCAATCCGTTTCTCGTCGACTTACCCACCGACTGAATCTTCAAACCACGGTCTCTGATTCTATTCTTCTGCTTCTTGCCCACACCAAGACGATCACTGGATGCAGTGGCACCCTTACCCAGCTCAAGCTCTCTAAGCTGACCCTTCTTCACCTTGGAAAGCACAATACCGGCCTCACGAGCCTCTCTCTCATAGTCAGCCACTCTACGCTCACGAGCACCAATAATGCCTTTTCTCAACTTCATGGGCATCTTTTCAAGCTTCTCTGGAAGACCTTTTGTGCGTGAGTTTGTTGCCGAAGCTGCACGAATACGCTGATCAAGAATACGTCTCCTGGCATTTCCCACTGGAGCCTCGTAGTCGATCGTCTGCATCGTCAAATCAGCACCAGAGTGCTCCATGTTGTGTGCGAGAATGTGGGACTCGCTGAGGAGTCGCTGAAGCTTGAGATCATTGTCCAAGTTTTCTGAATCTTCCTTGGCCGCCTGGGCCTGTTGTTTCTTCGTGAGTTTCTCTGCTTCGGCTTTGCGTTTTTCTAGCTCAGCTAGGGTTGGAGCCCTGCCTTTACGCAAAAGCTTCTTGTCTGCTTTCGATGCCTGTGTGGGTATGTGGTTGTCTTCTAGCCTGACGACCTTGGGCTTGACGTCGTCCTCTGACTCCTCCGATTCCGATTCCGACTCTGACTCTGACACATCTTCATCTTCATCACCAGCTTCTTCATCTTCACTGGCAGACACATCCTCACTATCACTGTTCTGCTCATCCTCATCGCTCAGCGACTCCACATCCTTGGACTTATCCACAAACCCCATATCCTCGAGATTCCCAAACTGTTTCTCGAAGTTTCTCCGCTGGATCTCCAACGCCTTCATGTAGTCATCGTCGCCCATGCTGGTGTGCAAAGAATTCGAGTTTGACTTGAAGATAGTACTACTGAAGATTTCGCGATGCTCATTGCAACTACTACACCATGACGAGATTCAGAGGATGCATTGATATCCATGCAGGCCAGGTCAAGCAGATTGTGGGCGGCACCTTGACAAAAGACGACGTTTCCCCTGCCGACAAAGCCGACGAGAACTTCGTCAGCACGAAACCTTCCTCATACTACGCTCAGTTGTATAAGGACCATAATGTCGAAGGATGCCATGTGATCAAGCTCGGGACGAATCCAGCCAATGACGAGGCAGCTGCCTTGGCGTGTGAAACATGGAAAGACCATCTCCAAGTGGGTGGAGGCATCACCATTGAAAATGCTCAGAGCTGGATAGATAGAGGAGCTAGCCATGTTATAGTGACGAGCTGGCTTTTCACGAAAAATGACGAGGGCTACGACATTGACATGAAGCGGTTGGAGGATATCTCGAAAAAGGTTGGGAAAAACCGTCTTGTAGTGGATGTGAGCTGCAGAAGGGTCGTGGAAGATGGAAGAGTTGCATGGTACGTTGCTACGAATAAGTGGCAGACGATTACCCGGTGCAAATTGGACTTGGCTTTGTTCGAGAGACTTGGCCAGTTTTGTGATGAGTTTTTGATCCATGCTGCTGACGTGGAGGGTCTCTGCAAAGGAATTGATACAGAATTGGTGGAAAACCTCGGTCTGTGGTGTCCAGCCGGTTTCGAAGGAAAATTGACCTACGCTGGCGGGGCCAAGCTGGCTCTGGATTTGGAGTTGGTAGAAAAGCTCAGTAACGGGAAGGTGGACCTCACGTATGGCTCATCGTTGGACGTTTTTGGAGGTGGTCTAGTGAAGCTTGACGATGTGATTCAATGGAATCAGGAGAGGAAGTGAAGGAGTCAATGGAGTCGATTTCCTGACAATATATAAGAAAATTGCAACCCCATGTTGAACTAGATTTGTAGAAACGTGGCTTCCAGGATATATCACCTTGGACATCAAGAATACCTACACCCTCATAACATAAATACATCTATTCTGTACCTCTTTTTGCGGGAGCGCCAGAGCTTCAATTCAGCTAACATCACCCCTGTCGTTGCCACTGCCCGTCTCTTCTCGGCTATATTACATGTTATACACTTTTACCAACCCAGGTTGCCAAAACCCTCGCCGTAGGCGTACCCGTTAGCCGGGGAGTTGCCGGCGCCTGGCGAGCGGCCGTATGTGGTGAAGCCTCCGGCAGCGGCGCTGTTGGCCTCCACAGTGTCCTTGTTGAGCTCCACGGCGATTCCAGCGAGCTTCAACTGCAACACCTCTATACTGCGCACCACAACCTCGTTGGGAGCCAAGTTGCCGACGGTTTCAACGTCCATGTAGAAGTTGGCAGGCTCGGCCTTGTAGTCGAAAGGCGCCTCTGGATCAGGCGCCTCTTCCCACTCGCTGTTGGCCAGTTTGGGCCACTCAGCATCAGCATCCTCCTCAAACCAGTAGTCTGTGTGCTTCAACTTGTTCCAAGGGTCGTACTCGAAGCCAACGGCGGCACATGGCGACCATTTGGCGTGCTCCTTGGCGATACCCTTCTTGGCAATACATGTTAGACGAAGCTCCTGGTGCTTTCTCAACTTACAGAGCAAAGGCCCTCTCTGAGCCGGGTCACGGATGACCGGATCACCAAGCTTCAGGCCGTTGTGGAACTTGGCCAAATCCAGCGCATACACGTTCATCGTCAGGTCACTGTCACACTTGGCTGTGAGCTCGAGCTTGACCGAGCAGTTGGGACAGTACTGGTCACACGTGCAATCTCTAGAGTAGGAGAGGTTCTCGATACCTTCGGAGGTCAAAGGAATAAGACCCAAGCGGTGGGTCAAAAACTCGTCTGCAAGCACCGATGTGTTGACATCGATCTCGACAATGTCGATGGCTAGGGTTGGAATTTCCGCTAGCATGGTTCTCCTGAGGGAGTTTGCCGCCGCAAGGTCCACACCCTTGAGGATGAAGTCCACGTGATCCCGTTCAGTCTGTCTGATGGTGACCCTGGGCCCCTGGTCTTCCGTGTCGACGTCCATGGTGTTGTAGTGGAGTTGTGCGGTGAAGATTTGTTGATGCCTGGTGGACGGGTGTACTGGTGGAAGCCTGGGTTGGGACCCGGGTTTGTTGTTTGTGGGAGGGGTGGGGGATATTTTGAAGGTGGATTTATTTTTTGCTTGTAAAATAACGCCTTTTATTGAATGGGCTTTTTCTCGAGGTCAAGGTGGACTTTGGTTTGTGGTCTGGTGGTGGGTTTAGTTGGCTGCGAAACTGTAGAAGCTAAGGTGGACCATGATGTGGCAGTGATACCGTTCAGTGTGATGAGATTATAGCATATAAGGGCTCCTCCACTCGATTTATCATGAATAAATAGTCTTCATTTAAAGAATTGGAATTGCTGTCGTTTGAACTGTGTATACAGTGATTACCCATCTGGTGAGTGTTGCCAGTGAAGCACACATATCGAACTCTAAGCCCTTGACCTACTTACAATTCAAATTCATTGAATCATCCATCGGCGTCTAATCTTTTCATCCTTTAATGCCAAAAACAAAAAAAACCCAAACTTCGAAAATCTCACATCTTTCCACCCTCACCTTCCCATACTACCTCAATTCGCACCATCAACTCTCATACCACCATGAACAGACCACCCAAGATCCCCATACCCGACTTGCGCTTTGAACAGCTGTTTTTGCGTTCTCTAGACGCGTATGCTAGTGCTAGCGTCAAACCCTTATCTGACGCTGAGCTCCAAAACGTCGATGACGAAGCTGAAGACAAGGAAACCCAGCTCAAGCCTATTGCTCCCATCACACCAGGAATTGTTGTATTAGCCGTTATCAAGGATCAGATCCTTATGCCGCTTCTCCAGGGCTTTTTGTGGAGCGGCTTCTTACTTATGGTCCGTCCAGCCTTGGGATTGGTAGTTGCCAGTGGACAGTCAACCGGTAAATGGTTCTATAACTTTCTAGGCCTCGGCAACGCCAGGCGCTATGCAGTGAGGTAGTTACTGGGAGCCTTGTAAAGCAGATGATGCTATTTTGGAAGACAATCGGGGTTCAGTTGTTGTCAAACAGCTAGTTGACTGCACGGTCCCTGGAGAAAGCCAGAGGCCCTCTGACGCAAATCAATGAAAATCAAGGTTTCTGTTTCGTGGTACTGACGTGCTTTTTGTCCATATTGGTGATGAAATAGTGTCGCCATCCTGACTTTCAGCGTCCTTACGGCTTCACGTCTACAAGGGTATAGCAGTGATGGTGAGGGACTCACTGACAATTCTGTGCTATTCCCTTCAAGCGTTCGGTATCCCGATTCTTCTTTTCAATCAACACGGTGGCACTGCACTATTAACTTGAAGGGGGTCTCCCACCTCCTTGAGCATTTAGACGAAACACCAGGACGCGGACGTCTAGGGCCTGTGAAAGCTTTTGCCTCCCTCTACTCGTGGCATTTTCTGTTCCTTTTGCTGCTTGGAAAAATCGGAGCTTCTGATACCGGGATCCCCACTTCCCATAAACACAAAACCTTGCAACAACGTGAACATCAAAGACAAACAGTATGGACGACCTTTTATAACTATTGAGCGACCCATAATTCAACAAATAGGAGCAGTTGCGGAGCTTCAGTTGCCCCCTGGACTCACGGTACATACATAACCTACAAATACTAACACCCACCAGGCAACAACTTCCCCTTGCATCACTTCACTATACACATCAAATGGCAATCCAGTGAATTTGCCATCTTGATCTCTTCCGCTACACTGCCTCTCTGCCCACTCTTCATAATCTCCACCACCGTCCGCACCTTCCAGAACATCGTATATTACACAATGACGTGTTCCAAACAATGGCAGATTCGGCAATTTCCCCAGAGCCCAAACGCCACACACCAACACCAATTTCCCAAAACACTAAAATTCTGTGTTAGACGCTATACTTGCCGCCCCGCCTGTCAAGATCCCATGCGATCTCTCGCAGCCGCTGGATCTGCCAAACCAGCACAAGTTCAGAAACCGACGCCATCCCACAGAAAACCCAAAAAACAAAGCAAATCCCAAAAATAAAGTCAAAGCTTTGTTTCTGACTATCCCAAAAAAAATATCAACAAACTCCCAAAACACCACATCCACTTACACCGTCTGCCTCGTCAATACGCCTATCGGCAACTCGGCACTGCGCCTGCCCTGCACCGCAAAGCTTCTTTACGTCAATGCGGCGCCTACCACAGTAGACCACACCTCCTCCAATTTTCCACCATCAAAGGCATCCCTGAAATCAATTTCTAAAAATTTCAAATCTCGTCCTTCAATACCCCAAGTGTCCTGCCCATCCCCACTGGTGCCCCTACCAACCCCGGTCGTGCGAAAACCACCAGACATCATAGACAGCATTGCTGCTCACCGCAACTACCCACCAATGTTCAACAGGAGAAGAACAAGAAACCTGGTCTCCTATACGGGCGTCGGCTACCTGGCACTGGGCCATCTGCCCGACAATGGTGCCATGGCAGCCGCGTTGACTATAGGCAAAAAGCAGCCTTCAGCAGGCAATGGACCCCAGAAACCACCAGCCATAGGCTCCCTGGGGCTGCTTTTGAAGAGACTGCCTTCGTTGCAAAGCAACTCCATTCGCTCCACTAGTACGCCGAAACACGGCAGATCTGGCTCTGTTTCCAGCGACAGACACAGCTTCGCCCCTAGGATGGAGTACTCTGTGGATGATAGCTTCACTGATTCCCAGATCGAGGAGATGGGAAGAGACGCAGACGCCCACTACAGCAACAGAGCACAGCTTCAGGACCTCAAGCTCACCCACCTGCCTCCAGAGCCCGTGGTGAAGATGGTCAAGAAGTATGTGCCCACGCCTAACGGTATCAAGGTGGTGGAGGTGCCTGAGACCTCCATGAAGCAGGCCATTGCGAGAAGCAATTCCATGAGACTGGGTCTTTCGCTCAGCAGAGCGGGCTCCATGACCGCCAGAACCAACTCTCTCTCGCGTGCACCCAGAACTTCTTCGTTGACGAACCAGAAGAGGGTGACATCCAAGAGGTCCACTTTGGCAGACTCCAAAATTGACGAGAGCTCTGAGCTCGACACCTCCGAGGAGCGCCGGGCCGCTGCCGAGTTGCAGCGTCAAATTGACGAGGAGAGGCAATTGGCTGCAAAGTTGGAGGCTCAGCGCAAGGAGTACGAGAACCTCAAGAAATTGAGAGATCAAAACGAGAAGCACAGAGCCGAACTTGAGCGTCTTCGTGAGGAAGAGGAGTCCTACTCTCGCCAAACCTCCCGCCAGACTTCGCCTAGACCGGAGGAAAGCATTCCTACCAGCATTGCCAACAGCCTCGATGCCCCACAGCCTGTCAAGCCTCAGGCACCAACACTCAATGCTCTTCCAGACGACGCTCCACAGGGCCAGTCCACTGACGATGAGGATGTGCCAATTGAACCAGTTCCATTTGCTGTTGACGAGTTTGAGCAGAAGAAGATCGGTAAAGACCCTGCCAAGTTGCCTGCTACTGTCAGCGATAACGAGGACGTCACCAGCACCTACTCTCTTGATGACAGCAGTGTCACTCACGCTGTAACCGCTGACGATGTTGACGAAGACGATGTCATTGAGAACTACGCCGTGTTGACTGCTCCTAATATCAAGGGCCAGGAGGACGAGTTTGGCATTGTGGAAGTGCCAAATGAAAGCAACTCTCCAACGTTAGCCCAGCAGGTCAAGTCCAGACTCAACAACAACACCAATGGCCCAAGTGCTAACGGTAAGGATAGTCTTGTCTTGCCTGGCTCTTCCAGTGCTTCGATCTCCGAGTCCACAACTCCAAAGTTTGATCCAAAGCCTGAGATCATCAACGATGAAGCGCAACTTGAACATCTTACACAGCCTGCGGTTCCAGCTGGCTTAGCCTCCTCCATAAAGAGTGGCAGCAGCAGCGATTCTAGACCAATTAAGTCCGCCATGAAGAACTCAAGGTCCAATTACGCCTTGAACAATAACTCTAATGCTAATGTTAGCCCCGCTCAACAGGCCTACTTGTCCTTGACCACTGCTGAAAACACCAGACTTAACTCGAAATTGTCGTCTGGCCAGCTTATCGATTCTGATAGCCCTAGTGCACACAATAGTCATCCTGGTCCACCACGTTCTCCTGTCAATCCACAGAAGTTTGCTGCAGCAACTCTTCGGAAGAGTCAGAATCCACAGCCGCAGCAACAAGGTGGTCTTGCTGATCGTTCATTGAGACCAAGGACTACATCTGATGCATCAAACCGCCAGTCCATGGGTGGTGGAATGAGCAGCCGTACATTCAAAACGAACCAGCCACAGGGCTTACCACCACATCCATACAACGGTCCAAACTACCAGTCGCCAGCAAAAGCCAAGGCGGCTGAGTTATTCGCTAAAGCTAATAATAGACCTGCTTCAACAGCGCACCCTTTGAAGAGGGAGTCATCATTTAACAAGGGCTCTGAAGGCACAAAAGCTGAGAGCAGCACTCCGCACCAGCCTCCCCAGAGAAACGGCAAACATCGTTTCACTCTTAGATCAGAAGGAGGACATCAACAGGCTGCACAGCAAGGAGACCTTACCTCAGCAGCTGCAACTACTGCTCACACCAACATTCAAGAACAAGCTCAACAACAGGCACAGCAGATTGTTCAACAACAACAACAGCAGCAGCATAAGGACCAAAGAGGTGGTGGTGGCTTCAAAGGTTTCAAATCCAGACTCGCCGACTCAGACGATGAAGACAATGTTCGTCCTCCCTCATCGGATGGTGGCTTCCGTTCTAGATTCCGTGATCTGGAAGATCAATCTCATGGAGGAAGTCAAGCACAGCAGGCTACCTTTACGACTTTGAGAGAACCAAAGGCTGAACCTGTCCCTGAGGAAAAGAAACCAAAAAAGAAAAAGAAGTTCTTGAAGAAACTTTTTGGAAGGAATTAGATGCCCTTTCAATTCTTACACACGCTAGATTCAATAAGATCGTACGTTTAATCAAACATCTATTTTTCTCGTTAAATATCATGTCTCAAACTCAATGAGATTTCCGTCATTATTTTGCTTTTTGCGATCCTCCGAAGCTTCAGCCTTCTTGAGAGATTCAATCCTCTTCTCTTCCTCCTTGGTGTCGTTGACAGAGCCAACCATGACCTGTGCCTCAGCTCCAAGGACAAGATTCTTATCGTTCTCGTCGATGTCGATAACTCCAAAGTCATCATCTCTTTCATCCTCCTCTTCTTGTGCTTTGGAGGACTTACCTGACTGTACAGACGAGTTGTCGCTATGCTGAGGTGGTGTAGCTTGGGAGTCCATACGACGGCGCACCTTCTTGGCCACCTCACGTCCATCAGCGATAAGTCCATCAAACATGTCTCTCAAGTTACGCATTGTGTTCACCTTGGAGTCAAGCGGCTTATCAATGTGGAACGATCCACGGAAGGTATCGCTGAAAAATAGCTCGTAAGTCTCATCAGCTAAAACAACCATCCTGAAAGTAGGCAAATTTAGGTAAACGGGAGTACTAGGGTTCAATGCAGCATTACTGGTGATTGTGTTATCGATCTTGAGTTCCTCGATCAATACCTCTTCATCTTCAACTGGTTGAGCATATTCAAATGCTCTTTGGATGAAGGTGCTGGCTGCAGAAAGATATCTCTCGAGTTGCATATTTTCAATTCTCTGCTTATCGAGGTCAAACTTTTGTGGGATTTGGATACCCTCACCATTCGGATTGCCTGACTCTTTTTGTTGCTTGTAGAGCTCATCGGCAATGGCATTTTCAATGGCGGTCTCCGTAAGAGAATCTAAAAGGAGACCCTTCTTCCATGGAGATGTGATGTAAAGCAAGTCTTCGGAAATAGTCAAAATTCCCTCTCGGTCAACCTTGTCATCCTTGCTGTAAAGTGAAAAGAAGTTGGAGATGGACGTGAGTAAGTCGGGCTCTAAAAGCTTGTTCAAACCAACCACAAGGTCAGCCAATGATAGGGAACCTTCAGACTTAGAATCCCAGTTATCGAAGAGTCTTTGAAGGAAGGCCTCCTGTTTGGCAGCGTCGTCATTGGTTCCGTCTCGACCCAATCGCAAATCTGCTGCATGAAGATTTTGAATGCGTCGAAATGCATTTCAGAAGCACCTGTGCCGACCGTGATGGTGGAGGTGACAATAGAATAGAATCTGTCATAGAGTAACGAGATGTCGGTCTGTGAGAGGTTTGCGGTCTTTGGCAAATGTCTCAACTCCGTCCTCTTGACAAAGGTGGTGATGCTCAGGAAGATGGTGTTTCTGTGCTTAGCTCTATGTCTCTCAATGACCTCCTCATTGATCACCGAGAACTCTTTGAAAGCCGTAACCATAAGCTCTTGGAATTTCGTAACCAGACTGTACTTGGGTTAGGGGCGTTAGGGTGAGCAGACTGATCCAAGGTGAGGAAGTACTCCTTGAGGATTGAGACAAATGTTCCATCGTCCTCTGCCTTCAAAAGCTCCTCGCCATTAACCTTGAGAATAGCCAAGGCCACCTGGAAGAGAGTCTTAGGGCCCTGGAGAAAGAACACATCGAGAATTCTGAATGCAAACACCAAAGGCATGGAGGTCAAGTATAACGAAAGGAACCATGGAAGAGAAATGACGGACAACTGAATGTCGTATTTCGAGATGTGATTCCAGAGCACGGGCATGGAGTTCTCCACAAGTGACTCAAACACTCTTTGATCAAGCAAGGTGCCGTACATGGTTCTCGAGTAGTAACCTGGAACCACACGATCGATCAACACATTAAGACACCAGAAGGCCTGTTCCTCCGACATGTAAATAAGCAAAGCCGCCACCACAATATTCATGGCCTGGCAGTAGCCGATATCGGGTTCTTCCACGAGTAAGCCGTGAGCACTCTGCGTAATCTATCGATACCCTCCTTGTCCTGGTAGGCAGCGTACTCTGGTAGCGATCTATTCAAATCCTTCTGGATCTCCTCAATGGCCACGGACTTCTTGCCCTCGTTTTCCTTGAGGAGCGTCTCGTACTCGTTGGTGTGGTCCAACCTAAGGTAGATGGAGCCACAGCACAACTCCCAGATCTCGCCTCTAAGCCTATTCGGAAGGCCCACACGTACGAGCTTGTAGAACATGGGCGTCTTGATAAGCGACAAGTTGCGGCCGTCGACCCGGAAGAGGTCAAACCACAACTTCATCTTGGTCTTGTCCCTGTTGGCCTTAGCGTCACCAGGGAACTTGAACTTGACGCCCAAACCGCCGGGCGGCATATGTTCGACCTTCTCGTTGCTGACTTTGTTCTTGGCCAAAAGGTACTCGGAGTAGCATGTCTGGATAAATGGCGGAAGCTTCTTAACGTTGGGTAAGTTCTTCTTCAAGGACATCTTCAACTGCAGCGAGAAGCGCTCACTCTCAGACCGCAAGCCCACGAGGTAGATCTTGACGTTAATCCGACTGTGCGTGCCAATGGACAATGCAAAGCCGTAGGAGCTGGTAGGAAGTCTCTCGACCTTCTTTACCGTGCTGAGGTGAATCACGAAGGAGCAGTTTCTGCGGTCGAAAACGTCCCGAAACACAAGAAAGTGCTGGGTTAAATAGATCCGCCCCTGCGGATACAGCACATTGTAGGCGTCTCTAGAGTTTTCTGGTTTGCAGCAGATCTCCACCGCCAGCTCGTCTAGAATCACCTCTCCGTCCGGAAGATTGTGTTCTCTGCAAAAGGCCTCGTCTCTAGACAAGCCATTAGCCGGGGCCCTGTCCAAAACCTGGTTGAACGTGTTGACGGCCTTATCTTTGAGGGCCTCAAAGAACGCCATTTTGGGTTACTTGAAGAAGACAATTGAGGTTTGGCTGTTTAGTCTTGGTTGATGCAAGTCCTTTTGTTTGGTGCACTGGTCCAGAGACGCTTGGCACACCGACCACCCGGTCGATCCAGTGAATGATTCCTTGATTTTATTTGATTGGTCATCTTTTGTTACTTGTTAAAGCTGGATTTTAAGAAATAGTTTCCTTTTTGCCTGGTTATTTTGGGAAATTGGGTGTGGGTGTTTTCGCTTATCGGCTATTTTCGGCAGAACGTTGCAATCTGGCCGCACAGGCACAAATGCTTAACTACCGCGGCGTACTATTTATATAAGATTTGTGAATGGCCCGGGACGTTAGATATGAATTGGAGATTTCGGTTGAAGGAGAATTGGTCAATTATGAGAGGACAAACCCGAATGATTATATGGATCTGAGATTTTTGACTGCCGGTTTTGGAAGTTTTGGTGCTACCTCATCATTAGAACGCTTGATTTTCACCTCACTTGATGAGAGTGGATACTCGATAGCGAAACCAGAGTTGTCTGCCTCAATCGCTTTATTCTAGAATCTATCAAGTCGAAATAGCTCTTACTTGATTACTTTGGAGGAGTTCTATGTCCAGAGTGGGAGCATGTAGTTGAATCATCTCTGCTACTAAATCAGAATCCAAAGAACCTGATACTTTGCTCCTCAGTCATTCTTACACCAACTTAAGGTCTTGGTCTATTAATCAAGTAATATGTACATGCTAGGTATGCGTGGTGCCTTGGTGTTCATCGTGGCTCTGGATCACATTGTGCAACCGATTGACATTTTCAATCTCTCCAGTTGACTCTTGAGAGTCCGCCAGCTCCAAGCCTTCCTCTTCTAGATCCTCAAGAGATACGTAGTGCTTGAAATCACGGATTTGCTTGAGCGGCAGCTTGGTAGCCTTTCTGTCTCTGACCTTGAACTTGTTTCCGATAATTTTGCCGGTATGAGACAAGATGATCCGAATCACCTCCCTCTTGATGTGAAGCACGAAATCTTCGCCCGACCATGTCTTCTTCTTGAACTGCAAAAGCGGGATTGTGAGCATAAGACGGTGCACGTCAATGATATTGAGATGCTTGGGCGCCTTGAAACTGACTCTAAGCTTCATAGATGTGAGCTCGATTTCGTCAATGACGAAGAACTTGGAGGACCTCTTCATGATGATGGAAAGGTCATCCGTGGCTTCGCCGTCCTTGTCTTTCTTCGACTTCAAGCCCAACGCTCTTTTTGTTTCGGAATTGATCGAGGGAATGTCGGTCGAAGAAATCCGTGAAGAATTGTCCCAGCTGCCAGAGTCGTGAGAGCTTCTGGTAGGCGACTGAGGGGGCGAAGAGGCCAACGGACTGCCAGTTCGCTTGGCAATGATCTTCCTGAACGGATTGATTGAGCTAACCTTGGTCTTCGACCCACTGCTTCCAGTGCTCACAGACTCATCCAGATCGTCTGATGAGTCACGATCTTTGCTGAAGCTTCCACTTCCACTTGAACGTTCGTGCTTGTTATCCTCTTGTTTGTCATCGTGAGGGAAAAGGTACGCAAGAAGCGTCTGGGCTGTTTCAAGATCAAGCTGGAGACTGGCCAGCTGACACTGCAATTTGGCGCTTCTCATGACCCTAATACCACCAACACGACTGAGCATTTTCCACGTCATAGCCACCACAGGCTTGTTCTTATCGTAGCTGGGTTCGTCAATCAAAGGCAGCATAAAGTCGGGATACACAGCGTTACGGCGAAGATTGAAACCTTGCATCATCGAAATTTCCACAAGATTGGTGTTCGAACCATCAAGCATATCCACACGCTGGAATTTGGATGGAGCCATGGCCAAGTCCACCAATGGCTTGTCTGTATCTTCCAAAAGATGCCAAATAACTTGATCGGCATAGATGTTCCAGTACATGCCAACTCCACGATTTCCCTTCCTCTGCGATGAAACTTGTTGCAATGTATGGGTGATGATCGCAAGTTGAACATATGTTCTATCCAACTCTAGTTCAACATGGGATACGCCCTTCCTGTCCTCTGCAGTGAGGTTACGGTCCTTCAAGGAAAGTAGGGTGTGCTGACACAAGGCAATGTTACGTTGCAAAAGCTTTACCTTGTCTGCCAAACCTGTCGTGTCTTCAAGTCCTGAGAACTCAATGATCTGATTAAGTCTCAGGTGAAGTTGCTCCTTGGCCGACTTGCTGTCCAAAAGAAGATTGAGCAAGATGTAGTACATGGAGGAGTACTGCTGGGATGTGGCATTCACCACCACCTTTGCCAAATGGATACTAAGCTCGTCGGCATGTAGATTTGACGCAGACTCCATGGACAAGAAATTGGGTTTCTTGAGCATCAAAGCCATTGAAGTCTTTTCCAAAACAAGGTCTTTCTGAAACCATGTAGTGTCCACGCAAGCCTCGTAGTCGACCCAAGGAGGCCAGGCTCGTTTCTGATGAACGTCTCCATAAGGACTCTCATATGTATGAGGGAATTTATCTCTGTGGAAGACAAAAGCGTGCATGTCCTTGAAGAGAGTACCATGACGAGATTCAACAGAATTGACTTCTTCACTGTTACTGTCACTGATGATATCGTCTGTTCCAGCAATGTTCTCCGAGAGAATACGCAATTCAATGTCCTGAGAGGTCACACACATAACCGAATCGGGGTCCAACTCACACTCAAGCTGAATCTGGGGTCTTATGAATTTGACAAGATACTTGTACTCCATCTCGTGCGTGTCGTTAGCCAACTTATTAAGATACTCCTCAAATTCCTCAATAACATCTCCCGAATTCTGGAACGTCAGCTTGAATCCTTCTTCATTATCTCCCGGAGGCTTTTCATTTGCAGCACGGTTACGCTGCTCGGCAAAGCACTCTATAAGATCCACAGCCTTCTTCGATACCATAAGCATTTCTGTACGTCTGGATCCAATCAACATCATGTATGTTGTGACGAGATTTCTGACACGATTGTTCCATTTGAGCTTGAGGTTATGGAAAAGGAATCTGTTGTGGAACTCACTCACACCAGAGTTCTCAGATGTTATCTCATGGGCCTGATCAATGGATCTGAAGCTGGAATATAATGAGCGAGCTGCTGATTTACGTCTCGCAATATCTTCATCACCAAGGTACTCATGTACGGAATCACCGTTCTCCTTATCATCAAACATTTCAATGTTTTCAGCACAGTCAGCGTACATGTCTTTGACGACATCAATTCTCTGCTTTCCTTCGCTTATCAGCTTCTCAAGACGTACCCGTTCTGTATGGTCATTCAGGTCTTGGAGATTTTCAAGTTCTTGCTCGTCGTTTTCAAGCTCAGTACGAAGAATACTGGCTCTCTTTCTCAACAAGTCTGCTTGAACGATATCTGGACTTTCACCACCAATGTAGCACACATGAGATGGCTCATGTCCGAAGGGGTACTTGTGGTCTTCTCTTTCCAAAGTAAACTCTCTAAAGTAGGTGTACTTAGGAGTGTGGAAAAATGGAAGTACCTCAATTATTGGGTCTGGAGAAAGCTCTTCTCTCAGCTCAAGTTCCACGAAATCGTCCTGATCTAGCCAGGATAGGTCTTCTGGGTTGCATTGAATGCCATGAGACCAGCTGGTGCTATTGAGATGCCTTACTCTTTCATCGAGCTCTTCTTGATACTTTTCAACACTCAATGGTTTGTCCACTTGGTTTGTAAGGTAAGCAATAATGTGACCACGGATTGAAGGGTCCTTGAATGTCGCTTTAATGGCACGAATGTCGGCTTCACAGACACGGACCTCTCCTAGGTGGAGCTTCATATGATGCACCTTCTTGTCGATACCCAATTTCTCATTGATATAGCGAATGACCTCTTTCCTTTGGTGGAGATCGATGTGGCATTTTTCACTCTTACCCTTGAGACCAGTGACAATGACACGAGGACCATCCTCCAGGTTTTCATACGAAGTGTACATGTGACTGACAGCGAGAGGCTCCAAGATAAGCTGGTACTTGAATGTCACCAAGTGGGTGCCTGTTTTCATGGACGCCTTATCAGCCAATTTGGGGAACAACTTGCCTTGACGAACGGGCATACTGACAGTATGCGAGATAGAATTCCACCAGTAGAAGAAGTAGGCAAAGGCAAGTGGTGTCAAGTAAGCTGTATTGTGACTGTTACCCTTCTTTGAAACCGAAGTGACACCTAACGCCAAGTGGAGATAGTCGGACCGGAACCCTTCATAGGAGTCGGGATGCCAGTCAAAGTCTGGACTGGTAACGACGACATCATAGTGAGGAATGAATTTGTCAGTACGCTTGTGGTCTGCACTGATATCACGACATTTAACGTCTTCATTTCTTTCGAAAAGAAAGCCTAGACGCCACTGCACTTTTTCATCCGATGAAAACTTCATGACATGTTTCTGGAAAGTACGCCTCACATCAATATCTTCAAAGACTGTCTCATCAAATGGGTGTGAAGAGCTCCAAGGCAAATCGCTTCCATACGAACAATCAGGAACTCCGAACACAAAATCGTAGGAATTTAACATAATAAGCTCCTTCTGATCGCCGGTATCGTTGAACTTGAGCTCCACATCGTGCTTCCAGCTCCACATGTAACCTGCACTTTTACCGACAACATCGTAAGGGTCTGATGAACTTTTGATGTGGAGACACAATTCATTTGGAATATCGAATCGAAGTTTTCCATGCAAAATGAGACTTAATTTGTCCCACCAGCCAATTGGCGAATCGTCGATTTGCGGCTTGGAGAAATTGTCCAATGCACCTGCTGCGCTCAGAATTGCCGCCAGGAACGACTTGGACCAGTTGAGAATACAGGGTTTATCTGTGTCCACTAAACACGAAAGATCGAACATTGCCTTGACAGGCGTGAGTGTACGAGGAACGTAAACCGAATAAAAATTGTCAACCGTTTTTTCTCTCTTGGTGGCAGCAGCAAACGGAACGTAGATATGTCTCATTTCCTCTTTTCTGTGAACAAGCTTCTCATTGATGACAAGCTTACCTTGAAGGTCCATGATAGTCTTTCCACGCTTTCCACAACCAGGGAAGGTGAGTAAAGGTAATGGGTAATCTTTAAGCGAAATGTAGAATGACGAAGCACGAAGGCGGATTTCCAACGGAATGAGAATCGAGTAGTCGAGCTTCGGTTGTCCTTTTCCATAAACCTTCAAGAACTCATCCACGTCGTCGATCTTGGCTTTGTCTAAGGTAAGATCAAAGTGGTTGAACGCAACACACATGATAGGAGCGCCAGGAGCCAGTTTTTGGATATTGTATTTTTGACCCATCAACGGGTTGATCTTATCATTACCAGAGATCTTCGTCTTAGTCCGACGAGCCTGTGCAAACTTGCTCCGTTTGAGTCTATTGAAATTGGTAATCCAGGACATGGAAATTTCTTCCTCCAATCTTACCCTTGCACGAGCTATTTCAGCCTCAGCATCTTCCATAGTAAATAATGAAGTTTCACGATCCGCGGACTCTTCACCTTTTGGTAGCTCGGATGTAGAGCTAGTTGGCAAACTCTTGTCCAGACTTTGTCTGAAGCCATGGCGGAAGGTATTTGCAAGATTACGCTGGAAGTGATGAGTATGGGTTTTTTTGCCCTTGCGTTCACCGAGGAAACGTCTTTTGTCCACCGAAGAGGACCTTGCAAGATCAGTAGGAGACGGCTGGACCTTCGCTCTTATCTTCTTGGCTTCCTCTTCAAACTGCAACCACTTTTTCTCTCTGAGAACATTTTCCACACGGCCCAACTGGTAAATGAGCCCGAGTTCCGTCTCAAAGATATCATCCTCCAATGAGAGATTGAATTTCTCAGAGCACCAGCGGATCTTTGGGAATAAGATTGGGGGTTTTGCCTCGGGCATGAGTCTCTCAAACTCTGTACAGCTTGACCTGAGATTATCGAAGTTATGCATGATTTGCTTAGTAGCCTTCACCATCGTGATGATATTGTCAATGACTGTGTAGATAAGGTAACGGAAAGGAACGTAGATCTTGATGCTGTTGGATTTCAAGAAACACGTCTCCTGAAGAAGCTCACCCAAAGACGAGTGGGTTCGATGGATGCAAACCAATCTGCACCAAGCTTGTGTAGCTGGGTGAACCACATAGAGTCTGCAATTTAGAAGATCGAAGATTGGTGAGCTTGAGGCGTCTGTGACATTAAGACCCTCTATCTCAAATAAAGTATCAACATCATTCGGAAGCACAAACTTAATAGCGGTCGATTTCACATGAATGTCAAGCTTGACTCGCTTCTGCGTACCCTTCATGCGTTTGAGTTCCGACTTGGTGTACTCCACCTTCACGGTTGGTTGAAATAGCTTGAGCAAACTTCTGGCATAGAATCCACACCATATGAGGAACATGTCAACCATACCATCAGCTTCAGGAACCGTCAAGATTAACTTGTCGGTTTTCTTTTTCTCTGTGGTGACATTGATGTTTTTGATGAAAAGAGCACGACGCTGCATGGAGGTGGTGTCTTCGAGGCCAGTATCTCCAAAGGATTCAACACTCAGAAGATCGCTGAAATCGATATCGTGCTTCATAATTTCGTCATACTCAGGCGACATAGAGGAATCGACTTGGGCAGCGTACTCACTCAAAACAAACACCTCTGTCGTCTTTGCTCTCGAGAAAAAGTGCTGCTCATTTCGATCAAAGTCAACCAAGTAGTCTTTAATGATGATGGCAACACCTTTTCGGTAGTCGGCCAAGTCAGTTTCTTCTCCTTCATCACCGATAGTGTGGGATGGTAAACCGTCCTTGCACATGATAGTTCCATGAATCTCTGAGGCCCTAAAGGTAACTTGGACGATACCTTCGGGTAGGATATCAAGGAAGTCGATAAATGTGATTTCTGGTTTCGAATCAGGTTCGTTGAATGTGGAGTCCGGATCCGTAGTGGTCTCCAAACGCTTTTGTTGTAACATGTGGTTATAATGCTTGATGTGACTGTCTCGTAGCCTTCTCACCACGTAGAAGATCATATCGTTGACGGACTTGATGACAAAGCGCTTACTGAAGATTTTAAGCTTGACTCTGTGGGTATTGAGGCAGTAAGCAGTCATGAAATTCATTTTTGTGGCCACAACTTGATTCTCCTCGACGTCGATAACCAAGTTTTTGATTTTAGCAAACGCTTTAAGGGTAGATGGAGGATCTTCTGGACGAGTATGGAGCAGAAGGATCTTGCCAAGTTCCTTGGAAGAAAACTTGGTAAGGAAGGTGGAGACGCTTGCAGTGGCGGTGACATTGTGGACAGAGGAACGATTGAATTCCTTCAGGTCCATTGCTGGAAGATGGAGAGTGGCTCTTGTTTCCGAGATACCCACCTTCAAAGATGTAGCTCTCATCTTTCGGAGATACTTACTCAACGGCACAGCCAAAAATTGCTTCTGCTCATGTTCAGCAGTTCGCTTAGACTTTGTGCTGGACAGCTTGAGCTTCTCCATAAACGTTTCGATCTGGTCGAAGTAGATATCAAAGGAAGGATGTGTGAGGTCCAAACTGGTTTTGACGTCAACAAAGAATTGGTCAGTATTTCCAGCCTCGTAGGCCCTGAACAAGTCGGACATGTCACACTCGAATAAATAGGTAAGGGAAGGCACATCCACACACTTTGTGTCCAAGCTGAAGACCCGAAGCGAGTTGACATATGCCGATGCCTCCATCAAGGTATTAAGCTTGTAGGACTTCTCTCTCCTTAGGGAAACCAAAGTGCTCGAGACATCAACAGCGATATGTTTGTACTCTGCTTTGAGGTTCTCGACACGGAGTTCCAACGAGGACACTATGGCGAAAGCCTTGACGAACTGGTCCAACATGGGAATCGAGTCGGAGGTGTCGTACGTTGTTTCTGGAGCTTTTTTCGGTTTTGCAGGCGTAATTCCTGAAATCGGCGTGATGTGAGGACCCAGGATGGAAGTCAGCAAGGTGATATCGCTGAGGTCCATCACCATATGGTCTCTCAGGTCTCGGCAACACGAGAAGATAAGCGAGGAGCCGAGCGACACAACCACGTTTTGAAAGATCTTTATCAGATTCTCGTTCGGCAGTAGCTTTGATCGCAGATTCAACAAATACCCGTCTATCACCAGGAGGCTGAGGGTGTAGGTACTGGTGGTGATGTTGTAGCTGCTGTGGAGACGAGTGTAATCGAAGTGGGCAGAAACGTCTGGACTAAAGCCCTCATGGTGAACAGAACAGCGAATCACATGGATGTCCACCTGGTTCATCCAGGTCCGTTTGAGCAACCAGTTATAAGCCCATCCGGGCACCCTGAACTCTAGGTGTTCCGGGATGACCGTCTGCAGCGATTGTGATTCGTCCAGCCCGGCGGAGCTCTTTTTCTGCTCGACAGTAACGTCTATCAACGCAATATGGACCATCCGATACGGCTCTAGCTGCAGCAGCCAGATGTTGAGCCATAGCGTAAGCTTATCTATATGGATGGTGGTATGACGGAGGTTGATGGAGACATTTCGGAGGGAGAACCAGCCCAAGGAGCGGACGGTGACATGGGGGATCAAGTTGACCAAAAATAGAATGGCCGCTAGCGCCACCACGATGGCAACGCCTATAAAGGTAAACATGGGATGAATCTTCAGTGAAAACGGTGATGCATAGGTCGGACCGGTAATGCCGGATGCGCAGACGGAGGATATATGGAGGGCCGGGGAGGCGATATTTGCACTTTTGGAGGAAGAAGTGGCGATGTTTTTCTCCGGAGGGATATCTGGGGGTTGTGCTTTTTTCCACCTTGTGTAACTTGATGAAACTGGAAGTCTTGCTTCGCACCTGCTTGATGTCTTATCTGCTGCAGACCGTTTTCAGCTTAGACGGTGGGAAGTGGTTTGATTGAAAGTGGGGAGTATGTGGGCCTAGTGGAGAAGAAGGGAGGTGTTTGCAATTGAGTTTCACTGTGTATCCTGTCAAGCACGTCAAATGCAGACGCAAGCCGGAGAGACTAAATGGGGCTTATGCGGGATTTGCGTATTTTCCGCTACCGAGAGACATTGAAGGTTTAGAGATTTAGAGATGGTTCAGGCTTTTCGGTTTTTCTGCAGATTTTGACTAAACCTTCAAATTCTTTGGATCTGGCCGAGAGCAATCATGGAGGTGAGACACGGGGCCGGTATACCCGAACGGCTGCCACGAAAAGTATATTTAAGGATTTACGGCAGTGCGCTTTAGCCGAATTTGCATCAATCGAATAGACAGTTTGAGGAAGTGAGACAGTAGTATTACAGAGAAGGTAGATTCAGGATTGGTCAACTTTTAGTGATTTGTTAGAGGAGCCCAGCAATGGTTGCTGCCATTGCCAAGACGAGTTTTGTGAAAGTCTTGGTTATGTTCGTCTGGAAAAATTGGTGGTTGCTGGATACCGCAGCGTAAAGGTGTGGATGCTTGGTTTGTGTTTCTAAGACACGCATAGTTGCTACATGGTGCAAAGGCTGCTTACAAGGGGAAAGGTTGGAATAGGCGAAAAGTGAGGGGAGGTTGTTGAAGAAGAAAAGCAGAGGGGTTCGTTGCATTGAGGCTTTGGATTTGTAGATCTTAGTGTATGGTGGAACTGGACCGTAGCTGGAGGGATCCACAGAGAGGTATGAGTGCATTCCAATGAGTAGCTATAAGTGGTCACAAAAGCTATAGATTCCTCATTTAGTGCTTTAAGCGATCAAAAGTTTATTTCGTCTATTTTCCTCAGAAAAATAGTAAGAGTCCAATGGTCTGTATTGCTCTGTCAGGCTCAATAGAGGCACTTTTCGCAGCCATATAAAGTGCCATACAAAGTGCCATACAAAGTCGGTCAGACCACCCCGCAAAACCGATTAACCACAATGAAATACAACCCTTTGCCCTTCAATTCTTTAAATCAACATGTACCGTCAATTGACAAAAACTCCTCATTGACCCTCTCCAACTCAGCTTACTTGCCAAACCCGTGGTCGTGCGCGCACCACAATCTCGCCACACATACTCAATCACTTACTACCGATCGATCCACCTTATCAATTTCCCAGGCAAACACACCAACCATGGAGGAACTAGGTATAGAACAACCCGTCGTGTCTGCACATGCACTTCCCAGATCCAAGCCTGATTGGGCTCATATGACCGACGACAATTTGGATGTGTATTTGAAGCTCAAGAAATTGGAGAAAGAGTTGGACTTGTTGTTGTTACAGGAGGACTACATCAAGGACGAACAGCGTCATTTAAAAAGAGAGCTTGTACGTGCCCAAGAAGAGGTTAAGCGTATCAGATCCGTTCCTTTGGTGATTGGCCAGTTCTTGGAGCCCATTGATGAAAATACAGGTATCGTCTCCAGTACGACGGGATCCAACTACGTGGTCAGGATCCTCTCGACTTTGGACAGGGAATTGTTGAAGCCTTCTTCTTCGGTGGCATTGCACCGCCACTCCAACGCTCTTGTGGACATTTTGCCCCCTGAGGCCGATTCTTCCATTGCCATTGTTGGCGACAACCAGAAACCCGACGTTACATACGCCGACGTCGGTGGTTTGGACATGCAAAAACAAGAAATCAGAGAGGCCGTGGAATTGCCATTGACGCAAGGTGATTTGTACTCTCAGATTGGTATTGACCCTCCCAGAGGTGTCTTGCTATATGGTCCCCCAGGTACGGGTAAGACCATGTTGGTCAAGGCAGTGGCTAACTCCACAACTGCATCTTTTATCAGAATCAATGGTTCGGAGTTTGTACAGAAGTATCTCGGTGAAGGTCCCAGAATGGTCAGAGACGTTTTCCGTCTCGCCAGAGAGAACTCCCCCGCTATCATCTTCATTGATGAAATTGACGCCATCGCTACGAAAAGATTCGACGCACAAACCGGTGCCGATCGTGAAGTCCAGAGAATCTTGTTGGAATTGTTGAACCAAATGGACGGTTTTGACCAGACGTCGAACGTTAAGGTCATCATGGCCACTAATAGAGCCGACACCTTGGACCCTGCATTGTTGAGACCAGGTAGATTGGACAGAAAGATCGAGTTCCCCTCTTTGAAGGACAGAAGAGAGAGACGTTTGATCTTCTCCACCGTTGCATCCAAGATGGCCTTGGCTCCTGAAGTCGACTTGGACTCGTTGATCGTGCGTAACGACCCATTGTCTGGTGCTGTCATCGCCGCCATCATGCAAGAGGCAGGTTTGAGAGCTGTCAGAAAGAACAGATACATGATTCTACAAAGCGATTTGGAGGAGGCATACACCGCACAGGTGAAGAGCGGCACGGAGCACGACAAGTTCGACTTCTACAAGTAAGCAGGTGAAAGATGGTCATTTACAAGATGTTAGATTAGCTCATAGACGGCCAATCCTGGTTGCAAGGTCCGTGGATCGCTCCAATCGAGGTGGTCTAGGTCCAAATGGAAGGGTGTGCTCCACGTCTTGTTAAAATGAGTGACGTCGAAGTGTGTGGAAAAGGAAGCGATCGGCGTCACCAAAAGCACTTTGGTGTCTAAGTTTTTGATGAGTGCGTCAACAACCCTAATATCAGAGCCCATGGCGTCGATTACATAGTTGGTCTTGGTGTCGTCGAGCTCAAAACCGTGATACTCGCCATGAAGGCTGATGAATTGATACTGATGTTGCTTGTCTGCTAGCATCCATGTAGGGGGAGAGTAAGTTCTCCACCACACCTGGGTGACTCCCTGTAGATGCAGTGTTTGTAGGTAATCCAAAGCTGGCACAACTCCACCTTGGTGGAAGATTCCCATCAATACACCCATCAAGATGTTGAAAGCGAACCATAAACCCATGATAATGGAAGATAACTTGGAAGCTTCTTTAGCATCACCGTCGTACCCAAGACTCAAATCGAAACAGCAGCATAAAAGCGGCACGATAGGAGTCAAAAAACGCAACTCTTGATGAGGAACCAACGAAAGAAATAGGATCCCACTGGCTGCACTCAAAAATGGCGTCGTTTTCCAGTATCTGTTTCTGAAGCGAAAGAATAAAAGCAACAAGCCGGGGCCAAAAAGCTGTGGCAAATTGGCAAGAATGTGTGTGTACCATGGATGGATTCCGTGTTTTGCCAAATTGAGTGTGTTGGTGTTGTACAAGAGACTGTTCAATGGGGTAATGACCCACAGGCCGTGGGACCAGGGGTGCTGGAGAAGCTCTGAAAAGGAAAGTCCCTGAAATATAGCTGTATCAAGAATAATACAGGTAGCTGACGTAACAGCGAAAGTGGCAGCAGCGACTAAAGGAAGCGTTTTCCATTTCCAAAAAGCTCCGGCCAAGTAGTAACCAGGCAACACGAAAAAGCACGGAAACGTGATTCTGTTAAAAGTTCCAAAAGCGACCAAAAAGCCGAGCGTGCCTGCCAATTTCACCAAATCGCCAGTTCTCTGTTGTGATGCATCCTGGCCCAGTATGAACCTCAACTCGTTGATGATGTAAACGGCAGCCACCACCAAAACCGTCTCCACAGAGTTCGAAAAGCAGTGACTCTGATACACCAACGTCACGTACAGAGTCAGCGTAAAGTATATAGCCTTGATCCGCTCCTGCTTGGTCGGAAGCATCTTGTGAAGACACCAGTCTGTAACCATCCACGACAACACCATGAGCACCAAGCGGCAGATGTACCATATCTGGAGCGGCTGAAAGCCGAAATAGTCCGCTGTTTTCATAATTGGCCAGAAGAACAAAACCAATGGAGCGTAGCTTCGAGCTGGACTGGGCGAAGTGAACTCCCATGGTGCATTGACATTGTAGCCCAACCAGGCCAGAACGACCTCCAAGCTCTGGAAATGCTCATCTGGATGGATGTAGGAGTCCGAAAGGGCCACGAGGAATCGGAGCCCGATCGTGAGGAAGTAGACGTATCTCCATGAAAGAAGGAATGCCATTGGAGATGAAAATGCGAACTGGGTGCAAAATTCGGGCAGTGTGGGGGTGATGAGCTGGGTGGGATGGAAAGTTGAAAAAGGTGAGATTGGAATTTTGTAATGGAAAGGAACTTGGTAAGCTGATTGCTGGTTGGTGAGTTTAAGTTTTTTTGGGATGTCGAGCTATTCCCCGACACCAGAGCCCATGATACCAGAGTGCACAATGTGTTACACATGGACGCCTCTAGAGATAGTATTATGTTACTTCTATATTTTCTTAAAATACGAATTTTATCTCTTACTTTTAGTCGGCTGAATCCTGCCTCAATGAAAATCACAAAATCAGCTCTCGCAGCGTTCACTACACTGTTTCTTACCGATGTCTATTGATATGCACAGGTTAGGCCTCGTCGCTCATGCCAGCCTCCATCTCGTCTTCACTGTTTTCGTAGTCGTCCACGCCATCCATGTCTATGTCGTCGTCCTCGTCGTCACTGATGAGCCCAGCGTGCTCTGCATCGTCAAGCTCCTCCACATACTCCACCTCTTGCTCTCCATCTTCGTCGTTCACCAACGAGCCATTCAAGATCTCCTTCTTCAAGCTGTTTTGGGATTGTAAGAGATTGAGTCTGCCTTGCAACTCGAGCAAACGGGGTAACGTGTCGGCCTTTTTGGTCAAGATAGAGTGCAAACTGGACAACTTGTTGCTGATGTTGGGTATGGAAGAAAGCACGCTGCCGTGGATGACAATGACCCACTTGATCCAGAAATATAAGCCTTCCAGACGCGACTGCTTCCTCGTGATTCTTTCTGCGAGTCTGTCTAGAAGAACCACCACGAGAGATGGGTCCAATCTGGCGATGGTGTTTCTCACAATCTCGGGATCCTTGTTTATGAGAACAGCGTTGTCAAGCAACGAGCTGTCGTTGTTTTTCAATGCCTGGGAAAGAACAACAGCTAACGAGCCGGGTGTGTGACGTTTGAGCTTTTTCTTTCCTCTGCTTTCTGCCTGTCTCAGCTGCTCACTGAGCTTATTGATTTTCTCCTCCAACGTTTCGTCGTTTTCCTCCTCATCCACGTCATCCTGGAAAGCATTACCTTCAGTGATGACCGTGTGTGACTCCTGGTAAAGCTTAGGTGCTGCCACATCGTGGCCATCAGCTGTATGAGAAGTAGCTCTGATCTTCTGCTTTGACTTTTCAATCTTTTGAGTGCCGCTGAAAGCGAATCCGGCATCCGTGAACCAAGGCAAGGCGTCGAAGTACGAAACAGAAGCGTTTTCGAGCCAGGTAACATGCAAAACACCGCTGGAAAGAGCAACAGCGTTGATATGTAAGCTTTCGTCGTCAGGACTGGTGATTTCATCAGCAGGACGACCGAATTTGAGGGTCGCCTCGGAGCTCTTGCTCAGAACGGCCTTGGTGTGTTTTCTCTTCTTCTTGGACTTTTCTGGAGTCGCCAGAGCATTGCTTTCGAATGTGAGTGGGTTTTGGAAAACCTCAACGGCGCCGTTCTCGGTCACAGCCGTCAAAATGGAGCCCACAGTGTCGTGCTGGTTCACAGCAACATGCTCAATAGCTGCCTCGGCCACAAGCACGGCCTTGGCTGGCGCACTATGGAAGGAATAGATATTCACGAAACGGTCGCCCTCAGCTGCTGTGAGGAAGAGGTCTTTGGAGCCGGGAACTGGTAAAAGTGTGTGGATGGGCAGCACGTGGGCATGGAATGTCTTGACCACCGATTTGGTAGAGGGGTCAACGAGATAGACGTTTTGAGTACCCACAAGGAGATGAGCCTTGCCGTTGTATTTCACAGACAGAATCTTGGAGACGGACTCGGACAACTCTATCAAGTCAAAAAGCGCCATGCTCAGCACCAACTGGTGGCTCTGCAAGTCCCATTCATATATGTTTCCGCCGATATCCGTAGACCATGCTGATTTTGATGCCGATGAGTAGTGGAAGTCTGTGACCTGGAGACTCGAGGGATGCTCCAATTCCGTCACAATAGAATTCAGCAACGGCGAGTAGAGCAAAATGCTGCCGCTTGTCAATCCCAATGCAATAAGCGAGGTCTGGTCTGGCAGAACCCACAGTAAGGATGAGATCTTCTGGTTCTTGCCTAGACTCAAGGAAGTGTTGACCATATCCTGGGAGGAAACAAGACTCTGGACTTTGACCTGATGAACGTCCAAGGCCTGCACGGCCAGCGCTAGGTAAGTTAGGCTAGGGTCGAAACGGGCCACTAGAAGCGAGGACATATTGAGGTGAAGATGTTTTTCGTGCTGCGATGGAGAAGTAGTAGGATGTCTGGTCATGTGACGTGGGGACGAAGGTAGGCGAAAGTGGGCCACAGAAGACCAATTTCGAGAAAGTAGTGGTCCTTTTGTGAATAAAAATGGGGAATCTGGAAAGTTACAAATTTTCGGGAGCTCTTTCGCTATATGTGGTGGGGAACGGTGTGGTACTCATCGCGATGAGCAGTACAGTGGTGATGAGCATCGAGGATCAAGTCCCAACTGAAAATTCGACATGTCAGATGAATAAAATTGTCAGAAGTACTAAACTTTTCGTCTTCTCACCCATTCTAAGCAAATTTATCTCATGTATGTTGACAGACCCGGTTGGCTTTTCTTGGACCAGTACGGCTGCGATTTTGCATCCATCAGCATTGTTAACTGAGACATTGTCCTCGGCCAGCTGGACACAATAAAGCCCCGAGTTTAGGCGGACCAAACGCGGTCTTATCATGCAATAGGCTACCCCAGAACGGTCAATGAGGTGATTTACGGTGGCCGTGGCGCTAAATATCTTCAGGAGTGGACGATAGAAAGGAAGCCCCGTTCCTATTTGATCCATAGGTCCAAAATTTGCAAAAGTCCCAAAAATTCACTTTTCGCTGCCTCACAATATAAATCCAATTAGTGTGCCGAAAAAGTGTGTCAATTGAGGCAGGGTCGGCGGGGCTTTTACTTGTCGGGGCACATTATGCCTCGGAATGGTTGCAAAACGCACTTTGGCGACACCTGGCCAGACCAAGCCCAGAATGCCACTACAAATTTTGAGATTCCAGCCAATCACGAAAAAGCACGTACTTTTGAAATTCCCGATTCTCTCCAAATCTCCTCCTCGTCTCACTCTAAATTCTCCAGTATACGAGCCTCACCGATTAGACGAGGCAAGATCCACTACATCCAAAGTGCCCTTACACCGCCACACCACCAAAACTCCAAAACCAGCATCAAAAGTAAAACATTCCTTCATTTCTTCTTCCCCTATAATATCATACACCACAGCCTACCCTGTGAAACGCATGGCTCCAATCGCCAGAGCCTATCGGTATGCGCACGTCCTCCTGATATACGCGGTTTATCTACAACATTAACTGACAACATCACCATGCCTCTTTGCGGCGGTTCCACCAAGACAAGTATGTGAAGTTATTAGTGTTGAAACGCTTTTCTAACTCCCAGTCCAGCGCAAGATCGTCATTTTGGGCGACGGTGCGTGCGGTAAGACGTCGCTTTTGAACGTCTTCACCCGAGGCTACTTCCCTCAGGTGTATGAACCCACCGTGTTCGAAAATTACGTCCACGACATTTTTATCGATAGCCAGCAGGTGCAGCTTTCACTCTGGGACACAGCAGGTCAGGAGGAGTTTGACCGTTTAAGAGCTTTGTCGTATGCCGATACTCATTGCATCATGTTGTGTTTCTCCATCGACTCTCAGGACTCTTTGGAAAACGTCCAGCTGAAGTGGGTGGGTGAGATTGCTGACCACTGTGAGGGTGTCAAGCTAGTACTTGTGGCGTTGAAGTGTGATTTGAGAAACCACGAGGAGGAGGAAGACGACGTCTACCAGGCCCAGAGTCCGTACAACCAGAACAAAAGATTGATCTCGTACGACGAGGGCCTCAGTGTGGCCAAGAAGGTCGGCGCCTTGCGCTACCTTGAGTGCTCGGCCAAAAAGAACAGAGGCGTCAACGAGGCCTTCTCCGAGGCCGCTAGATGTGCGCTCAATGCCAGACCCAAGGGCGCCAACGACAACGAGCCCGAGAAGAAGGGCTGCGTGATAATGTGAGTCCCGCCGTGGTCTCCTCAGCATCTCCTTTGCTGCGCCGTTCGTGTGTCCACCCAGCAAAGGCTCCTATAGCATTGATTTGGACCAAAAGTTCCCTGCTAGAGCAGGCATCACCCGACACTATGTACATTAGAGCTATATATGAGTGCTCATGGAAGTTTTGTTATGGTAGTTTCTATTCCTGGAACGTTGCAGGCAGTGGCTGTTCCATGAATGGCTTCGTCAAAAGCTCCTTTCTCTCGTCCCAGATATCTTCCGACAGCCCCTGAGCCTTCTTGTCTAGAAGCGTCTGCTTGTAGAACTCCTGGATTTTCTGTCTGCGCTCGAGCTCTCTAGAATCAGCTGCAAGTTTTTCAACGTCCATTTCCTTTTCACTGAAGGAACCATTCCAGATGGCGAACCAGACCTTCTTCCGTTGTGCTTCACACGTCGTGTAAGAGCCGTATCTGTAAATATTCTTGATTTGTCCACCCAAACTGAAACACATTAGCACATCGTCGAAAGCCGACATGAGTGAGAGGTCAGAGGGAAACGAGGAAACGTCGTTTTCTCTTACCGTTTTGAGGACCTCTTTTCTGCGCTCATTTATTTGTGGATCATCGCTCTGGAAAAGCTCCAGAAGTTGTTGGAGCTCTTTATCGTCAGACATGAAGAAGAAGTGGTGGTTGATCGCTTCCTACTACTGTGCTCAATGTACAGGTCTGGGAGGGTCCGTGGGTGCAAGTGTCGTTTATGCAATGCTATGGATGCTATATATTTATGTCTCAAGAACACGTGGCTCAAGAAGAAGCTTGCCCATGGGCATATCCGAGTGGCCTTCGTTCAAGCCGAACACAGGAACACCTCTCACCAAGGTCTCCATGACTCTGCCCTTGAACTCCATACCGTCGTAGGCAGTCAACTTGTTTTTGAAGAAAGTCTGTTCATTACGAACGATGTAGTTGGCATTAGGGTCAAACACAATCATGTCGGCGTCATAGCCAACTGCAAGCTTACCTTTGGTGTGTGACAAGCCAACCTGTTTGGCGGTGTTCCATGAGCACCATTTCGTGATCTCCTGAAGCAGCACTGGTGGGCTCAAGCGCTGACCCTCAGTGTACAAAATGGGTAATCCAAAACCAACGGAAGAGATTCCGCCCCAGGCGGAAAAGAAGTCTCCCTTCTCGAGGCCCTTGAGCTCTGGTGTACATGGAGAGTGGTCAGAAACCACGGTGGTGATGATGTCGCTACGCAAAGCCTTCCACAAGAGCTGTCTGTTGGCGTCTGAGCGAATTGGTGGGCAGCACTTGAAATGAGTGGAGCAGGCCAGGATTTTTTCGGCAGTGAGGGAAAGATAGTGGAAGCACGTTTCGGCGGTGATGGGCAAGCCTTTGGCTTTGGCTGCTCTCATCAAAGGAATGGCTTCGTGAGTGGCCAAGTGAACGATATGAAGTGGCACCTCGGGGTGCTTCAAAGAGCAGTTGATGATTTCGGCAATGGCGGTAGTCTCGAAGTTGTCTGGTCTGGATGCGAGGAAAGAAGCGTAAAGCGAAGCGTCAACATCAGCCAAAGCGTCGTCTTCCTTCTGTGCCAACACGATTGGGTCCTCGTGGTTCTCCTTGAGCACCTTGTGTGTGATTTCGTTGGGCTTGGCCAAAATAGTGTCGCTCTTCTCGTCCACGTTCTCCAGGTGGTTGGGGTTGGCCAATCTGGCGTAGCGACCGAACTGAGGCTCCGAGCCCAGGAGATAAGGCGATTTGGCCAAAGCGGCTCTCTGTTCATGAGGAACCGCCTCCACAGACTTGCGTCTTTCCTTATCAGACAACTTGTACTCGTTGTCTGGGTTGTGCTCACTGACTAGATCTGCCACTTTGCGGGGAAAGAATGTGGCCGAGTCTCCTAGGTTGAGGTCCTCCACGGCAGTAAGAGCGACAGGGTCGTCATTAGGGTCTGCCTCTAAATCATCCTCAGATGCGAGCTCCTCGATCTCCCCATTCTCGCAGTCATCAAAGGTGACCTTCTCGTCATACCCGTTAGGTCCATTTTCTTCAATCATTACAGAATCCGTGCCACGAACGTAGAGATCGTGCTCCTTGTTGGCCACAAGCTTGGGGGTTCTTTCGCCCTCTCCAAGTGCCAAAACTGGAGGGTTACTGTGAGGCTGCATCTCGGCATGGAACATCAACATCGTAGACTCGCCCTTCACATTCTTCATCGCCTTGACGATATAGTTGGGTGTGATAGCGGGAAACTCGTCCACGCCAGACTCGATCAAGAAGCCCTTGAAGCCTCTCACACCCATGCGGATCAAAGGCACCAAGTCCTCCAAGTTTGTGGGCACCATACCACCCCAAAAGCCGACATCCACCCAAGTCTGGCCCTTGGCGGCGTTGATTTTGAGGTTAAAATTGGCCACGGTCGTGGTGGGCGGAATAGCGTTCAAAGGCATATCAATCACAGTAGTGACACCTCCGGCTGCAGCGGCCCTGGTGCCTGTGGCGAAACCCTCCCACTCGGTTCTTCCAGGTTCGTTCAAATGAACATGGGCATCCACCAAGCCTGGCATGATCACCAAGGGAGAAACGTCTCTGTAGTCCTCGGGAAGCACGTTGAAGTTCCGGAGCGTCTGGTGAGAAGCGGGGAGCACCTCGTTCACAATAGAGAGAATTTTGCCTGTTTCTATGGAGAAGATCACCGTGGCAGGAGCCACCTGGTCGTCCACAAGGACGTTGGTTGAAGCTAATGCTCTAGACATGGAGAAGACAGTGATAGGCTCGCGCTGATAACAGGTCCGGTTTGCAAAAAAACGTTGATGCGGCGGCGGCTAAACGCACAGATAGCGTGTCAGGACAAAGAGCTGGAAAAAAAAAGTGATGAGAAAAAAAGGAGGAGGAGGTTTTGTGAGGATGGTCAGTGCAAGTTATAGTAGGACGGAATCGGTGGGTTTCGCAGCCCGGAGATCACCGAACAAAGAGGAGAGGCGTACTGAGACATTTGAGATGTAGTGGTGGCCTCGAAATAACAGATATTCTGGGAGGGGCCCACTTGCTCGTTTGCTATGAAATCGAAGTCGTCCTTTCATTATGGCCTTTTTGACTTCTTCCGTGGGGTTGACTTACCGCGGTGATTCCGAGATGCCCATGAGGTCTAATGTGAGACGGTGTGCAATGTGAGACAGCGTTTTGGGACAATGCGACGAAGCAAAAAGTCGGTGGCTTTTTCGTCGCCGAGAAGTCAGAGTGCATTGCCGTTTCTTTTTGGAACCTTGTCGTTTCTTTTTGTGTAGGTTTTTTCGGCTGTTCACATGAACAGGCTTAAGCAGGGAGTACACTTCCGGTAGGCTTCGAAGTGCACCAGGGTGGTCCACAATCTGAATAATCAGGGCTATCTTTCTGGCTATATTTGAAAAACGAATTGATTTGACAGTCTTCAGTCGAACTCAATGAAGAATCTGGTGCAAGTAGTCGATGCGGCCTGAGACACTGGACTCATTTTCACATTTCGCAGCCATTTACATTAGGATTGACTGATACGGTGGATGGTGAGAATGTGGAGCCCCGTTGGAATACAGGCTTATAGAGTGGTCATGACAAATGATAGAGTTGCTGTTGCTTGTAGCACTACTTCACCCGTGGAACAGACCAAAATGAGCTTTGTATGAACCGTCTCATATGACCAATGTCTGTCAGTGGAAATTGAGACTAACTGCTCAAGGCGCTTCTACACCAGCCCAAATACTACAAAGCCTACAATTGCACAACCTCTCTTCACTTCATTTCCGCTGGGGCGTCTATCAAAACTTGACGAGCTGCTTACCAGACTTGGAAGCGGCAATAGCGTCAATGACCACCTGAGCCACTTCCTGGTCGCCAACCTCGTTCTCCTTCAGCGGAGCGTCCAAAAGCTCGCCGCTGGTGTACCACTCCACAATGCGGTCGACAGTCTCTCTCTTCAAGTTGGGGTCGCTCTTCAACAACTCCGTCACCCAGAAACCAGCGCTGGTGACGTTCTTGAAAATGTGCAACGAAGTAGGCAAAGTCACAGGCTGGTACGACATTCCACCGTATGTAAGCATCAAACCGTTTGGAGCCAACTTCCTGGCAACACCGGCACTGGACTTTCCACCGACACAGTTCAACGCAAGCTTGATCTCACCACCAGACTCCTTGAGCCACAGCTTCACCTGGGGGCCAAACTCCTTGGAGTTGTTCTGTTCCTCGGTGATCACATGAGTGGCGCCGCAGACCTCGGTCAATTCCTTGCGGAGCTCGTCGATCTCGGGTCTGTCTCTCACCACCGAGATGGAGTTGAAGCCCAAGAGCTTGGCGATCTGCGACGCAAACTTGCCCACGGCAGAATTACCTCCGTTCTGGATAAACCAGTCTTTGCCAGGGGTCAATTTCACGTAGTGGGTCAACATCAAGTAGGCGGTGAGGGGGTTCACAGAAAGCGTAGCACCCTGGTTGAGAGAAAGGCCCTGCTTCTTGCCAGCAGCCTTGGACTGCTCCGGGTTGGGCACCTTCATCATCTTTTCAGCGTCACAGGCAGCATACGATCTCCAAGTGCCGAAGTTGACGCTGGTGGGAATGGCCCAATCACCCACCTGGAAGTCCTTCACTGAGGAGCCCACTTTGACGATTTCAAAAAGACCCTCGTTACCGCCGACGGCCAGGGGCTCTGAAGTACCCAAAGCAGTTGTCTTTTCAGGCTGACTAGGGTAAACGCCTTGGACCTGGTTGATGTCACTGGGGTTGATTGGGGCACCCAAGGTCTTCAAGACAATCTCGCCTGGGCCAATGCTGTTTTCATCGATTTCGTAGGAATGTGTTTTCAAAACGTCTTTGGGTTCTCCGTGGGTGGAGAAGATCACGGCGTGGGAGGTAAGCATTCTGAGCGGAGTACGCAATTGAGGTCTAGCTCTGGCAGCAGAAAGAAACATGGTGTTTTCGGACTAAGTGGGGCCTTGCTGGTGTGCCCTGGCTGCATGTAGGACACTTACTCAGGAGGGCCCCCAACGGGGTTTCCAAGGGCAATTTTTTTATTTCTAACGATCATTGATTTGACGGTGGTTTGAAAAGTAAGAGCTGTATCAGCTGTGTTCTTTCTTTTGAATGAGTTAATTTGGGATTGTGGTGGGTCGGATTAGAGGTATACGAGTGGTTTCGCAGCCAGTGTGGGGGAATATTTGCATTACTAAGCTGGACAGTACCCGAGGAAATGTACGAGAAAATTTAAGAGAATTTTTTTTAGATTTTGGTATGGTGAGTCAATTGAGCCAATTAAGGCTAATGAAGAGTTTCAATTGGGTTGGTTGTGCAGATGTTGGTTGCTACTAGCTGAGGAGGTACTCCCGGGATACTGAAAATTCCTGTAAGCGACAGATGAGATAAGTTCCAGTGGATAGTTCGGTTACATTTGATAGACTCCACTTCCAATTGACGATTCATTGCCCAACTACTGCAATCTACTCAATGGCTGGCCTGCCTCATTGACCGTATCATGCATTGATTGGTTATGCTAAAGAGTGAATCATATCTTTCTTGTGTATCCTGGTTGTCTGTGCTCGAGATATAAGTCAAGCTTAGCACCATCGATCGCACCTTCAAGGCCACCAATGGCACCTCTTAAACGAGACCCATGACATCAAAGTCACAACGCGTCTTCAACGCACATCTGCCCCATTGCCATCGTCTATATCCTCGCCCACTACTCCTTCTTCTCGTTCTTCTCCCTCTCTCTCCGAGCACGCATCTTGATTCTCGTGTTCTGGATCGTACCCACAACAAAGTACACCAACGAGAAGAACACCACCCAGAGCTCAGGAGGCAAGAAGTTCTGTGCCACCGTCATGGCCACCACGGTGGTGCCCAAAGACGTCTTGTACACCGTTGGGAAGTTGTTCTTGACTCCAGAGGCCAAGACGCGGAACAAACGCTGGATCTCTCCAAACAAACCAGCTCCCTGTGACTTGTAGCCGTTCAAGAAAGACAACCACGCCACGTACACTGCACTAAGACACGGTGTCACCGTGCACAAGGACGTCAACAACTGAAGAAGCTTCATTCTCGGCGTGAGCTTCCCGGTGAAGAACTTGTTGAGCACACTGTACAAGTTGTGGGAGATCGGAGTGGCAATGCAGGCGCCGTAGAACACCATTTGCAAGATCCGGGGGCTCAAGACGTGTCTTATTCTGAGCTTAGCGCCCAAAAGGTTGAATTCCGTCTTTTTCACGTCTCCAGAGACGCCCAGAGCGATCATCTCGTTGAGTGCTGCAAACACCCCCAGTGTGGCCAGCTTCGTCAAAAGCGGGTATTTGGCGAGGTACACGAGGTATTGCTGATTCAATGACATGGCATTTTTTCCGATAAGAGGAAGAGCCGAAGTATTTATATGGCCCGCGCTTTCCCCACATAAGAGTCACGGAGATACCCGGCCGGAGGAACCAAGAACTGGTCTTGACAATGGCGGTATTGAGGGGAGGCTTCCGAGGATCTTGCGAATTTGGGTCTTTAAAACGAGTTGGGGAAAAAAGGTAATATTATGGGTAGGTGGTTGGTGGATGTTGTTTGATGTGTCTGGGTGGAAAATCTCTTATCGCAGCATGAAGCAGAGTCATGTAGGCGGGGTCAAAGTGACTTCTTCAGATAGCAGAAATCGAAAGAAGTAAGCATTACTAAGAATGTTCTTGATTACCTGATTGGCGAGGTTGGGAGGGGAGCGTCGGGTTGGTTTCACTAGGTGACGATCTCGGCTATAGGCTTGCCGGTTGTTCAGATACCGGACTTATGGGAAGGACTCCGAGGCCTGTCTACACAAGTAGATAAGCAGCACCGGTGCATTATTTGACAAAGTAGCAAACGGAAATTTCAAGGAAAAAGTGAATGATTAAACCTCAGAAATCCTTATGGTTTGAATTGGGCTGCCGGGAGATACGGGGTGTTTGGGTTTCCTCGGACTCAGAGGTGCATTGTACCGTGGTACTGATAAGTAGATTCCTGGTCCAATTGGTAGATAATTCATTGATCATGAAAAAGCTCTCCATATATCGTGTTCTATTATGTTAGCTTCCTGCCAAAACGGCGGGTTGGTAATTACCACATGGACATTGGTCAGAGACGATTGTATGGTCGCTATTGTTCTAATCGGGACCACCATGGTATTTAGCAGAATCTGGAAGATCCACTCGATCAAGGCTTCTTCTTGAACCAGCAATGCTAGAAATTACGCATGTGGCATTTTTGTTTGACAGTACCTCCTTGGGGTTTCCTCATGGCTTACTGGGACGTTTCACGATCTGTATATTTCGCAGCCAGTGAATGTCCAAGCCAATTCACTGTCCAAGTGCTATCGATACATATTCCTTCCTATCTTTGACTTGGATTACCTTTAAGAGTAGCGTGAGGGTGAAATGCGATCGTTGGTTCGAAAAATTACCGAATTGATTTTTCACGTAGTGGCATTCGCTGAGTCTGGGGCTTATTTCACGGTAGCATACATCATTGGAGATGCTACGATTCATCCAACCAACTAATAGAGATTGCTCCTAATGACATCCAACTAACTGATAGAAAACGTTCATGTGGCATCAATTGGCTGAACAAAAATAATTGAGGTCATTCCAATTATTTCAATCCTCCAGGCTGCCCAAAGTAGAAGCTTTAGCTTGCCTCAACTCACATTAAATCCTCATCTCTGACCCTGTAAAATTAGACCCACAAAGCATTCCCTCTTTTGAAGCTCGTGCTACAAAGGAAACAACATGCATCGTTACAGACGGTATGGAGTTTGGGGAGAAACAAGGCACCAATGCCACAACATCTAAAAAACAAGCCCTTGGAAAATCGTGCTCTTGGAGCGACGGGCGTATTGTCAAGAGCCTCTTTCTACTCATATACCTTTGCTCAACTCTTTCCAATTTGGTTTTTCCTCACACCCACCTTAACAGCTATGTTACTGGTGAGGTGGACGAGTTTCTCGTGCCCAAATTGCACAAGACTATAAACGCCATTGAAGCTCTCCTTCAGGGGAAGACGACAGGTTTGGAGCAAATGTTACCAGAAACGTGGCCACATGCAACTTACGACGTTTATTTCAACGGCCTTTGCAGAGTAAACGATGATTCGTCGACAGTATGCTACCAAGGCACGAATATCGAGGATCTCATTGCAGGAGACATTGGTCTCCAAATTGCTCAATACAACCATATGGAGAACCCAAACGCTTTCCGAAGGGAGTTCATTCTGACATTTCATGAAATCAAGCAGGAACTCATTTATGCAGTGGAGAGCAGAAGGTTCTATTCCTCGGAAACTGAAATTTGCCCAGCAGAAAGACCTCTGTAATTTCGCAATGGGTGTTCTACGCTACACTTCTCCTAACCTTGGTGTCAACGACAATTTCAATTGTGAGTATCTGGCACAAGCTTGACTGTTTTTATACGATTCTCGCCATTCTATTTCAGCTCCTGGCTTTATTCACCAGATTTATGAACTTCATGGACATCTCGAATGCGTGGTCTGAGATGGACCCTTTTTTTGAGCCTTACCCAGGACCACAGTTAATAAGGGAATATTTGATTGAGTTTGCTACTGTTGCATATTATATTTCATGGATTGTGTTCCTCTTTGTGGAGGAAATCATGAAGGTTGAGTCGAAAAAGCATGTTTGAATGTTGATGGATGTCTCATCAGATGTTTGCCGTCACAAATATTTGTCTTTTTTTGAACTTGGTGCATCGATTGTAGTAAACTATTTCCAAAGCCTACATCTGTATGGCTTAGTAGTCATTCCCATCATCAATCTCCTCATTGACGCCGGAAATCATCCGACCGGAACATCTACCGAATTTCGGACATCCTACTCTGCATCAACAATAATTCGTATATTCGTGAAATTCAATTAAAATTAGATTTCCTCCTCGTGGGAGACCTCAGCCTTGTCGTTCCACTCAGGATTGGTGACAGCCAATCTCTGGTGGGCGTAGAGTGGAGGCAATGGGTCAACCTTCTCTCTGAAAACATACTTTCTGATGTTGTGGAAGAGCTCTCTTGTTCTGTAGATGGCGTGCTTCCTGAGCGATACACTAAACACATCGTCCAACTCTTCCAAGGTCAAACCCTTGGTCTCTGGTAAGAACCACAAAACCAAGAAGAAACCAACCACGTTCCACGCGGCATACCATCCAAAAGCACCAGTGACAGTGAATGCATTCTTCAATCTTGGCCAGGTGAAGGCCAAGATGAAATTGAAGAACCAACATGTAGCTGTAGCGAATCCCATACCCAAGTCACGAATGTACAAGGGGAATGCTTCGGCAGAATAGGTGAACGGAACGGGGCCTTCACCAGAGGAGTAAACTGCGCTAAACAAATAGATGCCTGTTGCCACACCTGCCAACCTTCCTTTTTCGTTGCTTTCGGGCGTCAAGAAACTCGTACCTGCGATAATCAAGAATATGGCCATCAACGGGAAGGTCGTAAGCAACAAGTTTCTTCTACCAAATGTATCGATGGTGTAAAGTGCCGGAATGGCAAAGAGGAAATTGATCATACCATAACCCCATGAGGCAAGCATGGCCTTGACTTCAGACAAGTTGGACTCGATGAAAATGGACGAGGAGTAGTAAGCAATGACGTTGATACCACAGAATTGCTGCATGAACATGACGATCCAGGCACCCAAGGCACCATTTCTGTTTCTTCTGATGGTGAACATCTCCCAGATTCTCTTGTAAGAAGGAACACCGACATAGGATTTTTCCTCTGAGAGCAAAACAAACTGGTAGAAACAGTCACGAGCAGCCTCGATATCTGTGTGACGCAATTGCTTGTAGGAGTCGTAGGCTTCCTTGTGTCTGTCTTTACCCATAAGCCAACGAGGGGACTCTGGCACGAAGGGAATCTGGAAAAGCACAAGGATAGCAGGAATGGAAGCGGAACCCAACATCAATCTCCAGTTCAAGCCGCCAGAGATACCATTGGGGCCAACGTAGTAGAAAGCAAGGGAAGAGACGTAACCAAGCATGATACCCACGGCAGTAAAGAACTGCCAAAGCATGACCAAGGAGCCTCTGATGGTAGCGGGGGTGGTTTCAGCAGCGTAAGCGGGCACGGTGGCGGATTTGACACCCACACCGATACCCATACAGAAACGAGCGATGAACAAATGGTACCACTTCAAGTTAACAAATCCCTGCCAGATACAAGTGATGGCGGAGATAAAACAGGTCCAGAAAATGGTCCATTTTCTGCCTAGCATTCTGTTCCAGAAATCGGACGTCCAACAGGCAATGGCACAGCACAAGTAAGGAGCACCGTTGACCAAACCCTCGATCAAATCGGCGTTCTTCATCTTGTCAATGCCCATTGCCTTGACGTAGAAAAGCTGAGCTCCGTTAACAACGGACTCGTCCATACCCTGCACGGCAGCGGCCATGGAGGCCAAGGCAATCACCTCGACCAACTTGCGAGGAATGTGCCATCTGGCGGTGACCTCCTTGTTCAAGGAGATTTTCTCGCCTTCGGACAAAAAGTCCATGGAATTGAAATCCTCTGGGTTTCTGGCCAAGGCGGCGGCACGCGAGAAGAGCTCGGGCTCGAGGCCGTGTTTCAAGGCGTAGTTTCTGCCCATCTGCATGGCCTGTTTCTCTGAGTACTGAGATAAAATGTTGCCTCTCTCGCCCTCACGGTCCTGGTCAGCACCGGAGGGTAGCAAGGAGTCATTGACAGACTTCTGCTCTGTCAGCGAGGACAGGTCGACTGCGGTTTCGTGGGTTACCTTCTCAGACATGATGCGGGAACTGTCAAAGCAAGCCAAGACTGAGCCAAGAGATAAAAATGTGTCAAGCGGGGCACAAAATATCTTGGGGATTTCAGGCTCTATTTATACCCAGAGCCACTGCCACGGCGCCGAACCGGCCCCACACCTGCATGCCCCTCTCTGGAAGCCCCAGGAATCCTCAGATCTACAGTGCCTTCTTTGGTATATTAATGGGATGGAATAATGTCATTTATTATGGAATTAAGAGGATGTTATTGGTATAGGCGTTGATTCAATGAAGTCAGGGCTATGGAGGATTGACTGGGTTTATTTGGCCAGCCGTGCGGATGCGATAGTCGAGGTACGTCTAAGACGATCTATCAAGGTACCTTGATGACGTAGTTAAGGTTTGACGTTTTCATTATCAACGAATCCTGAACAAGGTTCCACGCCAGTGACGATTTTCCTTATTTCCTTTTTTTTTTTGTATCCGTCTCCTCCACCCAAATTCGCCACGCCAGTGCACACTCGTAAATCCCGGCTGCGATTGTGTAATGTTGCTCCCCAGTTTCCCCGGCGCGCCCCAGACATTTACGACCACCTGCGTTCTACCCCGCCCCCGCCCTAGCCGCCCGGCTTGCTCTGTGCGCTCCGAGCTCAAATCAGGGTGGTTGGACGGGAAAAATCCGTGAACGTGATTGGTTGATTATGGCAAATTGGTGTCCTGGTGGTCGGGTGTTTTTTGGGTTTTTTTGTATTTCCTCATTTGGCCCAGAAACACACCCGGCACTGGCGCTCCAACCAATCCAGTCCGAAAATGACCCCGCGAAAAGGGCTAAGCCAGCCAGGCGACCCTTCCGCGAATTAGGTCATTTTCAGTATTCCGTGGACTTCCGAAGTCACTGAGTCCAGGTAGTTTTTCGAAAATCACTTGACTCTTGTCTTTGGGGGACCCGCAAAGTGGCCTGAGGCGGGGCGCCATGACGTCAGCGTTTCCATTTTGTTCCATGACAGTCACTTTCTTGAATTTAGGATAAAGCTGCCTTGGGCTTGTAGGACCAAGGATCAGGGCGGCTGCAATTAGCCGCTGGGCAGCGTAGCGAGGTTTTGTCACAACAAGACCTGTTTGAAAAACGAAGGTCATCCTGGAGATTCACGCTTTTTCAAAATAATTAGCTTTTTTCCATCGGGAAGTGCGTTTTCCGTATTGGTACCAGGCCGGTGTTCCAGCCACACCTGTACGGTCTAATTCGGTACATCCGGCGATGAAAAAATGGCACCTACAGAAACGTGACTCCGGCAACAAAGGAGCCGTGTTTGGAGCCAATGGCGTATTCATCTATTCCTACACCTCTTGCTGATCAAGGATTTCCCCTCCATGGATTCGCTAATAAGGTTTGCACGATCGGCATGACGGCATGGAACAATCCTGTTTCCCTAAAAAAGGAAGCATGCTACAGTACACGGCTAGGTCTGCTGCCTGTGTAGGATACGCTCAATACTGGCTTTTCTGAAAAACTGTTTGTGTATTAGCGCCGGAACCGTTATGGTGGCTTCCATCACCTTAAATATCAGTGGCCTGGATCGCTGGCCTGGCCGTGTGCTCAACCTCTTACCTCAAGAAGTCCCTCAAGTACCCACCCAACTTGGTGGCTCCATCCTCTAATGCATCCTTCAACACGTCAAGGTCCTGGTTGGCGTTACCAGAGAACTTCAGCGCAAAGTCCCTGGCAGCGCTCTCAAACTCACCAAATCCACCCTGGTTTCTGCGTGGACCCTGTCCGGCCTCCTCTTCTTCGCCAAAGTACGAGCTCGATGAGATCGACTGGCTGCCGTTGAAAGCTTGGAGCTTCTGCTGGGCCTCCTGCCTCACGTTCTCGTCAAAACGAGGGCCTCTGCCGAAATACTCATCCGAAGAAATACCCTTCTGCTTGCCGTACTTGCTGGCCACCTCACCCGTGTAGGCCACGTCGTTATACTTCTTCTTGGTGCTAGACGTGTCGTTGCCGCCCTGTGTCATGCCGAAACCCAACTTCTGGAACTGAACCGTGGTTTCCTCCACAGGCTTGGGGGTCTCTTCCGGCGTAGAAGAGCTGCCCAACGACAACAGCGACACGGGCTTGGGCGCTCTGGGGGCAGGCTCCAGCACAGGCTCTGCCTGGGGCTTGTAGCCCAACTTCTTGGCCTCCTCGGCCTCCTCCTTGGCCTTTCTCTCAAGCTCCTCAAAGTCGATCTCCTCCTCCTGCTGTTTCACTCTCCTGGCAGCCGCCCGCGACGTTCTGGGTCCGTTGCCCTTGCCCGAGAGGATCGATTTTTTGGCGGCCAACGCGTTGGCGTTGTTCTTAGCCCTGGCTGCTGCAGTTCTCACAGCTGGTTTCCTGGGTGCCGCTTCGTCGCCTGACACAGAGGCCGAGCCGCCGTTAGAGCCAGCCGCAGAAGGCGTGGAAGGTCTCAGACCCAAGGGGGAAGGGGTCAGGTTGATTGGCTTGCTCCAGTTGGAGAAGAAGTCGTCCGTAGAAGCAGCAGCACTTGACAGAGACCCGTCCACCAATGACAACAGATCCAGGGTGTCATCTAGCGTGACCTCGTCGGGGTGCTTCAAGGCGTCCTGCTGGGCGGTCTTCTTTAGCTTTTCTTTATACTTCTTGGCCACGGGGCTCTGGTACTTGGTGGTAGCATCAGCTTTACCATTGACGTATTGGGAACCGCCGTTTTTCGTGAAAAATTCCTTGGCGACCTGGTTACCGCCAAACTTAAAGTGTCTCAACTGGATTCTCTGCCACTGATCCAAGTTCAGCGACTTGACAAACGAGATATGGACACCCAAGTTACGGTGCACTGCTGAGCACTCTAGGCAGAGTAGAATGCCAAATGGGATCGAGGTCCAGGTGGGGTTTTTGTTGGGACAATCGAAACAGACCTGGTTGGCCGGGTGCTGTCTCAACTTGGAAAAAATCTTCTCCACCTCTTCTTTTGTGGCGAATCCGTCCGACATGATCTGGTTGGGAGTTTTTGACACTTTGGTGGTAAAAAAACACAGCGTCCCTGGTGCAAGGGTGCGAAGACGTCAGGCTTAGAAGTACACGTCAGGAGTTGACCCCGGTGATTCGGAAAAAGTGAGAATTGATTTATCATTGAGAGTAGAAGATGCTCGTGAGCTTGGATTATCTTCTTTCCTCACATGAGCTCTGGGTGGTATGGTGATGTGTTGAGACAGGACCTCTCCGGTGGCTGCGAAAGCACCACACTGGCCGAGTATCGGTGAGAAATGGTGATCCAAACGACACCTTTCGAATCCAATTTATTTGAAGTTGTATAAAATGCCTTCTTGAGTAGGTGAAATTGACACATTTTGAGTGAAATGGGTCGAATTGGTTCATTCGTGATTTGAGTGGGCTTTACCTTTAGGCCAACTCAATAGATTGCACGAGAATCATCTCAAGTGCTGGCAGTTATGTTCTATACTTTCACTTTTCAAGATTCTATCAATTGATAAAAGATGACTTTCGTGCAGTAAGTGTAGTAATATGTTGATTGCTGGGGTGTCTCAGATACGGACCAACCGGTTGATGGTGACCGATTGTTATAAAATTTGTTCAAACTCGAATTGTCAAGCATCTTGAAGCATAACTATGAGATGGGTTTCTTTTTGAGGCTTCTTGCCTTTCTTGTCGTGTGACCTAAATGATTGCTCCTTTCGAGGTCTACCACTGGCTGTGAAATATGGTGTCGAATAGTATGTACTTAGCTGATGTGTTAAGGCGTATCTGAAGCTGAAAGACAACGCAAATACATAATTTCAGCAGGAGGTCACAACAAAAACCAAAAACTTCTATTGGTTACTCCAACTTCCTTGCACTTTGTTAAGTTCGTAGTTCTCATCCGCAACACCCATTTTGCAACCATTTCGCATAAGTCTGAAAAACTACGAAATCTTCACATACCAGGAGCTCGAATCAACAAAAATACAACTTTAACTCAGACATCACCCGCTCAGTTCAGAACTAAAATTCTGAAAGTTTGACATGCCTACACTTCTTCATTACTGCCGACGTTCCGGCGCATGCATTATTTACAAAGTCGTCCTCTCCTCAGTGGAAAGGACGAGAACCTCCACGGGCAAACTCAATCACCTTCCAGCCCTCAGTCACATCGTTGTCCATCTCCTCAGGAACCCTCGTGAACACCATGGCGTACGTGCTCATCTGGATATGGTCGGGCGTACCAGCGGCCACCTCGCCGGTCTTGGCTTTTCTGTACAAGTGAACCTCCTGGGCTCTGCAGCTCACCACAATCACTGGGGTGTCGTTGGGCTGGAGGTTCTTGCAGGTGACAATGTCGACACCACGGATGTCCAAGATACGGCCGTCTGAGAACAAGCCTTGCTGGATGAACTGCTTGTTGTTGGCCTGCCACACGTTGAAAGGAGCCTCGCTCAACCAGCTCTTCAAAACCTCGGCGTCATTCTTGATGTAAGCGTCCAACAACTCAGGCACAATGTAGTTGGTCAAGGTCTTGGTGAAGTCGGTGACACGGAAGTTGGGGTCCATCATGCGGAACTGCTTGATCACCTTGGCCTGCTCGGTCTCGGAGAAGAAACCCGTCACCTTTTCGATGATGGTACGGATGAGGGCAATCAACCCGTTTTCACTGTCCTCCCACTTCTCCTTGAGGTACACGATTCCACGGCCCACAGGGTTCTTCAACTTGAACTGCTCCCATCTTTCAGACGCACTGGGTCCTCTAGCCTTGTGCTCAGTAGCCACAAGCGCACCCAGGCTGTTTTCGTTTTCCTTCACGGGCTTCCACACCTTGCCCTTCAAGAGCCTGTCTTGTAGCTCCTTCTTTCTCAATGCCTCTCTCTGCTCCTTGGTCAAGAACCCACCGTACATGTTCAGCGATCCATCGTCAATCACATCACTCACATCCTTGTACACCTGGGTCTGTCTGACAGGGTCAAAAGCCTTGTCGGCGGCATCGGCTCCGGTCTTCACCGTGAGACGAACACCTTTACCAACAGGAGACTCCCATGCTTTGTAAGCAGCTCCTCCCACAGCAGTAGCGGTCTTCTTGGCCATCTTGCCTGCTGCCGAAGAACCCTTCTGCGCTCTGTCGTAGGCCTCCTTGGCCTTTTTGAATGCATCACTCTCGGCCACACGGCCGGTCTCGTCCTGCAAAGCCTTGATGTTGTCCTTGAGCTCGCTGGACTTCTTGATTTCGGTCTTGAAGGTGTTGAAGAAGACCTCAAGGGGCAGCTTGCCCTGGTTTTGGTTGGCGGCGACGGCGGAGACAGAAAAGTGTCTGAATCCGGCACTGACGCCCGGCACGGCCATCTGCCTGTAGATCGACAGACGTAACATGGTGTATTTTGCAGGTTGTGATGGTCCTGTCTGGTGGATAAATTTTTCAGTATGGGCTTTTGTGTCGGGCACACAAGTGGCGATAGTAGAGGGAGCCCCGGGGTATGGATCAGGTTTTTTTCTTGCCTTGATTTTGCCACCGTGGGCGTTTATTGTTTTCTATGAGTGTTTTACAGATTGTGGTGTATGATCTCTGGGCTGGGGGAACCAGGGTGCCAGAGTGAGAAGTGAAGAATGCAGTGTCTAGACAACGGCAGATGACCGACTGGGAAATCAGAGTAACAAATAGAAATTGCTCTTGATCAAGCCCCAATTTGGATTTGGGTCACACCTAGAGCTGGAACAGGCCGACGTTCCGCTTCTTGAGCTTGCGAACATAGTAGGCCACCACAAGCGCCGATACAGCAACGGTGCCGTTTTGAAGCCAACGCAAGATCTTGGCTTGCAGCTTTTCTCTCCTTACAGCGTCCGAGTAGCGAATATCGCCTCTGAACGAGATCATCGTGTACATGGGGATCCATGTGAAGAGCCAGCCCAGGCCTAGCTTTCCCAAAACGTAGTCGATCTTCTTCCGCAAGAGGTAGAGCGGATCCACGACCTTGGTGGACATCTCGTAGTAGTTGTCGAGCGCCAATTTGCAGATAGCATCTAAATCCTCCTTACGGGCTGCTGTGTACTGGGAGATACTCTTGGAGAGGTTCTTCTGGTTCTTATCCAAAAGCTTCATCAAAACATGGACGTCCTCAAATCCACAGTTCATGCCCTGGCCGTAGAAAGGCACCATCGAGTGTGCAGCATCGCCAATAACAAGGGTTCTATGGTTGGGACTGCTGTAAGGATTCACAGACACCTGCATTAACAGACACCGTGGTTGGTGGAGAAAGGCGTAGCTGAGTCTTTCGGCACCTATGAGCTTAAAAGCATCGGGAAACTGTTTCTTGAAGAAAGCCAAAAACAGGTCCGCATTGTGCTTAAACAGCTCCATGACCGACCAAGGACTGAAGAATGTCAGTGTAAACAGCCCGTCCTCGTTGGGCAAGGCAATCAACATGAAGTCCTTCCTGGGCCAGATATGAAGATGATTAGGGTCAATGGCAAAACGAGATGGGTGGTTTGAAGCTGCACCAGCCACCTTAGGAATGGAGAGTTCCAAGTATTGCATGTCGATGTACTGCTGGGAGATATCCATTCTCATGCCCTTTTGCATCTGGTAACGAAACTGGGAATGGGCTCCGTCAGCGCCAATCACATAGTCAAACTTGACCTTCTTATCAAAGCCGTCTTTCGCAGCCAATTGCAATTCAGGCTGTTCGCCATTGACCAACGCCATAAGCTTATGTTCAAAGAACACCTTAACACGGACCTTGTTGAGCTCCTGCAAAAGCACCTTGTTCAAGAAAAGTCGGTCGATCGAGTTGATGCTCTCCCCAAAGAGACCGTATACCTGGCTCTCTTGCTTCTTTCCGGAAATATCATGGATCATACGGCCCTTCATGGGAATCACATGTTTAAGCACTCTGTCGGCAATCTCCTTGTCCACATAACGCATAGCCCTGATACCTCTATCGCTCACGGCTAAGTTGATAGATCTCAAAGAGGTCCTGGAGTCCTCCTTTCTAGGATCTGGTCTTAATTCAAAGATTGTAACATCAAAGCCTTTGGCATTGAGAGCCAATCCTGCAAGACAGCCCACCAAGCCAGCACCAACGATTCCGACAGAAGGCATGTGGGTGTATATTGAGTAGTTGCTTTAAAGAAGCAGAAAGTGCTGATGTCTTCTGTGCCGGTCGTCACAGATCAGAGGAGGTGACACTTTTGGAAAAGTGGTGATTTGATCGTGGTTTTCATCTTCTTTTATGAATTGGAATGGTCGTTGTATATGGATTAATTGATACGATCTTTTGGGATTTTTCAAGGGGTCACCTAACAATGTGGTGCACCTCTTTTTGGTGTCTCAGGTGAGACTGATTACAGTATGAGCATGCATTGCTAGTGACAATTCTACTGAGGCAAAGTACATGCCGATTATCTGATTTTTTTGACTTCGGAAGTCCCGTTTATCTCTTGATCCCTATTAGTTTGCCTGCTTGGCCGGTTCAGGTGGGGTGGGTTCTGCCGCAATGGCAGCTGCCTCAGCTGCTTCAGCCACTTTGTGCTCCTTCTCCACCGACGTCTTCTTACTCGCCTCCTCGATCACCTTCTCCTCTTGCTTCTCCAACGGACCAACAGCATTGCCAAGCTTGATCCTCTTGGCGGCTAACTGTCTCTCAAGAGTAGCAATCTGCTCCACCAACTCATGATTCTGGCGAGAGATGTCCTCGTTGGCCTTGATTGTGTTATGAAGATTTTCTGTCATTGTCAAGTGAGCATACTTCTCTTGCAACTCTCTCGTCCTATGTTGTAGCTCTTCGCGTCTGTGCTTGGCCTCACGAAGCTGAGACGTGTAGTCGGTCTCTTGACCAGAGATCTCGTCCTGGGTCTTCTTGAGGCTGTCGATCTTGGATCTCATTTCCTTGATCTTGAATTTGAGATCGTCATTTGCCTCTTTAAGATTCGAGAGCTCGTTGTAGTTGCCGCTCATGGCATTGGCGCTCATTAAATGGAACTCATTCTCGAACTTGATCAACAGTGGTTCCACCTGTAACGCATGTGCGACAGTCTCTTCGCTTAGTCCCTTGACGAGATCCTCGAAAAAGAAGTCGCTTAGCTCGTCGCCTGAGAGTTTCTGTATAGTGGCCTCCTGTTCTTGGAAAAGGGCGCCGATCAAACGGTGGTAGAAATCATAACCCTCGAATAACCAGAAGTCGAAGATCTTGGCGAGAAGTTCTTGGTCCTGTAAAACATCAAAGATGTTGTGGAGAAGACTTTTATAGACCTCAGTCAAGTCAATGCCTTGATGTGAGATGTGCTTGAAACACTCAGGAACCAATTCCTCCAAGGTACGGCTCAACTTATAGTAGAATTCATCTCTGTGAAGACGGCTGTTTAAAGAGTTGAACTTGAACAAAAGTGCCAAGATCTCCTGCTTGCTCAAACCTGGAATAGCAGCCACCACGGGGGCGATTCTGAGGATGAAGTTGGTGGGAACCAGCTCGTTGGACGCGTCAGACAGCACTTCTCTAGCACAGAAGGTGAAGACCAGCAAAAGCTCCTTCAAGTCTTCGCTTACATTCTCGCTGTCCAACAAAGCTTGATCCTCATTCAGAAGCGACAGCTTAGCCCGCTTGGCAAGACTCGTGTAGCTTGTTTTATCAATGTGAGTTTTGACCTGCGCCGTCTTCAAGTACACAACACCACGAAGCTGCTTGGGAATACCATCCAAGATTGCACTCTCCACAGTCTTCACTTTTCCGCTTCTGATGTAGTCGTTGTTCGTATCTTCCGTTATTCCGGGCCAGATAGAAGGATCTGAGGTGTCCACTCTGGACTTGAGCAGTACAGACACACTGGAAAATACATCAGTGTGCATATTCATGCCGGGTGACCCTAAAAGCTCAGTCTGTCTGATGAAAAGAATAGTAGCAGTTGGAGAGGTGGCATTGTAGATAGGATTCATTACCGGCTTGTCCTCAGGGCCTGGAGGAGGCGGTGGACTGGCGGGAGCAGGAGGCACTTCATTGAGCTCTTCCAGAGAGTTCAATTGGGCTGGAGCGTTCTTCACGTCCGTGGATTCCGCTGCGTTGTCTGCCATTGAAGTCACAGAAGAAAGTATATAGATCCTGGTAACGGTGAGTAGGTTACTTCACGGTACAGTATGTACAGGAAAACCACCCCATTTAACTCTAGACGCTCTTGTCTGCACGACGGCTGGAATCGGATCTTGCATCCAAACGTCTGCGTTTTGGTCCAAGGGCCTTTCTAGACGAGAAAAACAGTAAAAAATCCTCGCCCAGTTTTCCTTTACCACTATTGGCCTGCCCATTCAACTCGTTTCGGGAGTTCAATGCCTTCCTAGATGCAGGCGAGCTTTTCGGGGAGCTACTCTTGTAGGACGACTCTGGGTTGGATACAATTCTCCATTTGTCGTCGAGAATTTCAAGATCACTCCCATCGCTTCTCAGCAGCTTTTGCTTGATGTCTTCAAGTTCAGGGTCAGAATAGGAGGGTTATCACTGTTGATGCGTAGATCTCCCACACTGCGATTGAGCTCTCCGTTACTGTCATCAGCATCTTGGATAACGAAAGGCTCCTCCATTGGAGCCGCCGGCTCTTTGAAAGTCTCTTTCAATCCACTAATAAGAAGCTCCGATTGCATGTATTCTGTGCTTGGGTCAAAAAAGTTGAACTTGTTCACGAACTCTTGGATCGCGAGCTGCTTCTCTGGACCGTACTGACGATTGTGGTCACGGAAGAACAGGTTCAAAAAGTCCACTGTGTGAGATTTGACCTTGAGGCGGAGCAAAAGCCGTCTGATTTGAGGATGCTCGATTTGCAAAAACAGGCCAGAAGTAGGCTCTTTCTTGGATGTGAAGACCAGATTTTGGTTGGCTCTGGGATCAAGTGTCCGTACTGGAGGAGACCTTTGCTTTTTAGGAGCAGCATCGTCCAGGTCCCTTCTGCCAAAACTTGCTCTGTTGATGGTGACTGGTGCAGTCTCTTTTGTCTTTTCCTTATTCTCAGAGGCCTGCTTCTTGGATGATGTGAGAAGGGTGTCAAAAATGCTCGTTTGGCCTTTCTCTGGCTCTTTTTCCTTCTTCTTTTCGACCTTGTCACAACTTACTAACTTCGGTGGTTCTTGCTTTTGCGCATCGGAGATAGATTCCAGTGATGGGTCTGCTGTAGATTCAGCGGGTTCTGGAGCAGGTTCAGGTGCGGTATCTGGCTTCGAAGAGAAGTAAGAGATGAGCTCGATTTCATCGTCCGACTCATCCTCCTCCTTGCATGATCCACTATTGCTCTCATCAGGCGGTTGTTTCAGATGAAGCTCCAAGAGTAAATCGATAAGCTTCTTGCGCATCAACAACCGTTCACCGATGTTGAAGTATCCTCTTGAGTTCTTTGGCATCTTCCTCCACATTTTTTCGCATACCACAGGCTCACTGAGCCACTTACCGACGTTGCAAATGACATGGATACCGCAGTCATTAAAGTTGCGCTGTTGAGGTACTCTAGCGTTTGTGAATTTGATCATGTCAGCAGGGATGGGAACGCCGTAGGTGTCTTGGGCGTATTGGTCGATGATTTTCCTGAGAGGTTCCTCGATATTAGGATGGCGATGGCGGAGGGAGTCAAAGACAAAAACCTCTGACACAGGGTCGGGCTTCTTAGGAGACTCGTCTGCAGATGGTCCTCTATTTGATCTGTCTTCTTCCTGCTCCTTCTTCTCTGCTATTTGGCGACGCTTTGCAGCTCGTAAAAGCTTAGGGAGATCCTTGATTATGCAACAGTACCAATGCAAATGCTCGTTTATGGGGATGATCACGGACTGGTATGACATGAGGTCAACCTTGCTTAGCCAACGCTGGATATTGGCGTAGTAGTCTGGAGGTCCCTCCAGGTCCTCAGGTTTGGACATGAGCTTGGTGAAGAAGAAGGAGTTGAACGCGTAAACCTCATCTTCTCTGACCAGCTTGAGCTCGGAGACAGCCTTGTCTATCTCGTAGGCGATGAAAAAGTCTATAAGTGTGTCGTTAATCCAGTCATTATTGTATAGCGTTTTGAAGTCGTTGTAGGCGATGGCAAACTTCTTTCCATTTGCTAAAGCATGCTTGAGAGGTGGGTCGAACGGAGCTGGTACCTCTTGCTCCTTGGGCTCATCATCCTCTCCTTCTATTAGCAATTCTCCGTTGTCACCCATAGAGACGGCCTTAAACTCTGAATCTTGCAGCGCAGATCGCGTTGCTGACCGAGTGGCCCTGCCGTCGAGTCTCTTACTAGGGGCCGGTAGGCTCGGTAGGCCGCTTTTAAGTACCAGGTCTGGAGATGACCTACCAGTGGGAGGTTGCGTTTCGCTTTCGGAACTTTCATTATGGTCAGACTCCACACGAACGAGCGTCTGTGGGTCTTTGTTGAGCAGCTCTCTCAGCTTTAAGATCTTGGAATAAATATGGTCAATGTTGTCTACTCTGGAGACAACACAATCGGGACCCCAGCGGGCCTCGTTCTGGTGGAAGAATCGTAGAAGATGTTCGTCGTCCCGTGGCTCGTACCTGACCATGATCTGGCCAAAGCGTTTGTGCAAAATGATCAAGAAGCAGTCCATCAGAGGGCTGAACAAGATCTTGTCGATGGTGTTCCTCGGAACGGCCATCTTGTCCACGAATGCGTTGTCGTAGCAGAAGAACAAATGATCTTTGTTTCGAGAAATCCGGAACTCAAGCGCCCGGGTCGAGCTCTTAATGCTGGTGTCGTTGTACTGAACAGACTTGATGTTCCAGGTATGCAAAGGCTTGTCGTTGAGTCCGTTCTCAACAATGGAAAGGGGCAAGAAGAAACAGCTTTTCATTTCATTCAGGCGCTGCTTGGTGTCCAAGGAATTCGGGCTGACCACACATATCGTGCCTCTGTTAATGGTTGTTTCGTCTGGAATGCCTATTTTCTTCACCTTCGGCAGAAGTAGGTTTTTCGGCTGCACGCCCAGCAGAACACGTTTTCGCAACAGCGAGAACTCCTTCCGTAGCAGCATTGTGGGTGCTGCGGCGTGGTATGGAGGAGGTTTTTGAAGAAAGCAGATGTGATCCAGGGAAAATAAGCAGTAGTGGGAGGCCCTGCAGGACCAGGCAACATCACCAAGCAGAAAACGGTGGAGGTGGATAAGGAGGCAGGGGTTTTTGGGGGCGATTCTTGGGAAGTCTGAATTAGATATACGTTGACGGAATTTTGTGTGTTTCGATGTTTGGGGAGGTTTGTGGTTTGTGTTTCTGGAAGCATGGGTGCGGGTCAGTCAATGTGTGGTTTCATGCAAGGTGGGGATCAAGGGGAGACTAATATTGAACATATATAATGAGATTCGAGGGATCAGTATGAAAAACTGAAAAGGTAGTTTTGTTGTGTGTGTGGCCCATTTGGGGATACAGATGTGGAGATGGTGGCTGCGAAAGGAGATAAGCTTTGCCTATATGCTTCGCATGTTATTGATCTCTTGATTGGGAATAGTGGGTGGTTACTTTTTGGAGTTTTTACAGACCGTATTATTTAATAATTTGTTTATCAAAGTAGGAGAATTGGTCGGTTGGATTGTGGGGGTAACATCCTCCACTCTTAGGTCCTCATGTGCGTAGAGAGACTGTGAAAGGTGGAGTGAAGAATCTGTTGGATGAGTGAGCAAAGTTCAAAATTTTCAGTTTTGTGAAGCTAAATAAGAATTGGATTGAGCTTCCAATTGCTACTCCGTGCCTCTATCTCGATGTGACTAGTAAATCAATCTCACAATGAATGATCAACGAACTACGAACAAACCAGTATATTTAAGTGAAAGTCATTCTTCGCTTCAATTCAATGAGGGAGTCCAGCATCTACTAAATTACCCGAAATCAAGTCTAGAAAAATCAGTCCAGATCTGTCAAAGCCATTGTCTATTGTCTTTGGCTGCGAAATGTTGTAGAATCATTGGCCAACAATAGAACTAAGTACATGGGGCACCAAGAGCGAGATTATATCACATTTGTATGCCAATAGCTAGCCACAGCGATTTGAGTTTTAAATTAAAAAAGAAGGTCCTTTTCCCGTTTTTGTCTCCTTCGATACATGCTCCTACTGTATGCTCACCACCTTGCCAGTGACTGGTTAAGCAATTGTGACACCCACAAAACGCCACCATGAATCGAACTTCATCACAATACTCCTATACCTCGTCATAATCAGTCCAACACTCGAATTATCCAATCAATGGCCTTGGCGACCCAAAATCGTGGCAGTTTCAAATCCTACCACGTGACCTCGCCTGGTACTCAATTCCACTCATTCATACTACCCCACCATTATGTCCATACTTAGAAGATTCACCAGACTCACTGCTCCCGTGCTTGCCTTCGGTGCCGGGCTTGCATTGTTTCCTGCGGAATGGCGAAAATCCAAATTCCAGCCCGCCAAGTTAACCCATTTCAATAAGGATGCCTTGGACAAGATCTCCAAATCAGACCTCTTCCAACAGCTAAAAAACGATCCAAACTACAAAATGTACTACAGCAGTGAAAGCTTTCCTCAGCAGCATCACAAGAACTTTGTCAGCAGGGGTATGCTTTTCGGACCTGACCTTTTCGAGGTTGACCCAGTCGTCTTCTTGAACGAGTCATCAGGTGAACTCACAGCGTTCTACCATTTGGGTAAAGAACTCGTAAGTGGGGACGGCATGCTCCACAATGGCATCACGTCTACCATTTTAGACGAGGGGCTCTGTGCCTGTGGATTCTCGAAGCTTCCGTCGAAGAAAGGCGTCACGGCTAATCTCTCCATAGACTTCAAGAATCAAGCGCAGCCACAGAGCACTGTGGTGTTGCGGGCACGCGTCGAGGAGGCTAAAGGCAGGAAGGTTGTGATTAAAGGCCACCTTCTGGTGTTCCCAACCAAGATTGGGGAAAGGCCGATGGAGATAGCCTCGGCAAAATGTGTTTTAGTAGAGCCTCGATGGTTCAAGTACTTTAGGTGGCTACAAATTTGAGGCGGTAGCAAGAGTTTTGAAAAAACATGTGCCTCGAGAGGTGCATTTGCCACAATTGGGGTTCCTGAAATGGTTCCCAAACAAGGCATTTGCGATTCACATGTTCCAAATTAGGCACGGGCCAGGGCCGATTGCTGACACGTATTGTTTACGAAAGGACTCTATAGATGCGTGCAGGGCCTTAGCCGGAAAATTGTTGCTTGGTTGTTTTCAAATGATGTTGCTGCTCTTGCTACCAACACGACAATTGAGGGATTCGAACTTCACCAGGTCAATTGAACCAAAGGTTCCCACAACTGCAAAGGGGTAATTCAATTGGTCCAGCAGCGCCCTGGTGACGCAAAAAATGACCTAGCAAGCGGTCCGCTATTGCTTGCTAAGTGCGTGGAAGTCACTCATCATGTTCAATAGAGCACCCTGCACAAGCACAGTGGGCTAAATGGTTGCTAAAGTAAAAATCGCAAGGTCCTTCCAGGGAATATAAATAAGGCCGTGGTTTCGTCGATTCTTTTTCCTCATCCAACTCAATCAATTAATCATGTCTGACACTGGCCGCAAAGATATCTCCGACAAAATTTCCTCCGCTGTGAAGCCTGACTCCCAGAAGTCCACCACTGAGTTGGCCAAGGACAAGGTCACCGACACTGTTGACAACACTGTTGGCGATAACTCTAGATCCGGCGACAAGTCCTTCATTCAGCAGGCCTCTGACGCTGTCTTCGGCGAGAAGAAGGAGTAAGTTCTGATTGACTCAGATCCAGCTTTTTAGCAATACAATACTTCTATAAATTTGAAACTGTAGGAACCAGTAATTTTCGAATTGCAAAGACCATATGCATGCATGGCGGTACGACTGCTCGCCTAATGATTATATCGTATTATGTATCATAGAGAAGTGGCTTGAGAGATCAAGCATAACTTAGTATTTTGCAGCCATTCCTGTATACAAAGACGTTAGGAAATTAGGAGATGCCGATCATATCAAAGCTCGAGGCATTCAAGAGTAGTCAATTGCATGAAGTACCTGCTTTGCTAGTGAACTTTACATACAGCTTCATCAGATAACTCAGTAAAACTGGACTCACAGTTCGGCGTCCTGCATATATACAAACATCAACACCATACGCGTCTGGATCTCAATATTCATCCAAACCTATCCACCATGACTACTTCTACCAATCCGGCAGAACAAGCCTATCTCGATTTATGCAAGCGTATTATTGATGAAGGTGAGAAAAGACCAGACAGAACCGGTACCGGAACAAAATCACTCTTTGCCCCACCTCAGTTAAGATTCGATCTTTCAGACGACACTTTCCCACTTTTGACCACCAAAAGAGTCTTCTCCAAAGGTATCATCCATGAGTTACTCTGGTTTGTAGCCGGTTGCACTGATGCCAAGGTTCTTTCCGATAAAGGCGTCAAGATCTGGGAGGGAAATGGATCAAGAGAATTCTTGGATAAGTTGGGTCTTACTGATCGTCGTGAAGGTGACCTAGGCCCCGTGTACGGCTTCCAGTGGCGTCATTTTGGTGCTGAGTACAAGACATGTGACGATGATTACTCAGGACAAGGCTTTGATCAGCTTCAAGACGTTATTCATAAGTTAAGAACGAATCCATACGACAGAAGAATCATCATGTCCGCCTGGAACCCACCTGACTTTGCAAAGATGGCCTTGCCTCCATGCCATGTCTTCTGCCAGTTTTACGTCAATTTCCCCAGCAGTGAACCCGAGGCCAATTCCTCAAAACTGGCAAAGACCGCCAGACCCAAGCTCTCTTGTCTCCTCTACCAAAGATCCTGCGACATGGGTCTTGGTGTGCCCTTCAACATCGCCTCGTACGCTTTGTTGACCAAAATGATCGCCCATGTTGTCGACATGGATTGCGGAGAATTCATTCACACCTTGGGTGACGCTCATGTGTACTTGGATCACGTCGAAGCCTTGCAAACCCAGTTTGAGCGCGAGCCAAAACAATTCCCCAAGTTGCACATCAAAGAGTCCCGCAAGGCAGAAATCACCGAGATTGATCATTTCAAGTTTGAAGATTTTGAGATTGTGGGCTACGAGCCTCACGCCTCCATCAAGATGAAGATGAGTGTATAATATTTCACTTAGCTAACCACCCTCCTGCGCTTTGACCGCCTATTGGTCTGCGCTAAGAGGTCGTCCTGCTCGACAAAGTCAAAAACAGCATCATCATCGTCGGATTCCATGTTACCCTTGCTGGTAATGTTGGACAATGGAGCACGTCTGCGGCGTCTGGTCCTTCTAACAGGCTCCTTCTTAACTTCTTTGGGTTCCTTCGATGGCGACTTGCTTCTGGTTCGGGAATGAGGAGCTCCCAAGTCTGGAACATTCTCAATGTTCTGGCGATCTGGTGAGCTTTGTTTGACGAGAGAGCTGTTCTTCGCAAGTGGCGAAGTCAAGTTGTCGTCCAACAATTCGAACAGGTAGTCTGCGTCCTTGGTGGCCTTTTCTTTTTGGTCGTCATAAATGGTGATTTTCGTTCCCAATTCCGGTGCAAGGCGTTTCCGTAGCAGGCTTTCCTTGATCGAAAGAGCAGTAGATTCCAGCTCTGAGCTCCATGGCCTGGTATTGGGGGCGCCCCAGGGAATGCCCAAAGATTGTGATTGGACAGATGCTTGTGGTCGCGACGGAATGGTTGACAGCTTTTCTTTCTCAGGGAGATTTGCCTCCTTCCGGAGTTGTTTGATTGCTGATGCTGTCTCCTCGCATTTCTTAAGGAACGCTTCTTCAAAGTCGTTTAGTCTGTTCAAGATGGATGCTTGATCGGGTCTGGCTGTAAACTCCTCACGCAAAGCATCCATTTCCTGGACTAGCAACTCATTCCGCTGTTCTGACTGCCGAATTGTGGCTTCCATTTGCTCAACTTTCGCTCTAAGTGCCTCCAATTCTTGCTGGTTTGGATCGCCGCTATCTTCGTGCATCAGCTGCCGCCTCTCTTTTTGTCGAAAAAATTCGTTGCTTACGGACACCCTAGCCATTATATATAGTTTGTGGTATATACTTTTTCGTGACACTCGCCAGATCTCGGAAGTGTAAACACTCGCACTGCATGTTACATTCGGATGATTCCCTGCTTGCGCATTTCATGCAGTTTTATCACAACACTCTTAAAACCACCTCCTTCGTGATGAAAAGCTCCGTTCAAGCAGCCATTGAGGAGAAGAGGGAAGAGCTCCTGCAACTTAAAGTGCTCAATAAGTACACATATGATCTTGTCTTGCAGCTAGAAGAAATACAGGAGAAACTTCTGACGATGGGCGATGGTGTGGAGAGCGTCGCTCTCATTTTGTCAAACTGGCAGAACGTAATAAATTCCATCAGTCTAGCGTCCATGGGAGTCATGAAGTACTCTTCAAAAGATTATAAGGAGACACAACCCTTGCCTGAAACATTGGTGAGAATCAAGCTCGACAAAGACTCTGAAGAAACCGAAAATTAGCGCGTCACTTCTGCTTTGATGCTGTCAACCCAAAGATTAAGGGACAATTCATTGACGAGCCTGACAAGTTCAGCTTGTAAAGGCTTCTCTGTTGGATGGTTGTCCCGAAGAAGGTTGTCGAGGATGCTGTATAACTCGGTCTTGTCGTCCAAGTTTGATAAAGTATAGAACAAGACCAGCTCGTGAACGCGTGCTTTGTTGACCTCATCAGTATTTTCACTAGTGGATGTTATTTTGGCCCAGTCATCGGTCAGCGTCAAAAGGGTCAACCAAATTTTAGCGACCTGTTCACGGAACTCAGCATCGTTTCCTATGGATGAAGCGACTTTGAATGCATCGACAAATACACGTTTCAATTGCCCAGTGGGGTTCACTCCGATAAGTAACGCTATGAGCTGAGCCTTGGTGAGAACCTTCAGATCAGCAAATCTTTGGAAATAAGGCTCTAATTTTGGAAGCACGTTGTCCCGGAGCTTGGGATTGGCAAAGTTTTGTGCGAAATAGTCAAGTGTTATCAACTCTTTTTTGTTTTGCACGAACAGGGAAATTGTCTCATGGAGATGGTTTTGGATTCTCACGGCCACAAGATTGTTTTCCGCCTCGATGATGGATTCATCAAGGTCCATTGCATCCGGAGAAGCAGGCAGTTGGAGTTTAGCGGTGATTGCCGTGAGCTTCGCGAGAGAAAGACTCAATTCTCTGTTCTCTTGATTATCAGTCTCGTCCCTTGCTGCGAGTGAGTTGAGAATCTTTGATGCGTCGCCGAACTCTTGTCTCTGCAAGCTGTGAATCCAGGCGACTTGTGCAAACCTTTTTGAGTTCGATCTCAAAAATTGATCAAGATATTCATCAGCATCTTTGAAATTTAGAAGAAGACGCTGAATTTGATTTGTTTTGATGTAGTGCTCAAATAGCTTAGAAGCGAATTCATACCCGTGGGCATCAATGTATTGACGAAGCTTGTAGTCAACGATCTCACTTGAGGTGCTATCCCGTTCACTCTCCAAAATGTAAGCCAATGACGAGAAGTCATGAAATTTCTCTGCAATTGCCAGGGCTTCCTCCGTAAGACTATGTTTCAACAATGCTGAGACCCACTTCTTTCTGTTCGTACGGAACCACTTAACGTACGATTCTAGTTCTGGATCATCCGAGTCTTGCATGCTTTGAATGGCCCTGGTAGTGATGTAGTAGAATGATTCGGTGATGCTGACCAAGTCTAATCTATCTTGAGTATTGAATGACTCGAAAGCTTTATTGTAGGGGCCGAATGCTTTTTCAAAAGAGGAAGCAGCAGCTTCCATCAACTCCGATCTCAAGATCCAAAGCTTGAAAGGATTGATCTCGGGTACATCAGAAACGTATCTCGCCTCATTTTTCAACACACCCTCGTAGAGCACGCCCACAAGAATTTTAACAGCCAAACGATCGGAATGGTTGGAGCCTTGAAGAGACTTGAGAAGCTCGGCCACAAGATAGTCGACCTTTTCGGCCTCGTAGGCGAAGAATGCCCGTGCAATATCGGTGGAGTCCGTCACGTATTGCTTATCCTGAATAATGGAGATCGATTTGTCTCTCAAGAGGGCAGATTCTGCAGTCCCAGCGTCCATAAGACTCCACAAGTGTTGTGCAGCATCTAGTTTCTCTAAAGCCTGAACAATGTCTGGAACCACCACAAACCAGAAGTCTTCGAAATTATTCTGGACAAAACTCACAAGTTCTCTCAAGGCATTGGCTCGCGCCAAAAGCGAATCCCTGGTGGATGAAAAGAATGGAGGAAGGGAAGAGCTCAGCGAGTTCAATACCTCGTTCACAATGGAAGTGGTGGCTTCTTTCACAGTGTCTAACAGATAAATAGGATCGACATCAAAGTCCATGGCCTCAGACTGATGGTAGAAGATTGCTTGTTGCATGTGGGATTTGAGCAAGTATACCGGGTCAGTTGGATCCTCGATGTACTCTTTGGATTGCTGATCCTCGGGGAATCTTTCGACTCTCAAAAGTCCAAAGTTGTTGGTCATGACGATGACGGCGGGGTTAGCAGACTTTTCTTCTTTGTTCTCGTATCCGAGGCCAATAACCTCGACACCAGCCTTAAGCTTAACAACGTCCTCCCATTGTGGTCTGTAGTATGAGAATGTTGGGTTCGCTGACTTGTTCTGCTGAAGGAACGACGTGTTCATGTCTGTCATTATGATGGAGTTACCCACAGAGACAAAAGCGGTGGAGCATGGGTTTGGAATGAAAAGTCTTGGTTTGGAGTCTGTAGGTGGTACCTGAGGCAACTGGTGAGAGCCATACAAAAGCACACCGCTCTGATCAATTTTCAACGTGACCAAAAGGTAATTCTTTTCGGCGTAGCCGTTGACGGAGTTCTCAACGCCCACTAACGCCGTGTACAAGTTGTCGGCGTCAGCCACGTTCAACTTAGAAAGGCCCAAGAACCTCGTATTGATGAGAGCACCGGGAATAACACCGTCGATGCTGTTTTCAAGGTACGGAGCCAAGTTGTAATGGAGCGTACGTCTATGGTCAATGTACTGCTGGCCGTTGGACGAGTGTCTGAAAACGAACTTTTTGAAGGAGCCCTTGGCGTCCTGAACAATGATTTCCTGCTCCAGGCCATCGAAACCACCCAGTTTGATGCTAACAACCTCGTCACCGGGCTCCACAGAGCGAGAGCCAAAGAAAGAGAATAATCTGGACGCTTTCAGTGGGCCTATGAGCTCAAGCGAGGACAAGGAGGGTCTTCCATGGAGGTCTCTGAGAGTGATCAAAACGACCCTTTTCCAGTTTGTAGCCACGACTATACCAGCTGGTTCGATGTTCTCAGCAAGCGTGATAATCTCACCGTTGTTCAAGTCGACCTTGGTCTCGATCCGATCGCTGTTGATGATTCCCAAAGCTGGTGCATGCTGAACAGATTCATAAAAACGGACGGTTCCGGCGATAGTTTCAATGACAACAAGTCCAGGATCCAAACTCAGTGCGCCCAGTGGTCTCGTGAGCAATCCTAGCGTCAAGGCGTCGCTGTTTATAGGAAACTCAAACGTTATAGGTGTAGCATCCGTAGATCTGTAAGGCCAGGCGTTGATTGTCTGCGGACCAACCACAAGAGCAAATTTGGTGGCATTGTCCGTGTATCCGTTGAGCAAAACCTCGTCGTCCTCTCCATTTTCCAAAAGAGCAGGCAAAGCTGGAAGACGAGAAACACAGTACTTGTCGTTCTTTGTGAGCTCCCATCCAGAGTACGCCGTGGCATTGGCCAACGACGTCAGCAGCAAATCGCCCGATATGTCCGCAAACAGGTGCCGGACGGACGTCGGCTCCGTGGCGAACTTTCTAGGTTTGAACATGCTCAAGAGGTGTTGTTGATGGTGGTGATGAGAAGTCGCACTGTGGGCAGTACTGGAGTATGTTGGAAGGAATGGAGGGTGGGAGAAAAAAAGAGAATAGGGTGTGGAGGGGGTGTTATTTTAGGGTCAAGGAATTGGATTCTTACCTAAATGTTATCACAATTGGTTTAAGAATTTGTTGGTTGTGTTTATGGGCTGTGGGTTGTGGATATGTGAAAAATGGTGTTCACAGTTGATGGGTACCACAAAGAAGAATTCGGTATCGCAGTGGAAGTAATCCATATACGTATATTACTGATCAATGATGGGTCATCTTGGTGCACATTAGTTGGGTTGTCTACTCTGTGTTCACTAGACAGTGGCATCATAATGGCTGCGAAAAACAGCCTTGTATTTTGTAGTGAAGACTTTAGGTCGATTGAATGTGCCGCTATTGAAACACGTTGAGAAAACACTTTATTTCCTATTCTTTTCCTTTTGAATTATTCGTATTAACCTGCTTGTGACGTTTTTTGGGTACACATACCAGATCAGCCAACCCCAGACCACACTCCTGGCTGAATTTCCACTGTCTTAATAGAAATCTTTTGGTAAATATCACAGTGAATGACTATTCTCTCACAATTATCGAGCATTGTCTTCTTATTTTGTTTGTTTGAAGACAGTTTACAAATACTTCTCAATGGCCTCGGCTTTAAATTCGCTGATTACATCCTCATGGAATAGTCACCAAGTGACTCCCTCGATCTCAAACATGATTTTTACAGTTCTCTACAATACCTCCAGCTAGCACTCTTTAAAAAAGCCTCTCTAATCCTCATAGCAACCTACACATCCAAGTGTCAATGATTTTTTAATTAATGTACATATGCACCCTATGGTAAGCCAGGCATGCCATCACTGATAGCCAAAGCCTCTATACGGCTTCATGCTCTTCCTTTACTCAGCAACCTTCTGCTTCTTCTCAGGTGGCTCCTCAATGTAGTCCTCCTCGTCAAACTCGGCCTCGTCAACCTGGTCGTACCTCAGCTTAAGACCCTTCATCTTTCTCGTCTGCAACTTGCTCAAGTCCTGGTTACCAACGTGGATCTTGGCCACCTTGTCACCCATAGAATCGGTCTCAACGTTCTTCTTGAACTTGGCCTGGAGCTGCTTAGGTTTGGTGAGAGCATCCTTCTCGACCTCAGGAGCTGGAGTGACTCTACGGCCAATCTTGAAGTCGAAACGGGGGCCAATCTCGTCGACCTCGACACGTGGCAACTTCTGTCCACTTCTGTAGGACTTGAGCTTGTAAACACGGAAATGCACAAGAGGAAGCTCCAGGGAGTTGGGGTCCTCGATTTCAGCAACGGAAAGGGAAATGATGTACTGCAAACCAGCGACATCCTGAAGGTCGGTGTCATCGCCACGGTAGAAGTCCAAAAAGAGGGACTTCACCTGCTGGTACACTGGGTGGGAGTCGAAAGCTGGACCGTTGAATGTGAACATGGGCTTGAGACCAATGTTGAAAGTGAGCTTCTTGAACTCGGTGATGAACTTGTGGTTCTTTTGGATGGAGAGTTCAATCATATCGTAGACGGCGTGGTTGTAGAAACGGGTGAAAATAAGCGTGTTTGGTCTCTTCTTGTTGGAAGAGGAGAAGACCATCAAGGAGGTGTCGTTCTTCTCAGAGAAGAACTCTAGCGTGGAAGCGTCCTCAAAAGGTCTAACCTCGTTTTTCTTAGAAAAGATCTTGGCGTCTGGCTTCTTCAAAGCCATCAAGTCCACCATGGCATCGTGCAAAAACTTGTTACCGGTGGATCCTTGCACAAAAAGAGCTGTCTTCGTGTTCTCCACGAGCTTGGCCTCCTTCTGAGCCAAAGCCCTCTTGGACCTAGCGTTCTTGGGTTTTCTGAGGTTAGTATAGATTGAAAATTAGGCTGATGTGGGCACATACATTGTTCTGATCATGGTGGAGAGTTGGTGATGCTCATCGAGAAAATTGAAGTACTAGGGCGCACACGCAGGACAGATGCTTCAGGGCGGAGAGAGTGGTACAAGGATATGGGTTTAGGGCAGAAAAAGTAAAGACGTTACTTAGTTTTATTTAATGTTTGCAATTAGCTTGGCAGATACGTTTTTATTGTTTTGGACGATGTTCGGATTGTCCGTTTGAAGGTGGAGGGCTCTCCGATTGATTTGGCAGAAAGCAATGTTTTTTTTCTTTTCATTTTTACTAATTAACAGCAAATTGAGCGAAATAATCATACTCGAGATGATTCTCTTTCCTCGTGGTGAATGCCTTGCATGATGTTTCCTTTGCTCCCTTGGATATCATAATGGCTGCGAAAAGTAGTGGTGCACAAGACAAGAGTACACCCCTTCCAGCCCTAGATATACTCTTAATTAATTCTTCTACCATCTGTTAGTAAACGGGCTTCTTGATGCCGATCGTTTTTGGTATCGCTAAGCATTGGTGACATCTACAACTGTAATAGTACGCATTCACGAATATAGAGAATCACCTAATTGGCTTTGGAGTGACAACTTCTCCAGAGCAATATTCCAGCTTGTTGTTTGACTTTTTAGCCAGAGCCGAATACTAACTCTTCAATAAGTAGACTGTAGCTCAGTAGAGACATAGTCATAAGAAGGATGGACGCCGTAGCACTGAAAACAGTACTGCAAAGTACACCCAATACACTTTCTTTTGTTCAATATTTGAATCATCCTCATTGAAGAAACCCAAGAAAAGTTGACCCGTAGATGGATCTTCACTGATCGCAAACGGATCTAGCTCGTCACATTGCAAACTAAGCATATTACAAATTTCCATACTTTCGATATTTAGTCAAAACGGTTTGTCCCCTTGCCCCTCCGGAAATTGGACTGTCTCGCTTAGCTCTATTGTTCCTCACAAGTGAGACATTGTTCATGTACTCCAGAAAGTCCGAGCCGGAGCCACAAACCCAAGATTCTTGCCAAACAGCACCAATTGGGTATTTTTGGCCATTTCTTGGATTCCATCACAAAAAACCTTTTCACCAGCTTCTTCGGTAAATCTTCCCTACCGAAGATTCCATGGGACCCTGGTGGGGCTGGTTTCTCGTGAGCCGCAGCACTCTTGGCATATAAATAGGGCGGTCTGTCTGGCAGTAGCCTATACGATTTTTCTCATGGAAAGATTGAAGTTTTCAATAGCGGAGACATTATCCACATTAGGAAGGAAAATTCCAAATGTAAAGCCCAAATGTAAGCTCGATTGTGTGTGTTGTGCACCATTCAACAGGAGGGGTCCCACATGTTGATCTGTGAGCAAAAAGCGCTATTCTACACTAAATCAAATAGTTACATCCACTAACTGACCTTGGCAGAGATACTCAATGTATTAAATAAGCTTTACAAGTCCCAAGGAACGGCTAACGAGGACGTCAATAAAAATACTAAGAGTTCTTTATGATTTTCTAAGTTTGCTGGAAACGATAGAGAATTCCATCACTGATGGCTTTTCTCCTGTTTCTACCAGCCTCCAACTAAAAAGCACCTAAACTACCCCAGCACCATAAAGTACGTGATATGCTCGACCTGTGAGCTGCAGATCACATACGAGTTCCCCGAGGCGTTACCTACATGAAGCTGGAAGGTTGCATTAGAATTAGACTTTTGTTAAGAGAATGGCATTTCTTCAAAAGTTTTGCAAAATACCCCTAGTCCCTCGGAAACTGGAGTCACACCTTTACTGCCGCAGCCGTCAGAAGATCTCGCCGCACGAACCGTACTAACTCGTAAAGCCCGAAACAAAAACAAAACAAAACAAACAAAAATCAAACTTTTCAATTGACTTTCTTCAATTTAATAGAACCCACTTTTCTATCAAAAGAATCATCGTCACAGCCCCGCCTAGACCGCCGCTTCTCCACAGAACTGCACCAAGACAGCACTCATCGCAGCACCGGCAGGCTTTTTCTCCCGCGAGTTTCTTCTGCCGGGAGCTTATCTGCAGGAGATTGCGTAAGACGAGTTTCTATCAAAAAAAACCATCACCACACCAGCCCCACCGTGCCAAAGCTCCTTGCACTGTCACTAGTCGCCTTCCCTGTGCCAGTAGGACAAGTATCGCTGTACTGCATACGCGTCTGCTAGTGCCTTTTGCGCTCTGCAATCACGCTCAAAACCGTCCCCTTTCCTCATGAGCACTACCCCAAAAGACAGGGAGAGAAACAGCCCCATGAGCTCCTCCGAGGGTCTCAGTGGTTCTCTGAGTCCACGATTAGTGAGACCGACGGCGCCTCCGGTTAAGAAACAGCGCTCCTCCTCGATGAATTCCGTCGGCTCAAATCACTCCTCCCATCAGCGAAGCATGTCTATCATAAGTCTCGAGCTGCCACGGAACCTGATTATTTCGGTGGATGATAACTTTTTGAAACCGTCCCGCAACGATAGCACCGCCAGCTTGAGCTCCATGGGCGTGGCGCTGCCCAATGAGCCGGCTAAGGATAACTACATCATAACTCATAGGCACAAGCTCCGTCACAAGAACAACACCAGCGCCATAATGCTGGACGAGGACTCGGAGCTGGAGATCCAGATCGGCAAGGCCCGCTGGCGCCGCAATTCCAGCGAGAAGCGCGTGTCGTCGTTGCTGAGTGTCAAGAAGGACTACAAGTTCAAGTTTGACAAGAAGAAGTCCAAGAGCCACCTGGCCACTTCCAACCCGCAACCCAGCGTGTCGTTCACACATCCTCCTGCGGCGGCGGTCCTCGAAGATCCCGTCTCGCTGCCTCTTTCCCTCCATGAAGCATCTTTCCCCTCACTCACAAATGTTCTCCACCATCAGCATCATCAAAACCAGCACCTGCATTCCTCCCAGCATCAGAACACTAACCAGTCACCTCCACCGCCACCCCCTCACCTGCCGAGCACCCTATGGGGCCAGAACTCTCTGAAGTCACAGTCTCCAGGAAGCATAAGCCCAGACGATACTGAAATTCTGGGCCAATTGCGTACTCCAAGCAAGAAGGTCCGCAGCTCCTCTATCACTCAGTCCATGTTCTTGAAGAGGCGCATGCTTCTCCTGAAAGACCTCCAATTGGAGTTGCTCGAGCTGAATGCCTCTCCAAACTCATCTCCAAACGTCATGAGCTCCGACACGAAATTTCCCACCCCAGCACTGCCCCAGCCCCACAGACCCGGCCTGAGTATCATCGACGACAATGTCTCTCCATCACAAACCTTTAATCCACTTCGAGCTCTCCGTTCGCCATCTCCTCCACCTCAATGCTTCTTTGCAGAAGAGACCAGCACGAGGCAGCAGAACAAACTCATAACCGAGCTCAACCGAAAGTGGAACAAAGGTGTGTTTGACTCATCAGAGAAACGTCCTGAACTCAAAGATCCTTTGATGGCAGTACCAGCCCCATCAAGGAAAAGGGATCGTTCCGAGCTGGTGTCCAGTTCGGACAGCCATGCTATCTACTAATTTATTGCTTGCATCTTCTTAATGCCTTGTATTAATATACGGACCCACCTTGGGCACATCTAAAGTACCACCTCGTCATCCTTGTGCACCTTCAATTCGCTGAAGAACGGCAATTTGAGTAATTGCGAAGCACTGAGTCGCTTCTGCGGATCCATGCTGAAGCACCCGTAGAGCAACAGTAGAAGGTGCTTGAGGTCAGTGTAGCCCTCAAGCTTCTGCTTGTATTCTTCGTATTGAGCGTCAGTGGCGTCAGTTTCAAGAGTTGGTTTCAATAAAACGTGATTCTTAGGATCAAGGTATGCTAATGTGTCGTGAATGACACTGTCTGGCGGAAGACTTTCGTTTTCTTTTTCGTGGTGAAGGATTGACGACAAGAACTTGATGAGGTTGCCATTGAAGCTGGAAGAAACTGCTGATTGCAAATTAACCTCCAAGCCACAGCCGTGCAATTCGACTGCCTTTGAAAGCTTCTCTTGGCCGAATATCAAGAGAATCTCAATCAAAGCATCGATGTCGTCAGGAGAATTGAAAAGGGGAAACTTGCGGGCCAATACTGATAGGCCAATCACGCCAGCGGACCAGATATCGATCTTTGTCGTCTGGTTGGTGCACTTGAGAAGAACTTCAGGTGCTCTGAAGCCTCTAGTACCCGCTCTATTTGCCCGCCGAGGAGGACGTTGGTCTAACTTTGGATATGCTGCTTTGATGTTTAGACGCTTGGAATGCGTACGTGCAATAGACTTGTCTTTGGAAAGACAGGGACATGTGTTGGAGGATCGAGTGTTGCTCAGTGAGTACGACAGAGGCATCTTCTCTGCCAAACCGAAATCAACCAAGACTCCTTTTCCTTTGAACGGGTCGTACAAGAAGTTGGTAGGCTTCAAATCACGATGCATGATGCCCTTGCTGTGGACAAATTCAAGGCCTTGGAAGAGCTCCCACATGTACTTCTTGATTCCCTTGATGGGGATATCTCTATAGAAGTCTCTGAAGTCAGCGTGCTGGTAGTACGGAAGAATGGCCAAGACCTGGTCGTGAAGACGTAGAATGTCAAGCAATGGAGCGACATGTGAGTTTCCACTGAGCATATAAAGAAGATTGAGCTCGTTGTAGATTCTGTTTGGAGAGGATGTGACGTAGATCTGCTTCAAGGCAACCAATGGGTTCTTCTGCTTCTTGCTGCCTTTCTTGGACAGCACTTTCTGAAGCGGCGGCAGCTTCCACATCTGCGAACCTAGCAAGACAGCCCCGTTCATGGCCTCTGCTTTGTAGACTGTGGAGAATGTACCTTCACCGATTTTGTCAATGAGTCTGTACTTCTCAGCCAAAACAGGGAACGACTCCTCAAGCTTATGCATCTCCTCAAGCACCTCCAAAGTCACGTTCTCGTCGTCCTCCTCGTATCTTGACTCTTTAAGCTCCTTGCCTTCCCTGTTTTCCTTGTTTTCCCTATTTTCCTTTTTAGCCTTGCCTTCCCTCTTTTCCTTCAGCTCCTTAGACTCCCGAGCCTCCTTTGGTTTCATCAATTTCAAGTTCTCGTCGCGTATAAACGTCGCCTCCTTGCGTTCCACCCTGGGTTTCTTCTTCGATGCTCTATCATCAAAGGGATCCAGGCTCTGGCGTTTTCCGTGGATTTCTGCCAAGTTGGACGTGTTTTCACTCACTTCCTTGAGCGGCGACACGCGCTCGCGAAGTTTTTTAAACGTGGTCACGAGGCCGTCCATGGAAGAGTTGTGGTCTGAGAAGAAGTTGCTTGAGAGGTGTTTTGGTGGATCGTGTAGGATGTAAACAGCGCGTGATCTACGGCACGTGTAAGCGAACTGGCGTTTCCCAGGGGTTTTAAAAGGGGAAAAAAGGATTTTCAAGAAATTGACTCTGAAAGTTCTTTTTCAAAGAGTTTTGATTTTTTTGTTGTCCTTTGGAGCGTTTTGTGGTGGACGTCTAGGTATGTTAGACGGTGCGATTGGCTGCGAAATCGATGCAGCATACAATGGGAGATCGAGAGACAATAACGGTGTTGACTGTTTCTCGAGAATGCAGAGGATTTCAAAAGCTACTAACAAACGGAAGCTTTTGAAGTTGAAGTGGGTCAATTCCAATTATGTTAGGCGAATTGGGGACTTCAAAAAGTTCATGTATTGTGGTTGGTGTGTGATGTTATATAGGTGCCCTAAATCAATTAATTAAAATGTGATAGTTGACACGGCAGTACAGGTGAAAGCTTTTTAGATTATCTAAGTGTTGAGAGGTCCAATCAATATACAAGGGACTTTGCAGGAAGTGTTCTTTTGATGCAACTCCGCAGAACCTACCACTATTTCTACAATGAGGGAACTGTAGTGCTCAAAAGGGCCGACATAATTCCTTCTGTTCATGAACAATAAGCTGTCTTCCCTTCTCCGACAATCAAAAGATCTGCCCTTTCTCTCACGTCAATTCTCGAAAGGCATCCGACTTTTCAACGGCTGCGAAATCCATCTTCAAGCCAAACCTAAGAAACACACAGAGCTAATTTCGACAGACTAGTGTTACAATCGCCAACTTTGGCCTCAATTAAACCAACACGCCTGTTATTTTTCCAAAAACCATGCCCTTAGGGCTTTTCACTTGGGGACCACTGGCCCAATAAGCGACGACATTGTCGCGGTGTCGCGGGCTCTCAAGTAAAAAAAAATCTCCATCACCAAAGAACAACCATGTTTTCTGCACCAAACCTCCGTGTGGTTCGGGTCCAGGCGGCTCGTTCCTTTAAAAAGAGAGCAGATTACCTCACGGTTCCCGTGGACATCCCCAAAAAACACCCAAAGTCCCACGATGGTCCTTTGAAGCGTCAGCTCAAAGGTTTCCTCGGACCCAGAAACATCAGAGGTGAATACCACACCAACAAGTACTGTTACCCCCCACAGAATCACCAGCCACTGTATATCGACGAGAGAAACTCCCCTCGAGTGACGCCGGGTGCTGTGCTGCAAGAAAGACCTCCATCCAGAGACCTTTCCAGTCAGCCTTTCCCAGCTAACAAATACACCCAAACGGCACAGGTGATTCTGGACGACTTGAAACAAACGATATTTTCGGAGGTGGAGGAGAAGGGACGCAACGTCCAGGAGATCGCCCATAAATACGGCATTCGTCTTCCTCGTGTGGAAGCATTGGTGAAACTACAGCGCATTGAGAGACAGTGGAAAGCAGAGGTATGTACATTTGGATTCCAAATGATGAGATTAGCTTTTAAAAAATTTTCGATTAGTCTTGAAGACCCATCCGTGGTTAGAAATTTGCTCCTGAAGGAACTTTCAAAGAATCATACTAACAATAATCAGAACAAAATCAACAAGGACCTTGAAAAATACGCCAAGGTGATGCACAAGATGTTCCCCTTGTTTTACCCACCCAAACACAAGGACAACTTGACGGAAATCCCCACTCCCGGCAAGACCTTGCACCAGCGTTTTGTCACCATCTCTGAATCTGAGCCTTTTGGCCCTGTAGACGCTGCTAAGATTTTTGGTCTTGAGCCCGCCCAAGAGACGCTTAACGCCTTGTCGGAGTTTGAAAACGTGAGCGATTCTCCCAAAGTCAGACACAACGACGTTGTGGTTGGAGTCCAGAAGGATGGCGACGACGCCCAGTTCCGTTTCACCAAAGCCACTTCTGGCAATGTCGGTTTCCGTTACGGTGCATCCCGCAGAGACAAGAAGAGAGATCGTGCCGTGGGCTTTGACAAGCTTGGCCGCATGGTGTACACCGTATAGACTTGTAAATATTACGCATTGATGAGGAGGCTGTAGAGCCGAAGATAGGATTAAGGAGAAGGTGAAAGCACCGCAACGGAAGCACAAAAGGCACCGTTATTTGCGCTTATGGGCCTTGCCCCTCACCCGGAAACAAAAATGCCTAAAATGCCGATTCGGGTTTAGCGTCTTGTATGTTCCTTTCGTTGCACATAATTCTTGACTAAAGCATGCGAGCCCTCACAACGGTTGCAAAAAAAAACTAACCGACCCACTGTCGATCCAAAAGAGGCTTAACCTGTCTTCTTCAGATCAAGCGACAGATTTTGCCTTTATCCCCACGTTCCCGAAGGTCTCGCCAAAAAAATCCCATGTCCCTGAACCCTAAGTCCACTCCCGCCGGTACATCAATGAAGAGTGCCAGAGTACATCAATGAAGTTGCAAAGCTGACAATCGGACATTGGTTGCTGGCGCCCGTGGCACCGGTGGGACGCCACAATGAGATAATGAAATTTGGAAAACAAGGACAATGGCGCTGTCTACACAATCAGAGGTTTGTCTGCAGCGACCAGAGTGCCCTATGAGAGGTGAAAAGTTGGAAAAGACCGTGTGTGATAATTGGCGGGCTGGTATAAAGCACTGGCTGGCTTCTTGGAAAGGGGGTCCAGCACCATGAAGTTCGATTTTTCTCTTTTAGCTTTCGCCAGCTTTGCTGCTGCTGCTGTGGTTCCATTGCAGGACTCTCAAGAGCTTGTTCAGCGTGATGATAAAGACCCGCCTGCCAAATTTGTTCAGAGCCCTGCGCCGTTGCTCAAGACAACCAATGCCTTGAAAAACAGGTATATTGTTGTCTACAAGGACGACGCTCTGGAGGACTTCAAAACCAGCTTTGGTGACTGGATCACTCTGACGCTTCTTGCCAAAAGAGACGGTTCTGCTGACAAACTCCGCTCTTTCGGACTTGGTGACCTCAGCGGTTACGTTGGTCTTTTTGACGACGACATCTTGGAATCCGTCCGGAATAGCGCTGCCGTGAAGTATGTGGAAGAGGATGCTGAGGTTTCTGTTGAAGCCATCGCCACACAGAAAAACGCCGAGTACGGCCTCGTGAGAGTAAGCCACCGCCATAACGCCAATAACGGAAACTACTTCCATAATGACGAGGCCGGCAAAGGTGTCACTGCGTATGTGGTGGATTCTGGAATCATGTACGACGATCCCGAGTTCGAGGGCAGAGCTTCTTTTGGTAAGCTGGTGGCCCAGCCAGACGAGAAATACGATACTTTGGGCCACGGCACCCATGTTGCCGGCACCATTGGGTCCAAGACGTATGGTGTGGCTAAAAAGGTGGATCTTGTTTCTGTGAGTGTGTTCAACACCAACGGCAGAGCCAGCATTTCCGACATTTTGACTGCGTTTGACTGGGTCGTCAAGGACCACGACAAACGAAAGGGCAAGAAGGGATTCAGGGGATCCACTCTCAACATGTCCATTGGCGGTGTTTTGTCTCAGGTTTGGACTGACGGTATCAATGCTGTGGTGAATGTTGGAATCCATGCTGTTGTCTCTGCTGGAAACGAACAACAGGATGCTTGTGATTTTAGTCCTGGTGCTTCGGACGCCATCACTGCTGGTGGCACCGACGTCAACGATGACAGGTATGGAGGTTCCAACTACGGAAAGTGTGTGGATATCAACGCTCCTGCTGTGGACGTTGGATCTGTCGGATGGAAGGAAACGCCTGACTACAAAACAGGGACGTCGATGGCTTCTCCCCATGTTTGTGGTGTTGTTTCCTACCTTTTGTCGTTGTTCCCTGGTCAAGGTTCGGAGTTTGCCTCCACCATAAAGCCTACTGACTTCAAGAAGTTGGTGGCGGACTTTGGCACGAAGGACAAGATTTCGAATCTCAAGAGCGACACTCCCAACGTGATTGCCTACCAGGGTGGTAAGAACCCACTTGCGTTTTGGGTCTGATGGCGTTTGATGGATGTGCTATGATAACGATTATGCCTTGTGTTTTCTGGCCGTTGTGGCCGATATGTTTATTCCGTTCACTAGACCGTACGGTCTGTACTATGAGCCGCTGTGCTTTAAAATGTACGCTTTTTTTGTTCGTTGTTGTTGTAGGTGTTGAAGAGAGGAGTAAGGACATTGTGGACAGAGACGATTATTGTAGTAAACATGGAAAGTCATCTTTATGGTTTAAATGTGTTTAGAGGCAACAAATGCAGCTTACTAGATGTTAAGAAGGGTAATTGTCTGGTGTTAATTGACATGGCATCTCGTTTGCAGCCACTTCTTTGGTTGATTCAAGGTGGACAAAAGGCGACAAAGAAGTAGCTGAACGAACGAGCTTCTTTTAAGAATTTCCACTGTCTTTTTGGAGCAGCTTCTTCCAGTAAAAATACCTTTGCTACGAATTCTTGTGATTTTAGGTGTTCTACGAAGACATTCGGTACGGTTACTACACCTTTGCCTAGCATTCGAAGTCATAATTTTTTTCTTTTTTTGTTTCATCTGATTAAATGGAAAACCCTATTTAATTTTACATAGAAAAAACCACCCTATCAGCTTCCAGACTAGCACCACTTGACCACACCTGTGAACTAAGTCGTCCCCCTGTGTCGCCACTAGGTCCTAGCCCGCCACTAGGTCCTAGCCCGCCATTAGTCTCTACCAAAAGCCTACACAGTCAGAGACAGAAAAAACTTTCGAAATCTTCAACTTTTTGATTCTCCAAATTTTTCAACCAACTCAGTTATTGCTTTTGGTCTAGTTCATCAATCTTTGCAACATTGGCCGATGGCTGCGAAAAGTGCAAATTTCACCAACTACGCCTGTTTCATTTATCTCAAAAAGAATAAACTTCAACTACACAAACGACTATCAATTTCAAAATAAACACACCCAAGAAGCCTAATATCGAATTGACCCAATAAAAATAATACACTGCATGCCCTGCCCATCCACTACATCACTGCAGTTCTAGACCCTACCAACCCAGCCTTCACGAGCCCATCAATTCAACCAACTCACCTCCTCTTATTCCATAAAAATCACGATTCATTTCCACCCTTCTATTTCCCATTTTGTTTTTTTCAGGTCCGAATTCGCCGTGCCCTTGGTTCCTACCTAGACCGTGCCCGCACCCATACACCTGTCTTCTCACCATTTCTGACACGTCCGAAAACATAAACCTCATCCTCATGTTGGCTCGTGTCGTTGCCCTCGTGGCATTCATCCAGTTGATCGCTGCTTCAGCGTTGACTTTCAACCTTCCTGCTAAGGAGAAGGCGTGTTTTTACATTTTCACCCTGCAGCCACGTACCCAGGTCAGCTACTACTTTGCAGTCCAGCTGGGCGGTGATTTCGATGTGGACTACATGATCAAGAGCCCTACTGGCAGAGTTGTCTACCAGGACACCAAGCAGAGACAGGGCAACTTTGTGTTTGACGCCGAGACCGTTGGTGAGTACGAGTTCTGCTTCCTGAACGAGATGTCCACTTTTGCTGAAAAAGTGGTGGACTTTGAGATCAAGCACGACAGCGCCAACCAGAATCAGTACAAAGCGCTGATGCCAGAGCCCAGCAATCAAAAGCCCCAGAGGCACGTGGAGGGCATGAAGAGGACCGCTGACGAGATCGACAGACAGTTGGACGAGCTCAAGTACGCCTTGCAGTACTACAAGACGAGAAACAACAGAAACCAGGCCACCGTGCGCTCCACGGAATCCAGAATCTACTACTTCTCCATCTTGGAGGTGCTTCTCATGGTCGGAATGGCCGTCTTGCAGATCTCCATCGTCCAGTACTTCTTCAAGGGCTCCAGAAAGCAGCTCGTGTAGATACCAGCACATAATACATATCATCTTCGCTTCAAGTGTAGGGCACAAGTGCAATATTCTACTGACTCCTTGATACGGTCTACAATTCTTTACCTTCTCATCTATTATACATAAGTGACCCGTTCCCTACTGGCCAATCGGACAGTTTCTCAAGTAGTCCACCTTGTTCTTCAACACACGGACAGACTTGAGGAAGATTTCCGTAGGCGCCATGGCACCTGTGGATTCCACGTTGAAAATGAAATGGTCCCTCTTACGGCCCAACTTCACCTTCGATGCTAGATCGTCGTGTCTCAACACCTCTCTAGACACAGTATCTTTTCTGGCGTCCTTGACGAATGCCCTGTTGTTGTCGTCGATGCCAATCACACCAGAGGGGAAGCACTTCTGGAACTTTTTAGCCAAAGGACCCTCAATGGGCTCTTTGATGTCGATGGTGGGCATCAAGCGGTACGATGCCGTGGAAACGGGTGAGAACTTGGCGTGGTCACTTCCAACACCCAAAATGCAATGAACTCTCAAGGAGATCTCCTGGCCTGGTCTCAACTTGGCGAGCAAGATGTCTGGATCACATGGCTGGACAGGATTATTTTTGAAAATGTCGCCTTGACGGCCCTGGGGCTCGAATTTAAGGTCACGGGCGTACACGTTCAGGTTTCTGTAAAGAACGTTGGGGTCCGTGGCATCAGCTGGAGCATTAGGATTGCGTGTGCAGCTGATGTCGAGGGACATGACGATGGTGTTTGTGTCGTTAAAGCGCTCCTTCTCGTCGACAGAGGGGTCGAGCCAGACCAACACATCGGGGTCGACGTCCAATGGGATAAGACCGATTCTGTGTGCGAGCACCTCGTCCTGGATAACTGATGTGTTGTTGAAGACGTAGACTGTTTCGGCAGCAACAGAAGGAACCTCCGAGATCATGATACGACGGAACGCATTGGCAATCGAGGTGTCGATGTTGATCAAGTCGAAGTTAGCGGTTCTGCCTGCGATATATGAGATGTCAATGTCGAACTTGGACTTGAATTTCTCCATGTCCCAGGCATGGTCCTCGTTGGCCAGGTGGCCAGGGAAGTCAGTGGACGTGGTGTTCGTGACACGGTTGTACTCGATGCCCACGATGTTCGACATTGTCTGGTTGGTTGTGATGAGATGGATTTTTTCCGTAGTATGCTCATCTTCTTCGGTGGTGCACGGGTGCGACCATGGAGACCCATTTATCGTCTGGCACCATCATGTCAGAAAGTAGGGATGCCAATAAAGTAAGTAGTCAATATTATTGATTCGAAATTATGCTGCTTTGAATCTTTGGATTTCAGTGTGATTGGAAGTATAAAGTGTGTGCAGCATTGGGTAGTCCGGATAGCCTCTGCTGACTCTGTGGGCAGAGAACCGCTGCAAACAATCATTATAGCGGACCAGAAGTCTAGAATGACACGAAAGGGGCTCTTTCTTACCAAGAAGCTTCCAGTGCAACTTAACTTAACCGGTCCTTGGACTCGTCCTAAGACACTCATTTTAGCAAGACACACTGATGGCTGATCTTGGCTAAAGCCCCGAACAGAATTCGGTATCATAACTCCTTTCCCTCTTCAACATCTCTTCCTCTTCAATCGCATCACACCCCGGTTGCTCCCCTCCTCTCGTTATCGTAAAGTCGTTCATTCGTTATCATCCTGCTCACGCCAAAAGCTGGGAAAGCAGTACGTTGGGACGCGGCTGGGCTTCGTCTCCGCCCAACAGTTGCATCTCCCAGAGCAGCGTGGGTCCGGAATCCACATACAGCAACGTATCCATGATGCCCTGGAAAAGGTCCACGACTATAAGCGACACGTTCCCGTTGTAGCCGTCGGCTTCGATCTCCAGTCTGCACAGCGTGTCCTCTTCACTCATCAGCAACGGCGTGGTCTTCAAGACCTCCGAATCGTCAGTGCAGCACATAAGACTGTAGTAGACTAGCTGGATGAATAGGAGAAGCAAGTCTAGCATAAGGACAGCGAGCTTGCTTTTCGGCAGCTTCTCGCCAATGAACTGAACGGTAAGACCACCGTAGAGGTAGCCGTCCTCCAGCTCGGCAGGTTCAAGGAGAATGTGTTTGATGAAACAAAGGAAGTTGATTGCAAACACACTGATGAGGATGAAACGACGCATTCTCTTTTTAGCAGCATCGCTGACGGTGATGGTAGGCGACGGCGTGGGATACGGATTCAGGATACAGTAATGGAAAAACGCCTTTAGTGCAGCTAGGAACATCAGGATATCTCTTAGGTATATGAGGCCGATAACGACATAGCCTGTGCCGTCCATGAGCTGGCGTAGGTTGCCGAGGAAATGCTTTTTTCGTCTATATAGAACCGAGGCGTTATTGGCAACGGTCTCCTCCACAGAAGGGTACTGCTGGGTCAGAAAGTCCATCTTGGTGGGTAGGAAGGTAGTGGCTCGATTATCAACACTTTTTTGTGCGCGCCTTCTACTGGGACTTTTTCGTCTTGATGCTGCGAATGAGGTCTCCTCCCAAAAGCTTGATCTGATCGAGAATCGACTCCTTGTTGAGACTGACCTCTTCCTTGGACTCGGGCTTCACGTCCATGCCCAAACTCACACGGAACTTTTTCGATGTCGTGGGGAGGAAAACTCCACAGACGACATTGTCCTCGTAGAGTCCCACACACTTTCTTCTGGAGAAAAGCACCACATTGCCGAAGGCCTTGTTGAGCTCGTCCACGAGGGCGGCACCCAAGTCGTAGCGTGACGTGATGTCGTCGGGGAAGGAGGTGTAGTTTCCGCTGAGATTCTTGTAACCTCCCAGCTTCAACACTCCAGACAGCTTGTTGAGGTCGGATTTGCGCAATTGGAGGTGGAAATCGAAGTCGTGGAGTGCTGGTGTGAAAAGAAGGTCGAGGCTGTTTTCAACGCCTTGCTGGTGGACCATCTGCATGGCTGCTCTGGCCAACGCAGTGAGTCTACTGGCAATCGGAAGAGTCACATCACTGGACCATAAGATACCTGAAGGGTCGTCTCTCGATCCCACAAAAAACTGAGTTTTCATGGCCGAGGGGTCGGTCTGCCTGATTTTGTCGAAATTCAGCTGGATCACCTGGTACGCACGGATCGTGAGTTTGTCGCTCAACTTGTTATCGAGCTCGTCTCCATCTGTACGCTTGACAAGATCAAGAATGAGTCCGTCATCTTTCCAGTTCCAGGAGGAAACGAATTCAAGAACCTGAAGGAATCCTTTTTCGACAGAATTAGGCACACTGTGGGGAGCAGGATCCACGAACGGCTTCAACGCTATCAATTCCACAAGCTCGTCGTTCAAGTGACTGAGAAGCACCTGCGAGTCAAGCCACTGTTTGAATAAACGAACGGTGGGGGAGTAGTATGGGAAGTGTGTTGATAGTATGCTGACAGTACGGGAATGCTTGACAGCACCCAAGTACTTCTGGTTGAACTTGAGATATACGTTTTGAACCATAGCCTTTTGAGTGCCAGCGTTAGAAACAGCACGCAAGTACAAGATTTCGTCACGTTCACTCAAAACACGGAATCTGAAACCATAGCCACCTGGCGTGAGCACGTTCATGAGTGTGATGTCTTCCATGTAGGGGATGGAATTGTCCTTGGTGAGGAAACACTTGTATGTGGATTCCTTATTCAACGTTTCGCTCACCTTCAAGAGGAAAGCGGTTTTCGTCTTTTCCAAAGCCTTGATCTCGTCAGGCCACCTGGAGGACGTTTCAAACTGCAACACCACGTCGTTCCAGAAATCAGGATTTGACACTGCGAATGGAACTGGTTGCAAAATGGAGGTATTTCTCAAGGAAGCCAGCGCAGGCAAAATGGATTTCACACTCAACGGGAGCTCTAAGTTGTACATGATCTTGCACAATTCTTCAAAGGACTCCTTCAAAAGCGTGAAGTTGGTGGTACTAGTAACGCCCTGGCCAGCAGCCGAAGCAGAGAGTGGAATAGGAAGCTTGGCGTTGAACTTGCTGATGATGGATGTAAGATGCTGGGTAATGGTGGGGTGGAGGTGCAAGCCTAACACGTAATGGACAATCAGAGAAACCACAGGTTCATTGTTTTCGATCGTCCAGACCACACAGTGTTGGATGGTTCCATCCTTGAATCTTCGGAGCGAGGCCTTGGATCCCCAGAATGAGCGGAAACGGGCTGCTGCTTCTTCGTCTGTGTCATTAGGTCCCTTGGTGACGATTTTGTCGCATTCGTCGGGGTTCAATTCTATGCCGATGGTGTATGAGTCGCTATGCTGGGAGGAAGGCTTCCTCTTGACAAGAGGGAAAAGATCGTTCACCTTGTCGTTGATGATCTCGATGCTTGTGGCTCTCTCGCCCAAAGCGTTCTTCAATATTATGTAGAGCTTGTGCTTGATGTAGTTGTCGAAGGTGATGAAGGTGATTTTCTCCAACGCACCAAAAGAGTCGTGGAGCTCCTCGGGGACTGTGAGCTTGAAAACCAAGTCGTACTTCAACATATCCAGCCCGCTCTTGCGCAAGAAAATCGCATCGAAACGGTCGTACACGACATCGTTCAACAAGTCAAAAGAATGAATGGCATGCTGTTTCAAGGCCTGGTACAGCAGCTTGCTCATTTTCCACAAAACGTTGAGCTTGACGTTTTTGTCGAAGATTGTGGGGGTGTTGAAGCCTGCCTCGGGAACGTACTTGGAGGCGCTGGATTGGTCCAAGTCGCTTGAAAAAGAGAGGTAGCCTGAAGTGAGGTCCATAGTCGCCAAGTATTTAATGGCACCTTTGAACAATTGGTATGAGGAAAAGCCGTGAAGGAGAATCTTATTTCCATTGTTACCGCCACCATTGAGAAGGGCCGCAAGCAAAATGGCAAACTCGAAGTGGCCAAAACCACCTTTATTAAGAGCAGATCCGAAACCCCTCTGCTGGAGCCACAAACGGCCCAAAGTACAGGCGTCTTTGAAGGCCTCGGCGGACTTTTTGTTTCTGTACAAGTATTTTAAATAGTAGTCCTGTGTGGTCATGGAGACAACCAGCGAGTTGTAGTAGGGTGTAGGCGGGAGCTCCTCAGTGTCGCTCTGGACTCTAATACAGTTTTTGTCCGGCAAGAGCTTTTTGGTGTCGAAAACACCAAACGGAAGCGACACAATCAAGTTAATGGTGAACTTCGTTTTGTGGAAGCACAAGTCGTCTTCGTTGTCGGTTTTGATGGACTCCAACTTGAGCACAGGACAAAGAACATCGTCGTTCAAGAAGAAATACGACATCTTGACGGGCAAGTGTTCTTTCTTGGTAAGCGTGATGAGGTGCTCAGCCAAGTAGGCCATATAGAAGCTTCTTTTGTACAACGCCCTGTAGTTCAAGTAGTCCTTGGGTGAAAAGAGCAGTTTTGGCATCACAAGCGAGATATCGATCCCCAGGCCGTGCTGCTGGGCAATGCCAGTTTTCAAGCCAAAAGAGCCCACAAGCGCCACGTTCTCCGGTGGCAAATACGCAAACTTGTAGTTGACCTTGGTGGGTTTGGGATCTGGAAATGGAATCACGAGCTTCTTGGAGTTGATCTTGCTTTCAGCCTCCTCGAGCGTAAGCTGCTCGGTAGCAGGAACCTGGGAAATACAGTGGTGGAGCCTGTGGAGAGCCTTTTCGATCTTGGCCACGTGGCTGTCTTTGATCTTGACCTCGTTCACGAGTTCGTCTATCTGAAGCTTGAAGATATTGGATTTGAAAAGTTCGGCCGTCTCTCTGGCCACCTGGACATCCTGGGCTGTCACCTGAGACTTCTGTTTCTTTTTAGCAGGTCCGTTGTTTTTTTGTTCTTCCTCCTCCTCTTCTTCTTCCTCTGAGTCGTCGAGATCTGCTCCAGATTCCTCGTCTGCGGCAGATTCCTCATCTGAGGGTTCGAAATTTTTGGATTTCGAGCCGTTGGTGGCAACCGGATGGTCACCCGATCCAGCTTCCGTCCGCAGCGCCGCAGCCGCCGACTTCTCGAGCTTTCTTTTGGCCATTTTTGGGTGGAGGTGTTGGTGATTTTCGTGATGAGGCTAGAAAAAATGGGTGGTAGCGGCACGTGCACGATCACGTGATTGACGGATCCAGGCCATTTGGACTGTTTAAGCAGTCAAGAAGGGCTTTTGTGAATTATTCGGGGTCGATGCCGAAACGTTTGTGAATCTTGTGAATAAGGGCTGGTGTATGTTTAGGTAGTCTGTTCAAAAGGTGCGTCAAGATGTAGGATGGACATCGATGAAAAATGTGGATTACTTGAAAGGTGCCATTTTTAAAAAATTGCTGGCAAGTAAAGAATTTTTTGCTAGTTTGATCTTAGGGATATGCCATTTGCTGGATTGCCCTATCTCATATAGAATTGAGAGTGTTGGTAGAAGTGGTCCTGAACGTCTTATGACGCTAGGCCTTTATAATTCACTCCCTATATCGACCAGTTCCACCTCATTAAACAGTGGGTAATTGAAACTTTCGATTGACTAGAAGTGCTTTTTTTTATTGTCGTCGGTTGAATAGTTCCCATCATCTCCCGTTTCTCAGCATTCCATAAACAAAAGGCAATCTCAATGACACAATTAGGGGAATATGTTTATTTTCAGCAACGTCTTCTGGGTTTCCCCTAAACAATGTTCTGACATTGCCTCCTTATACATCCATGTTAGTACATCATGCTGCAGCAGTCTCAGATCTCAACACCTCCACTTACATCACCAAAACACAGATCCAATCGTAATTCTCCTATATACATCCTCATGTCCAAAGCCTTCCCACCATTCTTATCATTAACAAAGTCTTGTCAAGAATGGAATCCCGAAAGAAGATGCCTCTGATGACTTCGTCGTACAGTCCATCAAATCGGGGTCCTACAAACTAAGCTTGTCACGAGCCTTTTGAAAAAATATGAAGGAGTTCAATTTAAAAAGGGTTTGTTTATCCCAAATGGAATTTGGTTTTCAAAGATTTATCATTTCTCGATGGGGAGGCACTTATCTGAATCCATACGATGGCTGCGAAACGAGAAAATCACCTACTACAGAGGAACCAACGAAAAAAGACTAATTCCAATTTTCAGAACTTATATATTCCTTATCCACGAAAGTTTTTTTCAAGATATAGATACTACATATCGACCCACCTGGTAACCAAGTAACACGTCTTTACCCCAGACCTACATACGGTGCTCGTATATCTTCACACCACCATCACCGACGCTTTTCCTACTACTTTCCACCACCAAAGCGTTCCCCTCTTTGAAGATCGTCCAATCATCTTCAAGCACCAACCCCAACACCTGCATCAACCTCCTTGCCCACTGCCTGTTCTCCGGCGCGTCTTCGCTTTCCATCAACCTAGCAGTTGAAACACATCATCAACATGTACTACTCCGAGGAACTCGGCCTTGAAGGCACAGACAAGAGCTTGTGGCGTTTGAGAACTGATGAGCTCGGTAGAGAAACATGGCACTATCTCCTGCCGGAAGAAGCCGAAAAGGAGCCCCAGCTGAAAACGACAAAGTACCTTTTGGATATGGAGTTTCCAGGCCCTGAAGCCGAAAAGGAGATCAAGTTGCCTTTCGAGGCGGCTTCCAAAGGCCTGGAGTTTTTGTCTCACATCCAGGAAGATTGTGGAACTTTCGCTTGTCAATACAAGGGTCCCATGTTCATGACTATTGGGTACGTGGCGGCCTCGTACTTCACCAAAACGCCAATTGGCGACGCCCAGCGCAAAGAGATGATCCGCTACATTGTAAACACTGCCCACCCTGTCGATGGCGGCTGGGGATTGCACAGCGTGGATAAGTCCACCTGTTTTGGTACTTCCATCAACTATGTGTGCTTGCGTATTTTGGGTCTTTCAAAGGATCACCCTGTTTGCGTGAAGGCCAGAAAAACGCTCCATAGCTTGGGCGGCGCTTTGGGTAATCCACACTGGGGAAAAGCCTGGCTTTCCATTCTCTGCTTGTACGAATGGGAAGGTGTAAATCCTGCTCCTCCAGAGTTGTGGTCTTTGCCATACTGGGTGCCTATCCATCCCGGCCGTTGGTGGGTCCACACACGGTCCATCTACTTGCCATTGGCGTACTTGAGTGCCAATCGGTCCAAGTGTGCTTTGGAACCATTGCTTGAAGAAATCAGAGAGGAGATCTACTTGCCCAGGCAATTGCCATATGAGAAGATTGACTTCTCGAAGCACAGAAACACCGTTTGTGGAGTGGACTTGTACTATCCTCATACCAAAATACTCGACACGTTGAACTGGGTCGTGGTGAACTACGAAAAATACGTCAGACCAAACTGGCTTCTCCGCAAGAGCAGCAAGAGAGTATATGAGCTCATCAAGAAGGAGTGCAAGAACACAGACTACTTGTGCATTGCACCTGTCAGTTTCTGTTTCAACATGGTCATCACGTACCTTGAGGAGGGCCCCGATTCCTATGCTTTCCTGCGTTTCTTGGACAGAAAAGACGATGTTCTCTTCCACGGGCCTCAGGGTATGACCGTCATGGGTACCAATGGTGTCCAAACCTGGGACGTGGCTTTCATGTGCCAGTACCTTATTGTGGCTGGCATGTCTCGTTACGAGAAGTACCATGACATGATCCTCAAAGGCTACTGGTTTTTGAGAAGATCTCAATTCACTGAGGAGTGTGAAGAGGGCAGTTTCAGAGACAAGAGAAAGGGTGCCTGGCCGTTCAGTACTAAAACTCAGGGCTACACTGTTTCGGATTGTACTGCTGAAGCGGTAAAGGCCATCATCATGGTTGAAAACGACGACTTTTTGGGCAGCAAAATCCCAGAAGACCAAAAAATCGAAAGACAGAATCTTGAAGATGCCGTGGACAGAATCCTCTTTATCCAGAATACCGGCAGCTTCGAGTTCGGTTCGTTCTCATCATACGAGCATATCAGAGCCACACCAAAGCTTGAGTATATCAGCCCTGCCGAAGTTTTTAATAACATCATGGTCGAGTACCCATACGTGGAGTGTACGGACCTGTCGGTTTTAGGGCTTACTTATTTCAACAAGTACTACCCCGAATACAAGCCTGTGGAGATTAACTTTGCCATAGATAATGCGATCCAGTACATCATCAAGGCTCAGGACAAATACGATGGACTGTGGTACGGACTGTGGGGCGTTTGCTTCACATATGCCACTATGTTTGCTATCGAAGCATTGGAGACTGTTGGACATTCATATGAAAACTCAAAAACCGTTCGTAAAGGTTTGGACTTCCTCATTCGGAAACAGGAAGAGGACGGCGGATGGAGTGAATCCATGAAAGCGAGCGAAACGCATACCTACGTTCCTACAGGCCAGTCATTGGTGGTCCAGACCTCTTGGGCTGTTATTGCCTTGATTCTTGGAGACTACCCAGACAGAAAACCTATTGACAAAGCTATCAAGCTCATCATGGAGAGACAATCTTTAGCAGGCGAATGGAGATTTGAAGGCGTGGAAGGTGTATTCAACCATAGCTGTGCTATCGAGTACCCAACATACAAATTTATGTTCCCAATCAAGGCTCTTGGATTGTATGCCAATAAGTATGGCTATAACAATGAGCCAGTTGCCTGAGGATCCGAGCCGGGCCGACGCACTGATCGCAGAGATAAAAGAACCAGTAAGCAAACGCAGAGATCCGCTACAGGCCACACATATCCACCGCGCCAAATGACATACTCTCGGCATTTGAAATCGGTGGCTATTGGGTCTTTCCAGGCTTTTGCACCGCGGTGTGCAGGTCTATACGCGGGTCTGCACACACGCCGGCATTTGACCTCCAAAGCACCGCCTCGACATCGCCGTCAATGCCGTTATGCTCTCGGAAAGCCTGATTCTAGGGTTTTTGAAACGATAAAAGCTCGAATGTTGATGGTTGACGGCTGTCAAGCCTATTCTCATACGGTCTTGGCGCCTCCTGAATCTCGGATCTGATGCGCGATTTCGGATGTCTGCAATTGTTTTGTCGGATGTGCATGCCATTTCACTTAACCATATGCATCTGCTTGAGGAACCGCAGCCAGTATAAATATCTGCTTACACCCCCCTAGCATATCTTTTTTGCTGTCATCAAAAATGAGCTACTCACCTTTGCCAACCGAAAAGAAGAACTCCTCTAACGAGGCTACTCCCCCATACTCCTCCACCTCCTCCTTCGAGGACTCCGCTCACCCATTCTACGAGCCATCGACCAACAAGCGCTCTAAGGGCTGCAAGACCAAGGCCGTGGCCGCCACTGCCGTCAGTGCTCTTGCTTTGTTTGGTGTCTTCTCCATGGGTAGAATGTACGAGGGCTACTCCTTCCACAACGCCATGGTTGCCATCAAGGAGAACCACCAGGCTCACGGTTTCCACCACGGTCCACCAGGTCCTCACCCTCACGACGACCCTAAGTGGTGGATGAAGTTTCACAAGGGTGAATCCCCTGAGGAGGCCGAGAGAAAGCACAAGGAGTGGTTGGCCAAGCACCCCGAGGAGGCTAAGGCTCAAGGTAAGCCACACAACGACAAGTGGTGGATGAAGTTCCACGAGGGCGAGTCTCCAGAGGAAGCTGAGAGAAAGCATAAAGAGTGGTTGGCCAAGCACCCAGAAGAAGCCAAGGCTCAGGCTGAGAAGGCCAAGGGTAAAGGTAAAGGCAAGGACAACGACTACTGGATGAAGTACCACAAGGGCGAGTCCAAGGAAGAGGCCGAGAAGAAGCACAAGGAGTGGTTGGCCAAGCACCCTAACGGTGCCACCGACAAGGCTGAGGGCAAGTCCGAGGGCAAGGGTAAGGATGACAAATGGTGGATGAAGTTCCACGAGGGTGAGTCTCCAGAGGAAGCTGAGAGAAAGCACAATGAGTGGTTGGCTAAGCACCCAGAGGAGGCCGCTGCCCAGAAGGGTAAGGACGGTAAGAAGGACGACAAGTGGTGGATGAAGTTCCACGAGGGTGAGTCCCCTGAGGAGGCCGAGAAGAAGCACAACGAGTGGTTGGCTAAGCACCCAGAGGAGGCCAACGGCAAGAGAGCTGAGGAGGCTGCCAAGGAGTTGATCTAAGCGATCTGTTGACTTTCGATTCTCCACGTTTTTATATGCCCTGGTGGACACAGAATGACTTGTATGTTGATTTTACCAATGATTTGTATTGAGATGTGTTGTAGATGCCGGAGACAAAGCCAGATACCGAGTACGAGGTGCGTTATTGTTTTGATCTTGGCGTGTCCTAAGGATGATTGACGTAGATTCAGCCAATAGCAGATAAGGGTTTTAATATTGAGAGAAATGGTTTGACTCAGAAGACAAATGAAAATGGTGAATGAAATTTTTCTACCTTAGTGAAACTTTTCTACCTTACTGTGAGCTGATTTTCTTCATAATAAATTAGGTCAGAAATAGTACCTGTCAATAGCTGTGCACTGCCTTAAAAGATTCATTTTCATGTCTATATGCCCTGGATCAATAGCAGTGTTTTTCTATTACATTTTAAATCATAAAAACTCTTCTCGAAGAAGTGTTTCACTCCTCCGTGTAGATATGCTTAAAAAAACCAACTTTGCAGATGGACTATCTAGTTTCATATATTCGACCTGGCAGATGGTTGTATGGATTCTTGATTAAAGCAACAGAAGTGCATTAAGTTCTGAATTGTAAAAGCCTTATTCGATCATAGCATTATTCATGTGCTGCTTGATAAAAAAAAATCCAATCTTCTTGATCATCAATAATCCCAACTTGCCCTCCATTGATTGCTTAGTCTCCAGCCTTCTCTAATTAGGGATATAAGCCTTTTGAAGGATTTCTATGGCCTCCACTTCCGAAACTCTCGTGTGTTTTTCCCTCTTATTGGCCAACACGATATTGTCTCGATCATGTAAAAACTTCGTGAGAGCCACGATGTTGGCTATATGAAAAGGCCATGCTATACCGTAAAACATACAAAGATAAAGTAGCCAAAGTGACTCAAGTTCTACCTTACATTTACTGGTCTCATAGCAAATGAGAACAGTGTGGGCTAAGTGGCCAATGGTGATGATCCAGACAGCTGTTAGTACGCCTTTGCTTCGTCTCAGTGACAGACAAAGAAAGATAGTGTAAGCGATGGGAGTTACCTAGAAGTTAGTTTTGTTGGTGTGTTTGAAACAAGTTACGTACGTCTGCCAAATGGAAAATTGAAAAAGCCTTGAGGAGATCACTTTTTTCTTTGAAGTACACCAGAAAAATGGGGACTCTCATGATGGTGGTGATGATGTTAGAAAAAATGACAAAAAACTCGCTTCCATCGAGAAATCCCTGATTCCATTTCATATCTTGTGGAGCCCTTTCGGAAATGGAGGAATTGTCAATAGCTCTTTCTACGTCAACTGGCCATGGGGCATTAGCGAAATTCATAGTGTAAGGAAAGGAGAATTCGAGGAGAAGCGTCTATTTATATTGAACGAAAACTGCAGTCATGATGTTTATGCTTTGGTGGTTCAATGCGGCATACAACTACATGATTGGAGCTTCCATATTTCACTTATTGGCGGCACAGTATACACCAAGGTCTGATTAAAGAAACAATTATGTCACCGACTTATCAGGCAATTCCAGGGATGTTGTCACGAACCTATGAACGAATGCCTTTTCACATACTCCAAATTTTAGTATCAACCGTTGATAAAATACACGATGTAGGGTACTATCATTATTCATGTAAACGTCCAATTGAACGCCGTTTTACACACTTAACAAAGTAACATCAAGTGTTGGTTAGGAAACTACACTTCTTGCAGTCTTATCATTATCCATGTAAATGTTTAAACTTAAAATCATTATCATAAAACCCTTCGTAGCTGTTCTGGTCATATGGGCTCAAAACTCGAATCCCTATGTTGGAATGTAAGCACGCTGGAGAGACTCGATAATAGCTCCTTCTGGCACCTTCATGGGCTTTCTTACCTTGGTGGTAAGCACCACTTTGTCTCGCTGACGTAGGAAGCGATCAAGAGCAACGATGTTGAAAAGGGAGAGGAACAGATTGACAAAAAATAGTGCCATAGGGAAAACTAGTTGCAATACTACATCATCGCCAGCGCTTGATTTATCAAGTTCATACCACAGGAGAACGAAGTGGCCTAAATTACTAATGGCGATTAATGCTAGTACTCCTAGTAGGCCCCAGCTTCGTCTCGGAGACGTCCAAATAAAGATGAGATATATAAGGGGAGATACCTGATGTTAGTTTTTGATTAGAATCTGAAAGCAAGGTACGTACATCTGCCATATGAAATATCGTGAAGGCCTTGAATAGTCGACTCCTTTTTCCGAAGTTCATCCATAGAAAGGAATATATGAGTACGGAGTTGATAATGGTGAAGACCGTCAAGACGATCTCCCCTCCATAGAGATTCTGTTGCATTTTTGCCAACTTCTGCCGACTTATATCAATATCTGAGGAATCATCGATAGCTTCATCCAAGGCTCTGTGCCCTGTAGTGTCAGTCATAATGTGTGGAAACGAGTATTCAGTCAATAGGAATTGAAGCAGGAGTCGTTAGATGATTCAGTCATACTTAAAGACATTTTGTTCTGAGGGTCTCTACGGCTATTTTTGAATGACATAAGGCAAAGCCATTTTTGGTAAAGGGCAAATTTGCATCTGGCATGCTATTTCCATGGTAATAATCATTATATTGCATGGTTATTGCAGGCTATGCAAGTGATCATGGACAACTTGTGAGGACGGAGATCAATTTTTTTATTTTTTTTCTTTTTCTCTATGAGGCTTTCTTCAAATTTGAGAATTTATTTCATCGAGAAAGTCTACAAAAATAATGGGCAAAGAACAGACAAACTTGCATTTCATATAGGCTCACTTCTCCAATGGCCGCGACCCCACTTATGTGCACCGCACGACTGCTTTAATTTTTCTCACCAACATCAAATCGATCTTAACAAACCACCATGGGCTTCTTTTCTGCTGCCAAAACAGCGTTCGCCCCCGTGGGGCTTCTTCTAAATCAGCAGCGTGGCATAGCCAAGTTGGGTTTTTTGGCTCCGTTCGAAGGAGCCACCAAGAGCATCAAAAGAGTCGGAAGAGGTCAGGCCTCTGGTTTGGGTAAAACTTCCGGAAGGGGTCAGAAAGGTCAGAAAGCTCGTGGAAAGGTTCCTCGTTGGTTTGAAGGTGGCCAGACGCCGTACTTCAAGAGATTCCCCATCGTTGGTTTCAAGAGACCCCACAAGAGAGTGTACAACGACTTGAACTTGGAAAAAGTGCAGCATTTCTGGGAGAAGGGCCGTATTCCTTTGAAGGAGGGCGACGTGCTAGACTACAAAGTCATGCGGGAGTGTGGCCTCGTCACGGGTACCGTCAAGGACGGCGTGAAGCTTTTGGGTAACGGTAAGGAAACATACAATGTGCCTTTGAACATTGAGGCTACCAGAGCTTCTACCGGTGCCATCAATGCCGTGGAGAGAACGGGGCACACCTACACTTCCGTGTATCGCACCAAGCTTGGTTTGCAAGCGTTCTTGAACCCAGACAGATTCCTTTTAAGGAAGGGCTATGTTCCTCTTCAAGCCAGACCTATGCACAAGAGAGACATTGCGTACTACCTGAGCGAAGAGAGACGTGGTTACTTGCTCAAGGACAGACTGATCTTTTTGGACCAGGTGGAGGCCGTGCAGAGCAAGATGGCCAACAAAACCAAGAGAATCCAGAGAAAGACCGAGTTGGAGCGCCAGTTGGACAGCGCCTCGTCCAAGGCCCACAACGACTTTGCCCAGTCCCGTGTGGTGGACTTGGCTAGCCTTTGAATGTAAATAGATGGCGCAAATGCATGGATGTAGATAGGGTATTTGTAGTTGTGGCTGGTGAGACTATGGAAGGCTATGTGTACATGTTTGGGAATTCAAACAAAAACAGTTGCTGATATGCTTTGGAATGTACCTGAATGCAATGGTTGGAGTCGCTTACCTGATGTTCATTTGGGTAGATCCAAAATGACGGCTTTACTGGGGCTTATAGGTGGATGAAGTAGCTTAAGGTGGATAAGGTTTTGAAGGGAATTATCGACTATGTGTTCATGTTGCAATTGGATTCCAGCATTTCATATAGTGGAAGCTCAACGCCAAGAATGTCATTCAGACCCTGCCACGGATCACTCCACATCGGCATAGGCCTGGAGCAACCGTTCCACAACATCCTGAACATCACTCAACCTCACCTCCTGGTTCACAGCTCCATTGAATCCATAATTATACTTTCTTAGCGCAAAAATCGCCAGTTTTCTTGTCATCTGGTACAACTCCCTCACGGCGATTCTGTCTTTCGAACCCAGCGGGTTCAAACCACGAAGCCGTAGGCCGGAAAGCGTGATCTTGTTCACAGCAGCAGAAATCTGATCGCCACTAAGTGGGGCCACTGAAAGCGGGGTGGCACTAGGATTGCGTGGAGCAACATACTGGTTTCTTTTGGACGACTTGTTTTCTAGCACTCTATCAAAAATTGTAGTATCTGAACGCGTCGGAAGCGCCAGGTAGAAAATGTCGTCTTCACTTGAAGCCTCAAACGCCTGTGCCGCCAGGGCAAGTCTATCCAAAGCAGAAAAGTCTATGCAGAAGCACCGAACGCTGTTTTCGTGGATGAAGAAGACCACGTATACTCCGTCGGTGGATTTCGAAAGAAGCCCAATGTAGGGCCGTTCTATGCTGTCCAACGCGAGGTTCTTAAAGTATGCAGCGGTTTCGTCGTTGGTGGAGTAAACAGGATACGGACCCAGAGAAACAAGAAACCACGGGATCTTGTCCGAGTTGACCAAGTTCACGTGCTCTAGCGGCCCTCGTAGGCTTAGCTTCCCATTGTGGCTGATCTCGATGCCCGGTAGCGTCTTGTCTCCGTGTGAAAGCAGTATCAAAGAGACCATTGGATGGGGCGTTCTAGTCTAGGGGAAGGAGCGGGAAGTTCTCTGGATTTTGGATGCTGGGGAATCTCGAGTATTTATAGTGGGAGAAGCGGGGAACACGGGCGACTGTGCTGCATGGACGCGTTGGATTGGGTGTGCAAAGAAAGTAGTAGTTGAGTGTTGATGTTTCGCAGCTATACAAGCAGTACCAGATGATGCAGTTTAGATGAAGAAATTCTTTTGAGCATTTTTTGAAATCTTAAGATTTTGAAGACTATTTTTTCTTTTGAGTATTTGATGAGCATAGGAAGGCAGGGCTATGGTTTGGTTGATTGTGAAGCCCGTCAAAGACTTATTCATGGGTGATAGGTACCATGTGATGTTTGTTTCAAATGATACGCCATAGTTCTCCAAAATACCAGCTTATTTGTTTGCAGGAGCAATACAAACACTCTTCCGTTGTTGATCTTGCTGCAGTTAGAGTGCCTTGAGGAATCTATACAGATAGAAGCGTTCACAGTGTATATAGAAGCGTTCACAATGGCTGCAAATTCATACATCTTAACTACATAATGACAGAAAGCAGTGCCATGGCCATGAACATAACATTTGAATGTTCCCTCTAAAACTCTCGGCCAATCATATGTTCACTGCGTCTCTTTCATTAACTCCATGCTAGATGTGTTGGTGAAAGAAAGGTAGAACCCGGATACATTAGTGAAATCACTCCCTTAGGTAGATTTACTAATCACTTCCTCGTCTTCTCCAATTCAATGGGTTGGTGATAATTAACCAGCATCCTCGAGAAACACCACTTTCTCCATGGCGTCACTTGTTCAAACACTAGCCACATCGCCACAAAACACCGTATCGATGTTGTGGCGGTGCATCAGTCCTTTCGATTGCCATATTTCTACTTTTCATTCAACTCGTCAGAACAAACAAAACAGTCTAAGAAAAAAATAGCCCCTCTGCTATCAGTGGCCTCAAATCTCAAACCAATCAGATTTACCGTACTAGTCACATTCGCCACAGACCGCCACAAACAGCCAATACCATCTTACAAACATCATCCAAAGCCAAATGACACCTCAAAATCGCCGTTTCGCCAGAACCGAAAAAGCCCCCTTGTGGCTAGTGACATGTAGGTCGACAGCGATAGCCGAGATCCCGGCACCAAAAACGGCAATGACCGTTCAGATCGAATTTTTAGTTTCTATCAAAAAACTACATCAAAAAAACTACAAAAATCATAATTTCCAAATTCCCTCGAAACTCTCTTTTCTTCCACCCATCTCACTTCCTCACAGCAAGTCAAGCAGACAGGCAAAAAAACAGCACCATCACCCAAATCACCGCCACCACTGCCCGCTACACCAAAAAAACCCAAAACTGCAAAAACACCCAAAACTACAAATCCCCGCTTTCCTCCAACTATAAATACAGCCCGTCCGCCCACCTTGCCAGAATCAGTTGATGTGGCTCCTGCATTGCCTGAACGGTGCGATGAATCAAAAACCTCATCTACTACATCACCATGATGAACGTATCGCCCAAGGTGTACTCGGTGGCTCGAGTATACGCCGATGTGAACAAGCATAAGTCTAGAGACTACTGGGACTATGAATCCCACACGATCGAGTGGGGAAACATCAAGAACTACGAGATTGTGTCCAAGATCGGAAGGGGCAAGTACTCGGAGGTGTTCGAGGGTGTCAACGTGATCAACGACGAGCCCTGTGTGATCAAGGTGTTGAAGCCTGTGAAAATGAAGAAAATCTATCGAGAGGTGAAGATCTTGAAGAACTTGACCGGAGGCCCTAATGTGGTGGGGCTCTTGGACATTGTCAGAGACCAGAACTCCAAGATCCCTGCCTTGGTTTTCGAGTCCGTCAACAACGTCGATTTCCGCATCTTGTACAACAAGTTCAGCATCGCCGACATCCAGTACTACTTTCTGCAGCTCCTCATTGCCTTGGACTACTCGCATTCCATGGGCATCATCCACCGAGACGTCAAGCCGCAAAACATCATGATCGACCCGCAAACAAAGACCTTGAGGCTTATTGACTGGGGTCTTGCGGAGTTCTACCACGCCGGCGTCGACTACAACGTCAGAGTCGCCTCCAGGTACCACAAGGGCCCAGAGTTGCTCATCAACCTCCAGCAGTACGACTACTCCTTGGATCTCTGGTCCGTGGGGTGCATGCTTGCGGCCATCATATTCAAGAAGGAGCCATTTTTCCGTGGAGACTCCAACAACGACCAGTTGGTGCAGATTGCCAAGGTGTTGGGCACGAAACCGCTCATGGCGTATGTGAACAAGTACGGCATCAAGTTGAGCCCCGAGTACGACGGCATTTTGGGCAACTACCCACGCAAGCCGTGGTCCGCCTTTGTCAACAGGGATAACCAGCACTTGGTGCTGAACGAGGTGGTGGACTTGATCGACAAGTTGTTGACCTACGACCACCAGTTGCGCCCTACTGCCAAGGAGACGCTTGCCCATCCATTTTTTTCGATTCAGGCCTAGGTCTGTTGTGGCCACAGGCCATGGCCGAAATCGGCCATGTGACGGCTCTGCTGCTGTTTGGCAGTGGGGTCCCTTTCATCATCTAGCAAGCGTTCTTTCTGCTAGAGCATATGAGCATCCGCTTTGCGGCATTGGGTCACGATCTTAGAAAGTTACGATATGATAAAGCGGCGGGCTACAGATACAAGCGCCCGGGTATAGCAGCTTTATAGTTAATGCCCTAATGAAGAGAGTGTAGCGATGGGGCGTGGTTGGTGGAATACCAGAATTTGTTGAGTTTTGAGGTATGGGAGTTGATCATCATATGGGGACTGAGCTTGCCTTGGAGTCTGGTTCAGAAATGTGGAATAATATCAGTTGTGCAGTTGAAAATACACTCACCGAAGCTTCACCATCGTTCAATGGTCACTGATTCTTTTGATCTTTTACCAGCATAATTCCCTTAACTTCTTGAATGCTATACAACCTACCCAGTTAATCTACCCCATTCATCTACGTCAATAATCTTCTTTGGGATCCACAGTACAATATTCCTCACCGATCATGTCTTTCCCGACGTGCCTTTTGGGAAATCAAATACCGCTTTTGGGAACGAAGGATCCAGCCAGTCGAACAATGGGTTGACGCTCGTGAAGGCTGATCAACAGAACGTTTTGGGAAATGCTGATTGTTCTCGTTTCGTGTCGCGTTGATCCATACAATAATAAGGAACGAGGGAGAGCAGAAATAGAGAATATAGTAATTCAGCCAGTAGAGCAAATAAGTAGGTAATGAGTATTTGTAAATGCTAAATGTGAGGTTTGGAGAAACGTTGATGCGGTAGATTGGAACACAAAAACAGATCGGAGGTGGCTTCGGCTGTGCCTGGATATGTAGACTGATTTGCGCTCAAAACGCCCATATGATTCACGGATTCCCGGTGATATAGACTCCTTCTTCATTACATTCACTGGCATTGTGACTGAAAATGTAGAAATTGAGGCAGCATCGCCAGCTATTTGTTCATAATTGCATCGCGATGGTTGTGGCGGTGCAGCTGCGGGCCCGTTTCGTGTTCTCCGTTCCATTGTATTCGAAAATTTGGGTCGCCAAGTTACAAGACAGAGCTTCAAGCTGCTACTTCAGGTCCTCGATCTCATTCATTCACAATAGAAGAGAGCTTCTCGGCTAGAGTCTGGACCCTGGCCAGCCTGCTTGTGCGTCAAGTCTCCAGAAGGACACCACGGCCCCCACGCTTCTGAATTTCCCAAACTTCAAAAGTCACAACCACTAGAATCTCTTAGTTCTGTATCCTTAAAGTCAGTGCCACCGGAACCCCCGGAAGCGACATCTTTGACGTTTGCAGCCAGTGGCAGTTCCGAGGGCTGCGCGTTTTAGCGCGTGCGTAGTAACGCGGGTGGTATGCGAGCCAGCACTGTTTCGGCCCAATCTGGCACGTTTTTGAGACGTCGCAGACGCATCTGGTGCGGCCCAGCTCTCTCAAAAATGTCTCTCAACGAGGCAGTACAGAAAGGCTAATTACCAACTCCGTGTTTCTTTCCAGGTTATTCTATCTTGCTAGCTGCCCGGCCACTGCCGAAGGCCCCTTTCCATCACCTTCGTTTATCCATTTCAAAAAGCACCTCCCCGCATGTCCTGGATTCACAGCCAACATAGAGCAATGGCTCGATGGGTTGGATCCAAGGTCGGAAAACCCATCGAGGATCTTACCACAGCACTTAATGACGGCCTTGTTCTAGCCAAACTCGTCAACGTCATAGCCGAAGAAAGCGGCACCTCCGAATACGTCCTCCAGCCCATATACCAGAAACCAACCCTACATCTCCAGAAAGTGGAAAACATCGACGATGTGCTCAAGTTCTGCCGGCTCATTCTCCAGATCAATACGTGCTCTGTCAGTGCCGAAAATGTCGTGGAAGGAGACCTCAAACTCATCCTTGGGCTCATATGGACCTTCTTTGTGTATTCTACCCTGACGCTGATATCCATAGCCAACGAGGGCAACTCTATTCACGAAATCAAGCAGATTCTACTACGGTGGATCAACTCGGTCGGACGGTCCCGGGCGCTTCCGGAAATCGGCAATTTCTCCAAAGACTGGTCGCTTCAAACCAGCCTGAGACCTGATCTTGTGTTTGCAGCCATTTGTGACTATTATGTTCCTGACGCTCTTTTACATTTCAACGATCTCAAAAATGGCAAACCCGTGGCCAACTTGGACTTGGTTTTCGCCCAGGCGGATCTGAAACTCCAGATTCCCCAGCTCTTGGTTCCTGAAGACTTCAATGTACTTGTGCCTGACGAAAAGAGCATCATCCTATATCTTCTCCAGTGGTACACGTTCTTCGAGCTAACGCCGGATATTCCAGATTCGCCGGTCATTCCCCAGGAAAATACCAACGTTCTAGCGCAGTTTGTGCGTCTTTGTTTGGAAGCTCTGAAAGCAAAAAACTCATACGAGTCTAAGGCACTACGGCTTGTGGAGCAGGTGAACTCCAATATCATGAAACTCAGCAACCTAAACGAAGAGCTCTGTCTGACAATTGTGCCTGCCAACCTAGGGCACCAGCTTGATGAGTTTTGTGGAGATCTCAGGGGGTCGAAAATCGTGGACCAGCTTTCTTCCAGAACCCAATACCCGCATATTTCCATGTTTGGCCAGTTTTTCGTGGATCTCTTGACCGCCTACGAGCATTTTTCCCTTCAGCTCAAACCAACCTACTTGCATCACGATTTTCCAGAATTGCAGGCTCTTCTCAAGGCCGTTTCTGTGAGTCTCTCCAGAACGGGCATTCCTTCTTTTCAGCCCGAAAAAAATGTCGCCTTGTCCACGATAGCCACCCGTTTGGAGTGCCTCAACGAGTTGGACAAGATTGTTGGTGAAAAAATGCTTGAAGTGTTGAGCCAGCTTTGTGGTTCCAAAATTGCCAATGTCGATGGCCTTCTAGCGACCATTGAAGCCCATTTAAAAGCACACAGCAGGGAGCCCATTCCTCCAGTTTTGAAGCAGTATGTGGACGATTTGAGCCAGGTGATGGAGCTCAAACAGCATCTTGACCGTTTCAACGGCGTTCTACGTCCGAAAAGAAGTGCTCAAGGTTTGCAAATTCTTGTGGATTCTCTTGAGACCATCGATGTTCCAGAAACTCCAGAAACGCCAACCACAGAACAAACCATGGCTTTCCAGAAATTCAAAGATATCGTTGCTCTGCAGCACAACCAGCAGAACCTCACCCACTCGGACCTCACACGGTTCATGGACAACCTAGCCGATCTTCCCAAAAACGACAAAAAAGAGTTTGTTCTCTTGGTGCCGTCCAGACGGATGCTCAATCGAAGCGAAAGCGACGAATTCTCCACCTACGGTCTGGATGAAAACACCTCTGTCAACGAGGAAGAGCTGGCTCTTTTTGACAGGGTCCAGCAGACGGTGGAGCAGAAGCTTGCAGGAACGTACAACAAGCTTTACAATTTGGCAGAGTTTGTGGAGCGTCTCGAGGGCGGTTTTTCCGTATGACAGCATGAATGTATGATTACGTATGAGCAGGTAGGCATTCTGGGGTAGGCGGGCGAATTTGAAACTCAATTGAGCTACAAAAGGAGAATTAATGAGCTTCAGAACGTAGTTGAACTGACATAGAGGTTCGATTGAGCTACAAAAGAAGAAAATTTAAGGGACTTCAGAAAGTAGTACAACTGACATAGGTGACCTCTGGTGATTATGCTGACTTCTACCACATCTAGGTAGGTTCTCTCCCATAGCAGAGAAACCAAATATCAAAACGATGGGGATTTAAACTCATTGGAACTGTGAAAAGGAAATCTGGCTCCTCAATTACTCGTACCGCTTTTTGCAACCCTTCAATGTCTCATCTCGAACCATTGCACTCACATCCGTATACATTGAAATCCAGCGGATCCACGCCAACAACACAGAATAACGTATTTGACAAAATAAAGAGATTCAAAAACTCTCGATGCATGATTTTTCAAGGAATCTCCATCCTTGTACCCTTGGCTGATGGACCCATCTCAGCGCGAAAACATACATTATCATACCACCATCACCTACTCCATGGAAGAACCACTCACGTCGAACGTCCGCCCTGCCACAGATGCCGTACTCACAATCCGCATAATCAAGTCTTTTCCATACCGCAATGTGAAAAATCACATTTTGCGTTCCGTGGATCTCAAGGCCACCACTCCTTCTCAGCTTCTAGACCAGGTGGTGGACATTGTGAATACCACCGGTGCCATGAGGCCTTACAGAAACGTGGTTTACGATACGGTCAAGGTGTACACACATGCCCACAAGACCAAGTCGATGAACTTGGTTATCAACTTTGATGAAGATGAGAGGGATGTTTTGTTTTGCAAGGGAGAGAAGAAGGTGGAGAAGACGGAGCTGCTCTGGGACTTGGGCGTGGAGAACGAGACGGAGTTGAGTGTTTTCAATTGGGAGGCGTACGAGGAGTTCAAGAGAAATCCTGAGGAGAAGTGGTAAAGAAACCAGCGAGTTATACGAGCCAGCGAGGCAGCTCTGCTGCTACGAGCTGGCGAGCTGTGGAGATGAAGACTTTTGTGGGCCTGAGGCAGCTACCATCAGCCGGCGAAAAGCTGAATTTCTAATGGGCTGCTATACACCTGAAAAGCTTATCTTCAATCGTGAGTTACACTTATTGGAGCTTGATCCTTTGGTTTAAAAAGCGCTAGCTTCTGGAGTTGAACGCATCGAACACGGTTTTACTCTTTCAGAAACAGCATCTCTCATTGACATAAGTAGCAGAAGAAGCTTTCAAACTGAATTTGGATAGTGTAGGCCCTTCATCGACAATTCCATCCTCTCTGACCCACTGTTCTTTCAAAATAACGCCACCAAATCTCTCTTACTAGTTTAACAAGTACAACGACCCAGATCGATCACTTCAAGAAATACTCTTCATGAAAAATTGGGGGTATCACCGTTTGCAGCCCACATATGTGTTCTGTATATGAAGCCGCTTTACGAGACCGGGAATCACTTCTATGCTGCTCAGTGCATAAGCGAGAAGCACGCTGCCGTTAAAAGGGCCGTCAAGTCTGGGATGGGAATTGTGTCATTTTGCTCGATTGATGCTTTGAAGCGAATTGCAAGCTTAAGTTTTACGACGCGATACGAATCGATGGCTGAAAACACGATCCAGCGAATGCACAACGATTGCACTATACCAGGGCAAAATCTGCAATTGACTTGGAGTTTTTGAATACCAGTTTCTCCAATATAACAGTTCAAATGGAGTGGTCATGTATACAATTCTTCCTGTCCATTCCTCCCAAATGAAGAAGCCCTCAAAAAGTTATCAGTGGCCTTATGGCCAATACTAGTAAGACCCCTGCTTCAATGGTTTGGTTTCCGACGAAAGAGAATTAAAACTAATAAAATTACAGCGTACAGAAAGTCATTTCTTCGTTTCGTCTGACACATCTATCTTGCACCCCACACTTTTCACTTACTAGACACACCACCAGATCAAGCGCAGACAGCACCGCCAAACAGAGCATCAAAAATAATCAAAACCCACAAACCCACCTCAAATTCCATAAAACCACCTCAAATTCCAAAGATTCATTCTTTTAAGGCCCAGAATCTAGAAAATCCACCCCACCTACATCTTCGCCATCACCCCACCCGTGCACCCACGATAAGCTCCAACTCAGCACTACCATCTTTTCCATGAATCTCCGCCTAATTTTAGCATTGGCCTCGTGTCTCCTCCCAGCTCTTTCCAGCACCATATGTGTGGAAAACGACTGTTACCCGGAGATCTTTGAGGCCACCCACGAGTGGCAAATTGTCAAGGAAGGTCAGCACATTCCAGCTGGTCTCCATGTCAGGATGAACTTGGAGCTGAACCAGAGAGAGGCTAAATTGCTTGATGGCAACGAAGACGAAAACGCCGCTTTGGCTGTTGTGGAAAACGAAGAGGAACAGGAGGCGTTGAAGGACCAGATCAAAGAGGCCTTGGATAGATACAAGAGCCAGAAGAAGGAGTATAAAAGGAGCACTGTTGACGAGGGAGAACTTAGCGATTTTGGCTCTGCCGTCAAGGAAATCGTGTCTTTCAAGTCGGATTTGGGCAGAGCAGAGCGGGCTCTTGAAACCCTTGCTGAATTGGCCCACGATAGAGAGTTTGGTGTTAGACTTACGCAGAATTCTGAAGCTTTCGAGAAGATCCATCAGATTGCGCTTGAGGTGGATGATTCCCATATCAAAGAGCGCTGCTACAGCGTTTTGGCTGCCTCGTTGAGAAACAACCCCGAAGCTGTAGGCAACGTTTTGCAAAACCAGCCCTCGCTTTTTGTGGATACGCTTTTCGGGGTCATTCGTGACAGCGACACCAGCGACGTGCTTCAGAAGCGTATTTTGGGTGTTTTCCAAGGCCTCGCCTCCAATGCCAACTTTGCCCAGCAGAGATTGGGCGATTTGATCTCGGTATTTCCCGATTTGGGCCAGCAGGCCAAGGACAGAGTTGCTGTGATCCTCGAGGACCTTCAATTGGCTGAAGCAGCGGAAAAGGCAGACGAAACGGTTTCGAACTATATCCAAAAGACTCTTTCTGACGCCAAGGCCGTTTCTGAGTCGCAGTTCAAGCTGTACTTCAGAACGCTTGCTGCCCTTCATGAGAAGCGTGTACTACAGCCATCAAAGCAGTTCCTTGCCTGGCTTGCGGAGGAGGTTGAGAAGAGAAAGAGCGGGAGCGATGCCGATTCAGCTTTTAACAAGTTCATGGTCGAGGCTCGCCATACGATATTTGGCAATCCAAACGCCGCCCGGAAGGCCGATGAGCTTTAGAGACGGGTAAATTTATAGAAAATAATACAAGAGACGGTTTGGGGAGCTAAAAAGTACAGGTTCAGCTATTTAGAGGTTGAGGGAATCTACTATTTGGTCGTAGGACAAGAGAATATTGGATAACTTTTTTTTCTTTCTGCTAAATTCATGAGTTTTATGAAAATCCAATGGTAAAACGACGATGTACCTTTGATATCCTCAGGTTGTGATTTTAGTGTTACGTTGTTTCCGTTTACTGGGGTAGTCGCATATTACGGTATAAATTTGCAACCATGCATGTTTTTTGGAAAATCAAAATTACAAGTCAAAAAAAAAAAAATCGTTCAAACCAGGTAAAGCCACCAAATCATCCCATTCAAACCCTTTCAAAGTGTTCATCTAAAGCCTATCTCATTCACCTCCCTTCCATCTACACTCAAATGCTATACTCCATCAACCACACTCCATCAACCACACTCCTTCAACCACACTCCTTCAACCACACTCCTTCAACCACACTCCTTCAACCACACTCCACCACAATCTACACTGCCTAACCCAACTGCCCCCTTCTATCCTACATCAGCCCTCCAGGCCCATCTCTCTTTCATGTGTATTCCATTATAGTACAGCTGTATGCTTAGTCGAACAAACCGAAGCCCATGTCGTCGTCAGACTCCTCGGCAGCAGCCTCCTCCTCCTTCTCGGCAGCAGCCTCAGGAGCAGCAGCACCACCGGCAGCGGCGGCACCACCGGCAGCAGCACCAGTTGGAACAGAAGACAACTTCTCGGTACCCTCGGCAATCAACTCCTCGGCGTTCTTGCCCTCAACCTCGGCCAAGAGCTTCTCGACCTTGTCGTCCTCGACCTCGATGGACACGGACTCCAAGACCTTCTTGATGTCAGCAGCAGCTGGGGCGGTGTTACCGGCGTTGACCAACAATAAGTAAGCAGCTAAGTATTTCACTGATGGTTAGTATGGGGTTGGTTTGGAGTTTGGGAGCGGTGATTTGAGGCTTTTAAGGCTTTTAAGACTTTGGATGCTAACACAACTTTCGTTTTAGTGGTTTGGTTGGTCTCGTTGGGTCGATTCATGGATGCATCTTCTTGAACGAATCTGGATACATCATAATGGACATAAAATTGTAATTGGAGATTTTCTGAATATGGACGTTTGGGCACGTTTGGCACTAGACCCTCATTTATCACACGGCTCCCTGAAACTCGATTTGGACATACTTTCTGTTGTATAGTGTAGGAGGAGGTTTTTCAGATTGACTTTTTTCGCCAAAGGTGGAGGATTTTTCGACGCTTGTGTGCAGGTTGGTGAAGCTTTTCGCAGTCACACTGGTCACGTGACAACACTGGGACATGGCAGTTCTAGCTTTTGCCAGTTGCAAGAGGGGTGGAGCAGGTAGAGGCAAGTCGCTGAATATATGATAGAGGTTGGGTTTTGTTGGATAAGCTGGGACTCATGTGGTGATTGACTACAGGTCGTGGTATATGCAGTACACTAGTTTTTGGCTGCAAAATCAAAGTTTAGTAGCACTCCATGGGGGTATACGAGAGAAAATAAAAGATTGTGTCGGATTGTGTCGTATACAATTCGTTAATTGATTACAGCGCTTGAATTTCATATTACTTCAGTTGTTCGTATGATGGAGCTGGTAACAATCACAGCTCGATTCAATGTGTGAACCAGCTCATTCAACTAAAGAAGCATTCATTGCCGATTCATACTGGGAAATCGAATCGCTTCATGAAGCTCATAAATTTGAAATTGTCGTGCTCGTTGATCGTATGCGAACATGAACTCTGTACCTGTTGAGTGGTAAATGTTTTGCAAATTCATCAGTAACGAGTGATTCTGTTTGAAAAACGGACTTAGAATTAGGGCCCCCTGTGTCACATCCTTACGTTATCTATGACTCAAGCAAGCCAAAGTTACCGTTATGGTACCACATGCAGACAGTTCGACTTCGGGTCAAATCTTGTGTTGATATCTACCTTCTGCCAATGGTTTGATGGTTTGCATTGGTTGAAAACCTATAACTCTCCTTATTGACTTATTTGCTGGGAAGTAGAGGCACAAGCTCAACAAGGAAAACATTGGGTGCCTTGGTGGCTTTCAAGTGTCGTTGACACATTTCCATACACGAGATTAAGCGTACTCTCAAAGCTTCGGAACTAAATCTACCATCAGGTGTCGATCGATCATGATTACATAGCGACAAATATCCTGGTTGTAAAATTCAGGTACAGAGCTTACAGTTTAAGCTCCGTCGAACTGATCTGTAAATTCCCGGCGCTACAGAACAACGGCTTATGGTGCCCTACAAGCGTCATTACCAGGGGCAGTAACGGAAAAAAGTGCAGATTCTTCTCATTGAGCCAACTCAGTTATCAGAATCTTCTCATCTGTGCAATTGTAGAATACTGATTACCACAGGTTGAGCTTTCTGCAGCTCATGCAAGTCCAGAGAATGGCAAAACCAAAGAGTCCAACTTTTCTAAAATTGGAGCGCAATGGATCGGCACGGCAGCTTTATGGCATTCAATCTAGCTTATCTTTCCGTTTGTCTCGCGTTTAAGCACCGTACATGCCAAGCAACCTTGTCTCAGTCGGCTCGGCTGTAGTTGGTATTTTAAGTGACAGGTGGCTCTCTGTAATTGCTTTAGTCTAGCTTCAAAGGTATTGAGAGTTTTCTATTAAGCGGATGGATGCATTCATATTGCATTGAAAATTGTTCCTCAATATATAGAACATTGTTGCCTACTGATAACATAGCCCAACCAGCTTTGTAGATACAAACCGGACTTGTAAACGTGGCAAAATGCACCGAATCAGTCATTTTGTGGCTTGTGGGCTAAAACGCAATTGGCTGCAAGCTTATCAGAAAAATGCCTATCATTCGCACGGCTCTAGGTACTCCTCATACTGTAACACCCCGGTCACGCCCAATCGGACCCTGAAATTACATCATGGTATTTTGAATGGCAAAATTTCCATGGAAGCTGTATTTTGCTGCTTGCTACGTGCCAACAAGTTGGGTTGACACGTTTGACACCTTGCATAATCTGAGCTCGTCTACAATGCAAGCCACAGAAGATATGCATGTTCAAAACACCTTGCGAATATATATAGCCAGCTGCCCGGGCGCTCAATTTTTTTTAAACTTAATCAAACAACATGGAATTCTTTCTCGGTACTACTAAAGACGGCAAATTCAATGGCTTCGGCATCCGCTTCTTTGACAGCGTTATCCTCGGCGCCAGTTCAGAGGTGAAGTCTCAAAAGAAGACCTTGTAATTGAGTGTTTAGGAATATAAGTAAATAAAAAAAAGTGTAGGATTTTGTCCAGAAGAGTACTCCATCCACCGTGGGTATCAAAAACTTGGGTTTACAGAATCAAGGAGGCTGCTTAGGATGGTGCCGCATGAGCCGCACAGTATGTCACAAATGCGGTTTTCAACCGCCACACTAAGAAGCTCCAGAGACTGGGAATTTTACTGCAGCACGTTGTGGAAAGGCATGGCCCACAAATCTTTAAAAGCGTTTATTCAAATACATATTTCTGACAACTCAAAATGAGCTAGAGGCAGCAACTCCAAACATAAAAAAACCACCGGCGACAGCCAAAACCCCCGCTGTTCCAACCCACATCTTGAGTTCAGAAACCAACTCTTTCGTGGTTGGCGCCCTACGTTGGGGCTTTTCCAAAAACTCCTGCTTCTCATCATCTGTAGCATATGAAGCTTTTTGAGAGACTTCTTCATTCTCAGCGGACTCTTCGTCAGTGGGTTTCTTTCTGAATTCATCTTCGCAAGCCCTCACCAAGAAAATACCGCCAAAAATGACCAAGGCAACGCCAAAGAAGATAAACGTTGATTTCGAGAGACCGGTGTGTTCAACTTCTATGGATTCAGCAGCACAGAGCTGTGCCATCAAAAGGGGAACAAGGAAAGCTTGACCATGCATTGCTGAAATATGTTTGAATGCGTTTTGAGAGCTGCGGATCCTACTTCTTTATAGAAAAGTACAGGCCACCCTCACAACGTTGGGCGCTTATTTATAAGTCTCTATTTTGACAGGTCAATGTTGACTAACAGTAAACATGTATAACTACTCACCTTACATCTAGTCATCCTTGAATCTGATGCTGAGCTCGATCCACTGTTTGAGCTGCTCGGGACTGTCTCCTAGCACTCTACCAAACTCGATTCCGTATCTGAAAAACACAAAAGTCGGGAATGCCTTGATGTGGGGGGTCTGTTTCTTGAAAATGTCATTTTTCTCCTTGTTCATTGGACGTTTGGTTTTGTAGAAGTCAAGCTCATACTCGTCAGAGTACTTTTCGTAGAAAGGAGCCACATTATCACAAGGTCCGCAGCCAATACCCAGAAAGAAGACAAAAAGCGGCTTCTCCTCCAGCTTTTTAAGAATATCCTCGAATTCCTCGTATGTGTCGAAAGACGCCACAACCATGATTTAAATAAAATTATGGGTATCGAAAAAGTAGACGCATATCGTGTGCTTTATATGTCGCCTTAAAGTGACGCTTGAAGGTGCCGCACGTATTCTTTCTGTTTGGCTACAGGTTTTGCGTCAATTTATAGCTCCTGATAATGACTTTTGCTTCCCTCCTATTTTTGGTGAATCTGATTTTGAACAATTTCATGTATCATCTCAAATAACTAACAAAGTTGCCAATGAACCAGCGCTGTAATGCACCTTGCTAAAGCTAAAAATCTTCATCTCTATTCAGACGTGACAGCCTTCAACTCCCTAGTCTCTTCCTTCTAGTTTTTGATTTCGCTATCCTTTTCAGGAATAAGACTCCCCACTTTCTCCTTAGGATCATAGCCAATAACTTGCAATCTCTCAACCAAGTTAGGGTGACTTATAGTGCAAAGAGAGTTCAACCAGTCGGTGTCCAAGAAAGACAAGTTTTCCTTATTCAAACTGATCAAACCCGAAGCAAGCTCATCTTTGTAGCCTTGCTTCAATGCATAGTTATCAGCCTGGTACTCATTCTTTCTCGTAACAATGTTGCTGAGTATTTGAAAAGTATTATCGACAGGCCATGAAAGGTAACTGAAAAGAACTAGGTTGACAATTGGAGATGGGCCCGCAAAACCGAATGATACAGCAAGAGGAGTGCTTTCAAAAGCTGCTGCAAATAAAACAAGATTTCCACTAACAAGTGCTACAATCAGAGCAGTGATCTGCCAAATATGGCCCAATTTCCAGTGGCCAAGCTCGTGAGCCAAAACAGCCACAATCTCCTCGGTAGTATGCTGTTCAATCAAGGTGTCAAAAAGCACGATTTGCTTGTTCCAAGGAAGGCCAGTAAAGAAGGCGTTTGAATGTGATGTACTGGTTGAGCCATCCACTTCAAGAAGCTTCTTCACAGGGAAACCATTCTTCTTAGCCAATTCCTCGATTTTTGTACGCAACTCACCTTCTCTCAAAGGAGTGAATTTATGAAACAAGGGCAAGACAACAGTGGGTACAACAGTCTGAATGAAAAGAAGTCCAACCAAGAAGGCCACACTAGCATACTTAGCAAAATCTCCACCAAAGAAGTCAACAATCTTGACAAAAATAAAAGTGGCAGCAGCATGGAAAGCTTGCACGACAACAATCTGCAACAGCTCGTCCCTGAAGAACTTAGTTCGAGTCTGTTTGTTGAAGCCCCATTTTTCCTCAATGAAAAAGTCAAAGTAGTAGGTTCTAGGAATCACGTAAATCTGCTCGAGGGTGTTTTTTAAGGCGAAGAATAAGACACTTCGCAAGGTCACACCTCCAAAAATACCACTGAAAAGTTTGAATCCACCCAAATAAGATCCAATCTTCGCAGCAAGGCCCCAAATCTGAGGCAACAAGTTGTAGTGAAGAATGACCAACTCCTTTACCAATTCGGATGTATCTCTGATCAAACTATACTTGAGACGGTCTCTGGTGTATTTCTGAGACTTGACAAACTGCTCCTGTGTGATTTCTTTCTGAACAACGATAGGTGGCTTTGGGTTGAAGGTGACCTTGTACTCTCTGTAGTTGAGATATGTCTTGAATGCATAATTTGCAACCAAAAACAGGGCACCAATGGCCTTCCAATTGATATCGTTTCTCTCAAAGAGAGACTGGCGTTAGTATTGAAGAAGGGCAGGCACTGGTACACATACAGCTAAGTACGTTGACATTTTGTTTTAGTTTTGAAACACACAAGAATGACAGATATTTATATTCATAATGTGCAACCAGTTGGAGGGGTATGCAGAACGGAGCCACTTGTCAGCCTGGCTTATCTTACTGTGTGGCGTGCGGCTCGAAAAGCATATTTTGAAGTCCTACAGATTGATTTTATGGCTAGTCGTGGTTATTAGGCCTGCTCTGCGGCTCCTTGGATATGCAGTGTGGGGTGATGAGAAGTCCAAATGTTTCAGGTGTTCATCTGGGTTGACCTACGATTCTCTACGGTTATTTGAAGAAAGTAAATGTCGACAATTTCTAAGTAGACCTTACTGGGAAGTCATTCGCGTAAACAAAATGCTAACTTCATCGGAGCGGATGTTGTCAAGAGCCGCCTCTTTTCCTTTTTGAGCAACAAAACGAATTGGTATCCCGATAGCAAGAAGTGGCAAATTTCAGTACGTTTCTGGTCAGATGGCAATTATTTTTGTTGCCATTGTTTGACAGAAGTGAAATATGTGGCTTTGAGAGGGCGGCATAATCGTCCCGCATAGAACAATGCGGCCCATGCACAAAAGCCTTCGACACCTGTCAAGTCTTGTTTGACAGGTTGAGCTTTTGACAAGAAGTTCGACCTTGACAGAGGCATTGGCGGTAGTTTCAAGGTCAATTGGTTTCGGTAAAACCGAATATTCTCTTTTACTTTTGTAGTGCTCTCGTTTGTTCGCCATCGAAAAGTGCAGCGTCTTAACCCGGAGGCTCCCTTACTTAAAGATTTGCCGCCATGTTGACAGCGTGGATCTGCATGGAAATTTGGACCTCAACTACTGGTGGCGCTAATTGCTGTCAATTGATGGTGGCGAGAGGCTTCACGGTCTATATTCATTTGTGCGTCTTGTTTCAAAGAGACCCCTGTTCAATCGAATAGTCGGCGCCACTTTTCGAACTCCAGTTACACAGTCTCCTCTCACTTGCAATTTATAAGGATTTTACCAGTTAAACACTAAAATTGATGTAATCCTCAGGAAAAGCATTGTGGTACGGGAAAAGGTCAAGATGTACTAATCATATCGCTTCGGGATGATGATCTTCACTATTACAATGCGTATATCACGTTTGATTCTCACAAATCCATGATTTGTTTCTCGCGCCGTGCCACAATCTTGTGGTATAGTAGCTCACGCCATGGTTGTGATTGCTCTAGACTCAGTGGATCACAGAACCCATGCTTACTGCAAGAATAAGCCCATGTATTATTTTCTCTAGAATTTCTTCTCGGAAAATTCTGCTTACCCAATGAGATCGAGAAAAAGATTGGCGATACAGCTGGGTCTCTAATTGTATAAGTCAGTGCCACGCGCCACACATGAACACCAACTTCCTCAATACCAACGAAGCTCAAGGTTTTACAATTCTACTACTATTTCATTTTTCGATCCCCTTAAATCATCCCCAATGGCTCCCCATGCCCAGTAGATATACCTCCAGACCGCCACACCTGCACACACCACATATCAACACTATTACTAACGATATCGCCATTCTCAAAAACCAACCTGTAAAACCATGGCTCCCAAAGATTTCCCCGCCCTTTCGTCCGAAAACGAAAAAGAGCTTGTTGAAAGACTCAGCCAGTGGGCGTTGGCCAATGGTCTCGTGATGTACCCACCCAATTGGCAACTTCACTCAGCCAACAATGCTCCAATCACCATGTTCCCCACGCCGTTTCCCAAGGACTTGTTTGAAGATGCCATGAAGGTGCAGACCACGTTTAACAAGCTTTATGCCAATGTCGTTTCCAAGGAGAAGGTGTGGCTTGTCGATTTGATCAAAAGTTTGGCGGATTTCGATAAGGACTTCACTGGAAAATTGTACGAGACATATGTCAAGGCTGTTGATTCGAGCAACGGCACTTTGCCCCAGCCATTGAGTTTAGGCGTTTTTCGTTCTGACTACATGTACAACCAGACTGACCATACGATCAAGCAGATCGAGTTCAACACGGTGAGTATCTCGTTTGGCGGCTTATCCACCAAGGTTGGGGCTGCTCAGAATTACCTCAACAAGAGCGGAGCCTACGATAACGACTACTCCTTGAAATACTACCAGCCAGATGAGGTGCCGGTTTCTGAGTCGATCGATAAGATTGCTTCTGGATTGGCACAGGGCAACTACTTCTACAATGATGAGGTCGACAACCAAAAAACGGTTGTGCTTTTCGTTGTCCAACCTGGCGAGCGCAACTGCTTCGACCAGAGACTCATAGAGTATGCTTTGCTTGAAAATCACGGCATCAAGTCGTACAGACTGACTTTGGAGGAGATTAAGGAGAAAACCACCATCAACAGCGGCAAATTGTACATCAAAGCTACCATGGACGAGGTATCCGTGGTATACTACCGCTCTGGTTACGCCCCCTCCGATTATTCTGTGAATCCAGAGAAAACATGGGATGCTAGACTCCATTTGGAAGTATCCAAAGCGATCAAGTGTCCTTCCTTGTTGACACAGCTCTCGGGCTCCAAGAAGGTCCAGCAGGTCTTGACCGACGCATCAAGAGTGAAGGAGGTTTTGGGCGATGTCTCGCAAGAAGAGCTCGATCTTTTGCTCTCAACGTTCGTCAAGATCCATCCTTTAGACGATACAGCGGCAGGCAAGGAAGCCAAAAGACTTGCATTTGAGGAGCCTGAAAACTACGTGTTGAAGCCACAAAGAGAAGGAGGTGGCAACAATGTCTACAAGGGCGACATTCCAGGCCATTTGAAGGCTTTGGACGAGTCGGAATGGGGCGCCTATATTTTAATGGAGCTCATTCATCCGCCAACCCACAAAAACAAGATCATCAAGGACGGCCAGGTGTACAATGAGGACATCCTCTCGGAGCTAGGGATCTTCGGCACGTTGGTGTTCAACGAGGAAACTGGCGAGATCAAATCCAACGAGAATGCTGGCTTTTTATTAAGATCCAAGTTCAGCTCCAGTGACGAGGGCGGTGTTGCTGCCGGATTCGGCTGTGTGGACACCGTCTACTTGTACTAAGTGATCCTCCAATTGGATGGTCCACAAGGCAGCACCCACGGTGTTGGTGAACATGGTGAGAATCGTCAGAAACGGGATCAATTCGAGTAGGAGCGCCGCAGCACCGATCCCAGTGTAGCCTCCCCTGTTCTCGATGTCGAACTTCTTGATCTGCTGCTTGTTCCAGCCCTTCAATTTGAAGTATCTAGAGTGGAGACTGCGTCCTTTGCATGGCGCTCTGATAAGCACCACAAGGCATGGACCAATGACGGGTATCATTCCGACGAGAAGGATGAGGATTTCGTGGAGAATGATCCTGGGGAGCTTGTCGACGAAAAACATTGCCACTGCTTTGGCTTTCTCAGCCTTCGTGGCTTTGGTGGTTTTGCGCCTGATCTTCATCTGAAGCACCATGTCAGCTTGACCTTCCCTGCTCAACACAGCGTCAAAGACCATGTCTCTCACGCCGGGCATAAACACCATGGATATTAAAAAGTTCAGCATCATGTTGGAATACTGCAAAACCGTAAAAAAGGAGCTCACCACCCCAAAAGGCCCAAACGCAAGAAACGAAAGGAGAGCATAGAGCGGATAGACCGATAGATACATCACGGCATAAATTCCCAACGTAAAAACGGTCTGAGGCACGATAATAGAGCCGTACAATGGCCATATGTCGGGATTTTCGAAGAAGTAGAGAATACCCTTCAGATGTTAGAAATGTAAAAAGATGAATAAGAGTCCCACAAACCTGGAAAGGATATACGTAGGTTCCTGCAGTAACTGCAAGAACAGGCGCCGTGCAGAAGCAGCAGACCTCCAGATAGGCATTAACGACACAATCGGGTAAGAACATGTTGTGAGAACAAACTTGTGACGATTGCAAAAAGATATATCGCAAAAAAATGGACGAGTCCGGATTCGAACCGGAGACCTTTCGCATGCTAAGCGAACGCGCTACCAACTACGCCACACGCCCTGGGAGAAGTGGTCCCTAGCAGGATCGAACTGCTGATCTTGGCGTTATTAGCACCACGCCTTAACCAACTGGGCCAAGGGACCAACTTGCCTGATAAAGAAGGGCGGTCAATATATGAAGGTTCGTCTTAAGGGGTGCATATAAAACCAAAAATTCAGGAACATGATGGAAAATAAGATTTTTCACGTCAATGTTGACTGCTGGCTTTCAGTAATCTATTGGGGGCTTCGTGGAGTCTCTGGAAACGTTTCAGCATCTTTTTTTTTGCAATTTAACCTACTTTTACCATTTGCTAGTCCGTAAAGCACCCAATGAGGACCAAGTGTGCCAAATATTGATCCTGTATGTAGTCGTGTTTTGCCGAGTATATAAACAGAGCCCTAATTTTCATTCATCCAAGTCCGATATGGTGTAATGGCTAGCACAGTTCGCTCTCACCGAGCAGATCGGGGTTCGATTCCCCGTATCGGAGCTTTCTTTTTTATTTTTTAATGATTTCACATTTTGATTTTTGGAAAACGATATAGATTGTTAAAAACTTCAGGATCAAATTATTTAGCTGTGCAAAGTCGTCTACCAGCCCACAACATCACAAATTCTCTCTTTTTCAACAACAAGTGAAGCAGATCTTATCAGTTCATGAACTTTGCGACCTTCGCAAGTTAAAAATCTCGATCATCAGCCATCTTAGATGCCAAGACTGGCACCCTTGGCTCTAGCGTTTCTCTGATGTCCGTGGTAGATAGTTGAGGCACCAACACCAATGAAAACACCACCCAAAACATAGAGGAAGTTCTTGAGGTAGTGAGTGTTCTCCACGGGCTCATTACCGGTCACCTCAGTAGAAGAAGCAGCAGCCAAAGCGGCTGTAGTCAAGGAAATCAAAACTTTAGAAAAGGCCATTTTTAAATACCCTAAAAGTTAGCCAGGCTCAACTCATTTATATAAGGCTGGCGACACCGGAGTGTTAGCTCATGATGCTTATAGTCCTATTCGAGAAAAGACACAGGCGAAACCTGATTGGTTACACGAACAAAAAGCGGTTGGATTTCTTATTTTTCTCGTTCACTGATAAGAGCCACTTTCGTGCCGCACTATGCATCGTTGGTTCTTTCCTTGAAATACGCACGAATGCTAAAGTAGTGGAAATGCAAGTCCATTGATTGTTAGCATATCGGCGTTAACAGCGGCTATCTAATTGGATGCGACACGCTTGAGGTAAGTTTGGGTATCAGGAATGAAAAGGACTAGCTTGACATTCAATGAAGGATAAGCAAAGAGCAGGACTGTAGTAATATTAGTGTTTTTCTTTCAGTAGAGCCTTAGATTGGTCTGCAACTCGTCCGAAGCACTTGGACCTGGCATTGGAAACTCCTTCACTCAAATCTTTCTGGCTCCTCTCCCACAAGTATGTATATATCGTTTCATAGAGATACCATCGTCTTGTCCGACAATCTATGATAAAATGTGAAGGTCTTTCAGAACCCTGGACACTAAGAGCCACGGAATGTCAAGCATCCCCACTTTTTATATGTGAGGCAAGTATTTCGAAACTTCGATAATGAAAAAGGGTTGAAGGGCTGTTTCGAGATACACGGCCGATTTACAATGTCAGTCAAGCGTAAAATTTGAAGCTTATCACCGGAAATCTCGTGGTTATTATGGTCTCATAATTAGGTAGAATTATGAGACTCTTGAATCGTCGAGTATCGATTTACTACCCATTGCAGCGTTCCTATCAACCTTCTTCTACCTCGCATAAGACAGCTCCCAAGAATACCTCGGGTTCATCCCATAGTATGATTTTTCAACAGGACGCTGGGATCGATATCATTTCAAGAAATTATCATCGGACCACATTGTTAACCCGTTGATATATTATCAGCAGAAGCTTCGTCATACTCCTTATTTTGAGGATTTTTTTTTTTTTATAAAATGTATTAGCAGGACACTTCTAACAGAGGATTCCCCTCCATTAGGAGCCAAAACTATATCGCTATAGAAACACAACCCACTAATCAAGCACCCAAATATCTTCCTCCTACCAGAAAGGCGCGACAGACTTCATCCTGAACTTCAGGCCCTGATCCATCTAGAGGAAGGCATTTGTTGGTTGGTATTGTCTCATCCCCACACGTCACCTACCCATTGGCAGAATTTGGCGTATGGTTTTCTTCATCTCCCGAATCAGAAAGACAGACAATTGTCCCCTTCTGCTTCAGTTCGTCGTCGTTTACCGTACATGAGTTTTACCACCCTAACAAACCAGTTCAATTTCCGAAGATTGTCAAAGGAGGTGTCCTCAGGGGCGAGAAAAAGATATGCTGAGAATCTACGCATGGATGACAGCAATTGACATTTCTCCTTATCGGATGATAATAATTTATGATTTTTAATGGTTTGTTATCATCTTGTTGACCTACCCGATATCTGGAGTACTCTGTATGCGACTTTGGCAGCCATTTCGCACAATTGCGAGGGCCTGCATATACGCTAGACTGCACTATATAAATATCCACGCACCGAAAACACTACATCAGTCCGATATGGTGTAATGGCTAGCACAGTTCGCTCTCACCGAGCAGATCGGGGTTCGATTCCCCGTATCGGAGTTCTTTTTTGCCTTAAGAGTTGTTTATCCTTTTTTTTTGAACAAATTCCCCCTTTCTTTTTCTTTTCTGACTGATTTCTCTTTATTAGAGTAAAAAAAACTATTCTACAGAATCAACCTCAAATAAGATTTTATTATTCTCAATTTCTCGAGACACTCAGGTCATTTTCCCGAACATCTCGCCGTGGTTATCGACCCATAGGACATATCTGTCTTACGGCCTTCTTCAACTGACGTATCAGAAGGGGCGGAAGGGTAGGGCCTTCTTCCCTCGATTCACGGTGCTTTAAATAGGTAGTTCTCACCGTCTTCACAAACCAGTTTAGTTTGCGAAAATGTTCAAGCCTTGACCCTCTCTCGACATAATGTACATCTAATCTCATGAGAATAATTTTTCAAGCTGATAAGATGGTTTTTTCTCTATGTAAAATTAAATAGGGTTTTCCATTTAATCAGATAAATTTAACAAAAAAAAAAAAAAAAAAATGTCGAGGCACATATGATCCATAGTGGAACAAATGCAATGCATTGAAATCATTGCGTAAAAGCCATTCTTCTTTGAATAGCGCTTCCCGAAAGGACTTCCATCGGTTTTGATCATTTAATTCTGGGCATATCTCCAAAAATCGACCAGGCATTATGGGTGGTTTCTTGTCTTGTGTCTCCTTACTCAATGATCGAAAAGACGTCTTGGCTAGAAGCTTCTTTTCTGTGTCATCTATAAGGGAATGTCCATTTATGTGTCTCTCGACTGCCGCCAGGTCTCGTCGGTGTGGTACTATTCTCGTTGGCAAGTCCCTATTACCCGTCATCAACGTGCGCCAAGCCTTAATATAACATATCTCGTTCTTGGTGAAAGTCCATTCAAGATGTTCTGTAAATCGACTAGTCTTTTCGAAGAGAAAATCTGTCCAACCTAATTCACCACATTTCCATATCGTGGCTTTCTTGTGACAAGTTTAACCATATGATGAAGCATCTTTGCCCTAATGTATTTGTTCCACCATTGTGGACTTTCTTCGAGGGCGCCCGCTATCACTTTCGCTCTATGACCTAATAATTGAGTTTTAAGCTCAATGAGGCCATAGCCGCCTTTCTTTGGTCTCGCAGTTTCTCCTGCCAAACGCCCCAAAAGATACGTTGAACTTTATCATCAATTAGTTTGATTTTTTTTTTTTTTTGACTGATTTCTCTTCATTAGAGTAAAAGAGAATATCTTTGAGTTCCTTATCAGTACCATGCTTGAATATATTGGATCTCCGTCTCCGTGAAGGACCATTCTAGTTGTTCCAAAGAGCGATTGTCTTCTTGGAATAAAAACTCCTCCCAGTACAATCCGCTACTGAATTTGATATGTTTCTTCTGATCTTTGTGAAAGATTTTTTTTTTTTTTTTTTTTTTTTTTTTTGCTGAAGACGTTGATTGAAGGTCGCTTCGGGATCGGTGTCTCACTCACCTACTCCTCAGCTTTAAAAGCTATAAACCGAAATTATATAGTGAAAACCATCTCTCAAGTTACCAGATACCAGAGTGGCTATGACTTCACACCTTGTTCTTAGCAGTTGGGGTGGATAGCGAGCGACAATGTATCTTTGTTGGTTTTTCAAATCATATTATGTCATCGACCCTTCGGCGAAACTGAATTCATTGCCCTTTATTTGAGGAACGTCGTCCTGGACGTTTTTTTGAGACTGACTGTGTAGGAAATTGGCTAGGTCTGTAAAAAAAATGGGTCTTGAGAGACTGCGAGTTCTAAAATAAACTTGAGATTGGTGCACATATTTTAGGCGCAATGCCATGGATTTCAATAAGCCTGGTTAGCTCAATCGGTAGAGCATTTGACTCTTAATCTTCTAAGGTCAATCAAAAGGTTGCGGGTTCGAGCCCCGCATCGGGCTTTCTTTTTTACGCTTGTTCCATTCATATAACTAAACTGCATTTTGACCTGATGGGCGTGCGGAGTTTTCATTTGCTTCCTTCTCTGGCTAGCGTGCTTTACTTCTTGGTTGGCAGGAGCGTACCTTGTGTGGCTGCGAAATCGATGGAGGAGGTGGATCATGGTCTGCGGGGCACACCTGCAAAGCCTCAAACGGCATGAACCCCAGCATAGCCCAATCATGTTATTGTAATTATTCAGCAATCTCTGAAAAATCAGGTCTCCTATCGTATCTGTTTCTTGAAGGGCAGAAAACCTCAAGTACAGACCCTTAGGGAGTGTTTTTCTTTTTTTTTCTTTTTTTTTTTTTTTCTTTTCGAAACCAAATGTAGCACTGGAACTACAGTAGGCCCATGCCATAAAATTGTGACGCAATCAGCATCTCGAAGCCCTACTTTTAGCTTTTGGCTTTATCTCTGCGCACCGGTACAAGCACCGTCAACTTCTTACACGAATGTATCGACCAAGCAGACTACGATACGAGTTTTGCCCAAATTCCACAAAAACCTTTAACAAACCATTCTTCTACGCCAATCAAGTAAATACATTCCCCAATTCCACACGGTCAGCGCATTATGGCCATTTTAGAGCCGCGCTGGGGGGGTGCCCGAGGTCTCTGCACTCCCAGATCAATATTGATCTGCCCCGTTTATCGTGACAGAAGCCTTGAATTCTGAACCTGAGGCTCCTAGCCTTCTACATATTCATCCTCCACTATGTCGGTCACCTCGCCTCCGCCACGGACGCCAACGGGACCGTCATCTACTGCAATGACTCCGATGACACGAACATCACTGAGGGACTCTGTGAACCATGTTCAGGTAGTGTGCCGACTTCGGCCCCCTGATGATGTACGATTCCAAAGAGCTAGTGATTCTCCCGTGGAGATCATTGACGAGCAGACTTTGTGTATAAACCACAAGGAAGCGCTGAATGTGTTTTCATTCGACAGGGTCTGTGATGCCACAACCTCGCAGGAGGACTTTTACCAATTGGTGGCTGCTCAGGCTGTTGAAGACATGTTGAAGGGGTTCAACGGTACGATTTTTGCCTATGGACAAACAGGCGCTGGAAAAACACATACGATGTTTGGTCCACGCCATTCGCCTGGTATAATTCCCAGGGTCAGTCATCACCTATTTTCCCAGATCGAGGGAGCCTCGCCAGACATTGAGCACACCGTGGAGGTCTCGTGCATGGAGCTTCACATGGAACAAATAAAAGACCTCTTGAATCCGCAGGCGACAGAGTTTGCAATCCACGAAGATAAGGAAAACGGTGTTTACGTTAAGGGGCTCTCTCATGCGTTCGTGTCCACAGAGAAGGAGCTCGAAGAGGTTGTTAAACTAGGCAACGACAATCGTTGTGTCTCCAGAACGCATATGAACACAGACCTGTCACGCTCGCATGTCATTTTCAGAATAGTACTTTCGCAAAAGTCTGTTGAAGGAGAGCTCACACGATCCAATTTATTCTTGGTCGACTTGGCCGGATCCGAGAAGATCGACCGCACAGGGGCCACTGGTCAGGGGCTTGAAGAGGCGAAGAAAATCAATTTGTCTCTTTCTTCCCTCGGTCAAGTGATAAACTCTTTAACAGACCCATCCGCCACCCACGTTCCTTACAGAGACTCCAAGTTGACTCGAATCTTGCAAGAATCTCTTGGCGGCAACTCCAGAACAACTCTCGTCATTAATATAGCACCAGGGTTAGCAGATGCAGCCGAAACACTCTCTACACTAAGATTCGGCTCCCGTGCAAAGAAGATCAAGAACACCGCCCACATCAACACTGAACCGTCAGTTGACTGGCTCAAGGCGCGGGTGAAGATGCTTGAGCAGATGAATAGAACACTAGAAGACCAACTCACGAAGAAGTCGACGCCAGGCTTCAGTCCGAATGTCAGTCTACTAAGCCCGCGAGGAAGCACCACCATCTCGATGGCTTCTGATCGCCCAGCGTCACTGGCAGACGATATTCAAAGGAAGAACAAGAAGATCGAGAGTCTTGAAAAGCAGCTTTTAGACATGAAGATGAGCCAAGTGAAAAAGCAGCACGAGGAAGACCTGAAGCTTTTCAAATTGGAGACCGCCCTACACAGACTCAACGACAAGCTAAGCGACGTTGAGCTCATAAATGAGAATCTACGGAAGCATCTTCTTATTAGCGAAAAGATTATAGAGTCGCGAGATGTGAAGATTGACAAACTCCGAGCCCTTTTGGGCGAACAACAAGCACACGTGCAGCTGGAAAGCCAACATTTCGAAAGCAAGCTTCAAAAGCTTCAAGATAAGCTCGAGACGCAAAGACTTCTGGAAGGACGAATGCAAGACGGAACAGGAAGCAATGTGCTTGAGAGTTTGCACGCCGCAGCTAATGCCGAAGCTACAGTTATACACCACGACAATGTGACTTCACCAAACGAAGAGCACGAGCAGGACTCGCCAAAATCGCCCAAGTTTGGATTGAATTTACGCATTGTCAAACCAGTACGTGGTAAAGGCCATCTCTCCACTTGATTCAGGATACCCTTCATTGTCTGGGTTCCGTTTCGCAGCCAAATATGGAAGATTGCCATAGCGAGCAATATAGGGTCACTCATTTGTGTCACCAAGATCTTACTCATCCACATAATATTTACACGGAATTTACGCCAAATGGTCTGGATTCAAAATATGCATGTCTTCTTCAACCTTCTTTGAGTGTCCAAATCTCGGACTCCCTACTGCGGCACAAGATCGCACCCCACAAAATGCACTCTTCACTGCCACCAAGACCTCATAACCTTTGTACCGCTTTTGCTATTCCACCACCCATGTATTTGCTCTTGTCACTGCAAAGCAGTGGCAGTCTTCGAGGTATGTGAGATTATAGCCCATCGTGTTTTCAACTTCTAACATCAGTCTTGCGTGTCAAGCAAGGAAAAGACCGGATTAGAGTAAGTCACAAGGGTGAGTTTGGCATAGGTGGCCGCTCCAACTTTGTCCAGAGAATCCATGTGTTCCCAATATTAAATAAGCAGTATATTGCTGTCGCTAGAAGTGCAGGGCTTGTTCAGTTGTATGAGAGGATGCTGAAGCCCTCAGGGTCAGACAACTCCGGAAGTTGTACCTACAAGCTTGTCAAGGAGTGGAAGAACTCTACCACAGGACCAAGGGACCCCATTATCGGGGTCGGTGCATTCCGAAATCAGTATATGTATACCTGCTCTGGAGAAGGAAAGTTGGTGATACGGGATTTGATCAATGACGATGCGGATGACTCGGTGAAGCTGTTTGTCATCGACGGCCCGTTATCGTGCATCAACATCGAGGTCATTCCTCGTTCTACACATATTGTTGTTGCCGCAGGCGGGAAGGGAAACAGCTTGAAGATTTACGATTTCGATTTTGCTGCGAGTGACTTCAAGTCCAATTTTGAGGACTTTGCCAATTTAGGTGGACACTTGACAAGAATGGGCCTTGTCTCGTCGGTACCAGAGGGTCACTCCTTGCTCAGGAGAAGCACCCTGATACGTCATTCATTTGTGGATGTTCGAAGACTTGTGCCTGTTTCTGATACCTCGGTGAACCCTCACCTGACAAAAGGAGAAACTTGTGCCTACTGGGTGCTGAGTGTAGCTTTTTGGAAGCAAGGCTCCAGCCGCTTGGCGTTTGCAGGAACTCAGTTTGGCGACTTGTTTGTTTACGATATGTCCAAGCCTTATAAGTTTGAACTGCGACCCAAGAGAGTTTTGCAACTATCTCAGTTTTGCATCAATCAGTTGAAAGTTTTCAATTGTGGACAATACTTATTCTACACAGATGCGATGTCCAAAGCGGGCGTCATCGATATTGGAACTTTTGAAGTGGTGAACTTCTTTGATTATCTTCGCATTGGTCCGACTCTATCTTCACAGATTTACACTTGCAGTGAGACTACCTCGAAGGTATCCCGGCTCAGCAGATTATCGAGGTTTTTACCTGTCTATTTGGTATCCACCACTATTGACGGCACTGTCGTCATATATAAGCTCAGCGATAGCAACGAGAAGAGACTTTGCTTCTGTTCAAGCCTTACAGGTGTGATACCCCATTTCGATTTCTTAGATTCCGATGCCTACGGAAAACTAGATGCCCTTTTTGGCGAGTCCACTTCACACGAAACACACGGTCCACGACAGGCGGACCCAGCCTCGTCTAAGAAACGCAAAACGAATGATGCTACCGATGCAAATTTTATGATGCATGCCTCGAGCCACCAGGGCGGAGGCCATAACGAACTTACGACACCTCACGAACAAAACGATGGTCTTGTGAATGACATCAGGACCATGAAGCTCGCCAATTAGTTCGTCTAGTTGCTAGTATCCTCGCTGGCAGCAAACGAGTATAGCGAAGCAGATTCGATTTCGTCATCATCATTACCCTCGCTAATTTCCTTCCAGGACGCAATGGTAAGAATGACGAAACCCACAATGACTAACGCATCACCAATCAATTGCATGACGCTAAGCGCATTACCAAACATGACCCATTCAACCACACCAATCAAAAAGATGGTCACTAACGAACTCACTGATGACAACACGGGCGAGGTTAAGGCCATCAAGGAAAGGAATGCAGCACTGAATAGTAAGTTGGAGACGATGGAACCAGAAATATACAACCAAATAATACCCGTCTTCTCACCGTAGTCGAAAACGTTGAAGTGGTGAATGTGGAAGAGTTCAATCACGAGCACCAACGCGAGCAAGAATAGCACAGTGAATACGCCCAAGAGTGACATGACAAAGTTGGAGAAAGTCAGCTGGCGTCTAGGTGTAACAACGACAGACAAGTGGTGAGGAACACACACGTACTTCTTGTACAAAACTTCGTAGTAACCGTACAAGACGGCGCCCACAGAGATAATTAGGTTACCCCAGAATCTGTAAGGGTATTGTTCCTCCGCATCCGACGAAGAGTCCGAGCCTGAATAAGCCACTACGAAGACACCTGCAATTGCGATAATCACAGACAGGGCTTTAAGCCACGAAAATTTTTCATTCAACATTGGGATGGCAAAGGCATATGCTGTGAAAGCAGAACAGTTGTAGATGGCCGTCACGTCAGACGCGTAGGTCATGGACATAGCACCATACCAAGTGAAACCTGCGAAGTTGAGAACCAAGGAGATCAAACCCACCTTGATGGCAACATATTTGAATGACGGAGTTGCAACAAAGGAACGAATACACGCAGAAACTGAACTGGATGACGAGATGTGAGGGTTCTTCTCCACCAAAGCGCCCAAGTTGCTAGTACTTCTGTCTCCATTGACATTAGGCTCATACACCAAGATAGAGGAATGGTAGACGTTATGCACTTGCTTCACGATACATCTTTTGAAGTAGCCCCATGGGTGGAACTTTGAGACAGGCGAGTTGGGCTCCTGTGGAGCACCGGCCTCGTTTTCCAAAAGGAAAGCATTAGAATTTAGTCTTTCATAGCGTACGCCTCTGCTATTTTTAGCCTTGCCGATGGTTCTACCCACGGAAACGAAAAAAGCCTGAAGAGGCCACAAAGTCCACCATGAGCCGTGGGTAACAAGTAAAAGGATGATAGGCTCCTTGAATCCGAGCTTGTATGCCTGGGAGGTGAACTCGGTCTGGCACAAGAAAGATAATAATGAAAGAAGGAAAAGCAAACCCACATAGATGATTTTCGTTTTGGATGCTTTCTCTTGAGAAGCAACGCTGGCGTTGCTTGTACTATTGAGTTCTGTAATAGCCATCCTGGACTTGGAAGAGGATCGGCTCTGGTGAAAAGACTGTCGACAGTCGGCATTCGCGATCTACACAAGGTGTGTGACAAGTCACGTGTAGAAGATTTCCAGTTCCGTGTTTTGCAAGTGGTATTACGAAAATGATAGAATTTCCACTTTTTCGATAGTTTTGTTCTAGGAATAGCAAGGTGGTGAAAGGGAATGTGTTTTAGAGGGAAAGGTGTATGCTCGGCGCCTAAATGTGTGATGAGTTTGTTGCAGCGTCGCATGAGAGACGAATTTTTTTTTCAAAATGTGATTTTATCTTGACTTCAAGCGATGCTATGCGATAGCTGACGGCCGGTGGTATATGGTGAAGTTGAAGGCGGATTGGGTGTTTTTAGTATTGGCTGCGAAATGGAGAGCGAGAACAATAACGCATGGAACAATTAACAAACTGATAATTTCATGGCAAGGAAGGAAAAAAATTTTACCACTCGAGAACTGGCAAGTTTTATGAACTCATACTCCGAGGCTCAAACAAATGCCATCAGAATGAAATGCGATTTGATTGCCCGGTTATTATCCCGGTGTTATTCGGTGCCTCGATGCAAGAGAACGCCGGTAGAACTTACCTAGTTGAGGCTTTGACAACCTGGAAATGCACTACACAACAGCACCTATTTAATTTATCAAAATACAGACACTCTTGAAATGCCTCGCAAAAAGATAATTTCTTACCCCGCATGACCTTCGGACAAGGTACCTGAACTTACCTGTGGAGTAAGACCCTGACCCCAGATTCTCGAGACCCCCGCTCCAAAACGAGAATCACCAGAAGATACTCCATTTTCACTGAATCGAAATTCAAGAGGACCTCTTTTAGGCTTCTTCCCACATCTCCGGTAAAATCCAATTTAGTCCTCCTGCTCCATCTGCTCCGACCAAGGCTTATCGACCAGGTGTACGGATCCCCCACCTCGGTGCACCCCCAGGTTAACTACCATCACTTCAATCTGCAGCTTCCAAGTTATAAGAAGCACGATTATTAATTGATATCAATTACCAAGATGTCAGAACACGTTGATGCATCTGTATTCAGCGATGAGGACAATAGCCCCTTCCAGCATCTGCTGGCACTTGCAAGCCTTATCCAGTCCCAGGGGCCCGATAAGAGAAGTGGCAAAAGCAATGGCAAAAAGGCACAGAACAACGCTTTTAAAAGCCACGAAGCTACTGATAATGAAATTGCCGAGGAAGATATGGAGGATGAGTCCATGTTGCTCTACAGAAGTGAAGGTGAGCAGTTCAACACGGTGCATATCAACTATGAGAGCAGGGTAACGAAGCTCCTCAGTCCTGAAAGCAACGCCAAGATCTTGATAAGCGAGGCCGGTAAATCCAATGAGGGTATGCCCAATTCGTCGAAGAAATATGTGGTTTACACCATCAAGCTAGTCAACAAGGACAATACGAAAGAAGAGGTACAGACGAGGAGACGGTACTCTGACTTCGAGAGCTTACGCGATGTCCTTACCCGGGTGTACCCGCTACTACTTATTCCGCCAATTCCGCCGAAGAATTACTTCTCATTGAACATGTTCAATGGACTTGTGGGGAACGGAAATGGTAACGCACAAGCATCCAGCCCTTCCGAGTCTCCGAACGAGAACAGCAACGTCACCTCATACACATACATCAATTCGAAACATCTCAACAAGAATAAGCTCGTTGAGCACCGCAAGCGACTTCTTTCAAATTTCTTGAACAATTGTCTCGGCATTCCGCAGGTCAGGAACCTCGAGTTCTTCGCCAAATTCCTTGATCCCTCAGCCAACTGGTCCGATGAGATTGATCTAATCTCGAGTCAGCTACCGAAGTCAATTTATCAGCTGAACCCTGAAAATGGCTTGAAGACATCTGAAGTTTATTCCTCCCTACCACTACCCTCAACTCAGCATGGTTTGAGCTTCCAATTTCTCAAACCGCTCAAGAATAACAGCAAATTCCTAACGCATACAACAAGCCGTTTCCTCGGTAGTGGACCCGAGACGACACAGGAACCACAGCCGAATGGCGCACAAGAACAAGGTCTGCCGACAGAATCTCCGGAGTCTCGTCCGATAAAATTCAAGACTTCTAGCTTGGATAACATCAACAAGAAAATCATGGAGAGCTTCATTGGATTGTCAAATGACTATGTGGAGCTCGGAAGTGCTCTAAATTCGTTTTCGTTGATGTTGGCGGACTCGCTGAAAGCAAGAGTTGGTAAGAGTCCAGAGGAGGACGATGCAAAACTTGACGTTCTTGTCGATAAAATTGGCGTGGCGTTTGACAGATCCTACATTGCGATTAATGCTCTTGTCAGCGAACTGGAAACGAAATTTTCAGAACCACTAGGGGAGGCAGTGAGATATGATGCAATTCTTAGCTCTGTTAACCGCTTTCAAGCCCGTAAAGCAAATCAAAAGGAGGTGATAGATCAAGAATTACATGACAAAAGAAAAGAGTTGTTACAGCTTTCGAAGCATGGGGAGAATGGCCAGAATGGTAACAATATACCGCAGCCTGTTAGCTCGAGCAATGAAGAAACGTCTTCAGCTGGCGTTGCTCGCGAGAGACTGGGCTTATTTCCAAATATGGGATCACTCAAAAAGTTGACGAAGTATGTGTCTGGCATCATTGACCAAAACCCAGAGGAGACGAAGAAAAATCGCATTGACTATTTACAGAAGAAGATCAGTGTGTTAGAGAACTGTCAGACAATCATGCTTCAGGATATCGCTTATATCACCACTGAGTTGGAGAAGAACACGAAGCGGTTTCAAAACAGAGAACTCAAAACGATCTTCCAAATTTTGCTCAGCTACAACAGCATACTCATGTCATGGGCCAAGAAAACCATTGATATCTGGGAGGAGATCAAGGAAGAAATCGAAAATCTATAACTTTCTTATAAGCGATCAAGGTACAATTTAGCAGAGTCACCCCATTTTTCGGCACCCTTGTAATTGGCCATGTCCTGTGGTAAATAGCGAATGGCACTTGCAAGACGACGGCCATCCTCTGGAAATCTGTCGGCAAACATTTTGAATGGGTGAAGGTATGTTCTGATGGTGAAAACAATTGCTCCAGATTCAGGCAATTTTGTGAGGACTTGACGCTCACTGCGGTAGTGTAATTCATTTTCGTCAAATGTGGGCACCTCTGTGCTGTAGTCGTTATGATAGCCTTTGTTGTCGTTATCCACATAGTACTTGTCATGAGTCTGAACGGAGAAGTTGGATCTTGTAACCATCTCATATGGGTTGAGACGGTCGAAGAAGCGGTTCATCAATTTCTTCAACTTTTCCTCATATCCAGGGATAGGGGCGTGAACACTGGTAAGAGCCTTATCAAATTTATCCTTAGGATCAAAGCCAGCAGCAAAAGCAAAAACGCCTGCCTTGAAAAAGTATTCATCACCATACTTTTCGTCTCCACGAGAGGGGTCCTTCAAGAGAATGATAAAATCTTCCTGGATGACACGAGCCAATGCTTCCTGAAGCTCGGTTCTGGAATGGTTTGCAGAACTCAAAGGGACATGCTCACCGGTTATGGTATTGTGGATGCCCTTTTCGCCTTTCTTAAAGTACATTGGGTACTTGGTGCACATGTAAGTCATGGTGACATCGTAAAATTCCCGGATAGCATGATCCGCCTCCGGAGACTCAAAGAAGGTGCTACCACGCAAATCTTTATCCGCTGGGTACTTGGTGTTGGTGTTGGTGAGGATCTTTGACTTTTCCTCCAATTCCGTCAAGTACGAATCTTCCAACAAAAGCCAGTCCTGGGCGTCCAACTTCGTGATACCCATCGTCAAACGGTAAGGCTTATCCTTGTAAGGATACGACTTCAAAGGCTCTTCTTTGCGCCAGTCAAAATCAGCAGCCACCGGAGCTACCACATAAGAGTTTGGAGTCTTGCTAGGTCTTGCAGCCACCGGCTTGACCTTGGAACCCTTCCTCTTCACCCACCATAATACGAATAACACAACAGCAGCGGCAAGGTAGATGTGAAGAGATAACTTGGGTTCCATAGAAGGACGTTTAAAAGTCGATTGTTGAGGTTGGAGAGGCAGAAATGATAGCGGCTTTATAATGCGGAATCTACAGCAGGGTGCTTCATCTGGAGTGCGATAAGGAAATTCCTAGCGACCTCCAACTGAGTCACTATGTGGAGACCGTTGGCTGCATACAGCAGCGAGACCAGGCCAGAACAGCTACACTAAAGCCAATGCAAACTGAAAGAAACAGATTTTCCGAAAACCGTAACTTCGCAAATTGGTAATAAGCGGCAGCTTTTTCCGTTTTTCAGTTTGCAAAGCATACCTTCTTTTTGATTGTTGGGAAGGTTATGGCGTGCTGGAGTACCTGACGGAAAGATGTTCCCGAACAACCTGGATATACCAAGGCAGGTGGGGCTATCAATGCGTTTTAGGTTACCGTTTTGAGGGGACTTCAGTACTTGTTTTTGACTAGGGGTGTCTAAGTCCAGGACATATCGTGCCAGCAGTCCCGCCTTATGTATGCCAGCGGGGCGCAACCAAAGAACACACCTGACTTTCGAGCCAATGTGGATTGAGGGAAAAACTATGGAATTGTCAAAATTCGTAGATAACTTTTACCACCTCGTAATTCTCGTAAATGGACCAAATCCTGGAGCATCTGGAACACATCCGTGCACCAGCCTAGAGATGCCCCACAGACTTTGCACCCAAAGAAAGAAATCGGTATAGTCAATGTTGTCGTCACTCAAACTCGTGGCCGGGATTTTGAGTGCCGACCAAAAGTCAGCTATTGCATCGGAGCTAGCCGAAAATTTGCAAAACTCACAAAATGCGGCTGCGTTGGGAGAGCTCGTCGGAGAGGTTGATGAGCTGACTCTGGAAAAGATTATACCCCAAATCAAAGCATACTGCTTGGACGTGCTTTGCAGTGGAGACACAGAGAAGATTGAAATAGCCATCAGATTTGCCAATTTTTCAGAGGATGCTCGTACAGCCATTCTTGAGAAGGTATTACTGCTTCTCAAGGCCTCTCTCGAGGGTATCTATGTTCTAAACACCACCAAGTTGGCCAATTTAGAGGAATCCCTTGAGAAAGAGGAGCTCTTGCATATGATGACATTTTTATCGTCTTTCTACGTCAATGTCGATCTCCTGAATAGCGAATTGGCGTACAGAGTGGACCTGGTATTTCTACTCTTCCTTGGCCATGTAGACGACGAGATTTCTCGTGAATGCTCTAAAGTCGTCAGATGGAGGGTGGAAACGCTAGTAGATCGGGCATTTACAGACGTGGGGTTTGCAAAATACTTGTGGAGTACCATTTTTGATCTACTCAAACCGTTAGGAACCAAGCAGCATGCGCATAATTCATTCATTTTGTGGCTTCGAGTGCTCAGTGCCAAAACCGGTCGCTTAGGGGAAGACGAGTATTTCCAAAAGTCAATTGTGTCCCAAAACTACTACTGGGAAACTCTTCAGTCGGGTCTTGCTGGAGCTTCTCATGAGATAAGAAAGTTCTGCTTGTCTATCCTTCAGCTCTCCATCAAGCTCATAAATCATTCATTTAAAACCGAACTCTTCCAATGGGATGCCAATGACGTGGAAGACGCATTGGAGGAGTGGAGAGTTTACACTACTCTTTACGAGATTGTCGGAATCGACACTTCATTGCATCAGACTCAGGGAGCTGAAAATGAGATATTGGATCTTTTCACTCCGGAATCTCGCATTCACTCGTCATGGGGGTTCTGTCTTCTTTGCACAGGCTTCCAGTCTTCGATGGATTCGGTTAGGAAGTTTTCAACTCAGCTTCTCTTATCTATCAAATCTGAGAATCTTTTTCTTTTCAAATATGGATTACCTTTTTTGAAAAACACCTTCTTGCCTTACATGCTTCAATCCTCGCATTTTACTGTTAGAAAAAAGGGACCGTTCACAAATGAATTGGCATGTCAGTATGGCGAGAAAGTCGCTGACTTTTTGGCAAACTTGTTCAACAGCTTGACGTCGCAAGAAGAATTTGTAAGCGTGAGCCTGTCGGTGTTAGAAGTTCTTGTCGGTGTAAGAGAGACCTTTGACGCTGTCAAGATCTACACCGCTTGGGGTATTGTTAGAGGTCTTGAGGGAAAAAACGCCTTAAGGTACGGTGTACATGACCAGATGGTGGCCAAGCTCTTTGACAATTTTTCTGAAGGCGACCTCTTCAGAAGATCTTTGCAGACCCTCGTGCTCAGAATGATTTTGTGTTTGAAGCTTGAGAACATAAATGATTTCTCGGCTCTTCTTACCAAATTCGTGAACTACAATGGTACCAAGATTGTTATCGAAAACGTGCAGCTGATTGTTGCCTACTTGGAAGCATCGGGCTGCAGCCTGGTGGAGCTCTTGGGGCACCTCAATTCATTGGGCGTCAACACAGGAAATTGTGTTCTCTTATATCTTGCTCTGGAAATGCAATTCTCACAGCTGGATTTTGAAAATACATTGAAGAGCGCTAATGATGAAACCTTGCTCACATTGACTGAGTTTGGAGTAAGCTCAGCTAAATTCCAGTGCCTTGAGAACCGTTTAGGAGCCATATTAAAAAGCTCCCTCCAAGGTTACGACTCATTAAGCACATACAAAGCTTTGTCCTCAATTCCAATCGCAACGCTTCCTTTACCAGAGAGCCTTACCATTAAAGATATTTGGGCGCTGATTGTCACTAACTTTCAGTCTGAAGATTTTGGAGAGCTTGAATTGGCAGTGAACAAACTTAAATTTGTTAATAAAGTCGCTGCCTCATCTAAGGATCATTTGAAGGTGGCCGATATCGAGGACCTCCAATCCAAGATGTTCTTGGGGTCCGACGCCTTGAGGTCACGTAACGACTTTTACAAACTCAAGGAAGATGGATTCAGTCAGCTCCACATTCAATTACAGAGAATAGTCGAAAGAGCTCCTCGGGAAACACCGGCATCTCACATTGTGTCTCTCCTTCACTTAGGTACTACGAACTCGACCACATTGCATGCCATTGTCTCGATTATCTTCAAGCTTGTTGACGAAGGTGTCTGTGATGAAAAAAGTCTCACTGCAGCTATTTTTGGGCTCTGTGAATCATGGGAGGAGCTTTGTAATGAGCGACTCAAGTTGTCGGATAAAGACTTGCACTGGGCGATCATTGATTTGCTTCTTCATCCAACTGTCATGCGAAAAGCTCTTTCAGAAGAGTTTATCAATGACGCCATTTATGCTTTCACGCAATCTATCCTTGAAAATTCTTTTGGTAGACGTGGTTTGATTCCAAGGGTGATCAAGGGACTTTCAAACTTTCAGGTTTTAGACCCACAAGGTTTTGAGGAGATCAAATTTATACCTAACATTTTGGTGCAAACTGTTTGTCATCGCCAAGTGTCATCTCATGCATTTAAGATGGAGATAGTGATTGGTACCCTCTATGATGAAAAGATTGCTCCATCGAAATCTGAGATATACAAGGAACTCTACGGACCTGAAGAGATTCTGGGCAAGATATGGCTGTTTGCAATTCTCAACTCCATCAAGACCGAGTCATTTGCCTTGTCGGTGATCAACGCTATCTTGAATGAAGAGGACACCTACCGCATGGTAAATATCACAAAGCAAACTGATGGCGCAGAAGAATATGTGAGGTGCCAGTTAGCCAAAGCCATTCTTTCCGTCATCGACAAGGTGTCTGTGGATAAAGTGACATCATCTGTGTTTGACCAGTTTAACTACTTCATCGAGAACGATCCAAGTCCACTCGTGAGAATCTACTTCGAGTGGATAATTGCTCTTCAGTTAGCAAAAAGCCATGATCTTGCCGAGGTCTACTTCCAAAAGGTGGCCAATTCGTTAGAGTCACACGAGGTGAAGCCGACCGTGGTTACAATTTACGAGAGAATACTATATTTGATGATCCTGTCATTGGAGGAAAAAGAGGAGGTCGAGTATTTGACCAGACTCTTGACTATCATTATTCCAGCAGCGTCTACAAACAAGGCAATCACCCGTCACTTTTCCATGTCATTGGCTACCTCAGTGCACGAGGAGATTGAAAGGAAGAACTTGCCTTTGGATACGAACCTCATTGCTTTGGTTGAAAATATGTATAAGAGCGCAGTGGCATCCAGCGCCTTTGGGCAATATAGAAGTGGTGATGCGCTTTTGTGGGACATTATCAACGATTTGGACTTGGTGAGCATATCAGGTGGCTTGTTGTTGAGACTCAGTGACAGAGAGGTTGAGTTCTTCACTAGTGAGCAGTTTAATAGGTACCTTACAGCAGAGCAAAAGGCAATTTTGAATCATCCAGTTGGTGAAGACCGTGTTGAGTTGTGGGTATCTAAAATCAAGGCCGATCAACAGGAAAAGAGAGATTTGCAAGAAGCAAGTGGAACCGCGTCGATGCCATTGCAGACAAAGAGTCATGCCTGGAGTACCGTCATGGATGTTGACGGTAGTGACGGAAATGATGTCAAACGCAGTGACCTAATTGTTGTTGCGTCTTTGGTCACCAAAGCGCCCAACCTTGGAGGTATTTGCAGACTTTGTGATGTTCTAGGCGCGGGCCTCATGACTGTGTTCGACATGAAGATGACAAAGAATGCCACTTTTAAAAATGTCGCCGTTACTGCTGACTTCTGGATGCCCATGAAGGAGGTGCTTCCTTGGAATATTCGTGACTACCTCAGGGAAAAGAAGGTTGAAGGCTACACATTGATTGGTCTCGAGCAGACAGACAAGTCGGTTGTCTTGAACGGTGATCTCCAGTTTCCCAAAAAATCGTTAATTCTTCTTGGAAGAGAGAAGGAAGGCATTCCAGGTGAGCTTCTAGCGGAATTGGATCTTTGTGTGGAGATCAAGCAAGTTGGGGTCGTCAGATCCATGAACATTCAAACGGCCACGGCTGTCATCTGCCATGCCTACTCGCTGCAGCATTGCTAATGTACATTATATTTTAGATCTACTTAGAAAATTGCGCCGTCCTGATCTTGTAGATCCTCTTCGACCACAGCATCAAGAGCAGCGACAACTTGTGAGCTGAACTTCTTCGCTAAACTGACCGCCTTGAGAAGAAGGGCTGGCTGGATCCCCTTCAAGTTCAGGTTATTGGAATTCGTGGCCAAATTGATGTTTGTAATCGGAGAAATGACCTTGTTGTTATACCAGCCCACAAGAATACCGCTTTCGAGAACCTGCTCTTCCTCCACAGAGGGTTCTATAACAACATTTTCGCCAGCAACACCGAAGGTGAGGAACAAAGGTGGCTGGAACTTCTCTATCTTGAAAACCTCGGAAAGAAACTGCGAGTTTTCCCAGTCGTCAGAAAATGTCGGTTGCTCCTCAATCTCAGCATCGTCTGTCTCGGAAACCAAGAGAGGCAATCTGGTAGAGCTGAGCGCCAAGTAGGAAGCCATGCTGATCAATGTCAATGGGTAGGACTGATGTGAAATGACAATGCAATCGATGAAAAGTTTGTAACTGTATTTTGACGTGAGATGCAAGTTCTTGACTGGGAAGTTCTTCTCGAAGAGATTCGTCATATTGAACTTCAAGTTCAGCACAAAGTTGGAGTCGTCACGGAAACCGGCTATGTCAACGTCACATTCTATTAAATTTGGCTCTTTAGCGATCAAAACCACCTTGGCCTTCACACTAACAATGCACTCGGATCCATCTGCCATTCTGATTCTTGCAGAACCGTTGGAGCTCGGTAGAAATGCGGTCTTTGCCTCTAAAGGTCTAAATTGGAAAGCTTTCCTGCCGTCTGGACGAACAGGAGGCGCCATCGCCAATGAGTCGAAGAGGTATGCCCTCTCTGCCGGTGACAAAATCATTGCGATGGGACTTTGAGGTTGGAGCTAAACTGAGAAGATGAGCACCGCTAAATGTGTAGGTACTGCAGAAAAGTACTGGTTGCAAAACAGATACCCCACGGCAAATGGGAAGTTCAGCTTGGAATTGGGTGGGATAAGAGAGCAGAAAGGAGCCTGATTTACTCCTTATCCGATTAATCTAAAATCCGCCCGATCAAACGTATTGTAACAGTTGGATTGAATGGTGATCAGAACTCATGAAAACACTGGCTTCACTGAAGAAGAACCAATCTAGAGCAGAGGAGTGAAAGGTCGATTGAATTTGGATATATAAATCTTCATTTGGGTAAAGTTGGTCTTGTCCTTGCAATATCATTCAGTGAGGCAGACAGTACACATATCTCACGTTGACTAATAGCCAATTAGGAGAGTACGTCATAGCGATGGAAATGACCAAAGATACACAGAACGAGAATTTTCCTATCGATCCGTTACCACTTTTGATTTTTTTCATTTTTCAACCTTCTTGGAGTACCAAATTATCACGGCTATCTTGCTTTGCCAAAAATGATCTGCACACGCCCGCATTGAAAACATACGCAGCCAAACATCAAAACCTCACAATCAACCAGTGCAGATGTCCTTGTTCTCCAATAGCTCAGGTAGCGTAATGGCTTCATCTGATTCTAAAGATTCAGCCTGGTATCAAAAGTCCAGTAAAAAGGTGATTCCAAATCATCTTGTTCCTAAGAAGAAGATAGGATTCCAGCTTTCCGCTGTGTCGAATAATAAGAGAGACCAGAACAAGAGAAGCACAGGGAAAGACGATGAAGCATTCAAATCTACTGACTTCAATGTTATAAGTTTTGGTAACAAGACTCATAGAAATAGCAATGCCAGCTTTCAAGACTCGTCCCTTCTTGCTATAAAAGACCAGTCCTTCGAAGGTAACAACAACAACGAAGACTTGCCATTGTACAACTACAACGAAGATCTTCCTCCACCACGCTCACTTTATGACTTGAATGATGACTCCTCGAATGCTGTTAATAAGCCCATCCAACAAACCGAATCGTTCATCACCAAGGACCCCCGCAGCTTCCTGAACGCATTTGCAAGAAACACTTCGCCAGATGACTCCAAAGCGGATGATAAGAAAATATTGAAGAACCCATTGCGTCACAGTGAGGCTGCTGTGCTTGTCTTTGGCTACCCCGAAAGCATGGCCAACCAAGTCATTGCACACTTCCTGGAATTCGGCACTATCCTTGAGGACTTTGAGGCCGCAAAATCTACAGCCTCATCCTCTCCAGAGGAAATCTTTCAGGGTCCAACGACTGGTGCATTTTTCTCCTCAAAGTCAGACGAAAAGCAGCATGAAAACCAACTTAAACCACCTATTTTTTGTGGAAAATCGTGGGTGAAGCTCACATACGACAACCCGTCTTCAGCAGCGGACGCGCTACAAGAGTCCGGTTCAGTGTTCAATGGTGCTCTTATTGGAGTTGTGCCATACACAAAGAATGCCGTGGAGAAGTTGCAGAACCGCAAATTGACCAGCACGGAAGATATCGGAGGAGGCCTCCAGGGTCTACAGCTTGGCGACTTCTCCAGCAAAGTTGACAAAGGGGTCATTGGAGACTCTAATGATATTCAAGCATCTTACATCAAAAGACTCGAGGTAAAAGATGGCTCCGAGATGTTTTTGAAGGCGCCCAAGGGAGACCCACAAAATCCTAGCGAACTGAAGAAGCCAGAACAGAAATTAGGCTTTGTCGGAACGATATCAAATTACCTCTTCGGCTTTCACGATTTGTGATGGAACTTATTTGCATTGTATATTAAACCTGGTCCATATAGATCTCATTATTGCCATGGCCTTTTTGAAGGCGAAGAACTTCTTTGTGGGGAGCTTGATCTCGACAAGTGGGTCGGTGAAGGTGAGCCCCGATGGGAAGGAGTGTAGTAGTTTCGTGTTGGTGACGCTCGTGAAGGTGATAGTTGCGTCCTCTGACTGAAAGAAAGTCGTGTAGGAGTTTTCAAGGGGGAATGTCGGGGCGATTGGGGACGAATGAAGGAGTCGTGGCCAGTACGTGTGACGAAAGGTGTAGACAGCGTGATCCAGCTTTGATGATTGTCATCTCCTCTGGTGGATGTATACAAGTCAGCGAAGGACGTATCTCTATGCCTAGAGTAAGCACTAGCAGGGAGGGTATCCCTCGCAGGGGAGGCGGATCTTGAGGCATACTGCTTTTCGGCACGGACACTCTTTATTCTGTTACCATGAATATCGTGCGTATAGAAGGCATTTTCATTCTGCAAATGACCCTTACGATCATCGTAGGCCACCATGGATGATGCGGCCATAGGGCCGTAGGTGGCGTCGACAATTGCATTCTTCTTGAGCACGGAAGTCTTTGGAATAACGTACTTCCGGTTGTATTCGTTGAACGTTTCCTGGTATATGATCTGCTTGTCGCCTATTAGCAGTAGGAACTTGGAGACGAGGCCGTAGAGAGCAATGTCGTAAGCCACGATAATTAAAAGCGTTTTCCATAAGGATATCAGCGAAGCTAGCTTGATCACAAAGAGTGTAATTGGGCAGAAGGTGACCGCAAGATGGATTTGGAAGAGGGAAGGGTCCCAAACCTTCAACACCCAAACGTCCTTCTGGTCGAACTCCAGCTCGTAGGTGGTTTCGCCATCTGATTCGTCATCAGAAAGATAGCGCAGGTGATCCTCAAAGTAGGAAAGTATCTTGCCAAAGAACCCCCTGTCATCAGAGCTCGAGACAGTCAGTTTGGATACATTGGATGCCTTGGGTCTGGCGGCATTTGTAGACGAATTGAGCAAGGTGTACTCTCTGTTTGAAATCCAAACCACAGTGATAGCATTTATGATGGAAGCCAAGGCAAGGATCACCACCAAGGCGTTCACTAGCCATACCCAGCGGTTGCCACTGGCTTCATTGCTCACTGAGGGATAGTGAATTGGGTCCAGAGACCCAGTAATTGCACGGTTTCTAACCTGCTTATAGACACTGGCATCAGCCCGGAACAAGTCGTTCAGGCGCCGCAGCCTCACTGTGTTGTGGCGATCACCAATCTTGCAAAGTAGAGCAAACACCGTAGTGAGCACTATACCAATGGGTAAAGTGGAATGAACGTAATCATCCCAATCGATCGAGACCACAGCCTCATTCAACCCGAGGATTAGGTCCAACGGATACGCCTTTATACGCTCCAGGATAGATACCCTGCGCAGTAGACGTTTTGCCATGGAAGAACGTGTTTGTTTGTTTTCGCGATACTGCAAGGCAGTTGTATCAACACATCTACTACTCGTCAATGGAGGACACACTATCCCGTGCCAGAAAGGGCAACGAGGCATTGCACCAGCTGCTTAAGCTGCTTATGAATGACAGAACAGAACTTAGACCTCATAAGGAGGAGAATCGGACATTTTTCGAGGAGTTCAAGAGTAACATCGAGGCGATCAAGAAGAACCATTACACGCCCGAGGCGAAAGTTACGAAAAACGACAAAGAGAACTCAAGAATACCGAAGGAGGATACCACGAACGATAAAATCACAGAAAACGAGACGCGAGCGGGCCGAAGTAAGGATATGCTATTGTCGAAGCTCGAACGACAAAGTATCAGTATCGAGACGCTTGAGGCTGAAATCAGAAAACTTCGGCTCCAGAATCAACAATTACGAGAGACTAACTACGGTTTGAAAGAACGAGCAGAGAGAGAGAAAGAAATGAGAGAACGTCTTGAAAGAGAGAGTCAAAAGCCAGTCAAGGCCCAGAGCAGACCTCGAGAGTCTGCAGCGAAAGTGCAATTTGTGCCTCAGGCCGATGCAGCCCAAATCGCGAAAATACACCGCCAGGAAAACACAATCGATCAGTTACGCACTGGCTTGGCTCTAGTGGACGAGCGGTACGAGGAAGCCAAGCGAAAGTGGGAGGCGAGCGTGGCAGTGAGTGCTTTTCAAGAAAGAGTAATTTTGGATCTTAAGGCGAAATTGGGCCAAGGATCTCAGCAACCTTCGGACCTCACAGAGCAGCTTCTCAATGGCTGCGAAATTGACTCTAGCGACGATCGCGCAGACACCACCCAGTTGATTCTTGGGCGCCCGAGCGGAAGCCCCTACGACCATCTAGGCCAAGGCCACAGCCGATTCAAGGCAGCTGCACTTGCGGTACTTTTCACGGTGAGAGCAAGGCGGGCCGTTCAGAAGGCACGCAGGGAGAGACTAATTTAAGGCGAAAAAAAAAAAAGCAACAAGTTTTGACGGGTTTAGCGGTTTTTGCTTTATCAGTGAGGTCTAAGGCGAGCGCTGCGTCCGACCTATTGAGGTAAGTGCGGGCCAAGCGACTGGCAAGGGGCCATCAACCACAATGGAAAAATCTGGGGCGGAGTGGGCGGAAAAAAAAAAAAAAGTTAAAACACCATGGGGCAATTTTCAGCACCCACTCAACCACACGAGGTGAAATTGGCCTGTCGAATTGTCATGTCTTGTGCACGTAATGTGGTGTTGAGGGATATGTCAAGTCTAATAATATAAGGTGGCAGCACCACAGGTAACCTTACTTCAAATGAGGCAAGCACATGGAGGTTACGCTAATGCACTTCGTCAAAAGCGGTGAATCGACGGCAGCGGCTTGACGGCCAAAGAACAGAAACATCTTCCAAACGGCGATGCTTCTGGAAGCCCGGGCGGTGCTTCATTATTTGTTTGTTTTGCAACCACAAAAAAATAACCTTGCGCCCATCAGGCGAGGTCACTCACTCATTCCGGGCCGAGCGTCACAGAAATCGCGGATTCCTCGAACTGCAAGCGACAACCATTATACCGCGAGCCATTTTAAAAACCATTCATTCTGCTACGCTTTACAACAGAGCATGACAGGCCAAGTAAGGCGGTTATGTTGGCTCGGCAGGCTTGGGCTGGGTTGCGGAACAGACGCTGGTCAAAAATAGCACACTGCGTCGCCTCCATACTGTACACAGGAACGCTCCCCCATACACTAGACCTTCGCCGCCTCTAGACCTTCCTCCCTGCGGCATAGTCGCCCTGCGCCAGTTATCGCGCATAGCTTGCATTCTTTATAAGCACCGGTTTTCCACCTTGCTTCCTTCCTCAGCTATCACGCTGCGATGATGAAAAATGTCCCTTCCATTGTCACAGAGCCTCCTCGAGACCAAAACATCGCAAATCCAATGAAGGTCACCTCGGGGCTCCCATACCTATACGTTAAACTGCCTCAGTCCACTAGCCCCACCACCAGATCACACTTCAAGGACTTGCCTGACGACGTTGTGGCGGTCCGTAGTGACGAGCCCAAAGCGATCAAATCTTTTTTAGAAGGCAATTCCTTGGCGATTGACATCCGCCCCTTCAATAATTATCTGGCTTCTCGCCTTGAAAACGCATACAACATCTGCATTCCTACTACGCTCTTGAAGCGGCCAAATTACGACCTTGCCCATGTTTCGAACTCCGCTGCTTTACCCAAAGATGTGAAGGATCAGCTCACTGCAAGCTCAGAGCCTACAAGGGTTTTGGTATACGACGCTAACAGCGGCACCGGTCACATCTCGTTTAGTTTGTTTCAAACGATACAAAAGTTTCTCAAGCATGACAGGTTTACTGTCGGGTATCTCGATGGCGGTTTTCAGAATCTAGACACGCTGCTTCGAGATGAGTCAGCCCTTCTGTCAGACCAAACTCCAGTCTCACCCGAGACTCCTCTGCATCCCGTCTTAGACGCTGCTAGGCCGGAATCTGCCAAAGACGGATTCGCCCAATCGCCAGGTGACTCGAGTCGTGAGTCTTCGCCTTTCCTTTCGGGGTTCACACTTCCTTCGGCCACAGCGTCAAACCAAAAAATGTTGATGTCAATCAAGAAAACACTACCGCGGATAGATACTACAACCACATATAGCTACAAGCTCCGGTTCCCCGAAGGCTTTGAAGAAAAGAAGGATAAGCTCCCTCGTTGGTTGGCTTTCTTTGCCGACGGCTATGGTACCGAGGGTCACAATGAGAAGGTTGTCAACGTATTGAGCGACAAGTTCAACAAGCTTGAGCGTTCAGAGCAAGTCCGTCTAAGCATGGCCATTTCAAACACCAATGATGAAAAGTCAGACAAGGTGACCCAAACCGAGAAAGTCGCCCTCACTCCGGGCAAGCTTCATTCGGGTCTTAGTAGTGGGTATTGCTCCCCACTTGCACCATGCCCACATTGTGACAAGATTCACTACACCATTCCAAAGGGTGTAGAGTACGGCTACAAGAACCGCTACAATAACATCTGGCCATATGAGCACTCTCGTGTGAAGCTTGTGTCGTCTCCCTCTTGCTCCAGCGCCAAGAAGGAGTCTGCGGATGACTACTTCAATGCCAATTACATCAAGTGCAAGCAGCTCTCTCTTACTGAATACATTGCTACACAAAGTCCATTGGAATCCACGAAAGAAGATTTCTGGAACACTGTGTGGTACAATGGTATCAAGGGCATTGTGTGTCTCAACAAGCCATCCGTCTTTGCTCCACAGGCATACTACGAAGTGAACCAGCACTTTGAGAAGAGTGACCTCTCTGTGACCATCAAGTCTACGGAAGACAAAGAGGGGTTCACGGTGCGCAAGATGGAATTGCAAAAACACGGCAAGACCCGTATTGCTTACCACTTTGCCTATGCCGACTGGCCTGACTTTGGTGTTCCTGACAACTTCAAGACTGTTTCACGTCTTTTGGAAAGCAAGAACGAATGCATCGAGTTGCTCAAGAACCAACAACCTCCCACATCTAAAATTACTCGCTCGCTTGATTTACTTGTCCATTGCTCAGCAGGGTGTGGACGTACTGGATGTTTCATCACGCTCGATATGGTTAAAGATTGCTTCAAAGGCAAAAGCAATGGGAAGTATGACCCGTGGGGAACAAAAGACCTCGTCTACAAGGCGGTGCAGCTTCAACGCCAGCAGCGTATTGCCATGGTTCAGACACTTGACCAGTTCATCTACTGCTATGAGAGCATTTTGCATGAGATCTTCGACAACTATATGTGAGTAACGAGACGTACGAATTAATGAATAATGCAAGATATAGAAGTATCTACAAGGTAGAGAAGTAGGCTTTTCCTGCTGGTGTGCAGCATGATGACGTAACTTGTTTGCTAGGTGCAAGCGAGGCTTAATTCGGCAAGCTAAGTCCAACTAGCTTTACCATATTGTACACAAGGCCCCAAGCTATAGTTTACTTTAAATTTCCCCATGGTCTTCACACTGCCAGCAAAGTCTAGAACAGTGCGAGGGCTTCAAAGTCAGACGCACAATGACTTAACTACTCGTTGCGCATCCCAAAGAGTATACGGTCACGATCTAGTGCCTGGCTGCACGGTTATGAAAAATTGTCAACCCAAATGGGCAAATTATAATGTAAACACCAAAATATCTCAAAGTCATTGGGTCCTAACTTATGTAACACTGCTGGTGACAAAACTCCCTTGTTTTGGTCTTCAGAAACGCAGGGGCCAATTGGTCTGTTTTGGTATCTTCCAGTGTGCATCGTAGAGTTTCAGACTTGTTTACCCCAGCACTACCAAGCTTTCCCCGACGGGGGCTTTAAATATCCAGAACTTTTGGATCTCTCTAAACTTTCAGTGTTTGAGGAAGTACGTTAGAGAAGATGTAGGATTACCAATCTTTGTTCATCGCCTAATTGGTCTTATGTCAATGGTGTTGCATCAGGGCGATAAAAGGCGGGCCGAACTGATTTACCCACAACTTGCTTTTGACTGCAAATTTCTAATCTACTGCTTTTTGGATGAACATTGAACTGTGAAATTTTTTAAATAAAATCACATTGACCAAATGTTTGGTTTCAATCTCACTCTAGGCCTCTCCAGACCGACCTCCAGTCGCAGCCATTCACACAGGAATCCCATTGCGATGGACCATACTGGCAACTTCATGAAACACCACTGATGCCCGACGATGATACAAATATCCGGCAAATCTCTTACCTTCTCAATATACTAGGTAAATCCAAGCGATCCGAAAGCTTTGAATCTCTAACGCGTCCAAACATCTCAGCTTCCATGACAAGCATGTTAACAGCCCCACCCATAGCAGAGGACGATTATTTATGTGAGACGACAGTGGAGCAGCAAAAGGTCCTGGATACCATCAAAGAGATCTACGAAAAGTTGCTCAATGAAAGCAACCGAGATGAGGTATTTGACAACGAGATCAATGTCGACCTTCACTTGAAGTACGTGGAGCTGTACTTGGACGAACCGTTGCCTGATCCTTATTACGTGCTAGATGCTTCTCAACTGTGGGTGACCTACTGGCTCACAAATGCACATGTTACCCTTAGCGGAGAGGATCTTCTGGACGATTTGAAAAAGTTGGTTTCGGAGAAGGTCAATTCGTTGGTGATCGACGAAGGCAGAGGTGGCATTGCTGGTGGACCCAACATGCATATGGGTCATATGGCGTCAACCTATGTGCTTTTGCTTCTGCTCGTGCTAGCAGAAGATTTTGCAAGCGTGGATAGAATCAAGGACAATTTGCATGGTTGGCTTCTTTCATTGAAGAACGACGATGGCTCGTTTGCAATGCACAAAGGCGGCGAAAGCGATACCCGTTCTACCTACTGTGCTCTTGTTATAAGTTCACTTTCCAATATGGACACCACTGAGCTTTGGGCTGGAACCCGTCAATGGCTCTCGTCGTGTCAAACATATGAGGGTGGCTTCTCTGGGGTTCCCGATACCGAGGCACATGGTGGATACACATATTGCGCCGTTGCTGCATTCTATTTGATGGGCCGCCAAGAAGGTGACTTCAATGAAGCCCTGTTACTACGTTGGCTTGCTGACAGACAATTGAGCTTGGAAGGTGGCTTTTCCGGGAGAAGCAACAAACTTGTGGATGTTTGTTACAGTTACTGGGTCGGCGGTGCATTTGCTTTGCTTGAGTCTTCCATTGGGACAGATGTGTTCAATAAGGAGGCCCTCATCAGTTACATTTCCAATTGCTGCCAGGATCTCAAGCGTGGTGGGTTGAAAGACAAACCTGGCAAATCACCAGACTTTTATCATACCAACTATGCTCTTTGTGGCTTAAGCATGGCAGAGTACCGCTTCAAGAATGATAAAGGAGATGCCTACTCTTTTCTGGCTGAAGAGAGAATCGCAGGCTCGAGCTACACCATTCCAGTGAACCCAGCTTTTGGGGTACCACTTCGCTGCATCGACAAAGCATACAAGCATTTTCATAGAATATAATTGACTCGGAATAAAAAAATAACCGTTCAAAAGCAAAAAGAATGCGATTTCTGTGGATCGAACACAGGACCTCCAGATCTTCAGTCTGACGCTCTCCCAACTGAGCTAAAACCGCTTCCAAGAACCCACGCCGGGACTCGAACCCGGAATCTTTTGATTAGAAGTCAAATGCGCTAACCATTACGCCACGCAGGCGAGTTCTGAAACTTGTGGCACCCCGCTGAAAACTTATCAAGCAGACCTTTTGTCATGCGGGCTTGTGCTTTCAAAGTCTATGAAAGTATGTTTGAAGCCAAAAATAAGCTGCACACAAATTTTCAGCTTCATAGCCCCGGGGTTTGTGAGTTATACCAACTCAAAGTTTTGTGTCACGTGCGCATCATATATATACGCATCCTACTCCCATATCTCTACTACACGCCACTCCATTACATGAGCTCATGGTCCAACTTTTTCGGAAGGCGGCAGTATGAGCTGCTTCCTACGACAAATGATCCGCCTCAACACCTCCCTGGTACTTATCCGGCGGAAGAAAGTGGGGATGCATCACCCAGTACCCCTTCAATTGGAAATCGCATAGCCAAGTGGTTGATCTTCTTGTTCATTGCACCCATCACAGTTGCAGCAGTGGTCGCCCTTTCACTTCTTTCCAAGTTCTTTTCCTTCTTATATTTGGATGACAGCGAAGCTCAGCGACGCAGATCCGCATCGGAGACAGCGACAACTAGCTGTAACGCCCTAGTGAATGACCCTATCAGCAAGGTTGAAAGGTTTGTCAGGGCTCTAGAGGAGAATTTGCTGCCGGAACAGCTATACTCTTCAAATAATCCTGACCGCAATGTGGCTGCTTTGCCTCCTTTTTTCCAAGGCAGCTACACTCAAGCACTTTACATGGCAATCAATCGAGGCAAGTTCTTGTATGTCTACTTGACGAACCCAAGTAATGAGAGCTCGAGCTCGATCTTCGATCATATTGTCACCAACCCAAAGTTCATCTCCATCTTCACCTCAGAAAATAGAAACAATCAAAACATAATATGGGGCGGGGATCTCACAAACCTGGAAGCATATCAGTTGGCTAACAGTTTGAATGTCACTAAATTTCCATTTTTGGGCGTTCTTTGCCTCACAAGGACGTCTACAATGACACCACAGGGTCCGTCAAAGACTCCACCCAAGATATCATTGATCCTGAAGATCCAAGGAGGCATAGGTGAAGGTGATCCAGACAAGCTAATTCAAAGCAAATTCATCAAGCGTGCTCTCAAATACGAACCTGAACTAGCGCTCATTAGAGCTGAACTAAAAGATAAATACATGTCTGAAATGGTACGGAAGCAACAGAATGCAGACTACCAACAGTCACTCCTCAAGGATAGACAAAAGAAGGCTCAAAAGGCTCAAAAAAGACTCGCGGCTGACTATCTTCGTTGGAAGCAATCTCACATTCTTGAGCTTAGACTGCAACAGGATGATCGTGAAGGGAAAGCCAGAATCGCAATTAAGATGGCCGGGGGAAACCGTGAGACATTCTATTTCCCGGAAAACTCACCGATAGAGGATATCTTTTTATTCGTCGAGCTACATCAGAAAAGCCTTTTGGAGGAAGAGTCGAACTTCACCCTTTCACAAGTCGAAGCGGAGGAGAAGTTCCGGGATTTCTCTTATCCCTACCAATTTCGCCTTGTTTCTCCGGTTCCGCCTTTGCCTCTGCTTAGTGACTACGACAAGAGCACGCCAGTCAAGGACGTTGGATTTATCTACCCCAGCGGCCTTCTCATGGTTGAGAGGCTCTGATTCTTGCATCTCATGAATTAAGTGTATAACGTTACAAATGAAAATTCCGCCTAAGGTTTTGTGACCTTGCTTTTCTTTGCCTTCTTCTTCTCCTTCTTCTTCAAGCCGACGAAACCTGTTTTGAGCACCTGGGCGTATTCCAGCCAGAATGCATCCAAGTTGGCTGGCTCCACCACAGTCGATATCTTGGAATCTTTCTTTCCCAATGTGGCACGAATGAGCACTGGGTAACTCTGTGTGTTGGTGGGGTATGCTGTAGGGTGTTCCACGACGTTGGAGGAAAGGTCTTTAACCAGATCAATGGATTCCTTTTCTAACGGCGTCGACAATCTTTTCTGTGTGAAGTAGACAGAGCTCTTGCCCTCATTGGACGCTAGTATAGCCTCCACTTTCGATATAAATTCTGCATTGTTCAATCTGCCCATGGTGAACTATATCTTGGTTCCTCTATGTGGTTTCTCTGCTTCTTTTTTCCACCGCTCAATGGTATACAGGTGAGGCTCCACCAGCGTGATAAGAGCCTACGAACATCATGCCAAATGCAACAAGGCGAATCCATTCTTTATAAACTGTCATCGGCGAGAGCTAATGCGTTTGTTTGAACCGCTTTTCAATAAATGATACTGTAGAAGTAAGGGACATTAACGAAGAAAATGACTTTGAGTGGACCTTCACACCCTCTATTTTCCCAACAAGGATTTCTGAAAGGCTTCAAATACCACTTGAGCACATATTTGATGGCTATAAAAGCAAAGTGCTATGTGTTTTGCAGATTTCGGGTTGAGTGGTTCACTACGCAATAAGTATGAGATCAGGTAAATGGTTGCGAAAACCATGAACTCGTACTCAAATTCAGCTAGAAGCGTGAAACAGGCACCACTACTATTTTCAATTACAATCTCGGCTTTTGCTACTGAATAAGAGTAAAGATCTGATACCCAATTGGTTTATTCTTCCTCAGAAAAACCCGAAGAGACTAATTCCGTCACCATAGCCACAGTATACATAAGGGACCATATTCATTAAAAAGTGACTAGCTCATTGCAAATCCGAATACCTGCCAAAATGCTCTTAATCGACAGTGAAATCTCATGTCTTTGTATCTTGCCTTGAAATTTTCACACCTTCACATCCCCATTCTTCCCTAGTGAGATAATGCACCGATATTGCGCAACTTGATCTCACATCAACCACATCTTCCACCACCCTAGCTACTGCATTCGATGCAATACTAACAAATCGCTCGTTTACTATGGCTAGTCATACATTTGCCAGGTTCACGGCACTTATCGTGTCTGTATTTGTGGCCTTGGTGGCTGGAACTCCATACTTGTATGGCATCTATGCTCCACAATTAGTCCGTCGGGTGGGCCTTTCCACCTCCAAAGCAGCCTCCATTTCATTAGCTGTGACTGTTGGCACGGGATGTGGTGGTCTTCCAGCTGGGCTTTTAATTGACAACTTCGGTCCAAGTTTGCTGATCATCATTGGTTCCTCATGTATTTTCCTGGGTTACTTCATCTCCAACCGCATATACGCTCTCCAAATCCCAAGTCTTCCATTGATCTGTATCGCCATGTGCTTGGTGGGTTTCGGATCAGGAACTACATTCTTTTCGTGCTTGAAAGCAGCGCAGGCCAACTTTCCTCATCACAGAGGCTCTGCTAGCGCTATGCCAATAGGTGCATACGGTCTTTCGGCTACAGTGTTCCTGTTGGTAGCAGCTACATTCTTTGCCGACGACACAGGCCAATTGCTTTTGTTCTTGTCGCTTGTTTGTGGAGCAGTGGCATTTTGTGGATCCTGGTTCATTCATGTCTACGATCCAGATGGTACTACTGTGGACGAAGAATCCAACAGGCGCGAGCCACCAGAGCTTCACCGTCTGTCGTCGTTCTTGGGAAAGCTTGCTTTTTGGGGTCTCAACAAGTCGGACTCTAGCTTGAACTCAGAGCAGCGCCCTCTTTTACAGAATCAGCCTAGCCCTCGGAAAGCACCGCTGAGAGCCCCAGTAACCACTTCGACAATATCAGCGGACACAGAACTAATCAAATCGTTGAAAAGGTTGGACTCCCCAAAAGACATTGTCACTGCATTGCTCACAAACAGATTGTACCTCACCCACTTCCTCATCTTATCTTTATGTAGTGGGATGGGCCAAATGTATATTTACACCGTGGGATTTATCGTACGGGCACAGTTCTTCTACGATCCTGGTCTGTTCACAAGCCCCGCGTCCCTTCAAGCATTGCAAGTGTCGGTGATATCAATCTCGCAATTCTTCGGCCGGATAGCAGCTGGTATGCTATCTGATATTGTCAAGAAGAAACTCAAGGCTCAAAGGCAATGGTTGGTCTTAGTATCCATCGTTTTCATGACAGTTGCACAAACGTTGCTCAGTTATACCAATAGCGTGCACCTATTGACATTGGTATCCGTCATTATGGGCAGTGCTTATGGAATGCTCAACGGAAACTATCCCTCGATCTTTGCAGATACATTCGGAACAAAGCATTTTACTACAGCGTGGGGATTATCTTGTTCCGGCCCGATCATACTCCTCTATCCCCTTCAGCTATACTTTGGCTGGATTTACGATTCACACGCGATGGAGAACGGCAAATGCTATCAAGGCAAAGATTGTTATAAAGGAGCATTTCAAACTAGTATACTTTTGAGTTTGATAACTTTTGCGATCACCTCAGCACTAATTTACCGCCATAGAAAACACTAAATTATCATGACACATAAAATACACTATTCACAAGATAATTAATAAAATCCATGGAGTTTAGTCGACTGAATGAATCTTTTCAAGATCGATGTCGTACACAAACTTGGACTCCTTTTCGATTTTCACGAGCAAATCTCTGAAGTAACCAGAGCTGATCTCTGCGTTCCTGATTTCTTTCTCGAGCTTCTCCTTTTCTCCGCTTCTTCTATCAATGCTAGTTTGGAAGTTGTTCATCACTTGCCTTGATGGGAAATTCAACACCTGCCTGCATTCCTTGGAGACCCTATCAGCATTAACATGAGCATAGTCCATCTCGAGAACCTGCTTCTTGAGTTTCTTGGCTTGTTTTCTTGGGAAAGCGTTTGGGATATCATTGATGAGATACACGACAGTAAAACCACCAACGAAAATAGCCAAAGGTAAGATGACCTTCTTTGCCACGGATGGTTTGAGCAATCCAGACAAGCTGTATGCCTTTCTAAGAAGGGCACCAGTTGTAAGCAACTTTGTGGAAGAGTACAATGTCTGTAATGTGAGCTGAGTGGGCAATTGCCTTTTCAATGAGTTAACAGATGTGGGTATGGTGGTCAAGATATGAGTAGGAGATAGAATCTCCACTTGCTGCTTCGTTGTTGAGATGATTTCGCTTGGTATTCCAATCCAGGTGAGAACTGAGTTAAATGACGGGTCGAAGAAGTCGGAAATTTCAATCTGATCATCCAACTGCCTTTTAATGGTATCACGTCTCCTGGTAAACATCAAATCTGCCTTAAAGACCTTATCTGATAAGAATTCGTCGCCAAGGGTGCTTTGTCCAATCGTCACAATCTCCTGAACACTTTTTTCAGTCAAGGCTCTAGCTTTACCCTCACTGGCCTGGACGGAGGAAACAATAGTGTCAATCATACGACGCTGAGTCTCTTTAGCGTAATCGTAGACGAATTGCAAGCCCCCATAGGGAACTATTTGAGATGAGCCGAAATTGTCCACTGTTGATAAGATTTCACCTTTAGTGGCGTTGTAGACCGCGGTACAAGTCTTTTCGATTAGCTTAGTGATCTTATCATTCATCTGAACAGAATCTTGTATCATCTGATCATACTTGGGAGCCACCTTAGTGCGTAGTTCATTTTGTTTCCTCTCAATTTCTTTGCGGTAGATATCGCCGTTGATATCCGAGAGCGTCTTAAGGTCCGCGAGAATATTAAGAATGTAGCTCTTGGCAGGAAGTAACTTTGAAATAGATCTTTTGTCGAGGAGGAACTTTCTGAGCGAGTTCTCAAGGTGGTCGAAGTTGGGGTCATCAAAATCGGGACCACCATTGTCACCTGGACCGTCGTCTCCACCATCACCGCCATCATCAGGAATTCCTTTGAGGACCTCTGAAGAGCTCACAAAATGAACAAAGTCTTTCGCATCCTTGTGAGTGTAGGGGGACAAGTTCTTCACCTGGTCCAAGATACGAGACATACACTTGTTCTTGTCTTTGATGTTGTCAAAGCGGTTGACGACAATGAAAACATAGCGCTTCTCAGCAGCAGCAGTAGCGATGAACTCCTTTGCAGAAAGTGTGAAATGGTTTTCCGAGTTCACGACAAACACGACCAAGTCAATCTCTTCTTGTCTAGAGAAGACTTGAGTTGTTTGATATGAGTCCATGTTTAAGCCTGGGCATCTATGAGTTTGACGTCGATGACACCATTGCCCAAAAGGCTCTCTTCTGCCTTTCTATAATCAAGCACGTATACTTTCAAAAGACTGTACTGGTCACATTCGTAAACAAGGTCCTCAAGCTTGTTGAGTGGATGTCTTTCATAGGTGAATTCATCGGATCTATCGTAATCTTTACCAATTGGCACGGCGTGGACTTCCTCTATGCTCCTGTTCACTTTTGCAGCATCAATCACTTCACAGAACACGGACGTGCAAGGCTGTTGATCCTCGGGAAGGACTCTTCTTTTGAGAAGAGCATTGCAAAAAGTAGACTTGCCAGCATTTAAATCTCCGGTAACAAACACTTTTGAGGAGGTGTCATCAACACGATCCTTGAGGTTGAGCAAGTACTTTATCTGCTGAGAAAACTTCTGGTCAAGAAGCATCGAGACAGACTTTTTGTCAAGATTATCCATGAGGTGGGCACCCGAGTGGCCCATCTTTAAATTCAATTTGAGCACCTTGAAGTCAGCCATCTTTACTTCCTTGAGATCTTCATCACCCGCCAAGTCAACGCCATCTAGATCGCCAACTTTAGCCTTTCCCAAGGTCTTAGCCTCGAGGTCAGTTTTCCTACGCACAAGCGCAAGATGAGCTCGAGGCGAGTTAAGCAAGGCATTCTCGGAGGCACTTTCCTCGGTAGGGAAGAAGATCGGCCTCAGTCTGTTTTCAGCAGAAAGCTCATGCAAGAGTTCGATCGTTGAGTTGATAGCACGATCCAAGGCAACCCTATTCTCGTTATAGTGGATTTGTTTTAATGATGCAGTCATTGCCAGATCAGACATGCTTGTCTGTCTAGGTTTGTTTCTCTTTGCAGATGAGCCCTCCCCTTCGAAAAGAGTGGAAGACTCCTCGGCAAAGGTGCCGTCGGAGGGCATATACATCATAACAGAGGGCTCTTCATCGTCATGAAGAGTACCGTCATCCGAACCCTCCTGCCTATTGTTCACTAGGTCTTTGAAGCTCTTCGACATGATGTTGATCCAGAGGCAACTTCGCACCCCAGAATCGTATGTTTACGCTGGGGCACGGGTGTTGCCCTGCTAGGCGTCTAATTCTGGTTGATTGATGGTCGTATTGGAGGGACTAATTTTTTGATGGGGGATGTTCTGGCGGTTTCTGGATGAGTTTTTTTGTTGATGGTGGTAAAGACTATAAACTGGGAACTCATCTTTCTGCGAAGATATGGCTGCGAAAAAGGACGGTTATGTAGTGGCATGAAGCACAGAGAGCCTCTTTAGAAAGCAGATGAAAGAGATTCTGAGCCTTAAGAAAGCTTGCTCACTCTGTGTCAGAGCGTGTAATGTCGGTTTTCTCAGAATGTGGCACAAAGTGTGATGAACGGAGCATCATGGAGGAACGGTCAGTGGCAGTAATACACACCATGATAATCCATATGTGAGATCTCCCCCTTTCCAACTCATCGGGAATTCCGTAGTTCTAGAGTAGCGTGTAAAAGCACTTTCAGCTGAGTTGTGTCTATAGCTGTTGAACGGAGGAAACAGCGGACCCGAGTCAACGTGGAGGGGTAAACTTGGAAAGGCCAATTAACAATCCAAAATCGCTAATAGACCATAGATTTCAATGACAATTGATTCAGTTGTAAGACTTTTTTTTTTCACCTTTCTTGATAACAATCAGCTATACTGTCATTGGCTTGGTGGTGACGACCTGTCAAGAGATTCGCAGCCATCAAGGCTGCATGCGCGCGATTGAAGCCGGACTTCCCCGTTTCAGATAGGTCTGCCAAAATTCCGTCTTCAAAACTATAAGTACGGGACTCGAGACACACCTCTCAACCCAACCATGTACTTGCACACTTTTCAAACATCATTGGGCCCCGTCAAAGCTGAGTTGCTCACTCCAGAAAACTTTCAGCCGTACGGCGGGGTGCTCAGCGCAGATGAACAGATCAAGAACGCTCAGGCCTCCAGTGCCAACTATGGAACTGCAATCAAATTGCACAAAGTTGCACCTGTGACGAATAATTTTAGCAAATGCAAGAGCGGCAAGCCAGCTCAAGCAAACTGGAACATTTTCAGGTGCTCTGCTCCAAAGCACTTGATCTCTGGATCAAAGACCAAGGCCTACAAGGCAACTGTTCTCGAGAGACACCCATACAGCTCCCAGACTTTTGTGCCTATGGGCCAGGATTTGGAAAAGGTTTCATACCTTGTTGTCGTGGCCGATACAGACGAACTGCTGGCCGATAAACTTCCGAACCCAAACAAGATCAAGGCCTTCTTGTGCAGAGGCAACCAATCTGTCACTTACGGTGCTGGCACCTGGCATGCTCCCATGGTTGTCATCGACGAGAAGATCCCACACATTGACTTTGGCGTGTTCATTCACGAGAATGGCGTTGCCGGAGAAGACTGCCAGGAATGCTCCTTCGAGCCAGGCTATTCCATTGAGTATCAAGACCCGTACGCTGCCAGACTCTAAGATACCGGCTAGCTTTATAGATTATAGACTTTGCTGGCGCATCTATATGTAATCTATGAGCTCTTCAATAACCAGTTTCACGTAGTGCTCCTTCTCTTCGGGCTTCATGCCAGTGGCCTTGGACCTTTCGAGGCGTAGCTTTTCAACAAGCTGGTCGAGTGCAATTGACTCGGTCTCGGGCTCTAGAAGACCTCTCGTCATGCTATCTATCTTCTCCTCCTTATGCTTGACATACTCTTGTGGTTCTGAAGGGGAAATATGGGACCATTCATGACTCTCCAAAATCTCCTGAACTCTTTCTTTGCCGAGTTTTTCCTTGAACTCATTGGTGCCTGTCTCTCCCTCGTAGATAAACTCAATCCCATATTGGATACACTCATCCTCGAGCTCTTCCAAGCATTCAGTGTTTTGAGTTGTAGCAGCAATAACAGTACTAAAACACCCTTCATCTATGCTATTCTTAATCTCGTAATAGCAAAGCATGATCTCTTTCCAATCCCTCTTCGATGTCTGGTCTGGGTTGATGGTGAATATGATCCCGTCTAGTGCATCTCTGAGCTCCTCGTACTCCTCTGACTCAAAGGCAGTTTTCCACTCTCGCAAGCTATCGAGGAACTTCTCTGCCTCGACTGGCCTTTCTTCCGGAAACTCTTCGATCAAGAGATTCAAATCTGTAGAGAAATACTTCGTCTTGAGACTGTGGTTGTATATGAGACCCGAGTGTGACTTTTCTGAGATTGTAGATGTGTCCAAGTCTTTGGTTATATGCTGAGCTAGCCTGATCTTTCCCGACTCAGGCGGCCCTAGTATAAGCACATTATTCGGTATCATGGCTTCTCTGGTAGGAGGTGGGATGCAATTGGAGGATCGAACTTACGTACGCTTCCGTACGGTATAAAGCTCAATAGATTCGTCGAGACTATCAAATGTCCCACAATATAGTAATTTTTTATATGAACAAGCTGTAATGCTCTGGATCAGCTTCCCCGGTAATAATGCTAGTACTGCGCGCACTCGACAAGTATCACCAAACACCTACAACTGATACCATGGCTCCCTCTAAGGTGCCCAATGCAGGCCAGACCAATGGTTCAGCTAAGGGTAAACTTGACATTGATAGTGTACAGCTTGAAAAATTGTTTATTCGAGATGCCGACGTCTTCCAGACCACCCTCGACTCTGAGGACTACTTGGACAGTTTGGCTCCACTCATCAAGGATGCCTTGAAGGCCAATGCGTTGTCGGAGTTTATCGGCAAGCTCAATGATATAGTCAAGCAAAAAGACAGTGAGCTCAATGACATTTCGCTAGGCTCTGCTCGAGACATCAACAAATGCATCAAGTCGATTGACGGGGTGTCTCAGGAATCGGCCAGTCTCAGCAAAACAATGCAGCATGTGAATAACTACTTGAACAAATCCGCTTTCGAACTTGTGGCTCGGAAAAAGGCTCTTATAAAGAGCAAGGAGACCACCGGAAAGGTTAACGAAACCATAATGACGTTGAATCTATGCAACCAGGTGTTGGAAATCAACAACAAAATTTTGGAGCTAATCAAGCAGCAAAAGTCATTCAGCGCATTGAAGTTGATTGACGAGCTTCAGACAATTCATTTGCCTAAGGTCAGGGACTTCTCATTCTCGGTCAAGATAGTCAATTCCATTCCTCATATGACCAACATGATCAAGGAGGAGTCATTCGAAAGTCTCAAGATGTGGTTGACCACCCATTTGGAGAGGAAGATCGATAGAATAGGTGACCTGCTTTACGAGAACCTATACAAACTTGATGAACACTGGGAATCACTACGAAATGACTCCCGCAGTGGCTTCCTCCTACCTCACCGACTCAATTCACCTATCGAAGTCTCCATGAGAGACCCCGAATTGGCATTCCATGTATTTGAACCTGAAGAGCTCGGAATCTCTTTGAATCCAATCTACGATTGTATTCTAGTCTACAATTCCTTGAAAGACTCTTCAACGCTTTCCGGGATGTATCATAAAGAATGGATGGAAAAATACAGGAAGATTATCCATCCAATTACTCTTTCTGCCACCAAGTCTTATGACAGACTGCCGTACAGCCAAGAACCATCTGTACTGTTCCCAGATCTCAACAGTTTGGAAACTTACTTGCGCAAAATCTCTGCGTTCTTTGTTGCTGACAAGGAACTAAACACGAGAACAAAGTTCGAGCTTCGTTCTAATGCTACATCGGACGATCTTTGGGAATCCTACGTGCTTAAGCTTAAACCGGTCCTCTTGAACTTCCTAAACACAAGAAAGTGGCTGAGAGACGACTTAGATCTTCTCTCCAACTTCAAGGAGTGTCTAGGTCACTTTCTTCAAGTCATGGAGAATAGTCAGTTCAAGATAACTGAGCTCTACGAAATCATGATCATCATTTTCAGGGACTACTTCGGTCCTATTTTGATTGAAGACTTCAGACTTGAGTTTATGACTTCTATTCAATCTGACCATTACATGCCCCTTGGTGTATCAGAAAGAGAGGACTACGACAATGTCATGAAGCTTTGCTGGTACCGCAGAGACGCAAGTTTCGCTCCAAAAAATGTCAAGTCAATGCCCATCTCCTTTCCATTCAGCGAAGATTACGTTCATTACTGCTTAGGCATCAGAACATTGATGCAAGATATCTTGGACTTCGTTTCCCGCCAATACAACTACGACCTCAATGAAATCAACAGAATTATCGTGGAAGAGATTTTCGAAAGAGTGTTGGGTGACGAGCCTGGTGTTGGTATTTGTAACGACATAAAGGAATTCATCAGCAAGAACTCAGGAAACAAGGAGATAGTTGTTCAGAGTTTCTCAAACTTGGAGTACTACGTGTACAGTTTGTATGAGATTGGAAAGCTTCTCGATTCTAAGTTGCGCAGGTATAATGGTATCGGCATCATGAACATTGATACCAACTCGATTTTCAAATTACGTGCAATTGAACTATTTACAAGCGTCAGAAAGTTCTCTGAGGACACTATTTTCAGCATGGTCGATCAAAAATTAGCAGAACTTGTTGATTCTGTTGAATACGACGATTGGTATCCTGCTACACCAAACTCCGATCCCAACTTCTTCATCCTTGACTTTTCGCTTTTCTTGGAGAACATGTTCAACTCGATCTTTTCCAATTTGCCGAGCTCATTTAAAACCTTGGGGTTATTCAGAAGTTATGACTTTATTTCTGAGCATTTCCTCAATATTCTCGTGAACGCCAGAGGCTTCAACAAGATCGCAATTCAGAACTTCGATCTTGACGTCAGGCATCTCGAGCTGTCCATGGCGAGACTAGCTGATTCAGGCAATACTGACGAACAAGGTGGCTCTGTTGCGTTACAATCCACTTTTGCAGAGTTGAGGCAAACTATTGACATGTTGCTCTTGGATGACTATGAGGAGTTCAAGAAGAATGCTTCCTTTAGAATGCGCAGATTCGACAGATTGAAGTATGAAACTGCTGTGGGCTTGGTAAAGAAAATGAAACGGGATGTTGACGCTGATGATGATGAAGCTGCCGTTGGAAACGACACAGTTGGTAGCATAAGCTCTGGACTCGAACGAGAGAACTCAGTCTTCGGAAACTCTGCGGCAAAATTCCAGCAGTGGAGACTGATGAGAAGAAACGATAATCATCAACAATAGACAATTCACGATTTCCTCCAAAAGAAAATCCAACTTCTCTTTGGCTTTTGGTCCACAAGTTCGACCTTGGCCTCCTCTAATGCAACATTCATCTCTTCTTCTAGCTTCGCAGACTTTTCTCTGAGCTTCTTCTCAACTTCATTATATTCTAAGCCGTACCAGAGGGTATTGAGTGCCATGTAAGCTGTCGATGCAATCAAGAAGGTGTGAAACAAAGGATATTTGAATTGAGAAAGCTTTGGCTTTGGGCTCAACTTTGGATTATCAAAGTTTTCATTAAACTTGATCGCGGCATAAGTTCGGGATTGTCTAGCTGCTCGAATCCCTCGAAGTGAAGTCCTGATCATGATGATGTGATGGTAGTAGATGGAAGATTTCCTGTGCGAAATATCAGTACCGTTAGTCTTACGCGATAGTCAGACACCTCAAAATAAATGGGATCTACGAGATCATAGAACACTAATCAAGGATATCTGGTTCAATTTATGGATTTCATGTGTTCGAAGCTAATGAATTCAGATATGTAATAAAATACAAGTCTTCGACGATTTTGCATTGTTGATGATAATACTGAGATTTAATACTATTTCGCACCCATTGAAGTTTCATGAAGTATCACGATAATCTCTCAAAAGAAGAAACAAAAGAAAAATATTGACTTAGGAATCATCTTCACCCCAATAGAACCAAACACCAAGATAACACCATTATTCTATTGAATACTACTGTTGGTGTCCGGGATCAAATGTACTATGTATCGAGGTGCACGGGTGTAAGGTAGCCCACGATATCAGTATACGCCCCAGAATAAACATCTGGATATCAGATTTGACAAAAACCTGACATGTCTAAACCTCAAAGCTCTGTTGATCAGTACACACAGCTCAAAAACCAGCTCTCGCAGCAAATAGTGAAGAAGCAGGAACTAGATGCACAGCTACAAGCGCTAGAGAGTAGCATCTATGAGAAAGAAAACGACTATTTCAACGAGAGCACTTATGGCAATATCGTCAAGGGATTTGATAGCTTCGCCAAGTCATCTTCTGGTGGCTCAAGCAAACGCAAGATGGTGTACACCGATGATGACCATATTTTCAGTCTTCTGTCAGCTACGTTTGTGAGGACATTGATGAAGAGACAAGGAACTGGAGGCCCAGACTACGACGATTTTGAGGATTCTGTCGAGACGCCTGCGAGTAATGTACCAAATGGCAACAAGGAGCAACCTGGAACACCGGGCAGAAAAAGAAAAAACCGTCTAGAAGAGACCAAATGAGTTTGTTGATGAACACATAGAGGGATCATGTTGAAGCAAGAGATAATGAAAGCGGGGCCTCGAAGACTTCTATCTACCGTCCGAATCAACAGCGATTCATTACGAATGGTGTATTATATTTACAGGTATGCAACGTCCCTTGATCCATTCCATGGAGTCAAGGATTATTTTTGGGATTCTGGTTTGGAGTAATACGAAACCCATGGCTTGTTTGGTGGGTAATCTGTGGGTATCCTCATGTCAACTGGGAATCTCACAGACTCCTTCTTGTTGGCGGCCTCGAATAACTCAGGACTCACCTCTTTCAATTCGTTCATGGCAGTTTTTATGCTTTCATACTGCTTGACGAGTTGTCTGTGTCTCTTTTCCTCGTTCTTCCGCTTGAACAACTTCCAAGCGTTTGTGATTGTCTGGTGTTTGATCAAATCTTCTTTGCAAAGCCTAAGCACTTTGGGCTGCTTTTTGGAGGCAGACAAGACAGAAAGCTGGTTGACAACTCTCTGCGTCTCTGGAGAAACTGTCGTGACCTTGTTACGGACAGCAAGCCTGCTGATCGACCCAATGTTTCTTGTAAGCATAGTGACCGTTGGATAGTGAGACTACGAATGCATGAAAATTTTGAGAAGTAGCTGTCGCACCCGTACACCGCTAAGATCAAATAGCTGGGTAGATTCGGGAGTAACAGTAAGAAGACGATTCCAAATCAGATGATGCTGTCTTTTTTGAAAATTCTTCATATGATTTCATCCATCGGCATTCTTTTCAGTTAAGAGGAGTTGTTGGTCTGCTGGACAGAGAAAACCCCATCGAAATTCACATCTACTGAAACATACACTCAACATACAATTATAGTAGATATCTAAAAGGTCAAGAGCATTCAAATTATCCACATCCAGAGCTTCTGTAGGGGGCTGGTTCTAACATGTGGCGATTCTTGGCTGTAATACTAAGCCGCGCACGTGATCCAAGGCTGGAGCAACTACCCTACCTGACGTCACATATCCGTTATTTATTTTAGTTTTATCAACAATGGGTTTGTTTAGCAAAGACGACAAGAAACTGCCAGAAAACAGGCCACCAGCCCCTCTTCCAACAGACCAAGGTGCATCTGGTGCTCCATCTGATGCACCTCCATCTTACGACCAGCTGCAGCAGATTCACACTGGTAACGATGAGACGCCCCAGTATAATGACAACACGTACGGCCCCAGCGATTATCCTCCAGAGAAGCAAACAGGCCCCAATGGATACCCAATTGATAAGAAGGGAGATGGTTTTGAACAGCCTCCTCCACAACAAGGCCAGTACTTTCAGGCTCCACCACCTCCACAGAACCAAGGATCTGGATGGGAGGCACCAGGGTGGGGTGGAGCTCCACAGCAGCCACAGGGCTACCAACAAGGCAATGCTTCCATGCCTCCTAATGCCTACGTGATTCCTCCAAGAACTGTCAATATCGCCACAGACAATGGGCAGTACACTAGACCGGAGTACCAGCAGTATAAGGCAAGGGATCAACAACGGATGGCCTATGGCGACTTTCCAAAACCTAGAGAGGCATTCAAGCATGGTGCTCCATTAGAACCAAGCAACAAGAGTCAAGGCAAGTCCTCAGGAGGATTTCCCGGCAGCTCAGGTACTTCGTACTACAATGCCGCAAATAGGTAACATTAATTAGGTACAAATACTTTTGACGTTAAACATTATGATAATCAGAACACAGCATCACCATTGTAGGTCCAGCCACCAAACTGCTTCTGAACGGACTCACTCAAGAAGTCATCAACAACGGAGTCCTGCGGGCGTTCATTGGTGAAACTGTGATCGAAATTGGATGTGTCTAGCAAACTCTCAACTTGAGGTTTAAAGGGCGGCAAGTAGGCCTTGTCTAAAAGTTTGTTCCAGTCTATGTCTTGGAAAAATGGATGATTCTTGATCTCCTGAGCGTCATCCATTCTGTTGGCAGGATCTTTCTGTAAAAGCTTGGTCAAAAGGTCCTTAGCCTCTGTCTCCTCGAGGAAGCTTGGGAACTTCAATTCATTCTGCATGATTTTCTTGTACATCGTTGGCACATCGTCGTCGTAGAATGGCGGCAAACCTGTTAACATCTCATATAATAATGTACCGAGCGTCCACCAGTCCACACTACGAGTGTAGCCTTGATTCAAAAGAAGCTCAGGAGCAAGGTATTCAGGAGTTCCACAAAAGGTGTTAGTTTTATCTTCATTGGACATGTTGAGCTTGCACAAGCCGAAGTCACACAAGGCGATATGTCCCTGGTAATCAAGCAAGATATTCTCGGGCTTCAAGTCTCTATAGATGACGTTGAGGTTGTGCAAACTTTCTAACGCTGTAAGAAGCTCGGCAATATAGAATCTTGATCTGTTCATAGAAAACTTACCCGACTTCTGCAAATGGTAGAACAATTCACCACCATTGATGAAAGACAACACCAAGTATAACTTTTCTGGAGATTGGAATGAGAACTTAAGTGGAACAATAAATGGATTGGTAATGCGAGCCAACACAGTTCTCTCAGCAAGTGTATGGGTAACCTCCATTCTAGAGATAATATGCTGCTTTCTGAGGGTCTTCAATGCGTAGATCTGTCTAGTGTCCTTCTTCATCACTTGCATGACCTTTCCGAAAGAGCCTTTACCGATGACCTTGAGCAAGTCAAATTCTTCAATTGACAAGTGGTTTTTGAGGAGCGGCTTGAAGTCAATGCTCACGTTGATTTCACCAATGGCCATGTCGTCAGCGACCAGCTCGAAGCTCTTTTTGAATTTGAGGTTTTCGTGATCGATCAAACGAATGGTTTTGTTGTGGCAGCGCAAGTTCAAAGGCAACTTGATCTGCCCCACGAGTAAATCACCGATATTGGAGCCGTCCTTAGCGAAGAACTGCTTCTTGGTACCATTCTCTTGCTCTGGGATCAAGTTTCTAGGCAACCTTATAAATAAACTGATGTTGAGGAAGTTCGATCCTGTGGAGCCGCCTCCTACCGTTTTCGTGACATCGAAAGACACCACTCTATCCCACTGAGAGCTGTCAACAGTTCCGCCTCTGGGTTCAATCATAAGCACGTTATTGTCAAATTCCATTGTCATGTACAACAAGGCCTTAGTGACTCTGTCTCCGGTGGCATTGGGGATGTTGATATTGGACGGTAAGTAGGAGGCAGCAGCGGAGCCCTCGATAAGGTCCGAGGTACTAGAGTTAGCCTGCTCCTTCTGAATTAAATCATTGAGTCGCTTGGAAAGGGTTGAGCCTGTGTTGGAATCATTCGTATTTGAAGCCAAAGCATGTAAAATTTGCTTATTGTTGACGATCTTGATTGGGAGCTCAATATTTTGAGAGCGGTAACACTTCACTGTAAGCAAGCCCGGATTTGACGTAGCAGTAGGATTATGTGGTGAGCTCCTTGAGGAGTCTGACAGCTGGTCTTTCTGTTTGGAGGCATGCAGCGATGGAGAAGGTGTGTCTCTTTCGTTGAGAGAAAGCTTCAGCATGTCTGGAACCGAGGAGTTTTGCACTAGAGTAGAGCGAGACTCACTTGAGTTGCGAGGAGAGTTGGACTGCTGCGGCGTCTCCTTTTCGGATGAGCCGAATCTGAATTTGTTCTTGAATCTGAGCATAAAGGAGTAGTTGATGGGGAGGCTTGATGAAGGCTGGTATTGTGATAGAGATAGCATGCGTATGCAGGAGTCGGTCGTCAACAGCAAGAGTAATAGGGGCCTGGCATGAGCAAAAAAAAAAAATTCTTGGGTAGAATACGTATACGATTACTTTTCTGGAGCTAGGCATTATCGAACTGAACATTTTCCTCAAATTTGGGCTTCGATGGCGCAGAAAGGCTCGTGAGGACAGAGTGAGACAGGGGCGTCGGGAAAATAGGCATTGGCGGTTTTGCAGAAAAAATCGCAAAATAGGGGCAGAGGGGGCCTCTATAAGAAGAAATATTATCGAGGCTCCACAGCAAAGTGATGTAGTCACCGGGGATCTCGGATCTAGAAAGAATCTCAGATAGATCTAGCCGCGACAGGCCTCGGGCCCAAAATGGCTGCGAAATGGCTTCTCAGAGGCAGTTCAACCCGCATTACCGAATCGGATTGGGAGATTCCCCAGGTGGGGTTTTCGTTCATTTCATGAGATAATCCGAAGAGAATGTCCCTTTTTTCATTACTGGCACTTCTCTGATCCTCATTTCTATCGGCTGTGGTGGCACATTAGGAGAGAGGGAGATTTTTCAGCTCCTACCGACAGACGGAAGACCAGGCACAATCACCCAACCGTTTTTCTCATCAACCTTGTTTTTCTCAGAAAGTTCTTTCTCTTTTCCAACCTTATTCTCTTTGCCAGTTTTAGCTTTTGTAATCAGCATTTGAGCATTCGGACCATCAGAACACGGGTAGACAAGGAACGCTCAGACTCCGCGAAACACGGCCACATTCCCCAGCCACTCGGGCCCCAGGGCAGTGACATTACGTACCTCGAAAAGAACGTTCAAAGAAAGGCAATCAAGAATTTTTGCAAAGACCCTTGCCCTCGAAACTTTGACATTGAAAATTTCTTATTTTTTTCTGTGTTGTCCTCGCAACCGCCGCATGCCGCCCACCGTTACTAAGCAGAGCCAGGGCTCCATGAATTAAGTGTCGCAGCCTAGCCTCCCTCGACTGCCCCACTGCGACCCGATATACTGGAGTGTGGCAGCCACCAGGAATACCACGTGTATTCTGTGACACCCGGGAATTGGACATTTGTATAGGATCTTTCGATTGCAATGACAATTGATATTTTAATTCAGCTAAAAAATTTTTCTTCTCTCCACCCTCTCCATCACTATCTCTCCCACTGCTCTCTGGAGAAGTCGAAGAGATCGCGAGGCCGCCCCTGCACTCGTACCGTGTCTGTTTGTTTACTGCGAAAACGTGAATTCCTGGCGCCAGATCGTGCTACAAATGCGCACTAACCCAAAACCTGTTTACTACACCACTGCCCTAACATCCCACCCTAGTCATTCTTTCGGTCCATGGCCTCCATCGTCCACAAATCCATGGAGTTCTCGTCCCACGCGTCGACGGCCAACGTCGACAAGGTGGTTGAGTCCGTGACAAACGCTACCAAGCGCTTGTCCCAGATCTCCACCACGACGAACAACTCCAGCAAGAAAAAGAAAACGCAGAACCGTATTGGGCCCTGGAAGCTCGGTCGGACTCTCGGCAGGGGATCCACTGGTCGGGTCCGTCTTGCCAAAAACGTCGACACCGGCCGCCTAGCTGCCGTCAAGATCGTGCCCAAGCTGAACTTCAAAAAACTTGAAAACCCCAAGTACAAGAATCTGGACGCCACAAAGCTCCCGTATGGCATTGAACGTGAAATCATCATCATGAAGCTCATCTCACACCCAAACATCATGGGATTATACGATGTCTGGGAAAACAAGTCAGACTTGTACCTCATTCTCGAGTACATCGAAGGCGGCGAGCTTTTCGACTACTTGATCAAACGTGGCCGCTTGCTGGAATACGAGGCCATCAACTACTTCAAGCAGATCATCCACGGCATAGGCTACTTGCATCAGTTCAACATTTGTCACCGTGACTTGAAGCCGGAGAACTTGCTCCTTGACTTCAACAAAAACATCAAAATCGCAGACTTTGGCATGGCTGCGCTTCAGGTCAACGAGAAACTTTTAGAAACATCTTGTGGCTCTCCTCACTACGCATCGCCTGAAATCGTCGCAGGTAAGAACTATCACGGTGCTCCCTCGGACATTTGGTCCTGTGGTATCATCCTTTTCGCCTTGTTGACAGGGCATTTACCATTCGACGACGAGAACATTAGAAAACTTCTCATGAAGGTCCAGAACGGTAAGTTCATCATGCCAAGTGCTCTTTCCTGGGAGGCGAAGGACCTCATTTCTAGAATGTTACGCGTCAATCCAAACGAGAGAATCCTGATTGGCTCAATCTTGAAACACCCACTCTTAACAAAATACCCTGATCCACAGTCGATCAGCTGCAAATCAGACAATGACTTGATTCTTCATTCAAATATAAGGCCAATCCAGCTGAGAGACAAGATCGACAATGAGATCTTGCGAAACTTGAGTATTTTGTTTCATAACTGCAACGAGGAATACATTGTCAAGTGCTTGTTGGCTGAAGAACGTTCACCGGAAAAGATGTTCTATTACCTCTTAATGAAGTACAGAAACGAGCACTTGCTGAACTCCCCTTCCAACTACGCCGCAGACGATGACGAGGATGCTAACCATGCCGACGAGCCTCCTCGTTCTGCGTCGACCATGAAAGCAACGATAGCAGATGGTGATTCCAGTTCCAAGACGTCCATGAAGAAACTTCCCCGTTCTTCATCTACCACCTCCACAGCTTCCTCTAGAAGTCGCAAGCGTCCCTTGGCAAACGTCACAAACAAAACCTTCACTGCTTCGAATGCTAGAAACAAGCGTGCTAACAGCAGACCGGCCTCACGAAATGCTTCTAGCCGATCTCTTCAAAGCAAGCACCGTGTTCTTCTGGCTCAAAATCAAAACGTGAAAGTGGAATCCTCGAAACCGATTTCAAGAACAGTGACTCCGCACGCAAATCAGTTAAATCAAATTGCTGCATTGGAGGAGGACAAGGAAAATGCATTTGTTGATGAGGTCTCAACTATATCAAAAAGTAATCCTCGGGGTGTCACGAGAAATGGAACCATCGATCGATTTCAGAGGATTTGTCAGGAGGTATTTGGTTCAGATGTTGATCACAAATCTGTGTATGACATGACTCTCACGCTGGATAAAAGGAACCTTACTAAGGATACTATTCACAAGCTTGATGTTTTGAACAACCGTATGAGCAAGGCTTCCTTGGTGCTTCCAAAACTTCCAAAAACTCCCGAGTCGTCATCACGCAATATAAAGACGCTAACTGAGCCTCAACATGAAAATGATCTGCGCCAGAAAAAGCTTCTTGGAATTAGGCAAAGAGAGAAGGACCTCGCCGCATCAGTTCAAAGGAAGAACGACGAACGTGAACTCCGATACAAGAAGAATGAGGAACATCTTGCTCAGGCAGAAACGGAACGTAAGAAGCAGTCTCAACTTTTACAAGCCAAGCTGATCGAGGCCTCTAGAATTATCAACAGAAATGCATCCCAGAGGATCTCCTCAGAGCCCTTTCACCCGACTTCGTTGGATCCAAAATCTTCCTTACTCCGGTCCAAAACTCTTGCATCCAGAACGCCTTCACTCTCTGCTAACCCAGAAGGGATAAGAATGCCTTTGTGTTACAGAGGTTGGGCATTGAAGTTAAGCAGCCTCAAGCACCTAGTCGTCAGGCCTCCTTCATGAAAACCTCCACTTCAAAGGATTTGGCATCTGTGCTCAAGGAAGAGGATGAGCCCAGTACCGAAAACGCAGCTGACTACTCCATTGACCTCAACAAAACCCTTCCAAGCATCAAGTCGCAGAAATCACAGAAAACTTTGAATGGTGAAGATGAGTCTAAGTTGGTTCATTCCAAACAATCCTCGAGGGACAGTCAATCTACACTTCGAAAATCTATGGAGCAGCCTCAGCAGACCAGAAGAGATAGCTTCAAACCTTTGCTGGAGACCATTGCTTCCGGGTCTGGTAACACCAACAAGGCAGCTGGCCGTGACTCCGATCTCACCCGTATGAGCGTCCGCACACATCCTGACTTGATTCCAAATCCAAGATTTTCTAAGTTCTCGTTCAATGACATCCTTAAGCCCAAGACTGATCAAGCCGATGCTACCATTCTTGAGGAAACTCGAAGCTCGGGCACCGTGAAGCGTTCATCTAGACAAACCCTTAACACGAAGCAAGGTAATGGCCTCATCAAAAAGTCGCCAACACAAGACCTACAAGGTTTGGGGATCATTATGGACAACAGTAACGAGCATTCGAGAAACGCATCCAAGACCTCTGGCGAACACAACTTTGTTTCCATAAATGCTTCTGATGACGATTATAGTGCAAACTGTACTACACTTCAAAAAGAAGCCATCAGTATAAATGAGGATTCAGAGTCCAGTGGAGGAGAGGAGTACAATTTATCGCATCATATTGTCGATATGAACAGAACTGAGGAGGAACAGAGAAGGTTGCTGCTTAAGGCCTCTCAGCGAAGTGCATCACAAGTTATCGAAGATGATGTCCAAGGCAATACAGAACACAAGAATTCCAAGGAGACTTTGGTGGGCGTTAATGAGGAAAGAAGCTGGTCTCATAAATCTCATAACACCTTGCTTCCAGAGGAGCTCTCTTCGCATGGTAGAAGCAAGAGCTTCTCCGCCAAGTCAAACATCTCGAATCACTCTGAATTCAGAGATGAGGGAGTTCGTGCAAATGTCTTGGACACTTCTTCTCTTGTCGAGAACACAAACGCTTCTTATGAAGTGGAGAACGCAGCCGATAGAGACGACCAAAGTTACGGTGGCGAGGAGGAGCGAATCGATGTCGCCACGAGACATGAAGTCAACGATGAGGATGAGATTCCACAGAGATCACCTAACCGCCCTCGCCGCCAGACAAATGGGTCACTCCGCCGGTCAGCAGCATCGACTCAAATATTCAGCACTATGCACATGAAGGAAGCAGCCACGCAGGGCACGCCGCCAATGGACACTGAGCCCGTTGCTCAAGTTCCCCAACAAGAGTCCACAACGCCACTGTTTGGCCAGTTGCCGCTTGGAGTGTCGCTGAAACCTGAGAGAAGTCTGAAGAAGTGGAGTATCAAACCAAGGAGGAAGGCTCCAAATGCGCCTGGTGATGACATAAAAGAGGAATCAAAAACTAGAGGTCACAACCGATTCTCGGGTATTTCCCTTGTGTCCAATGCTAAAAGGTTCGTTGCACCCAGATCAGACGAATCGCCTAAATCACCTTCCGGCGCTGGCTGGTTCAAGCGCTTCTTCATGTCATTATCTAAGGGCAACAGCAAAGATGAACATGTTGAGGAGGAGCAGAAGGCAAAAAAGAATGTTCACATTATCGACACCTTCTTGGATTCCGGTGATCTCATGCGTATCATCAAGAACCAGTTGAAGATCAAGGAAGTGGAGGGATCCGTGACAAATGTCGATATTGACGACGAATTCGCATTGATCAGCGGTGTTGTACCATCCCGATTCGCTAGGGGAAGAAAATTGGTTTTCAAGATAGAGGTGATCGATTTGGTTAACTCCTCATCCTTGCACCTTCTCAAGGTGAAGGGTTCCAAGACGGGCTTCAAAAACCTTGTCGATGTTGTGGACTTCGTCATCAAGAAGGAGGAGGAAACGAACCCCAAATCCAAACAAGCCACTCATTAAACTACTTTTAGTAATGCATAATATACATATAGACGTTGAGTCTGCACTAGAGCCATGATGTTGTATCTGGGTGCGAAAAATACATCAACCTCACCACCTCAACTATCATGAGTGGAATGATTGTCCGTGCTCTTAACTGGGACATCGGCTATGAGCAACGGTTCTTAGCTGTGAATCCGTTGGGTGATGAGGTGATTCTATATCAAACCGAAAATGAGGACCCAGCCGAGAATTCGGAGAATCTACTCAAAGTGCATTCCCATTCGGGCATTGAACACATCCAATGTCTTGGTTACTCAAAGATCCATCCCGGTTGGACAGGTGTGGGTACAATGGACGGAATTGTACACATCTTTGATGTAACCAAGAACGATACGTCCACATTGAAACTTCGGCTGAAGCAACATAGACCATGCAATTCGTTATCCTTCAACAACAACGCGCTTGTGGCAGCCTCTTTTGACAAAAGTCGACAAGACAACTCCCTTCAAGTCTGGGACATTGCAAAGCATTCCCAAGTATTTGCCAATTCAGTTGATGACGATCAAGTCATTAGACCCCACTACTCCTACTTGGCCAACGAGGCGACCTTATCTACTGTCTTTGTCGGTAATGAAGGCTCTGGAACGAACCTTATGGCAGGTGGTTATAAGCTTCTTCGAGAATTTGATTTGAGAGACTCCAGCATGTCCCCGGTATATCAGGTTGCCACGAAGCTGACAATGGACATCACCTTAGATCCATTTCAACCGCACATGTTCTCATCCTTGAGTGAGGATGGCTCTGTTTCTATCTGGGATAGAAGAAAGCTTGTTGGCAAATCAAGAGGATCTGTGTCATCCGAAACCCCGGTGCTTCAGTTCACAAAGCTCTTGAGTGATCTGCTGCGAAGAAATAGCTCTCCATGCTTCCGCTACTCCACCATAAGACGAGGCGAGTTTGCCTCTGTATTCAATGGGAACTTGATTCGAAGATGGAATACCGGTGTCGTTCCGCCGATGAAAGATTCCCCAAATGTGACAACATTCACTTCCAACGACACACTATCATCCTTGAAATCTCAATCTGTTCAATTATACGATCCAAATGACGAGTCGCTATTTGTGGCACTTGTGCTTGATTCAAAAACCGACTCGCCCAGGGTCATTTCTTTCGACTACTCACCTGACATTGAGTCGTCTACATCGACTTATTTCGTTTGCATGAGAGAGAAGGGCTCCGTCTTTAGGATGCCAGTAGTGGAGAGTATTGAGTCACTCGACTTCAACTCGTACAATGAGTTCTCAATGGCCGGCCCAGAGGGAACTGCAACGAAGTTCTGGGAAGATCGAGAACAAGTCATGCCAGCAGGTGTTGCCGCGACCGAGGTCCAAAGGAAAGACTCAAAGTTTGATCTGAAGAACGATTCGTTGGCAGAGGTGACATCAACAATTGGCGATGAAGAGAGCACAGAACCTGCAACCACAACTACCACACCTGCTCCAAGCTCCCTGCCTCTAGACATTGTGAAGTTCGAGGAAGATGAGATCATACCTTTGAAAAAAATGCTTGATCTTTCCAGCGTACTTGCAAACGATGTCTGTGGCTTGATAAGACAACGAGCACTCCTAGGCTACGGCGTGGACACAGAACAGAACCCTAAAATTTTGGAGCAGGTAAGAGGAGTACAAACGCCTCTTCTGATAATGAACACGTGGAAATGGTTGAACTTGGCCAAAAAGTCTCTTGACAAAGGCACAATGGTCAGCGAGGGCGTTGACTTGGGCTACATCGGCGTTTTGGGAGTTTGGAAAGGAATCGAAGAAATTGAGGGACAGAGGCGAGCTACTTTGAAGCAAAGTGTGACGGACCAACAATTTAACAACGCAGTGAAGTCAATCGTCTCAAAGAAGGGCGAGAAGTCGTCAGGAATCAGTATATTCAGCACGAGTGATCGCAAGATTCAACGAAAGCTTTGTTTAATTGTCAGTGGGTGGTACCTCACTGAAAATGAGTTCGATGAGAAGCTTGACCTACTTATAAAATCTGGGGAAGTCGAGAAAGCAGCTGGCTGGGCAGTGTTCCATGGAAATGTAGCCAGAGCAGTCGAAATTTTGGCTCTGTCCAAGAAGGAGCGTCTCCAGTTAATGTCAACAGCGGTTGCAGGCTACTTGGCTTATAAAGACTCAAACACTAATCTGCCTTGGAATGACCAGTGCAGAAAGCTAGCTCTGGAGCTTGATCACCCTTACCTCAGAGCCATCTTTGCATTCATCGCAGATAACGATTGGTGGGATGTTCTAGACGAGCATGCTTTGCCTTTACGAGAGAGAATCGGTATTGCTTTGAGATTCTTGTCTGACAAGGACTTGAATCTATATTTGAACAGGGTTGCCGACACAGTGACACTCAGAGGTGAACTTGAAGGCTTGATTCTCACGGGTCTCACGCCAAGAGGTATAGACCTTTTGCAGTCTTTTGTGGACCGTACCTCTGATGTCCAAACTGCCTCGTTGATTGCACAATTTGCTGTTCCTCGGTACTTCAGAGACCACCGAGTGGATCACTGGATTGATAGTTACAGAAACCTACTCAACTCCTGGGGTCAATTCAAACTCCGTGCCCTCTTTGACGTTGCAAGAACCAAGCTGTCAAAAACACACAATGGGTCTCCGACAATTCGGCCTCCTCCTCGGCAAGTATACCTTCAATGTCCTCGGTGCAGCAAAAACATGGGTGCACCGGGCTCCAAAACCATGAAGGGCAACAACCCCTCAATGATGAAACAGTTCAATCGCCTTTCTTTGAAACAGCCCTCAGGTGACACTAAGCTGTGTCCGCACTGTGGAGCTCCTCTTCCACGCTGCGCTATTTGCTTGTTAAGCTTGGCTACGCGTATTCCCACAAGATCAGACCATACTGGCGATGATCCAACGAAGCAGCAGATAAATGAAAGTTTTGACAATAAGTTAAGTTTTTGTCTCACATGCCACCATGGATATCACGCTCACCATGCTGAAGAATGGTTCTCTAAGCATTACGTCTGCCCCGTTCCCGATTGCAATTGCCTATGTAACAGTAAATAAATTCCGCATAGTCTCGAATATAATTTTCGGCAACACTACAACTATCTACTTGAGCTTTACATTCTCTGTCTTTTAAGCAATCCGTCTCCTCAATTGTTTTCATGAGTAGATCTACCGTTAGACCCCATTCGCACGGCAAAAACAATACTCCGTATAATTGTTTCACACCATCAACTCCACAAAACCTAAAATCATAAATTGTCTCGAACGATTCCAGAATTTCAATTCGAATCCAGAGCTTCAATTCGGATTTTTTTTTTTTTTAGCCGTCAAATGGGCTGATAAGTAGCCCGGTGCATTCAAGGCGGAGTTTGGCAAGCAGTTTGTTCCAGGGCCTGTTTGCAGGAAAAAGCCCAGTGCATTTTTGTCTTTTTTGGAAACTAGTCAACACGTTGAGACAGATCCAAAGATACATCTTCTGATCTCTTGATCCCAAGCGCTACGCCACACCAGACGCCAGAGTGGGACTAGATACACGGATTTTATTTGGTCCTCAACAAGGCGACAGTTTTAATATATTTTCTATTTTGGATCAGCCATGAGTGAACCGAAGGAAAAGATCATTTCTGACATCAGGGGGAAGATCGAACGTGAGCAAAAGCTCATCCTGGGCTTCCAGGCCGTGAAAAGGAACACGGGCAATTCTGAAGTCATCCAGAGATGTAATAATCAAATCAGAGAAACACAGTCAAACATCGATTACCTTCAGGAAACCATGGAGAAGCTCCTGATGCAACAGCAGGAAACACAACAAACCTCGGAAGAACCCGAGGAACAGAACAGGCAACGTGTTTCCAGCTTCCAGCGCCCGCTCTACTCCAGGTTTGATTTGATCAAGTACGACTGCCCATCCTTGGGGCACAAGATCCAACACATGCTCCAGCAACTCCAGTTCAAATTGCAAGTGGAGAACCAGTACCGTGAGGCTAATGAAAAGATTTCTCACTTGTACTTGATGGATGGCGACAAGCTGTCCTCAAGTGCAGCTGAAGGCGGGAAGTTGGAGTCAGATCAACGCATCCAGTTGTTGAACAAGGCATTGAAAAAATACCAGGGAATGCATGTCAGCGTGGAGCTGGTCAACAGGGATATGGAAATAATGAACTTGCCAAAATATGCAAGAAAACCATTCTCGGGTCGTTTGACGATGAGCATTACTTGTATCAGGGACATCGACCACATCGCGTCACCCAAACTCAAAAAGAAGCCTGAATCGTTCGTTTGCATCAAGATTGATGATGTCGAGAAAGCACGCTCTAATGCTTCCCGTTCTGGCAAATTCAACGAAGATTTGATCGTCGATGTTGACAAGTCCAATGAGATGGAAATCGCAGTGTATGACAGGAATGGCTCGCACAACGTCCCTGTCGCCCTCGCATGGATTCTCCTTTCAGATATCTCAGAGGAAATCCGTAAGAAGAAGGTTGCTGCTGAATCAGGCAACGACGGATGGATTCCCGCATCTAGTCTACCAACAAATAATAATGGCCCCTTCAGACCAAATGTTGGTGGAACTGATCTGTTTGGTTCATCGAACTATCTCGGCAATAACGGCCTGAACTCTAACTTTGACGGCGACACTATCGTCGAAAGTGCAAGGCCATCACTGGAGACTTCTAGGAATGTGCTGATTTCTGCCTGGGTTAATCTTGAGCCTGTGGGACAGATTCTTGTGAGTTTGTCGTTTGAAAAGTCTAAGGGTGGCTCCAAGCCTAACTTCATGGGTGCTTTGGGTCGTCACGGTGCCATTCGTCAAAAGAAGGAAGAAGTCTTTGAGCAATATGGCCATCAGTTTGTTCAAAAACAATTCTACAATATTATGTGCTGCGCTCTTTGTGGAGAGTTTTTACGTTACACTGGCTACCAGTGTCAAGACTGCCGCTTCTTATGTCACAAGAAATGTTACCAGAAGGTGGTCACAAAATGTATTTCTAAGAGTGGCGACATGAATGACGACGAGGAGAAATTGAATCACCGTATCCCCATCGTTTTGAACCAGTTTCAAACCGTGGTACTAAATGGTGTTGTCACTGTGGCCACATCTTGCCTTGGGGTAAGAAGAACGTCCGTAAATGTTCTGAGTGTGGAGTCATGTCCCACGCTCACTGTACCCATTTGGTTCCAGACTTCTGTGGTATGTCTATGGAGATGGCAAACCAGATATTGACAACCATTAAATCCACAAAGCCATCCTCGAAAAGTCCTGCCAAGGTTGCCCAAGCAGTTCAGAAACAGATTGAAGAAGCACCACCACAGCTTCCACCAAAAGCATTCTCGGGGTCTCCTCAGAAATCTGCCGTCGATGACCTGCCAGTGGCATCCCCCTTGCATCTTCATCACAAGAAGCAACAAGCCCCACTTCCCCTCCACCGCAACAGCCACAGTTTCAACCCACATACCCAAGGTCCTCGCAGGCAGGCTATCAAAGAATCCAGGAGATTACGCCGAGGATATTGACCCACCCTATTCATCGAGATTGCCTACTAATAACACACTGCAATTTCAACCTTCTGTTGAACCTCCGCAGCACAGACACGCACCGCCTCGGCGTCCCCCTCCAGTGGAGTCGTCGTATTCTTCTTCCCTGGACACTCTGTCTCAGTACACGCCTCAGGGAAGCTACTATAACGAACGCGCTCAAGATACAAATGGTGCTTCAGCACAGAATCCATTTGAGCAAGTGGAGGAACACCCAACACAGAATCAGACGGCAGCTCTTTTTGACTCATTTGATTACAACAACGTGAACTCGAATTTGCAAGGTGATGCAGCCCAGGTGCCAATTAATGAGCCTGAACCAATGCAGGTTGAACCAGTGCAAGCCACTCACAGCAATGAACCCGTGCAAAAACCTCACAAGTCCAAGCGCAGAAGGAGAAAGGTTGGTCTTGATGACTTCCAATTTCTTGCTGTTTTAGGAAAAGGTAATTTTGGTAAGGTCATGTTGGCTGAGTCAAGACACACGCTGAACTTGTGCGCCATCAAGGTATTGAAGAAGGACTTCATTGTGGAAAATGAGGAAGCTGAGAGCGTTAAGTCAGAGAAACAGGTTTTCTTGACTGCCAACAGGGAGAGACATCCCTTCTTGCTTAACTTACATTGCTGCTTCCAAACCGAGAACAGAATTTACTTTGTCATGGAGTATGTCTCTGGTGGTGATTTGATGTGGCATATTCAAAAGTCGAGATTCTCCGCCAAAAGAGCTAAATTCTATGCCTGTGAGGTCTTATTGGCTTTAAAATACTTCCATGATAACGGTATCATTTACCGTGACTTGAAGTTGGATAACATCTTGTTGACAACTCAAGGACATATCAAGATTGGTGACTACGGTTTGTGTAAAGAAAACATGTGGCATAAGAACACGACAGGGACTTTCTGTGGTACACCGGAATTCATGGCTCCGGAAATTATTGCTGGCAAACAATATGACCGTTCCGTCGATTGGTGGGCATTCGGTGTGTTGATGTTTCAAATGTTGTTGTGTCAGAGTCCTTTCAAGGGTGATGATGAGGATGACATTTTCAATGCTATCGAGCACGATGATGTGAGATACCCTATCAGCATGCCTCGTCAAACCGTTCTTGTCTTGCAAGCTTTGTTGACCAAGGAATCCACGCAGAGACTCGGTAGCAGCGAAAGAGACGCCTTGGAGATTATGGAACACCCTTATTTCCAGGATGTGAACTTCGACGATGTGCTCAACATGAGAATTCAGCCACCCTATTTGCCTGAGATCTCAAGCGAACACGACTACTCCAACTTCGACCAGGAGTTTACCTCCGAGACTCCAAGATTGACTCCAGTGGAGACTGTCTTGACGTCTGAGATGCAAGAACAATTCCGTGGCTTCTCTCACATTGCAGATGATGCTCCAGTGTAAAAGTATAGTACGATTTTTTATGATAAGATGCTATTGGTGATGTATATATAAGAATGCTAAGGGGTTAATGATAATCTCATGAAAGTCGTAACCATGCAAGGGAGCTTGAGAGCTCACACGATAATGCAACAGCCGGATTTCTCCTTCTTAGGCTTTTCATCTTTTTGGTAAGCCCTTGGTTTAGAAGGATATGATCCGGTGGAAATGGAGGAAGTAGACTGTAGGTTTTCCTTTTTGGCCAATCTACTCTGAGCTAGTGAACTCTCAACTGGAGTAGCCTCTGATCCAGACTCGGGTATTTGGGGAAACTCACTAGAAAAAGATTCTATTCCTGGGCCTGTTGAGGCCAGAAGATGGCTATCGAAGTTTTGCGAGTTGGAAGCGGGGATTTTTGAAGGACGACGGAAATGGAAGCCTTTTTCGTTCTTGAATTCGTGTAATGAACTGTCGGGAGACGCTGTGACGGCTTCTGAAAGAGAAAAAGCTTCAGAACGAGCAGCCATCAAGGTTTTGTTTTCCCTGGCATCAAGTGCAGCTTCAACCAAAGGCACGAAACAGTCGTTGACGTTGATATCTGAAAGAGCCGAAACCAGGAAAAAGCCACAGGCGCCAAAGCGGTTAGCCATAGCTTCACCATCGTCGTACCAGACTTGGCAGCTTTCATACATGTCCAGCTTTGCAGCAACAACGACAAAAGGGGGAAGCTCTCCATCGCAGAAAGTCTTGACTGTGCCTATCAAGTATTCCAAGGCTTCAAACGACTGTCTGTCATCCATGGCGTAGACGAACAAAATGGTGGATGTGTTCTTCACCTGTTGCTTTCTGGAAGCGCCATAGACATCTGCTAGCGGAGAGGAGTCTAGGATGGAGATTTCTGTGATCAGGGAGTTGTGGGAAGATGACGATACTATAGTTTCCGCCTGTTCGTTCTCAACAGCCTTAATGTAGAGCTGTTCTGCCTGATCGTGAGGACCTTCCGAGAAGGTTCCGTTCACATAGCGCTGAACCAAGGACGTCTTGCCCACTCCGGACTCGCCCATGACAAGAATGTCATATTGGCTATTGAGGGAGCTGAGGCCATCGAGAATACGGTTCATCAACTGTGGGGTTTGTGAAGTGCAAGAAGTGGATCTAGAAAAATTGATGAGCTCTCACGCCAAATGTATAATCATGCAAGTGCGACAGGAAGGCTAGGTATGCAATCGGAGGCGATGCACTATTCAAATCAGTTAAAAAGATGAAGCCGAAAAATGGGGATTGTGTTGTCAACGAGGGCCACGCAGCTTTTTAAAGGCGCTTTTAGGCAGTAGCAAGATTCTGGAAACGGTGACGCCAGGTGAGTTAAATCAAGTGCAGAAAAAGAAAGAAAAACGGTTGCGCAACCACACGAAAAAAAACGTTAACTTGCTGCGACTATGGCGTTAACGAGATGCTGCATGATCGGGTGATACACTGAGAATGCCCTGGACTCTGGTACTCCATACATAGACCCAAGCTTGAAGACCCTTGCAGAAAGTCTGATTTTTTAAACACGATGACATAAAACGAGCAATTGGGTCGGTTCTGCGGAATACTGGCACAGTGATGAGATGCGTTTCTCCTGTTTCTGTTAGCCCTAACGATTCGCGACCGTTCTTCGGTGATCGTCTAAAGTTGCCCCACTGCTCACTACCCAAGATGGTGGAACGTTGATTTGCAAAGTTAATTTACAAACGCCGCATGGATCAGACGCTCCCGGTAATAAGCTTTTTAATGCCGCTAGTGGTATTCAGCTGGGGTTTTCGGCGGTAATCAACTGCTCAAGTATGGGGTAGTTGCTTGGGTCTGGCCCTAACGGTGCGTCCTGCCTATGCCTTGTCTCACATTAGCCGTATGCGAGTCCAATGGGCGTGCCTAAGCGATGCAAGAAATCAACCGGTCCCAGGGTCCGGCCGGCAGTAGGTCGCTTTTCACCAACAAAGAAATAAAAAAAAAAATGCAATTGTCTCGTTTGAGTGTGTCCCCAAACAATGGCCGTGTAGCGGCCGTACCTTCGACACGAGGGCGTCGCAGTAGCAACTTTTTCGGTTTCAAGCACCTCGACTTATCTCGCCGTTCTTCTCTGGGCCGCTGGCCTCACCCGCCAAGCTTGCGCCATTCTACAGGTTAGGGCTGGAACCGCTCACAATGACTTGCGTAGAAATCAGAACGTGGTGCCTATCTCGATTTTTCTTCTTTATACTATACATTGCTTCACTCCTCGTCCGACTCCAAGTACTTGGCATAGTCGCTTGCGTCTGCGAACATGGGCAAGCTCAGTAGCTTAGCTTTCTTCAGCTTCTTGCCGCCTTCTTCGTTACTTCTCTTTTTGGTGTTCTCCGCACTGACAGCCTCGTCACTGTCATACTCATCCTCGTCGTTCACGCCAAACATATCCTCGGCGTCCTCAGCATCCTCTGCATCCAGACCTTCGTCCAACTTCTCTTCTTCGTCGGAGCCTTGGTTGGTCTCGAACTCCTCGTCAAACTGGGGCATTTCGCTCTCTGAAAAGTCGTCGTCGTCGTCGTCGCCAAATGCTTCAGCAAGTGTAGAAGGTGCTCCTTCAGCATCGTCATCGTCGCCGTCACTCATGTCGGCAAAGTCCTCTTCGTCAAAATCAGACATATCGTCATCATCGGACAATCCGCCTTCAACGTCCGGCTGGGACTTGACCAACGCTTCCCACACTTCGTCATCGTGCATCTTCTCGTGCTCTTCGTCATCCTCGTCTTCGGCACCTTTGGCTTCATTGTTTCTGATTTTGCTTGTGTTTCCAGTAAAGTACTGGTGGAAGAATCTCTCGTCGGGTCTGACATCCTCTGCCTTCTTGGCCAACCAGTTGATTGTGTTCACTGGCACATCGTCAGATTGACTGTTTGTAGCTTTGACCAAAAGCGACCCTGTGTGGGCACCACCCAAAGGCTGCATAATAGAAGAACCCTTAGTGGTGGATTTGGCTTTAGCGTTCTTGTAGACGAATCTGTCCAAGAAGTGAGCCAAGGTGTAGAGACCCAAATCAGGCTTGGGCTGTGGCTTGCCATTGAGGAAGGAATCAGCGTAGATGGCCACTGTGGGGTGGTAATGCAGAATGAAATGGTTCATTTCCCAGAGACAAGAGTTCTGAGCGTTGGCAAATGATGGGTTTCTCTTTTTAGGATCGTACTCCTTATCTTCACTCTTGACTTCTGCCTTTGTCTCTTTGGAATCATTGATCTCGTTGGTAGGGAAGTCTGGTCTGTCCTTGACAGCCTCCATGAGCTCAACAATCTGGGGATAAGTCTTACTCAACTCCATGAGTAAAAACATCATACCAGTGATGATAGCAACGTTGAGCCAATGAGAAGAAACTTGCAAAATTCTCTTCACAAAGGCGAGAATACGAGGCATATTATGGATGTCGTGCTTCAATGACTTGAAAAGCAAGTTCAAATAGATTCCTTGCTTTGACGAGTTGACCAATCTAGGGTCCATGAGCGACTCATAAAGAGTTCTGTAGTATCTGTCAGAGTCCAAGCCTTGCTCGGTGATAATATGGTACACCAAAACCAAAGCCTGAACAGAAGTGTTGAAATTGGTGGAGTGGGTGATCTTGTAAAGAGTCTCCATATGCTTGGTGTAGATATCAGAAGGAAGCTGAGAGAATGGCAAAGCACGGTTCAAACCGGTAAGAAGAGCCGAGAACATTTTAGATGATCTCTCCTCAATAACCTCTTCTTCGGTCTTTTCCTCGACCTTGACAGACTTTCCACCTTTCTTACCCTTCTTGAACTGTTTCCTGTTATTCTTTCTACCCTTCTCACTCTTACCCAAAGTTCTGTCTTCTTTGGCATCCTTGAGGGCAGGGTCTGATTCCACTAAAAGCTTTTCGAACAAAGAAAAGTATGTCTTCACAAGGGAGTCTGCAAGATCAGTTTCCTTCTTAGAAAGAATGGTCTGATTGAGAGTGAGAATGGTGTAGTACTGGGAGTGGTACTCACTCTGCTTCTGCAATACCATATCCGTGACAGCATCAACGATGATCTTTTTCATTGCGGGATGGGCCTGCTCCAACTGAAGAATCTGGTATGATGTTTTAGCGGCGACTTTGTTATCGATGTCACCAAGCTTGTTGACACCAAGCCTAAGCAAATTCACCTCTTGCTCAGGCTTAGCCTTCAACAAGTCAAAGATATGCGTAACGACAGTCATACGAACATGCAAAATAGGGTCATGACTCAAGTACTCGAGCACCTGAATGAACTTGAAGTAACACTTCTTGAGGAAATCTTCGTAGTATGCTAATGCCAATTTTTGTTCACTGGCTGTTTGGGTGAGCGAGGCCTTGTTAAATGCAACGAGCTTTCTATCAGGGAGAAGACTGTTGATGAACAAATCCTTCATGGAATTCACTGCCTGCAAAGCTGCGTTTCTGGACTTCTTCTCGCAGTAATTTAGAAGGGTCTCAAATGGCTTGATGTTATGCAAAGGGGCCTCTTGAACCAACAAAGTCAATGCGGAAATTTTATCGTTTAATGTACCGTCAGAAAGTATCTGCGACAAAAACTTCCTCTGAGAGTTATCGGAGGAGAATTCCTCCAAGTATGTTTTATTCTCGGAATCAATAATCGCCTTGGCTTTGTCGTTGAGTCTCTCGAGGGCAAATCTATCGAGCTTTTCTGGCTCTGCTTGTTCGACATCGATATTGTACCAGTCAACTCTGTTTTCGATTTTGAGTTTGGCGCTCTTGACAGATCTGACATCGTCAACCTTGTAGCTTTTGGGCTTGATAAGTTCGCCAACTTCCGCTTCCTGTGCTGGTGGCTTCTTTTCCTCCACAGGTTTTGGTTTCGGCTTCTCCTCGACTATTTCTTCTTTTTCTTCTTCCTCCTCCTCCTCACTCTCCTCGTCTTCTTCTTCTTCAAGCTCACCATCGACCAAGTCAGGTACATCCTCTGGCTCAGATAAGTCCTCATCTTGCACGACATCGACTTTGCCGGGGAGTCCAAGACCCTTCATGAAGGTGGCTAAGTCAGCATTGAGTGATTTATCGTTACCAGCATCTGCGAACTCCTCATCGCTTTGATCTTCTTTAAGGCCTGCAATGAGAGCAATGTCATCCTTAGATGCACCAAGCGCCAAAGCCTCACGCTTCAAAATGTCTTCTTCAGTGTCAGCGTTTCCTTTTTCGGACTTCTCGGTACTCTTATCGTTCCCATGCTTTGACTTCTTGTCCTTCTTATCCTTTTTGGCTGAATTTTGGGTATCTTTTTTCGGGAGTTTGGACTTCTTTTCCTTTTTAGTACTCCCCAGACTGAGTTTCGACGAGATTTTGTCCTTCAAGGAGGACAAATTGAGCTTTGCTGCTTCCATCGCCCTTAAATCAAATATTCAGGTAGACCAATCTGAAAAAGTATGTCCGCGATGAGTAGCATCTTGGTCACGTGCACGATGAGCTAGGACGCTGGGAATGTTTCGATCCAAAGGAGATATTTGTCATTATCTAGAGTCGAAGAATTGTAAGCTTCAAGATTGACTAGTCCTCTGATTTTTGAGAGGGTTTGGTTAGTTGAAGAAGGAAAAGTTGCGGCTTGCCTGTGAATGACTTTGTAAGTCACAGGGTGGTCTGATGGATCCCCACTAATTAAACCCAATTCTGAGTCATGATATGGTTCATGTTAAACGACAAAATTTCCTTCAACACAACCTTTTAGCATGTGCTCTTGACTTGAGTGTGCATTTTCTCGAATATGCTGCAATAGCCACCAATTGGATGATGGCACAACACCAAAAAATATTTCATTCTAAATATAGATGCAAAGAATCGAATGAGAAAAAATCACGGAATAGAGATTACAGGACTTGGCGTTGCATGACAGAGGCCTCGGTTACGAATCACCTGTACCTGCCCCGGAAAATTACATGCATTGCAGGGTCTCACCTTGAGAAGACACATTCGATCGTAGTCCCAAAAAATGGAATGAAGATAAACGAGCAATTTTAAATTCTTGATTCAGCGTTAAGGGAAATGAAGATTTCTGATATGAAAAAGCAGTATATATATCGTATCCCTGCCCATGTTGTCGTACAAGGATTTCGGAGAATCTCCTCACTATGGCGCTGCAGGTGCATGTCGAGACTGGTGTTGCAACCGCAAGAAAACACTTGCTTTATAAGTACGATTCTTTTGTTCATGGCTCAGTTTTCGTCATAAGCCATGACTGGAGAGCCGAAAGTTTGGCCGCCATTCTTGTCACAGAGAATCATCCGCTCCTCTTCGCAGGACGATAATCAGGCTTGTCCATACTTGCTTTCTCGGAAAATCTTGGGCACAGGTTCGTACTCAGCTGTCTTTGAATGCAAGAACACAAGCAATGGAGCTCATTATGCTGCAAAGCAGTATGCCAAGAGACTTTTTTACGGAATGGAGTCGCTGCTTCAATCTGAATTCAAAATTCTTAAGCGTGTGTCTTTTGGACACAAGAACATACTTTCACTCATAGACTACTTTGAAACGGAAGACCATTTCTATTTGGTTACGGATTTGGCCCTCGGGGGCGACTTGTTTGAAAGAATCACAAGCTCCTGCGAAGGCAGGCTACAGCCCAATGAAGCACGAGAAATATTGCTTCTGGTGCTTTCGGCATTGGCATATTTGCATTCCAACCAGATCATCCACAGAGACGTCAAGGCAGAAAATATATTATTTAAATCACGCACGGCAAAACCTCTGCATTTACTTCTAGCCGACTTTGGACTTGCCAAAATTGTCAAGGATAGCGAGAACGGCTTACTAGAGCATGGCGGAACATTGAGTTACATGGCTCCCGAATGCCTTTCAGATGCACCTTACAGCTATCCTGTGGACATGTGGGCTGTGGGTGTTCTTACATACTTCATGCTCTGTGGATACATGCCGTTTGACTGTGACACTGACAAGGAAACTAAACAGCTTATTTCCACCGCTGACTTCATCTTTGAGCCAATAGAATATTGGGAGAGTATTCCTGACCCTGCAAAAGACTTCATTTCACAATGCTTTGTCTTGGATGCGGACGCAAGAATCACAGCTGTTGATGCCTTATCTCACCCATTCATCTTGAACACCCCTCTCAAACGATCCGCATCCAACTTTTCAATCTCGCAACTCCAAGCAGCCGTATGGAGATTACACAGTATTCAGTCGCTTTCCTCATCAACGAGATTAGCTCAGCTTCTGAATGGCGTAAGCGGCCACTCCTCACTTCTGTCGAGGCTTTCGTTGAACGAATCCTCATCCTCTTTAATTGCATCAAGTAGCAGCCATCGCCTCTTAGGTGACAGATGTTACTCCCCAGAGCTTGTATCTCGTTTCTGCACCCCTCTCATATCAGCAAAGGTTTCTCCGGCTCATTCACAGTCCAATTTAAAAATATCCCCGGGGCCTACACTTCCTAAGTCAAATGGTGGCTCTTCACAACTGGGACTGGCGGAGTTTTTCATATAGGCGTATTAAAATAATACTTCATCAAACGGCGATCTGCATTTATCAACAGGCATTTAAGATTTTCCATGATAATTATTTGATGAAAGAAATAAAAAGAAATAACAAGACAATCGGCATTATCAACCCCAGTTCTAAGCACAGATACGGCTTTTTGAGATTTGCCTCAACAAAAGTCCATAATGCCGTGAGAGCAATACGAACTTTCACTTGCATCGAAAATCCGTGACGACAAGGTAGGCAGTGTGAGTGTACTTTCCTCATGATATTGTGGAGGTGTATCATATAAATGGGCACTTTTCCAAGTACAGATTCGTATCATACATCCTTCAAACATGACACTCGCTAACAAAACAACCTTTGAGCGCATCCACTACATTTATAGCAGAAATGAGAAGCGTTTCTTGACATTGCGTAAGCAGAAATTTGCTGATGCAAGTCCGGAGACTATTTGGAATTCAATGTCCTCCAACAAGTTCAACTCGAGCCCTGGTTTGAACATTGCAGATCTTGGGGATTACCTCGCCTTTGAAACCTGTTCTGGTGATTGTATCGTTGGTGTCGTCACAGAACACTTTAATCCCTCTCACTTCGACTTGTGGTTCATTCTGACTGTGTTGAAAAATGGCTCCATTGAGCACAAGGGCAAGGCTTCTGAAACAAAGGGTGTGGAAGCCGCTCGAGCTGTGACGGAGCTATTCGAACATAAGCTTAGAAACGTCGCTCGGGTCGATAGATGGAGTGAAGGAAAGCTGGACTTCGAGAGGAATGTTTTATTTTTCACCTCAAGAAATGCTCCTATATTGTCAGTGCTTCCAGCATTTCCGTGCAAGTCCTCCAATTACGACAAGGTAGCATCCTGCTTCCCTGATATGGGAGAGGAACTTGCCATCAGACGCATAATTGATTTTGTTACCGCAGTCCAAGATGTCTATCCACCAGGAATGAAATTCTACCTCGTCAGTGATGGCCATGTCTTTAGCGATTGTATCCATGTGGATGATGACATGGTTGACGTTTACTTCGCCAAACTCGAAGCAATGTACCAACGTGTGAAGCCTGCCGATTTTGACGGCATTATATTTAGAGGCCTCAATGACTGTTTTGAGTCTGATGAAAGGGGACTTGTTGCCGAGCTCTTGCACTCAGTCGAAGTAGAGCATCCTATTCCCACTAGATTGGATGAGGAGACGGAGATAAACCGAAAAGTCTTAATGCTTGGTTGTGATGATAACGCCGATGTGTTGAGAAAACAAATTCAGACGCCTAATCACCCAAGACTTTACCTCTACCGGGGTTTCAATAAGTTCATGTGCGAGGACCTTTCTCAAACCGAATTTGCTAAAAGCATTTCCAGAAAGAAATACAAGAAGATGATTTCTCAGGTTGCTTTTGAGATGATTAGGAGAAATGACGCGTACTCCAATTTGGTGGAGCTCATTTTCCCCTTCCACATTCGATTCTCCATCCATGCTCACCACAATGCTGGTCCGAAATATGGTGTGCGCTTGCTTGACCCCGAGGTATGTTCCATGTCTGGACATAATCAAAATGAGGAGGACAGATTGCTCCACATCCCGACGCCCTGGCACAACAGTGTCTTCAAAATGGTTGATTCAGATAAATTTATTGTCTCGCATGCAAGGTTGGCAAAAGAACTCGAGCTGAACCCCGAGGTAGAAGGGGGCTGGGACGAAGAGCAGCTACTTTTTCTTTATCGCCTGGTTTAAATATGTTGATGTTATTTGATTTCATGAATGCTTGGTTAAGCTTCCCTTTGCAACCAATGTAGTGCACCCAAACACCAATCAAATTAGTGCAGATTACGCTGCGAGTATATCAGACATGCATTTTGCTGCGACAATCTTTGCGATTGCTCAAGTCTTTATCGCTATCAGCCTTTTATCAAATAAGAATCAGCAATCAATGTCTTGGGATCAGACTTCTTTTGCACTTTCACCTCGCTCAAAGGGGTGCTACCTCGTCACCGATGAAGTGGTGAGAAACGTTCCGGAGATCAAGAACTATAAGGTGGGTCTCTTGAACCTCTTTCTTCAGCACACCTCCGCTGGTTTGACTCTCAACGAGAACTGCGATCCAGATGTGAGAGAGGATATGACAACCTCGCTTGATAGAATGGCGCCTGAGGGTGACTTCTACATTCACGCTGATGAAGGTCCAGACGACATGCCTGGGCACGTTAAGAGCAGCACTGTCGGTGTTTCCCTCACAATCCCGATTCTGAACGGTAGATTGGCTACCGGCACGTGGCAGGGTATTTGGTTATGTGAGTTCAGAAGATACAAACACAGCAGAAAGATCGTGGCCACGATTCAAGGCGAAAAGAAGTAACGCCGTCTATAGGAAATGCAAATAGGCCAATCACTTATGCTCATGAATCTTTTTCGTAGACCTGAATACTGTACTCTCTCACTGTATCTTGCTTTTCGTTTTCCAACACAGCGAGCGATTCTTGAAGTTCACTCAAACGCTTCCAGAGTTCGTCCGCAATGAGATTCCACCAACCGTTATGTCTGAGACACTTTCTTCTATCGTTGAGACAGACTGTACTTGTTTTGTTTTCGTCATCTTGGTTATTATACATCTGGACGACATCGTTGACAGTTTGAGTAGACGTCTCTTCTGCTTTATCCACAGCCGACGTGTACACTTCGAGAGGTTTCTGGTCGTATAAGGAAGAATCAAAACAACAAAGGTCAAATCTTGCACCCTTAGACTTCTTCTTCTTTTTCTTCGCTTGAGTCTCCTCTTCCTCGTTGCCTGACGTATCCTTGAGCTGCTCGTTGATGCGCTTGATTATATCTTTTCGCAAGCCGAGATACTTTTGTTGTGCCGTAACATACTCAATGTCGTTCTCGATGTCTTTCATCTTCCGTTCGATTGTTCGAAGCTGGTTTTGTATCTCCTCGGGTAACTTCTCAACATTCTTATTAGCTATCTCAGGGAGTTCAGGGAAAGTTGAGCCCAACTTAGCGAGCTCCTCTCTTGACTTGCAGTGCGTCAATGCAAACTTCATCCCCTCCTTGCTCAAGGACTCCAGCTCCTCGAGGAATCGCTTCATATACTTGAGTCCACACTCCTCCAGGCAGTACTTCGACCTCTGATCCGATCGTATAGGTTTCATGCAGCCCGGAAGTCGGCAAACTTTATTATAACGAGTGCGTCCCTTGCCTTGCCATTGGCAAAACTTGCAGTAGAATTTATCGATCAACAGTTGATAGCTTTGGCTCATTTTCATACACGTGAAGTGAAACCATTCTTCACAGCCATCGCAGCCGATCATAAGCTCACCGCCATGATCTGGCCTTCTGCAGATACAGAAGAGCTCCTCGGAATTTAGATTGAACTTGGGGCATTCTGATACTTCTTGTATTGTTTGGCGATGTCCTCGGAGGTCTCCTGCTCGTCGTGATCAAAACGAGCTTTCTTGAAATCGCCTAGTGCTGGAGACTTTGACTTTCTCTTTCTATCTATATCTAGATCATGAAGATCCAGTGCTTCGTGTTTGACTATGATATCGGCCATATGATGAAAGTTGATAACGGTGTGCAGAAAATATGGTTACGCGCTGGGTGCAAAATACACCATGATCGTTCGTAGTACATTTTTGGACTCAATAAAATTACATATTTTAGGACGACTGCTGTCCCTTGTTTTCGCCGCTTTCGAGATCCTTACTCTCTTCATCCTTGCTGCTCTCGTCAACTTCCATCTTGTCCTGCTCCGCTTCGTCCTTCTTCTCCTCCTTGGCATCGTTATCTTCCTCCTCCTCTGCTTCCTCCAGCTCGGCCTCCTCCTCTTCTATTATTGTTTTAGGCTTGAAAATTTCAACAAGTGTGTCGTCACCAACTGAGGCGAAGAGATTGGGGATTGTGGGGTGCACCGCCAACTCGTTCACTCTGTTTGTATGGCCACCGTGAACAAACTTGAGGCAAGGGTCCTCGGTGTTTTTATTCTTTCTTCTCGAGTCAGACTCTGTCGTAGGATACGTGAACTCTTCACTCATATTGTTGAGGTCCCACGTAAGAACCCTCTTATCGAGACCCCAGGAGTACAACTGAGATGGGTTGAACTCTGGGTCCCACCTGAGGCCGACCACAGAATCGTTATGGCCAAAGAGTTGTCTGACAGGCTCCTTGGTATTTCTCAAATCATATAAGTTCACCACATTATCCTTTCCACCCGTTGCTACAAGCAGAGGAATCTGCGGGTGAGCTGCCACAGCGTTCTGGATGTGGCTGTTCTCGATAGAAATCGCAGGAGAATTGCCTGGGTTCCGGATGTCGTGGATATGTGTGTAGAAATCATCTGAAACAGAGGCAAACAAATTTTCCGAGGGTTTGCTGTAGCTGATGTCGTTGATGACCGCGGAATGGGTGTTGAATTGTTTGATGGGTTCAGCAGGGGAGGAAATGTCCCAAAGAGCAATGTTGGCATCGTTAGCGCCCGACAAAAATTCTTTATTGGAGGTCCACTCCAACGCGTATCCCTCGCTGGTGTGGAATTTGTAGTCCAACTGGGTATCGCTATCCAACTTGTACAAGTGCACCACGCCGACATTATCGAAACTCACAATGTTGGTACCGTCAGGCGATACTTTGAGCTTGTTGACCTCACCTGGGTGGCTCCATGAGTGAAGTATCTTGAAACTACTTTCCTCTCCTTCTGCCAATTGGACAGACTCGTTGTTGAAATCTGGAGCCAACGTGGCTGGCAAGTCTAACGAGGCTAGGCGCACAAAGTCCTGGCCCTTGGTGAATGAATTTGTTCCCACAACTAGTTTAACAGTTATGCGGTTTTTATCGCTGCTCCAAGTGTACTTTGGAAGGAATTCCACTGATAACAGTGCATGTTGCAAGGCTTGGGTGTAAATGGTATCATATAAAAGCGGAACGGTTTTTTTCCATATCTTGAACTCCTCGTTCACAACCTGCTCACGGAGCTGATGTTCAGCGAGAATCTGTCTTTCAGCTGCAATGACGGATTCCATGACTGGATAAGGACTCTATTTATATGAAACTTTTATCGAAGCGACATACACAGGCAATCTACACCTGTACACCTCAAACCTCTTGGAATGTCCGATTGGCTTTACAATTTATTACACATGACATTTATACGTTTCTCTATTCATTAAGTAAAAGAATTGGTGCTTGAATATCGAGCACCGTATCAATTGGTGCGCCATGGGTTGCTGACTTCGAGCATAGCACACTGCGTGCCTCATAAGTTCACCCACAACTGGCCTGACTCGGCTTTGATTGATTTTGTGAGGTAGCTTCCAAAGCAATGGCATGACCCTTAAGCAATTCGTGTAAGCTTACAATCAGGCCATGCTCTATATCACACCCCCACCAAGTTCATCGTTGTCGTCTTCGGGCTGATCGAACGCTTGGCTAAAGGTAAAGACAGTACCAAAAATCAATCCTCCTCCAAGAAGCGTCAAGATCAGTGCCGTTTTCGTCAAAATCGACGAGTGGTGCAAGAGAATGGGCAATGAAACGCCTGTGAGAACGAGGAAACCAGTAAGGAACTTCCCGGCTTCCTGTATCGCCAGGGTTTGTGACGAGGTTTGTGGATCAAAGTTGAAGTCGTAATCGCTCTTGTCAAAAGCAGCTTTTGTAATTATAGCTGGAAGGTAAGCCACAGCAAAGATGATACCATTGATGATAGGAAACCAGTTCCCATTTACGCCGGCAAGAATGACAAGAAGGAATCCCATTGAGAGGACGACGGACAAACCGACAATCTTGTTCAATGGGTTATTTCGAAATTCGGTGGTCAGGTTCATGATGGAGTACGAAATCCGGATGACTACAGATAACCTCCCGCGAGTGGATTTAGTCGCCCCAGAGTCACGTGGAGAACTTGCTATCTACATATGAGTAAACGGTGGGTTTTCATTGAATTGGCATCTTTTGTAGAGTCTGGAGATGTGACATAGGCTGTCAGATTTTGAATTGAATCGGTGGGGCTGTACCTGGTTATGAGAGTGATCAGATCGAGCACATGTAAAGCTGGGTTGTATTCTGGGTGAAAATACACATAGCTGATAGATTTTTAATGAGGCAAAGGTCAGATCTATCATTTCAATCAGAAAAAAGAATAATATCAATTTCAGTCTTCTAATGTAAGTAGTGTTGATTTGCAATGAGTTGTCAAGCCTGCTCAATTGTGAAACGGCTGCGAAATGAAATACACGTACTTCGGCATTTATTGGACCCCACTTTATCTTCACATTTGAAAGTATTCAACAAATGCTTTTGATACGATTCTACCATACTTTGCGAATAGCACACTTGATGGATTCATAGAATTTGCAATATTCTATTGTAAGAGTTGTAGGCGAAACCAACTTGGACCTGTAGGGAAGCGCACTCGTATCTAACAGTCGGTTTATCAAGCACTCACCTACTCCTTTCACAATGTCCTACGCAGAGATCCTCAATCCGGAAATTAAGGCCCGGAGCCTGAATAATATAGCGTCACCTCCAGGATTTGGCCTGCAAAACACCAAATTAAAAACTTCCGAACCTGTCAAGAAACCCACACCAGAAGAACTCGACAGACTCAAACTCAAGAAAGCATGGGACGTTGCCTCGGGCCCTGCTAAATCGGTGCCCATGAACTGTATCATGAGCTACATGACGGGTAACTCGTTACAAATGATTCCCATCATGATGACTGTCATGCTTCTTATAAACCCGATCAAGGCCATCTTTTTAGAAACAAACAAGGTATTCGCTTCTTTGGAGACCAGAAACCCGAACGATTTGCTCATGCCTAAAGCGATGTTTGTTGTGTTCCAGCTAGCAAATGCTGGTATCGGCTTGTTCAAGCTCTGGACCATGGGTTTGATCCCCAATGGCGAAGCCGACTGGCTAGCTTGGAAGCCAGTCACCCAGGTGGTGGAAAGATTGAGAATATAAATAGAACTCATGAATCTATTATTATACAGCTATATCATGTTGCTTTTGTTGCATCGTCCTCCTTCTTTATGTCCTTCTTGTCGTCACTCTCCTCCTTGATGTCCTTCTTGTCAGAGTTACTCTCCGGGTTGACCCTCGAAGATTTGCTATCCTTCATGTTCTTTTCAAAAATTTGTTGCAAGTTAAACTTCTCCAACTGAAGGTAATCGCTCACCACACTCATGCCAATGTTACTCTTGAAACAATCCACTAAGATGAGCTTGTCGTACTTCTTCAAGTCTACGGTATGGCCGTGGTCCTTTCCAACGCATCCAGCGACAGTTTGGATGATCTCCTCTTTAGGAATTTGATTGAAGTTTCTTCTCGTTACCTGGATGGCAAACTTGAGGGGTTCTTGGCCTTCTTCTTTATGGAAATGAGGTTTGAGCACAATGGCTGCAAGCTTCTTGATCTCCTCGAGAGATGCGGAAACTGAGAATGTCACTGGTGTGAGTTTCTGAATAAACCTGGATTTCTTCACTCCCAGATCTTTTGCTTCCTGGCATATTCTATGAATGAATTCGGCTGGCTCCACTGGCTTCCTGATCTTGACAAAGACTGTACACTCACAGCTGAGGTCGATGGGCAGAAATATGGTGCTTTTGGCGGTCTTCTCCTTCTTCATAGAGGCCAATTCTTTTTGCACCTGCTCCTCTACCGAAAGGTCCTTGTCATCTTCATCGTCAACCTCAGCCTTCAGCTCCCAGTCAGGATACCATTGCTCACATTTTTCAGAAAGAAGGTTTAGCAACTCTTTGCGGCATCCAAGCTCTCTGCCTCTATTGCATGTGGCATACACACCGGCAGTATTTGGATCTATGAAGCCGCTTTGCTTATATTTTTTATTTCTGTTGCCGCCTTGGGATTCTCCGCCTCTCTTGCCCATCTCTGTTTAGCTAGTGATGCAAGATGCCTGAAAATGCAGCAGTAGGTAGACTGTCCGTGCAGGAGTCCACATAAGAAACTGGAGACCTGTCAATGTAATGTGTCATCGATCTCGATATGGAAATTTAAAGCACGATCCAAGTAAGAGATTCTAATAATCAGGATATCTAGGTTGAAAATACGCTAGTGGCTATGATGATATAGTCCCAAAGTGAATGTACTGTATATAAACGTACTTATGGTTGTAGATTTCTGTAAAGCATACATGCTTCTTTCTCCGTACTACTAATAAGAGTCAATTTCAGCTACCTTGAATCTTGGCTTGCTTGTATAGCTTTTCTTCAAGTACAGAATGCTGTTGTGCCGATGATTATCGTAAGACCCCAATTGCAACAATAAAGTTTCAATTAATAGCATGCTTCATCGAAAAGCAAAAAGCTGGGTTATCTTGTCTCTCTTATCAAGAAAAATAACAAGATTCTATCCTCCTTCGAGTTTGCTGCGTCATCAATGTGTTTGACGTCTTCGAAGCAAACTCTGGTTTGCATATAACTTGCATACATATCAACGCTTTGATTCCAGTTCCTCATATTCTAAGGTTTAGGCATTTACCAAGAGGATGTCTGAATCTTCACCAGCACCTTCCTTGACAAATCTCCCGGATGAGGTATACCTTCAAATTCTACGACACCTCAACTTCGAAGACTGGGTTGCATTAACTCAAGTCAATCGCAAACTACGACTGGTGCTAGACGCTCCCATGTTTTCACAATTCATATACCACCAATCTTTTGGCAAATATATGGAATCATACTGTCACTATCCCAATGCATGCTCCAAATTGATCCCTCACAAAGTATATGGGGTTATCAAAAACATGGAACGCCCTATAGACTGCTCAAATGATTCTTCTTTGATGAAGCTTCTCAAGCACCCCGATGCGTACTTTGCTATCATTGACAAGTTTGAGCAGCTGTTTGTTGAGTTGCAACTGCAAATGAAAACTTTCATAACCTCGAAGAGTATCGCAATATCCGCATACGTCTTTCTTAAAAGGATTCTTGATTTGCACAATTTTGTCATAGCAAATTGGTACTTCGAATTGAATGGTGACCGGTTGAGTGAAGAGGGCTTTTTCCAGCTCTCTCGGTATTTCTCCAACTTCTTTCATCATGCAGCATATCGGCTGAAGATGCTACATCAGATACACAGTGCTATAGATCGATCTGGTCTACCCCAAAGGACCAAGAGGCTTAATTTTCCAGATATGAAAGCTTATGAACACTTCTTGAAAAATATATGCTCCATAGTTCTCCGTCACCTTCCAGCTGACTCAAATGATAAGCAGTGGTCCACAATCACAGCTTTTTATTCTGGGAGATCATGTGGTGATCAAACTGGGCTTCAAAAGGTTTACACTTTACATGTGCTCGTAAAATTCTTGAAGGAGCGCGTTTTCAATCGCTACAAGCTTTATGTGGGAGAACAGCTGTTGAATTCAGAGCCTGTTGTCAAAAATGACCTCATACTTATTGGTCGGTACGCAATCTTTGTCAATAACAGAAAAGTAAAGCTCGTGAACTCAAGTCTGTTACATAATTTCGGAATTCTTAGAAACGGGGCAAGTTTAGAATCGGTTTTTTCTGAGCAGTTGTTTGGTGGCCCGATCCGAATTCAAGGTGTTGGCCCCACAGTCAACTGGAACGATATCCCTTACAATACAATAACGGTGGATAAGATCAGGTCCCTTTGCTCTCTTCATCAAATGGACATTGAAGAGTTTAGTATATTGAAAGGATGTGAGCCATTTCAAAAAGTCAGTTCAGATGAAGTACCAATGACTTTTAAAAGGGGTCAGATCGTTACTAGTGATTTTCAGGATCTAATCGGCATCGTAATCGAGGACACTGTTTTTGATAGTCCCGTGATTGATGTACAAGGTATTGATTCTGGCGATATAAAGCAATTTAAGATCGGAGACTTCAGGCAAATTGGCCCTGGAGACGTGAGTGTCAATGACGAGACACTACAAAGTTTTTTGACATGGCTTATGCTGAGCGATCTGTTTACCCAATTCGTTGGAACAAGCTTCACTCATTTGGTTCTAGAGGACGGCTTTTTCCGGCTTGTTTTCAAAAACTCTGAGACGAGATCCCTTGCATACTAACGCCGTTATGGCAAGAAATTAGTGAGCATGTACACCGCTTATGCCTTTTATTCCCGCACACCCCAACATGGACTTTTCGGACCAAACAATTATCAAAATTCTATAAATAAAACATTGCATCCTTTATAAAGGTGTAAGCTTGACCATGCAGTAGGAACAGGTATTAGTCTACGACTTCGAGAGCCCTGAAACATGATTTAAAGTAGATCCCACAAGACTGCGTACTTCGTGGTTGGTAAAACATAATCCTCGGCCTATTTCTTGTAAATTTATTCAATGATTTATTTTCAATCGTTTAAATCAGTTTACCATTACGGCATCCAAGCAGGCCTGACCATATGTACTCACGTGACTCCGTTTGCTGTAAGGCGCAACTAGCTATATAAGCGATATGATCCAGGAGAAGCGTACATGTCAAGTATGTTCACTAAAAGAGCTAATTTAGCTAAAGTTCTACATCTGAGTTTGAGATCAAGGGGACACAACTTTCTCAATCACGCACGGTTGGCTCACAATGTTATTGGCATAGATCTCGGAACTACCAATTCTGCAGTAGCATTGGTAGAGGGGGACCAAGCCAGGATCCTCGAGAACGAGGAAGGTGGCAGGACAACACCTTCAATTGTTGCGTTCAACGATAAAGATACCTTGGTAGGCTTACCAGCCAAAAGACAAGCTCTCGTGAACTCCAGAAATACGTTTTTCGCAACCAAACGACTCATTGGGCGTAAATTCGAAGACGAGGAAGTCCAGAAAGACATCAAAAACACCCTGTTTAAGATCGTTGAGCATCAAAATGGAGATGCTTGGTTGGAAACATCAGATGGTCGCCAATTCTCCCCATCTCAGATCAGTTCCGTGGTGCTCCAGAAGATGAAACACATTGCGGAGTCACACCTTCCTGAGGATGTGAAGCACGCCGTCGTGACTGTTCCCGCATACTTCAATGACTCTCAAAGGCAGGCCACCAAGAGTGCTGGCCAATTGGCTGGTCTTGAGGTTTTGAGAGTTATCAACGAACCTACTGCAGCTGCCTTGGCATACGGTATCGATCAAAAGAAGCCAGATGGTATAGTGGCAGTCTTTGACTTTGGAGGAGGAACTTTCGATGTTTCAATTTTGGATATTGAGGACAAAGTCTTTGAGGTCAGGGCAACCAATGGTAACACCCACTTGGGTGGAGAGGATGTTGATTTGATGCTTCTCAACTTTATCTTGGACAAGTTCAAAGCTGAACATGGTGTCGACCTACTGAGCGACAGAATGGCAATTCAAAGAATAAGGGAGGCAGCTGAAAAATGCAAAATAGAATTGTCGCATGTCAAAGAGACCGAGATCAACATACCCTTTATCACTAAAGACAAACACATCAAATTGAAGCTCACAGAAGATGAATTGGACGAGATGAGTCTTCCATATATCAACAAAACTATAGATCCGGTCAAAAGATGTCTTCGTGATGCAGAGTTGAATGCCAAAGATATTGACGAGGTCATTTTGGTCGGTGGAATGACAAGAATGCCTAAGATCAGAAAAGTCGTTGAAGATTTGTTCAAGAAAGCTCCAAACACATCAATTAACCCAGATGAAGCTGTGGCGTTGGGTGCTGCTATCCAGGGTGCCGTCCTTTCCGGACAAATCAAGAATGTGGTCCTTCTAGATGTTACCCCTTTGACTTTGGGCATCGAGACTTACGGTGGTATTTTCAGTCCACTCATTCCTCGCAATTCTGCTGTGCCTCTAAAGAAGGAGCAGGCTTTCTCGACTGCAGTGGATGGCCAGACAGGTGTGGAGGTGAGAGTCTACCAAGGCGAAAGACCTCTTGTGAAGGACAATAAGCTAATCGGCAACTTCAAGCTCGCTAATATCCCTTCAGGTCCAAAGGGCACACCACAAATTGTGGTTTCGTTCGATATCGATGCCGACGGTATCATCAACGTTTCTGCTACTGACAAGACTCCATACCCAGAAGACTCCCCTCACTACGGTAAGCCTAATACCGTCAGTATCCAGGTTACGGGTCAGACCAGCATGTCTGAAGAAGAGATTAAGGAGGTCTTGAAGCAGAGCGCAGACAATGCCAAGAAGGATGCCGAATACAAGCAACATGTTGAGAATGCCACTCGTGTGGACATCTTGTGTACGGATGCTGAAAACGCTGTCACCCAGTTTGGAAAGCTCATGGATGAGGAGGACACTAAAGCTATCAATGAGATTATCGACTCGCTCAAGGCCAAGGTGAGTGATGTCCGAGAAAAGGGCATCCTTCACGATGTTGCAAAAATGACGGAAGAGGTAAACCAAATGCAACAGGTGACAATGGCAGCTGTGAAAAAGGTTGCAGTCAGACAGCAACAACAGAAGAAGGAGCAGTCACAGTAAGACATGAGTCTTTTCAATTGTATATTACTTGTAAATATAATGCATTCAATCAGTTTCCATTCTATCTTCATCAGCAGGAGGTTGTTCACCAGCACCTTCACCTTCGCCCTCAGCGGCAGCAGTCTCGTTCGTGTCAGCGCCTTCTGCGTTATTGTCATCATTGTCGTCGTCCTCGTTATTCCTCGTGTTGGATGTGGAGTCAAGCTTGTTCAACCACTGCTGTACATCTTCATCGTCGTAAACTGTGAAGGACTTGTCCTTGCCCACAACACTGACTGTGGTGTTGCGGATGGTCAATTCCATATCCTGGGACAACGTATCCCTCAAAGCACTCAAGCCGTGAACAATGAGGTCTTCAATTTGGTCACAAGAACGAATACTATCTAAATTGCGTTCCAAGTATGTTCTGGCGGCCTGCGAGCGGGCACCGATAGCGGTACCGAAGTACTCCAAAACGGAGCCAGAGGGCTGAAATTCATATAGGTGAGCACCAGTCTCATCCCAGCCGGCCACGAGTAAACCAACACCGTAAGGTCTAGAGCCGTACAGCTGTGTGTTTTCTTGAGCTTTGTCGGCGATCAGCAAAACGGCCTTGGAGGTGGGCAAAGGTCTGTTGAAGACGAGTTTTGAGTTCATGGCTTGTTTTCTCAAGTAATTGGACAAAACACGGGCGTCTGGGGCCAATCCAGCCAAAGCGATACCCATGTGGTCATCTACTTTGATGATTTTTTTCTGATAGCTGCCCAATTCCTCGACATTTCTCTTCAAGGCCACTAGAACAACGTGAGAAGAAGAAGCAATTCCCACGGCAGCACTGCCTTGCTTGATAGCCTCCAAGGCATACTCGACTTGAAAAAGACGACCCGTTGGAGAGTAGGTGACAGAGTCGTTGTCGTAGTTATTTCTAAACATAGTTAATGTTGAAAGATCCGATTATATTGCCACTGTTAACTGTGCTGTGCGAGTAGCTAGTGGAGAGGTGCAGGAAGTCCCCAAGGTTGGAATGGTAATATCGAATGAATGGAGCATGGAGGGCAATTAATCGTTGTAATGTGCTGTCCAGTCTGAAAAGTTTGAAATCATTGTGATCCTGATCGAGTTTCATTGGTTCCTAGAGCTGGGACCAGTCCGCTGTGTATACACAATTTGAATTTAGTTGCGTGTCTTCAACGCTTGGTACATTATTTGGGAGTTTTTCGTTGAAATCGGTACTTTTTATTAGTTATACCTCTGGCAGGCTTTTTTAGCTTGGATTTTCAATTGGATTCCATTTTTGGTGCTTTGTTCCTACTTTTTCCAGTGGCTGCGAAAAATACAGCTGGTTTGAGAACTTAAACCAATTGACTCAGATCTGAGGGACAACTCAATAACACCCCAAAAGGCTTTTTGAAAATTTCGTCCTACAGTATTTTCACCGACGAATGTCAAGTCTCTAGGACCCTGGTTCACCGGATCTGAGAGTAAAGATGTAGATCGAGTCACAAGGGCTAGAGGTGATTCAAATCATTGAAAAATAAAGGTGGTCCGGAATTAGCGATTGTGCCTCATTTGATTCTATGAGCTCTGAGTAATTGCACCATTAGGCGAGTCCATATTACGATCCATATCACGATCCATGCCACCACGGATCCAATTCACGCCATATCACCACCCATTGAGACCTACGGAGCTCAATTGACTCACGGGCGCATTCTTCCCGAAACACAGATCAATTGATACTTTTGTCCGAGCCGGGCCATCAAATGCCTCAGAAGCCCGGCCTTTGCTATGACACCCGGCGAGTCATGAAACTCTACGTACTCCCCTTTGGCTCACCAGCTGACTACGCATATTGGACCCCACCTAGTAGACCCGGGACACAAATCGTACCAACGCTCTGATCTCAACGTCCCGCTCAGCCGATGACAGCCCCACGGGACGTCGAAAGCCATAGAACGCGATGGAACGCGCCCTCGGGCCGCATGGCTCACAAAATCCACCAACAAAGCCATACCTGAAAAAGCCATGGTACGCCAGGCAGGTAGCTCACCAGACGGTGTGGATCACATGGGTACGTCCTTTGGCCCGTGGTGCGAACCGCTATTCCCCGGGCCACCCGAGCACCTATGCGCATTTTTCAAGTCCGAGCCCGAAAGGATCCAGTGGCCAGGGAAGCGGGTGAAAAGAGAGAAATTTGAGGAATTGACGAAATTTTCATGATCAACACACCCCAATTGCGTTGGTTTTCGATTTCTGTAAAATCTTGTAAATTGGATGCGCCAAACATGGTGGAACCTCTTATGAGCATGGGTGTCACCTGGACTTGCTCAGTCTCCTGAGGTTGTGATATCCTGTGCAAACCCGGCCAGGTGTGGTCCACCGTTAGTCGACGATGCGTATAAATACCCAAGCCGCCCGCGCCCACCAATTGATTCCTTCTTTTTCCATCCACACACATTTATCGTAAAATGGCTGTTTCCAAAATCTTCGCCCGTTCTGTCTACGACTCCAGAGGTAACCCAACCGTCGAGGTCGACTTGACCACCGACAAGGGTCTCTTCAGAGCCATTGTTCCTTCTGGTGCCTCCACCGGTGTCCACGAGGCCTTGGAGTTGAGAGACGGCGACAAGTCCAAGTGGTTGGGCAAGGGTGTCACCAAGGCTGTTGCCAACGTCAACAACGTCATTGCTCCTGCTTTCATCAAGGAGAACTTGGACATCAAGGACCAGCCAAAGGTTGACGAGTTCTTGAACTCCTTGGACGGTACTCCTAACAAGTCTAAGTTGGGTGCCAACGCCATCTTGGGTGTCTCCTTGGCTGCTGCTAAGGCTGCTGCTGCTGAGAAGGGTGTCTCCCTTTACAAGCACATTGCTGACATTGCCGGCACCAAGCAGGACAAGTTCGTCTTGCCAGTTCCTTTCCAGAACGTCTTGAACGGTGGTTCCCACGCTGGTGGCTCTTTGGCTTTCCAGGAGTTCATGATTGTCCCAACCGGTGCTCCAACCTTCTCTGAGGCCATGAGAGTCGGTTCTGAGGTTTACCACACCTTGAAGTCCTTGACCAAGAAGAAGTACGGTTTGTCCGCTGGTAACGTCGGTGACGAGGGTGGTGTTGCTCCTAACATCCAGACCGCCGAGGAGGCCTTGGACCTTATCGTCGACGCCATTGACAAGGCCGGCTACAAGGGTCAGGTCAGCATCGCTTTGGATGTTGCCTCTTCCGAGTTCTTCAAGGACGGCAAGTACGACTTGGACTTCAAGAACCCAGAGTCTGACTCCTCTAAGTGGTTGACTGGTCCACAGTTGGCTGACTTGTACGTCTCTTTGATCGAGAAGTACCCAATTGTCTCCATCGAGGACCCATTCGGTGAGGACGACTGGGAGTCCTGGTCCCACTTCTTCCCAAGAGTTGCTGACAAGATCCAGATTGTTGGTGACGACTTGACTGTTACCAACCCTATCAGAATCAAGACCGCCATTGAGAAGAAGGCCGCCAACGCCTTGTTGTTGAAGGTCAACCAGATTGGTTCTTTGACTGAGTCCATCCAGGCTGCCAAGGACTCTTACGCCGCTGACTGGGGTGTCATGGTCTCCCACAGATCCGGTGAGTCCGAGGACACCACCATTGCTGACTTGGCTGTCGGTTTGAGATCTGGCCAGATTAAGACTGGTGCTCCTGCCAGATCCGAGAGATTGGCCAAGCTCAACCAGATCTTGAGAATCGAGGAGGAGTTGGGTGACAAGGCTATCTACGCCGGTAAGAACTTCAAGGCTGCCCAGAACTTGTAAGTCGCTAATTAGCTGATTTAGACAATTATCGAATTAAAATATATTATTGATACAATATTAGCTGTATAGCTATTCAAGGGAATTCAAAGCTTCTTGAATTCTGGAAACAACCACCTCCACATCCGAAAGGGTGTTGTATAAAGGCGTTGGAGCGATTCGGATGACATCAGGACGTCTTTCGTCACATATGATGCCATGATCATGAAGGTATCCGTTAACCCTCTCCATAACGTTTGACTCCTTGTTGTCATTGTGAGGTTGGAAATGGACGGATAATTGACAGCCCCTTTCCTTTTCATCCTCTGGAGTAAGAATCTTGTAACCAAGCAGACTGGAATCAGAGGAATCACTGATGTAGTACTTGCTGTCTTCGAGGCGGTTTCTCAAATGGCCTGTTAATGCAAAACTGGTTTTTCTGAGGGCCTCAATGCCACCTGCTTCCTCGAATATATCAAGCGAGGTCTTCAAGGCAACACAGTCTATCACCAGCGGGTTGGATTGACGGTAGGAGAGTGCGGAATTGATTGGGTCAAAAAGCTCAAGCATTTTAAATCTTTCGGCCGAGTTATTGCCCCACCAGCCCGCAAGCCTTGGAGGATAACGATCTTTAGAATTGTCCTTGGTATGACGCTCATGCACAAAAATACCGGCAATGCCGCCAGGTCCCGAATTGAGATACTTATAGGAGCACCAAACTGCAAAGTCCACGTTCCAATCATGAAGTTTCAATGGAACGTTGCCAACGGCATGTGCCAAGTCCCATCCAACGACTATACCATGTTTCTGACCGGCCTGAGTGATCTCTTCAATGTTGAAAAATTGACCAGTGTAGTATTGAATTCCAGGGAAGCAAATCAATGCAAGCTCATCCTTGTGAGTTTCTATAGCAGCAAGGATATCGGCCAAATCTAGGTGCTTTTGGCCTGGTGCAACCTCCAATTGCACCAAATGAGTCTCATCGAGGCCATGCAATTTGACCATGTTGAGAAAAGCATAGTAGTCAGAGGGAAATGCATTCTTCTCAAACATGATCTTGGTTTTTTTGCCTTGAGGCTTGTAAAATGATACAAGCAAGGCGTTCAAGTTAGATGTCAAAGTGCCCATGGCTGCAACTTCCTTTGGAGTAGCACCAACCAAATTGGCCAACGGGCGAACAAGCGGAAGATCAATATCAACCCAGGAGGTTTTACCCTCACTCTCACCAGGATGATTGAAATGACCCTCGACTCCACGAGCTCCCCAAGCATCGAGCTCATCCGAGAGAGCCTTTCTAGTGGCTTTAGGCATAAGGCCTAGGGAGTTACCAGCGAGATAAACGGAGGGTGAATCATCACTCAAGCCAGCAGGAGCTTTAATACCCAAGCTTTTGAAGGTGGGGATTTGAAATTTTTCTTTGAAGGTCGGAAGTTCAGTAGTTTTAGACATAAGTGGGCAGATACAAAGATCTCCGGTTCTATACTGCTTGTAGTGCATGCAGGCGGGTTGTTGAAACCCGTTGCAACAACGTCATGAGATGTTCCCATTGGTGATCTGTAAGAAATATTGATGTTAAAGATAAAACTATCCATCTAGGCTGTTTTTTTTTTTTTTTTTTTTTTTTTTTTTTGTTTTTTTTTTTGGCAAAGCTTGGCTTACAACGTTTGAGAACGAGTCTTGTGAGCTATGGAAGTTTGAATCGCTTCGGCCGAAAATATGCCCTAATCAACTATTATCCTAGGGGATTAAGGACCATAACTCTGAATAACTCTTCAGTATGAGATAAAACTTCTTAAAACACGTGGGGTAGTACTTCAGGTTCTTCAAAGCAGATAATTGACTTACACCCGTACACCAAGCATTGTGCTATCTATCGCTCACGGCTGTGTAACCCAGAGGATATTACCATGATCCATTCAGTTCTTATATGTAAGTAATTGATAAGTCACCGCTACTGATTTCTAAGCTAACCTCAGTCAACTACGATGGCGTGCCTCGCCTTATTAAATTCTACACGGCCGTTGATGTGCAAACCCAAAGAACGCTTCTTCTGCAAGTACACCTGCTCATATCCAAAAGAACCTCACAAGAATGTTCTTTCATCACTCCACCTAGACTTTTAGAGGGCTTGGATGATATCAAAGTCATATATAGGCATTATGCCACCTTATATTTTGTTTTCATCGTGGACGACCAAGAATCCGAATTGGGTATTCTTGACTTGATCCAGGTCTTTGTCGAATGTTTGGACAAGTGCTTTCCGAATGTTTGTGAACTTGACTTGGTCTTTGGATGGCAAGTTCTACAAACTGTGCTTGAAGAAATTGTCCAGGGTGGAATGGTGATAGACACGAATATTCTGCGAATTGTGGCCGCTGTGGACAATGCAAATAGTCAAAAGGTTACAGGAGTAAATGGGGGTACCTCACTGCGGTGGCTCTCTCTCGAAAATGGATTCGGTTGGAGGAGATAAAGCAACTACTTATCGGGCCTTCATGGTATCAAATTATCCAGTCTTTGAAAGATATCGACGTGCTCCTGAATGCATCACATCGACCCTATTATTTGATGTATGTTCCTCTGGAGGTCTCCATCTACTACCAAACGTCTAACGTTACTCATGACTTGTCTATGTACATCTCATGCTACTCATGCAAAACTGGGAACTACCAGAACTTCCACCAGCTTTTCTTTGACTGTTTCATCAAGCTTTCAGCTTCCTGAAGCTCCGCATTAGCTTTTTCGACCTCGAGCTTACGCTTTTCGTCCTCTTCTTGCTTGAAGAAAGCAGTTTTATCAACCAATCTTGGATCAATACCACGACCCTCCTTTTCAAAAGGAGACTTAATCGGGCCCGACTTCCAGATGGGATCATTGGACTTGTAAGTCTCTTTGACAATTTTCATCAATTCCTGTTGCTCCTGTTGCCTCAATTTCTTGTTGCGCTCATAGTCAGCTCTAATTTCGGGAGAAAACCGAGCAATGAGCTCTTCATCTGTTGGAACAGTGTAGTTGTATAGAAGCACACCTGTTCCGATAATGCAGGCGCCGGTGACATAGACACGGGCCCAGACTCTCCATGCTGGTCTTACGTTCGACATTGCAAAGCTAGTAATCTGTATAAAGAGCGCTGTGATTGACTGATGAGGCTCTATACATGCAGGACATCCGGATGATTTCAATCCTCCGTCCTCTTCTGAGGTACGGGTCTCATACCGTTGCAGAAGACGGCTCAGACTGACGCATCAAGTTCCGGCAGATTTCATCAGATATGCCGCATGAACATCTGACTTTAAATCGTGGCTTTACTGGGCAACCAAGACCACGACGCATCCCATTGGTCAACAAAGTCTATTGTGAAAAACGTTCGACTCTGATTGTGTTAAGTCGAAATTTGACTTCATCAGCCCGATTGAGCCGATTCCACATATTCCCCCAGCTAAAGTGCATGCAGTGGCTACTCAAGAAGAACACTTAACGGAACGGAATAGAGAGGAATTCAACTGCGTGTCAGAGCAAAGAAGGATGATGCGGCTCTTGAAATCTATTCTGAGCTCAAGTTTGAAGAGGAATTCGCGGTAAGAGCATTGGCATCTTCCCCTATAAAACAGTCCAACATTCGCGGTCGGACCAAACAAGCTTTTTTTTTTTTTTTTCCTTCCGCCGGCACGTGCAAGCAACGCACTAGAAATAGTCTTATTTTCTCCTAGTGAGAAAGTATACGAGCTATACGAGCTGAACACACAAACCCCGTTCTCCTAATTAGCACAGCCCAGTGAATCACGGTGGCAAACATCGTTCAAGAAGAACTTTTTTTCCACCTCCAGAATATTACGGGGCTTCCAATACGCGATCTGTGAACCGTGCTTTTGATCTGAATATCTAGCTTCGTGCTAACTAACTTATTTCAACCTATTCCTCGAAGATTCAACTCTCCCGAGCCCCAACCTAACCATGTCTGGAGAAAGTCAAAGCAAAAAGAACTCTTTCAAGAGAAAGTTTCATTCCAAGTCTCGTATGGGCTGCCTGACATGCAAGAGAAGAAGAGTCAAGTGTGATGAAACAAGGCCTTCTTGTAAGAACTGTGTCAGGATGAAGCTTGTATGTGGATACACCGAGTCAAGTGATCATGATCACCAAGAACCACCAACCAAGAAGGTGAGCATTAAGAAAGAAGAGAGACATCTGGTTTCATCAACGGCAACGTCTTCAACCAATGATCAGACCTTCTCATCCCCCGAGACCCAGCAGGCAACGCCAGACAAAACACCGCCCCCAAACTTTCCAAACGCGATAAATGGAGTTCCGGCTTTGGCAGCGACTGCTTTAGGAGCCGGCTTACTCAACGCTGGAAATCTCAATAACATTAACTTAAGCCATCTTGTGAACAACTTGAGTAATCTCGGCGATCTTAGTGGCTTGGGTAATGTTGCGAATTTGAGCTCGTTAGCAGTTCTTGCACAGCTTCCTATTGATTTGAGTGGACTTGGAAATCAGCTTGGTGGCAACTTTGAAGGTCTCATGGGAGCATCCAACGGACCACTGGGCAATCCACTCGCTGCTGCTCAAAGCGCCTCTATTCCCTTGCAGCAAACTACTTCAAATCAAGAAAAGCCTACGGCTACACAAACACTGCCAAGTATATCACCAAATGTTTCCACGCCCCCAATGCCTAATCCCATGCAGATGGCTGCGTCTGGTGCCGGCTCTCTCAACATGCTAGATTTGAAATTGATGTATCATTACACAAGTCAGGTATCCAATACAATCACCGGAGCTGGCATCTCGGACACTGATATCTGGAACCATGACGTGCCAATGTTGGCTTTCCAATACCCCTTTTTGATGCATGCGATCTTAGCTTTCAGTGCTACTCATTTGTCCAAGACTGAGAAAGGTTTGGATCATTGTGTCACAAGCCATCGAGGTGATGCACTCAGACTTCTACGCGAAGCTATTTTGGACATCAACACCAATAATACCGATGCTTTGGTGGCGAGCGCACTTATATTAATCATGGATTCATTGGCGAACGCATCTGTTCCGTCACTGACATCTCCTAAGTCGCTTCCTGCCTCTGCCTGGATTTTCCATGTGAAAGGAGCTGCAACTATTCTTACAGCTGTATGGCCTCTTACGGAAGCGTCGAGATTCTACAAATTCATCAGTGTGGATCTTGGGGATCTTGGTGATATAATAAATGAGAAAAGCCAGCTTTCCTCGCTTCAACTGAAATCGTTTGCGGATCTCGAGTGTCATGACAATGACATTGCCGATCTCTATCCGGTACTGATTGACTCGCCCTATCTTGTCACGCTAGCGTACTTGAACAAGCTTCACAAGGAGCGATACAAGGCCGACTTCATCTTGCGTATCTTTGCATTCCCGGCATTGTTAGACAAAGATTTTTTGGGTCTTTTGATGACGGGTGACATCAAGGCCATGCGAATCATGAGGTCGTACTACAAGCTATTACGTTCTTTCACCACAGAGATGAAGGACAAGGTGTGGTTTTTGGAAGGAGTTTCGCAGGTTTTGCCTGTGGATGTTGAGGAATACGCTGGAGGCGCTGGTGGTATGCACATGATGCTTGACTTTTTGGGTGGCGGCCCCTCGATTATCGAAGATCACGAAGTGGACAAGGATCTACTGATGATTGATCCTGAGGGTCACATCGCTAATAAACTAATCGACACCGACAACCTACCCAGCGACATTACCAGCAACTTGGAGATTATGCAAGGAGACAATGGATTCATTGGTTCAAATGATTTATAGAGGCATTGCCACATGTTTACGAGCTACGTGACTAACAATACAATTAATCGAATTTCATAACCACGGACAGTACCGTGAGGATCAAAAAGAAAAAAGCATATGTAGCGAGGGGTCTTATCAGGAGTGCTCCCCGGCCGCGCCGAATCACCCAAAATCAAAGAAAAAGTCTTTTCAAGAGAGGCTAACAGATTACCGTAAACACGAAAATGATTGGACCTAGATAACTCACAAAAATTCAGCTAACAAATTTGTTGATTTCAGTGCTCCTGAGGACATCCCCGAGTGGCTCGCGATTCCCTCCACCAAACGCCCTCCCCAGTGCCCTCTGCAGTACCACCTCACGAGGTAAAGTTTTTTTTTTTTATTTCTTCCTTCCTGGTTTATCTCCCGAGAAATTCACCTTTGATCTCGAATTCAACCGCCCCGAGCTTGTTGTCACCCCCGCCTCTGTACACATTCCTTTAATCTCGTTTAAAGCCGTGCGGTGCAACCCTCGTTTTTCCAGATAAACAACCTCGTCCAGGCCATATCCATAAAATCCCCCAATGCAAACCATAAAGTGTGTCGTTGTCGGCGATGGTGCCGTTGGTAAAACATGCCTTTTGATTTCCTACACGACGTCAAAGTTCCCAGCTGACTACATCCCTACTGTTTTTGACAACTATGCCGTTACAGTGATGATTGGTGACGAACCTTTCACCTTGGGTCTCTTTGACACCGCCGGTCAGGAAGATTACGACAGATTGAGACCTTTGTCTTACCCCTCGACAGACGTGTTTTTGGTGTGTTTCTCCGTCATCACCCCTCCTTCTTTCGAGAACGTTAAGGAGAAGTGGTTCCCTGAGGTGCATCACCACTGCCCTGGTGTGCCATGCCTTATAGTCGGCACGCAGACCGATTTGCGTGACGATAACGTTATAAAGGAGCGTTTGCACAGACAGAAGTTGAGCCCTATCACGTATGAACAGGGTGAGAAGTTGGCTAAGGAGTTGCGTGCTGTCAAGTACGTTGAGTGCTCTGCCTTGACGCAGAAGGGTTTGAAGACCGTGTTTGATGAGGCCATTGTGGCTGCTTTAGAGCCACCCGTGATCAAGAAGTCCAAGAAGTGTGCTATTTTATAGGCTATGCGTGCCGGGCCCGCTTGTATACGCTGTACATCGTGGACTGGATCCGCAGGAGAGTTTGAGTATAAAGCGTCTTTAAAACTAAATAGCCTGGACTTGTTGCGTGGTACCTGATGTTATTTGCATTCCCTCTCATTAGGGACGCCTAGGCGTCCGTGTATAGCGATGTTACTCAATGAATCCAAGTAAGCGATACAAAGTAGGCCTGTGGCTCTTCCAGTGACAGGTACAGGCTAGAAGCAGCTTAACAGGTTCCACTTAATGTATGAAGAAGATCCCCTTTGAAGCAGAACAGTTCGATGGTGGAAAGGCGATGATAACCATTGGAGCCCTAAGATACGTAAATAGTGCCACCAACTCCACCAGTGCTTGTCATATATTGCAACAACTTCCGAATAAGTACAATTGCGAAACTTACTGCTCATCTCAAACCCAGATAAGGTAGGTTTGGCGCATCCGCTCGCTTAGGTGCATGTTCCGGTAACGCTTCCGACGGAAGCATGCAAGCGATGATACGTTACACACCAGACGGGATCCCTTTCCAGGCACTGGTTTTCAAGTTGCATCCAGAGCAAGTCCCCGCTATACTCAGTTACCAGTTGGGATGCAGCGGTTGTGCCAATACAAAAAGCATAACTTGGTCCAACAGACCAACCGTTAACTATCAGCCACAGCCCACTACAACGGCGTTGACTCGCATAACCGGCCCTACCATACATTTTTTTTTTTTTTTATTTCGTTAATTCGTCTGATCGGATGGAAAACCCTATTTGAATCTACATAGAGAAAAAACCTGTTCAGCTTCCCGACTAGCACTGCTTGACCATACCTGTGAACTAAGCCGTCCACTAGGCCTAGCGTGCCCTGCCATCTCAAGGACAGTGCAAGTGTATTTTTTTTTTTTTTTTTTTTTGTGTATGTCATCGACCCATCGGATGTATCCTTCGCTCCTTCCTCAACTTCATTCAAACAAGGCCACCCGACGTGCTCGAAAACGTAACTACGGCGTAAACGAGAGCTGGTTTGCAGCCATTCTAAATGCGAACGTCTCATAACCACCGCAAATTACAAATGTAGAACCCCAAAATATCCAAAAGACAAACAGAAAAAAAAAAAAAAAAATAAAAGATCCACTCCAAAAGACTGTTGCAAATCCATCGTGCCTCGCTTGCCAGCAAGTGGCGGCGCCACTGGGTTTCCTTGCAGCGCTGTCTACGGAAATCCGCAGTGGTCTCCAGCCCCATGTCTCAGATCCAGCGCTGGCGAAATCTCGCCTGCGCAAGGGCACATTTTTCCCAGGAAAACCGCCTCGCTCTGGCAGTACTTGCCTCACCACAGCAGCAACTAATCCTGCCGCCGTGCATGCGAGGGTCTGAGGCGCACCGGTCTGGGGCTAACAATGCCGTCTGGAGATAAAAGAAGGGTCTAAGAAGTCTAAGTCACACGGCCTCTTTTGCGGATGGGCGCCATGGAAGGCAGGAACTTACGTGGAATTTGGGCAATGAGATTTCATTTTTTGTCCCATGATTTCACCGCCGCAACCGGCGTGGCGCCAAAACACCTGGTCTGGAAGCAGAGCTGTTGTGGTCCTGGGCGGGAGTTGCTGCAACTTTTGTGACATACGCCTTGCAGCATTTGCACCCACTGCGTATCACTGGCCCGTGGTCTTCATCCTCCATCTTCGTAGATTTCCTCCTACGCCCACTTCCTCTTCCATGTCTGTGCGTTCTGACGGCTCCGTAGGGCTGGGTTACATCACCTCCCTGAACGATCCGGGCCATACTCCCAGCGAGTACTCCCATTCTCGCCTATCGTCCAACTCCTCCACCGCCAACCTGGTCCACAGAGACATGTGGTCCAGGGACTTCAGGGGCTCTGGACAGACAGATTCCATGGGGAAGCTCTCCACAAACCCGCTGGGCACCGTCACTTCTTCCAACACCGCCAAGGAGTATTTCCAATCGCCTTCTTCGGAGCAACCGAAGCGCAAGCGTTTGGTAACCAAAGAGCAGATGTTGGCTTACCGAACCTATGTCAACGACATCAACTTCACCCAGGGCCAGTCTGAGTACTTGAACGATCGTGGTCTGAGACTGCCTCGTGAGAATAGAACCGCCGACTACCTCCAGGTCACCCGAACATTGTCCCTGGATACACCTTGACGTCCCAGCTTTCTCTGCCATCCTCCACCCTGCTTTTGTTTTACGCCTCCGACGATGCCGATGACTCTCTGTGCATCATTCGTCTCCTGCCGAATTTCGTGGAATCCGTCCCTGTGGCTCGCTTCTTGAACGAGTGGTACCTCACATCGGGTGAAAATCCACCCAAGCATCATAGACCGTGGTGTAACCACCTCGCTGGCAATAAGTTTGTTCCTTTAGGTCGATATAACTTGAGTAGTGCTGAGTCTCGCTTGAACCTACGCACCCCAGTCACTCTACCGACCAATCTACCCGGTATTTTGTATCCGATAGATGTCTTCAATATCCACTTGGATAATGAGGACTTATTTCAACGTCGTATCGGATTCGTCTACCCAAATCATGACTACAGAACCATCAAGGAATTTCACGCCGACAAGATCCCTGAAAAGGCCGGAAGCGATAACTCCTCCTTGAATGGCGGTAGTATACGCTCTATGCTTTCGGAGATGTCGATCGGCGAAAATTCTCTGAATCGCTTCATCACGAGAAATAATTTGGGAACCGGCGTTTTCGACGACTTGGCAAACAGGGTCTCCCAGCAGCCAAAGGACAGGCTCACCATTATCAAGATTTTGAGTGACATGATCGCTCTTTTCACCACCCTTTCCGTTTGTCACGAGTTGGGAGTGGTCCACAATGGTATCACCAGTACTGCTATCTTGCGAGCTTGCAGCTTACCTGACGACTTGGATCCCAAAGAGCACTCTGTGGTGTTAACGGGCTGGGACTTTGCATTCAGCATTTGCGTTGAAGACTCGACCTCCAGTTATAGAAAGAGCAACATCGCAGACATTCCCGACTATTTGCCTTACATGTCGCCTGAAAACTCTGGTGAAACCACCTGCTTGGTTGATTACAGAACTGACTTCTACTCTGCGGGTATTGTCCTTTACGAGTTGATCGTCGGATGCCTTCCGTTCCAGTCCGACAACCCTGTGAGACTCAGAAAGATGCACATTTCCCAGCGTGCCATTCCCCCACTGATCTTGGGCCAGGGATGGATCAGTGAAGATTTGAACGACATCATTATGAGGTGTTTGGAAAAGGATCCAGCTGACAGATACAACAATGCCCACGCTTTGATCAGCGATTTGAAGGAAGTCCGTAACGATTACTTGAGATTGTACAATATGGAACGCCAGGAGGGCGAGCAAGAAGCTCCTCTCATTCATGATAATACAGAGCTTCACAAGGATCGCAACACGCTTCCGTTGCTTCACAGCACAATCAGCAAGTTGAAGGAAACCCCTTGGAGGGAACAGGTCTTCACGGCATTCAAAGAAAAGCACGAGGGAATTCATTTTCTCCTCTTGTCTGGTGACAGCGGTGTCGGCAAAACAACTTTGCTCCAAGAGTTGAAAAACGTTGCGGTCTCCAATTACAATTTCTGCATTTCATGGTCCTACAACTGCTCTGATATCAACGTCACTCCTTACAAGTCCGGCATCTCTGCCATTCAGAGTATTGTGAAGCAAATTTTGGCGTCTTCGAAGGAGAATATTGCCGAATGGAGACACAAATTCACCGTGGAAATCGATACTGATCTCAGCATGCTTTTTCCTGTCATTCCTGAGCTACAGCAACTTTTGGGTCCCAGATACCAAAGCATCAGAACATACAGACCTCAGGCAGAGGCTGAAGGAGCTATTGATGCTGGCACCGAGACAGACTCGAGCGAGCAGATATCTGACGATAGCAGCTCAAAACTTAGCAACCTCCCTGGATTCGATCAGCATTCTCTCAATATTGAGATGAAGCTTAAGTATATCATCAAGCGTGTCTGGGCCTTAATAGGGCCAAACGGTGTCACCCTTGTGTTGGATGATATTCAATGGGCCCACCCTGAAGAAGTTGGCTTTTTGAAGGAGGTCTCTAGCTTTTGCACATTGAACGAGGAACCTCTAAACATCAAAGTTATTTGTGGCTACCGAACTGGAGAACCGTCTTGTGAGAAAGACAAGGCTATCGTTGAGTATGATGAAATTGTGTCTATTTTAGACCTCCCACTGTGCAAGCTTAGTGAGTATTCGTTGGAAACCCCAAGTGAAGCTCACTATAATGATTTTATTAGCGAGAACAATCTTGGACCAGGGAGGTCATTGCCAACAGAAAAGGACGATTTTGTATCAACACTTTATAAAGCTACAGATGGTGTGTTTCTCAGGTATAACTATCTCATGAGGAATCTCCATTTACGAGCTGACGATGACGGAGTTAATCTTGATTTGATGCAACGTTTATTAAACAACAAGGATCTTCCTGTGCCTATGACTGACATAGTCAAAGAGTATCTCGACATAGCAATTAGCGAAGAATCAAAAGAGCTTCTTAAGTTTGCCGCAATAATCGCTTCGAATGGTTATTTCAGCTTTGCAGACCTCATGATCGTTACTGGGAAGGATGTCAGCGAAGTGAGTGAACTATTGTCTGAATGTTTGGAAACTAGAATTCTTGTCCCATCTGGTATATTTTACAAAATCCCATTCCATCTCGTTGGCAATCAGGACTTCCCATTCGATTTCAGTGACTCGATGATTTGGGAAATGGCTACAAAAGCAAAGTATCACTTTGATCACGACGCAATCCAGATATACTTCTTGTCTGAATTGGAAAAATCGAATGAATGGCGAAATCACAACAAATTATGTGGTCTAAGGTATCAGAAGAAATTGTCTAGAGACGTGAACGTTGATATCACAAGCAATTTGATCCTGGCTTTCCACTTATATCTCGCCGAGCCAGATGCAAATGACAAGAATCTGGAGAATTATTACGAGACGTTTGTTACTGCTGGAAGATATGCACTTGCAACATCCAATCTTCAATTGGCCCGAAACTTTTTCGAATTCTCAGCAAGATACATCGCTCCACATGACAGAAGAAGCCGTCTTCGAAACTTGCTCACCGTTTGTCAAATCAACTTCCATTTGGGAAAATTCACTGAGTGCACGAATTTGATACAGCAAGCTGAAGAAAGATACGGATCAGACAGTTCAAGCTTTTTGTATCTCAAGGTCAAGTGCTTGTTCCATACAAAACAGTACCGAAGAGGCATGAGAGCAATTCTTAGAGGTCTTGAGTCTTTTGGAGTGGAAGTTTCAGGAGATCCTCAGAAATGTGAAGAGATTGCAGAAAAATTTATCAATCAAGCCCCACTTTCCATTGCGGATATCAGGGCCATGCGCCAACTCAAGCCTTCCAACAATCTGAGATTCTCATTTATCGTTGATTTGATTCTGGATGCAATGGGTCCATCTTACATCTTGGGATGTCCCATTTGAGAATGGCCCTTTTGTCTCAGTTGATTCGTCTCATGAACACCCATGGTGTGACTGCCACTTGTGCCATTCCATTAATTCATCTTGCAAACTACTTCGTTCAGCCAAATGTTAGGAATAATACCGCTAAGGCTATCGAACTTTGTGATGTTGCTTTGACTTTGGTGAACAATTATGGCGGTTCGAGTACCGATCTTACCAGTCAAATCTACGAGACTTTTGTCAATTTAATGGCCTCTTTCAAGCACACAACCACCGAGCTTGTCAAGTTTTCCGAAGGCTTCAACACTCAAGACGCCTCTCTTATGAAACCAAGTTCTTCTTGCATGACATTGTTTTTCACTGCTTCCAACTTTCTCCTTTCCTTTTTGACGAACTCGACTCATCCTTCAACGTTTAGGAAGCTGATGAGATTTGCTAATGAAGAGGACGACAACATCTCCCAGAGTGCTCTTGGTTTGTGGACTCAAGATGTCGCATACGACACTTACAAGGAATCATATCCAAGGATTGCTTCCCAACAAAGACCTGACTTGGAATTTGTGTATCTTGCAAACGCTGTGATCTGGTTAACCTCCGAGTCCAGGTATAAGGAGGCAGCTGAAATTGTTCTTGATAGATGCTATCATGTGCTGAGAAGATTACCAATCTCGATATTCCATCTTGAGTTCTATTTTTACGCTGCTGTCTCGTTGTGCTTGGGTTCTGACTCGATGCCCAACACGGCCTCTTTGCCTTTGGCTGCTAAAATCATGAAGATGTATGACTTGTGGGCTGATATCTGTCCACCAAACTTTGAAAGTAAGCTGGCGATTCTTCATGCTTGTTACAGCTGCGCTCAACTGTCCAAAACATCTTTGACTGTTCTTGACAATTTTGAGGTGGCAATTGAAACTGCAAACAGAGCCACTCGTTGGATTGAGGCGTGCTTGGCGAATTACTTGTGTGCCAAATGGCTAAAGAAGACTTCAGAGAGCAAGAGGAGAATCTCATATTACGCTCAAAGTGCATTGTCCATTGCTGCAACTCTTAAAGCTGAAAGGCAGGTTGATATGATGCAAAGGGAGTTCAGTTCTGTCTTTGATAGCTTCAACTGGGCAGGTGTTTCGATTCTCAGTGACAACCAACAACCCAGCCCACGAGTTCCACACTCACTTAACAACCAGCTCCAACATATCTTTGCTGAGAGCAAGTATGTTGCTAGCTCTGCCCCAAGCTTCCTAGGCAGGAGAGTAACACCAGTGTTAGTAACAACCAAGAGCCTAACATGCTACTTAGAGGTCCTCAAGATGACTTGCCTACCCAGTCGGAGTTGACTAAAGCCATCAAGCTCTGTTTGACTATTTCGGAATCGTCCGACATTGACTCAATTGTAACCAGTTTGCTTGAAAGCGCTCTTCTTTTCTCGAATGTTGACTATGGAGCTGTTGTTCTCAATCTCAATCAGTCTGAGCCAAGCATCAAAGCCATTGGTACGTTGAATAATATGTACAAGTTTGATGATGAGCCATTGGGTTTCAGGACTGACTTGGTACCCTACTCACTTGTGGTTCACTGTTTGCTTATGGGTGAAGCTATCAATAAAGATGACAACCCCGCTTTATTTGACTCCAAGTTTGGATCCGATCACTACTACTTGCACAACCCATGTTCATCAGCAATCTGTATTCCAATCAAGAGTACGAATGTTTACGGCGTGATTTACTTGGAGAGACATACATTGCCGAACGAAGTGCCTCAGAGCTCACCACATTTCCATTCTAGAAAGATTGATTTGATAGACTTGCTTTGTTCCCAAGCGGCAGTTTCCTTTGGAAAGTCATTGGTCTACTCCCAGATGGAACTTGCAAAGAAGGCTGCTGAAGACGCCACGGCTGAAAAGGCGAGCTTTTTGGCGAACATGTCTCATGAGATCAGAACTCCGTTTAATTCTCTTTTTGCTTGCTCCCTTTTTTTATTGGACACATCCTTGACCGACGCTCAAAGGGAATATGTTGAGACAATTAAGAGTTCTGCCTTGGTCACTCTCAGTATCATCGATGGCATTCTTGCGTTCAGCAAAATCGAGCACGGGTCATTTAATTTAGACCACGCTCCATTTGATCTCAATTCATGTGTTGAGAGTGCCATCCAAGTGACGAGTGAACAGACCTACAATGAGAATCTTGAAATCGTCTTCTACAATCATTGCCCTGGTATTCTCGAAGTCATGGGTGACAGTACAAGAGTCCGTCAAATCATTATCAATTTGGTTGGTAACGCCGTGAAGTTCACAATGGAAGGTCACATCAAAATCATTTTGGAAGCTAAACACATGGGTGACAAGAGATACGATCTCAAGCTTACTGTTGAGGATACCGGTATCGGTATTCCTGCCAATTCGAAGTCGAAGGTATTTGGAGCTTTCTCTCAGGTCGACGGTTCCTCTCGTCGTGTTCATGGCGGCTCAGGTCTTGGTCTTGCTATTTCTAAAAAGTTGGTTGACATTATGAACGGTAACATTCATTTCGATAGTGTTGAGGGAGTTGGAACCACCTTCTATTTCACTTGTCCTTTTGAGGTGAGCAAATATATCGAGAAGCTGGACGTGAAGCCTCGAAATGTTGCTCTTGTTCTCGAAGATTGTTTCAGACGAGAAGCCTTTGCACAACAGCTTGAGTTTCTCAATGCCAAGGTACTGATTTTCAGTAAGCCCGAGGCCTTCGTGAATCAGAAACAAAAGTTTGACGTTATCTTCGTTGGTGATCAGTTCTTGAGTGATTTAAGCAAGAAAATCGAGGAGCTCAAGGGCTCAGACACGCAGATTCACCTCATCACAGAGTTTGGTACCCCAGTGTCTCACATAAACTTGCCAGAGATTGGACTCAGTTCGATTCTCTTTGCACCAATGAGAAGATCGAGAGTGGAGGAGCTTTTACGTGAAAGTTATGAGGATCCAGCACTGTTGAAGAAGCCCAAGCAGCAAGGAACCGGTTCAACAGCTATATTGGGTGATACATATCCATTGAAGATCTTACTCGCCGAGGACAATGCTATCAATTTGAGGGTAGCCCTGCAGCATTTGAAAAAGCTAGGATATGTTGCCGACCACGCAAAAGATGGTGTGGAAGTTCTAGAAAAGTGTGAGGCCATGTTGAAAGCGGGCGGTAAGTACGATGTCATTTTCATGGACATCCAGATGCCACGGAAGGATGGTATCACCGCGACAATGGAGCTCAAGGAGTCATTTATCATCAATGGTCACGTTGACTTACTTCCAGAGATCGTTGCATTGACGGCAAATGTCGCTGGTGAAGACCGTGATAAGTGTCTTAACTGCGGAATGACAGACTTCATTTCAAAACCAATTCTCCCTGAGGAGCTCAGAAGAGTGCTCACGAGAGTGGGTGTACACAAAAAAGCATTACAATAATCATATAGACAATTAGATTACTAAGAACATTTTCGTAGCGCCTTCACTCATGGCAATCCGTGATCACGGGCGGCCTTGAGTCTCTTCTCCGTCCAGGCCTCCAACTCCGTCTTGAACTTCTCCACAGCCGTCTTCTCGGGCGACCACTCGGCCTTCTCGGCGGCGGTCAATTGGTTCCAGCGGTTACTCAATTCCTTGAGCACAACAGCCAGGCTCTCGCCGTCGTAGTACTTCTCCTTAAGGTAAGAGGCAAAACCAGGCATTGGACGCTTAGGCTTGGGTGGGTAGATCTGTGCACGTTTCTGGTTGATTTCGTCTGCTCTTCTCTTGTAGCTCTCCTTCTCACCCTCTGAGAGAGTCTTCCACTCAGCGGCAACATCACTAAGCTTCTTGCTTGGGTTTGTCTTTTCTTTGATGTAAACGTGGTGGCCCGAGAGACTTCTGAGAGGTTTAAGAGCCTTCTCCTTGAAAGCCTTCTCCTTCTCCTTCAATTTGGCCTGTTTGGCCTTCTCAGCCTGCTTAGCAGCCTTCTTCTTCTCGGAGTCGGTCTTTCCTCTCTGAGCGAACGCGACGGCTGATACTGTAAAGTTTCTCGATGGGGCTGTAACACTTTGAGCAGCCAAAGCTCTCAATACACCGAATTTGGAGGACAACATCACGTTTAACGATTCACAATTGGGTGTACAAGAGGTGTAACTCGTTTGTTTTGGTTGCGCGGGCTTATGCGTGTGGGTGCTGCACGACTGTGTCAGGCTGGGGAAATCTGCAATTCGCGCGAGGTGCTTCGGAGCACAATCGCATGATGTTTTCTTGATATCTCGCAAAGTTACTGGTAGTTAATAGAATCTAAAATTGTAAGTACAGTCTAACAAACGCTTCAAGCCGGTGGTAATTAGAATTGAAGTAGCCGGTTTAAAGGGCATTCTGGAGGAAGCGCGTGAAACGCTTGAGACCAAAGTTTCTCTCGTCAGTGAGATCGTCTGCGCTAGTGATAGTTTTGGCCTCAATCTTTTTCAACAAGTTTTTCTCAAAAAGAAACATGCTGATGTGGAAGCCTTGTGGCTCGACGTAAACGCAGGTATTATCCGTTTCGTACGTGTAAAACTCAGGCCCAAGCTTCTCGTCTAAGTAGGTATGACCGTACCAATCAAGGCCAAGAGCGTACTTGGCCCACCAAAGCGACTCGTCGCGTAGAGTCTCGCTTTCTCCGCAGAGCATAAAGATTTTTCTATTGGGATCGTTAAATGTGGGGATATCCAGCCAGTCACTCTCCAGTGCTGGTTCCTTGGACATGGGTGAGTATATCAAGCTCTTGCGGTTCACATTCCCAAAAAGCATCGTCTTCTCTTCTTCAGTAGACTCGGGGAACGGGATGATGTCACCGTCAGAGCAGGTACGAATCGAAGACTTCTCGGAAATCGACTCTATATCAGGGTATATGTTGAGCCATGGCGAAAGCACCATAAGCTTCAAAGGATAGTCCTCGCTTGGTGCTCCCTTTTCTTTCAACAACTGCGTGAGACACACAGCCATGTTGCCGCCAGCGGAGTCACCAATCAAGCCAACGTTTCTGTGGGTCTTGAGAACTCTATAGTATGTCTCGTATAGTTGGTTTAGCTGCGTGGGCATAGAGTGGCCATCGCATGTAAGGCCATAGTCTAAAATCAAGATCGAACACTTCTTCTGCTTCTCTGGAGGCAAGAGTAAGTAGCTCTCGATGAGTCCCTCTACCTGGTTAGGGCCTAGTTGGGAGAAAAAGCCTCCTCCATGACAGTAGATGAAGATAGTGTCATCCTCCGCGATGTCAGGTTGCTTCACAAGCCAATAGGACGTAGCATCAAACTTCGTGTTGTACCCAGGAAGCTGGCTTGTGGCTTTGGGGTAGTTTGACTGGACATTTTTGAGTGTATGGCCCGCCAGCTTGAAGTTGAGTGTCCTGAACCTCTTCTTATCCATAGTCATCACGTTTTTGATAGCAACGATCATCATAACCGACTTAAAATTGTTGGCGTACTTCCCAAAAATAGAGAGATCACCGTTGAAGGCATAGGCTGACGCATAGTACGCTGCCAGGAAAGGAAGCCTAGCAAAACCCATAAAGAAAGTGTGGTTAGTCCGTGCGTGAGCTCATTACCGAGAAGATTCCGTGCAGTTTCCGCGATAGAGAAGCGGGGCGGCTTAGGAACCGAGCCGATGCCAGAGCATATACTGATTGACTTACGATTTTGCGGCTGCAAGGGAGAGAAAATGATGAGCTTTATATTATGGGTATACGGGAATCCTGGGATTTTTGCCTGGGAATTTGAGTTTGTGGACCTCGGTTACCCGGGCATCATGCATATTTTGGTGCAGGTGTATGCAGCCATTTGCAACCATGACAGCTATCAAAATTGCTGTCAGTATCTTGTGTCACAGAAAGCTGATGTTCATAAAATCAGCGATAAAACCTTGTTGTATTTGAAGTAGCACCAAGCTTGTAGAGGGCTCTTTTGCCCTTGGCCTAGTACCTGCCATCTGACAAGCCGCACTCAAAATGACCCGTCAAAAGTGTATCAGCTGTCTAAGCAATGGTGGTGTGAGGGGTCTCTGTAGAAAATCCAGAGCTTGCAGAGCTTGCTTTGTCCCAAGGCAACTGAACGCCTCCAGGGTGGTAGCCAAGAGTGAACTTCTTACCCACAGCCTGGAATGCAACGCCAGTGTAGTTGCCGCAGGTACCGTTGAACAGGATCTTTCCATCTTCGTCTGGACAGATGCCAAATGATGGAGTATCCTTGTAAGCCAAACGGTCAGCGTCCAAGGAAAAGTCCTTCTGGGGAGAGTCGGTAAAGACAAACCAGCCGTCTTCCACCGCGAGGTACTTCTCCAGGTTCTTGTCAGCCAAGGAACCGTCGTCGTTGAGAACAAACTTGATCTCACTGCCTCCATTATAGACAACCAGCCCCGATGAGGAACCGAGACGGCCACCCTGGTAGGGCGTTCCTGATCTCATTGTCATGATCTGGAAAGTCAGGGCAGCGGCAGCGGCAGTAGCAAAAATAGAAAACTTCATTTTCTGCCGCTTTCATAGAGGAAGAGGGTCTGGCTTTATACGTAGCAAAGCAGGAACGTCTAAGCCTTGTGCCGTGACTTCATCCACGTTACACGCAACACAAGCGGGATCAGTCTGCTCTTGCGTATTTGCGAGGCACGGCTTGGTATGATTGGTTATGGGACAAAGCCATCTGGTATGGAGGCACATACCGCGTAGGCAGGCTTTGATGTGGAACCCAAATAAACAAGCGTCGGCGCATGCAAGCGACAGGGGTAAAAGGGGCACTGGCTGCCAAGAAATTGTGGAGTAGTTAGGAGAATTTCATTCGTCCAGGGTGTTTCTGAGGAGGCCGTTTTAATGACGTATGCGGATGAGGTACTTTTCGCAGCCACCACCTATAAATAGAAAACCGGATAGAGAAGAATGACCGGAGTTAATCACACAGCTATTGCTGTTTACGTTTGCACAGCCTTTTTGATGTCTTGATAATTTAATGTACATCTTGTGGACTTGTACTGAGCTGATGGTGGGTGGTCTGGACGCTTGGAGGCTTTTCTCGTCCGCCTGTGAATTTGCAGTCAACTGGCGAGCGATACCGATTCACGGATCTTTATGGCTTTTCGGTTTTTGAATAAAAGCCTTCTATCATTTGATTGGCTCGTTCTTCAGCTCTCATTCTTTCATGCACTGTGTGGGTTTTCTGGGCATCTCGCGATCACTGTGCGCGATTGCATTCATAGTATATACGTAGAACAGACTAGGTAAAACTTCCTTGATAATTCAACTAGAAGGGTTTCGGTTATTTTATTCGTCAATTACCCGGTGCTGGTTCAATTACAAATGGATGGAACCAGCTCTAAGTTTCGAAAACTCGGAACGGCCTGTGATGGAACTGCCTGTGACATTCTGACGGTGTACCTAACAATCAGTGCTTCATGCTTGTGAAGATCTACAGAAGGCACTGTGGTTGATCAGGATCTGATTGCAGCTGTCACTGACAGGAGAAAGGAGCTGTTGAAAAGTCTTGTCAAGGTATGATACTGCAAAGTGCAAATCTCGGTTGGATGTACCAACTCCATGATCTCAGTAGCAGCTCTCTAGTATAGGGATTACAATGCTGTAGCTTTGATGCCTTCTTTTTTACAGCGAGTTGAATTTCCCTGGGTAAGTTTAAGAGTAGTTCATGGTGCTGAAGTTGCAGAGTTCTACCAATATGAAAAGTGGTGTCGAGTTGATTCAAGCGGCATGGTCTTCAACTAGAGCCTCACCATGATCCTATAAAACAACCAATTTCGCAGCCAACCTGTTGCACCAAACACCCAACAACATCCACCTACATCATCGATTAAATCAGCAAGCTAAAAGTGAAAAGTGGTGAATGTTGGTCAAGAGTTAAAAAGGTTTGATGATGCTAATTCCACTGCTTGTATGGCCGTGTTCAGCACCCTGGGACCATCTTCACCTCTCCTATCAAACCTCGCGAACACCGAATCTATCACCCAAAAGCACGATTACTAGAGAGACTAGTCTCGATAACTTCAAGATTTGACCTTTTTTGTCGCGTAATTTCGCTTCAATCCACATCCTTTTAGATTTTTCGTTCGTCGCCAGTTGTCTTGGACGTCGTGCCCGCGCCAAATCACCAAATCACTTTTTCGCTCCAGCTTCACCAACACCATCCATCATCATGTACTCGGCAGCTCGCTCAGATACCCTCTTCTTGGGCGGTGAGAAGGTCAGTGGTGACGACATCAGAAACCAAAATGTCATGGCGGCACTCTCTGTCGCCAATGTCGTCAAATCCTCCTTGGGACCCGTTGGTCTCGACAAGATGCTTGTGGATGACATCGGTGATGTTACTGTTACCAACGATGGTGCCACTATCTTGTCGCTTTTGGATGTTCAACATCCAGCTGGTAAGATTTTGGTCGACTTGGCCCAGCAGCAAGACCGTGAAGTGGGCGATGGTACCACCTCCGTTGTTATCTTTGCATCCGAATTGTTGAAGAGAGCCAGTGAGCTTGTGAGCTACCAAGTTCACCCAACTACCATCATTACAGGTTATAGATTGGCCTTGCGTGAAGCCATCCGTTACGTTAATGAAGTTCTCTCTCAGTCGGTGAACGACTTGGGTAAAGAGACCTTGGTGAGCATCGCCAGAACTTCTATGTCTTCCAAGATTATCGGCGCCGACTCCGAGTTCTTTGGTAACATGGTTGTCGACGCCATGATGGCTGTTAAGACTACTTCTCCTAAGGGTGAAACGAAATACCCCGTCAAGGCCGTCAACATCTTGAAGGCTCACGGTAAGTCTGCCACTGAATCTATGTTGGTGAACGGCTATGCTCTTAACTGCACTGTTGCCTCTCAGGCTATGAACAAATCGGTCAAGAATGCCCGTATTGCTTGTTTGGACATCAACTTGCAGAAGGCTCGTATGGCTATGGGTGTGCAAATCAACATCGAGGACCCAGACCAGTTGGAGGAAATCAGAAAGAGAGAATACGGTATTATCATTGAAAGAATCAAGAAAATCATCAACGCTGGTGCCAACGTTGTGCTTACCACCAAGGGTATTGATGACCTCTGCTTGAAGGAGTTCGTCGAGGTGGGTGCCATTGCCGTCAGAAGATGTAAGAAGGAAGACTTGCGCAGAATTGCTCGTGCCACCGGTGCCACACTTGTCAGTAACTTGTCCAACTTGGAGGGTGAAGAAACGTTTGAATCCTCCTACTTGGGTCAAGCCGAAGAGGTCGTCCAAACGAGAATCAGTGACGACGAGTGTATCTTGGTGAAGGGCACCAAACAACACTCATCCTCGTCGATCATCTTGCGTGGTCCAAATGAATACTCTTTGGATGAGATGGAAAGATCGATCCACGACTCCTTGTGTGTCGTGAAGAGAACCTTGGAGGGTGGTAACGTCGTCCCTGGTGGTGGTGCAGTGGAGGCTGCCTTGAACATATACTTGGAGAACTTTGCCACAACTGTGGGCTCCAGAGAACAGCTCGCAATCGCTGAATTTGCTAATGCTCTATTAGTTATTCCAAAGACGTTAGCGGTGAACGCCGCCAAGGATTCGTCAGATTTGATTGCCAAATTAAGAACATACCACGCTGCTTCCCAGACGGCGTTGCCAACTGATGTCAAGAGGAAAAAGTACAAGAACTACGGTTTGGACTTGATCAACGGTAAGATCGTCAACGAGACGCTACACGGTGTCTTGGAGCCTACAGTGTCGAAGATCAGGTCGTTGAAGTCTGCTTTGGAGGCATGTATCTCCATCTTGAGAATCGACACCATGATCACGGTGACGCCTGACCCACCAAAGGAGGACCCTCACCAGCACTAATAATGTTTATAGAACGCATGATAGTACTACGAAGAACTGTGTAGGCTACGAGTGTGAAATCGTTATTGTATGTGTATATTCAGAGGCCCTCTGAGTGAATTAAAAGGTATCAAAAGCATCCCAAATAAAGTAGTCAAGAAGTGAAGGCAAATGCAAATTAAGGGTCGTTGTCTAGACAACAGCGGAGGGCAAGAGACCGCCCTGGCGGGAGGTGTCGGAGGTTTTGTAGAAATTGTTCTTGTTCATCTGGTTGAGTGTCGTGGACAGTCTGGCGCTCAAAGGCATTCTGGAAGGCCCTAGGTCCTCTGGAATGCTGGAACAAGAGGTGGCGCTTTTAAGCGAATAGTTAGAAGCAGAGAAGAGCGAGTTCTTCGACAGCAGGCGGGACAGGGCAAGCAGGTTGCTGGAGTAAAAGCTCGACATGCGGTAGTACTCTGACTTGGCGCTGCTCTCGAGCTCGTGCTTTCTCTGGATGTCCTTTTTGATTCTCGTGAGGAATGGTTGCAAAGCAGCAACGAGTTCCTTCTCGTCAACACGCAAGTTCCACTTCAAGATACCAATGAGCTCGCGCTCTGCCGAGTTAACGTCTTTGTTCGACAAGAGGCCGTCAGTGTACTTTGTCCAGTGTTTGTTCAAGGGACTGGAGTCGTTAAGCAGCTTTGCGCTCAAAATGAGAGACGCCAAAAAGATTCTGTGGCGGGTGGTTTCGATACCCACGGCATTGCCCGGCAAGGCATTTCTAAGTCTGTTCAAGTATACCAATGCAGCCATAAGCGTAGGGGTCTGGACGTTCAGGTACTCAATCAAGCGAGAGATGAAACGTGTCAAGGGCACGGCCTCCTTGGCCACGGGGGTCACCACCATTTCACCCTGGGTGGATTTCTGGGACACCACAGGTCTGACCTGGATCACAGAGCAGGTGGTGGCAGCCAAAAACTCCACCATTTCCATGGACACAGGCTGTCTGGAGAAGATCTTGAGTGCTTCGTAGTCGGACATTGGAGGAGGAAAAGGGTGAAGTTTTGAAAAGATGTAAGTGAGGGTCTGCCTGGGTATTTAGCTTGGGGGCATTGTCACTTTTATTTCCCACTTAGGCACCGCCGCATATCTGTACCTCGACGGTTTCGCAGCCATTCTCAGCGTGTTTCGTGCGCCCAGGAGAGACGCGCTGGAAACAGGCACGCGGCAGGGACATGGCCAAAACACCCCTGGTGCACGGATTTGATAAGTTGAAGATATAAACTTGGGCAGTTCCTCGATTCTGAATTTAATCTCTTCATTTTTTTTTTTCTCTAAATTCCTGGTTGTCGCCAGCAAGTGGTAAGGGGTGTGGGCTTGGTGGTTGCAAATCGGTAGCGCGGTGCGATGCGCAAATTGGCCCGAAGGGGAGAAAATGAGGAGCGAACCGGGAAACCTGTAACCGAAAATGAGATGTGGAAGTGCAAGACAATCGGTAATAGTACAACAAATGAAATCCAAACAAAATACATGGATTCGAAAGATAAGGAGTGAGGGCGCTTTGTTTTTGTAATAATGAAGCGCAAGATTAATTAGATGTAATTGTCGACTCAAAGTAGGGTGGCCACAAGAGGATCTGCGGTGGTTCTGGTATGAGACAATGGGCCAGGCGCTGGATGTGCTTTTGGGAGCCTAAATTTAGTTGAAAATAGAGACTGTACGTTTAGATAACGGTTTCTACATCGCCTCAAACACGGTGTTTTTATTTAGACGACGCTCCAGATGCGTCCGACGCTGTCATTCTCTGCGGCTGCAAGAATGCTCCACGGTGCCGAATGGTGCCGAATGCGGTAGCAGCATGAGATGTTTCTCAGTGCTGCCTCAGGCGTGATCAGGGTAGAAGAAAAAGGCGAGGGCAATGACAAAGTAAGTACTCAAAAGCATTGCTCCCTCCAACCAGTTGGACTCTCCGTCAAGAATCACCAAGTTGGTGATGAATACCGACACGAACATCACTGCAGTCTCAAATGTAGAAAAGTACAACGACATGGGCACATCCACGATCCAACCAATGATCACCATTGCAGGTGTCACAAAAAGGGCAATTTGCAACGACAGGCCCACGGCGACACCGATGGCCAAGTCCATCTTGTCCTTCATGGCCACAATCACAGCTGTGGCGTGTTCAGCAGCATTTCCAACGATCGGGATCACAATCAAACCAATAAATGTCTTGGAAAGACCCAGCAGCTCCACGATATCGTCAATTGAGCCCACCAAAAGGTCGGCAGAGAAAGAAACAAGCACCGTGGCGACCACAAGCACTGAAAGCGAGCCAGCGATGGTCAAGTGCTCCAGGTCGGACTTGGTGACAGTGCCCTCAGGTGGCACGCTCAGGGTGATGATTCCATCGTCCTCTTGAGACTGCTCTTCAAAGAGAGCCTTGTGGGTGCGCAACTGGAACACCAAGTACAAGATGTAAAGCACGAGCAAGATGATAGCGACACCACGGGAAAGACTCAAGATCTTCAAATCGGCCTCCGAGTCTGGGTCGGGGAATTTCAGCTTACCCTCTGAGGGCACAGAGGCGTGGAAGGCAGCAGGGATGAGAAGACCCGCCGTAGCCAACGCCATCAAGGAAGACATGGTCTGAGCCACGGTCTGGTTGAACGTCTGCTGGACGCGTGTGATTCCGCCTGCAATGAAGCAGCAGCCCAAAACAAGCAAGGAGTTGGATAAGATGGATCCTAGCATGGAGGCCTGGACGATTCTCACCTGGCCGTTGAGTAAGGCAATAATGGAAACGATCAACTCCACAGCGTTACCAAAAGTGGCGTTCAACAAACCGCCAATGGTCTCACCAGTGTGCTCGGCCAATTCTTCGGTGGCATACGCCAACACTGAGGCCAAGGGCATAATAGCAAGAAAGTTGAGCCAAAACACGGCATTCGAACTCCACTCCAAGGCGCCTGCGATAAGGCCCAAAGGCACAAACAAAAGAAGGTAATTGACAGGAGACGACGTCAATGTCAGTTTCAACGTGAACACTGCAGCATCTTTGAAGCTGGTACGCGTGGCTGGACGTCTACCCAAAAGAGGAGCGTCCGACATTGATGTGTAGATTATCTGAGAGTGAGCTTTCTGACCCACGATGATTACGGGCCAGTGTGCAGGTCTATGGCAGGCCTTTGCAACTCTGCAGCGAGAACGTGGCTGAAGGAGGATAAGGGGGAGGAAAAAAGGCGGGCTGTTTTGCTCAGGAACGCTCTGGTAGCGGCTGTATCGGGCGTGCATTCACGCTGAGCAAATGCTGCAAAATCCAGGCACATTTAGCGAAATGCAGCTATTTTTGAGGGTATTTGGATGTGTTTCCGGTTGATGTGTTGATGATGATATTTTGGTCAGACTTTCATTGAATTTAAGTTTCATAATTGATTTTGAAGTCTTAAAGACATTTTTGTTTCCGCAATCACGTACTTGAGTGTTCCATACATTAGGAGTAGGATGACATGTGGTATGTATGCTTGCAGCGACATTAACGAGAACCTTCAGACGCATCACTGAGATATGCTCTCAGTCGCAGCAAACTAAACATTGTGAAACTTGTTTGCATCTGTAAGCGAGAACTCCAATTTCATTAACGTCTCCATTTCATTAACGTCTCCATTTCATTAACGTCTCCATTTCATTAACGTCTCCATTTCATTAACGTCTCCATTTCATTAACTTCTCCGTTTCATTAACGTCTCCATTTCATTAACGTCTCTAATTTCATTAACGTCTCCAATTTCATTAACGTTGTAAGATGGTCTAATGGAATTTCGTCAAGGTTTCAATTGTCTTGGGAATTTGTGCGTCAGTTTGCATCACTACGCTGGTCTCTCAGGAAAAACAAGGTTCGTTCATCGATTAAAGGTTGATGGCTATTAACATGACTGACAGTAACGAGCGACCAAAAACAAACTGTCTATTTCATTTCAAAAAGGCTTCCCAAACTGAAGTCTAATTCACAAGCTCCTGCCAAAGGTATGGTGTGAACAACACGACGGCTGTAAAAAGCACCTCAAAAGACTCGTACAAGGCCACGGGGAACCCAGCAAATCCACGCTCGCAGTAGTTGCAGTAGATAGAGTAGAATGCAACAGAGAAAAAGTGGTTGAACAACAACATGGGGAAGGGAAGCATGCCTGAAAGCAAACCGACAGGGCCCTTGACACAGTCTCCACCGCGCAAGAAATACTTGAAGCAACCGTCTTGCAAGATCTTGAGAGGCCGGCTGTCGGCGGCAAACAATGTGTACAAAGCAATTGAAAGCGTGTTGACCACGGCATCAAGGCGCTTTCTTTTGCTGTGGAATTGACGCAATTTTTTCGAAACCAAATCGTAGTCGTCCAACTCAGGCACCTGTTTTGGGTGCAAGAGCTTCATGAGCAATACGGCGTCATTCAAACCAACGGTCATACCACCTCCAGTGAGAGGGTGTCTCATGTTTAACGAGTCGCCAATCATGATGAAGCCCTTGTTGCGGCTACCTTGCCTCAGTGCGGTCAAGTACTGGTTTGGCATTGGCCTGAACTTGCGTCCGGCCATGGCATGCTCAAAGCTTGGTTTGAGCTCCTCAGGCAAACAAGGTAAAACCTCCTGTTCCAAGTACCTGTAGAAAGTATCGTTTGCAGCCGAAGGTGGCTTGGTGGAGCGATAAGCACACAAGACTCTCGTTTCTCTAGGGGTGGTTTGGTAAATGAGCACAGGAGCATGATCACCTAAAATGACGTGGCCGTGGTGAGGAGCAGGAAGCTTAGCGTCTTGTAATTGCAAACCCACAAAGTAGGATCCAACAGTAGGAACATTAGTCTTTGAGTGCTCCTTACGGAACTTAGAGTAGATACCGTCGCATGCAAAAGTCATCTTGGCCTCGTAAGTCGTGAAGTCTCCTTTGAGACTCTTCACCTTCACACCTCTAACCCAGTCAGGGTTCTCCTTATCTCTCACAACCTCCGTAGCAGAGCCCTCGATCCAGTCGACGTTTTCCTCGGCTCTCACTATCTTTCGAAGATTGGTTAAAAATCTGCCGTTGCTAAACCCTAGTCCACGCACATTCTCATTTTGGTCCCAGTCCTCTGAGATAATGGCCGGGTCGTTTTCGACGTACTTGTCGTTGTCACCAAATACACAGTCTGGTACTGGCTTCACAGGGTTCATCTTGTCACAGTCGTACTTGTCTGGGTACTGGATCTGGATCGTGTTGTCGTGGTACTTGATGTAGTAACCGTCCACGTACACTGCATCGATACCGTTGACAGCCTGAATCATACCGAGCTCCTTCAAAGCCTTGAGACCGGCTGGCTGCATTAATTCACCAACGATACGGTCTGGCTCGCTCCAGTCTCGCTCAATAATGAGCACTTTTCTTCCTTGTCTCGCTAACGCTGTGGCGATACATGGTCCAACCACGCCGGCTCCGATAACGATGGCGTCGTAAGACATCTAGTTTTATGTAAATGTGTTTCTTGAACAGTACGGTCTCTTTTGGTCGAGACAACACTGGTTTATATATTCTATGGAGATGGCTGTGAGAATTTATGTAAATGGCACCACGTCGTATAAGCGATGCTATGCGCGCCTGTGCCATCAGTCCATGGAGCGTTCTTACCGCGTGCAATATTGGATTTTGCGCTGCTGGTAAAGCACCTTTTGCCGAAGATGTTATAGTCTCTTCAATAAGGGTACTAAATTCTTAGAAGAATCCCGTAATTTGTCAACAACACTATCGATCACTTCATCGGCTTATCTGCTGGTCTTGCACATGGCGATACTTCCTTTCGTATTTTTTGTCTAGGCGATGCGACTACTACTCCATCCTCGGGTAAATGGGGTTTCTCGCCATATCTGTGCCATGATCCCATCCTGACACAGCCCTTTTTCTCGCGTTTAATCGCTTTCCTCCTCACTCTCCTCTTCAGCATCTTGCAACCATTCGACAAACTGCGCCGTCAAGCCACGCACCTGCCTCAAAACCTCGCTCTCGGACGATGCCTCTGACTCCCACCACTTCAATATGTTGTCCTCCTCAATGATGTCCTTCTCGTAGAGTTGCCGAAGCGCAATGAACAATACTACTTGATTGTACTCCTGATCGACGTTAGCACACGTCTCTTGGATAATTTGCGCGAGGTCTTGCTGTTCCTCCTGAGTAAAAACTTGTCTTTTGAAAAGTGCACCCCAGTCGTTGAATATCTTGGCCGCAGCCTCCTTAACGTTAAGAGTATCCGTGGACACAAAGTGAACAATTCTCTTTACCATCGCCAGGACTGTAGCTTGACGCACCTCGTGGTAGGTGACATTCATCGACATTCTCAATGTATTGAGCTCAAGAAGTGCTGTATCCAAGTCGTGATTATTTTCCATGGCCCTCTCAACGGTGGCAACGGCCTCTTTGTTGAAATCCTCTTGTTCTTCTTCCTCAAACTCATAGTCTGTGGAGAGAATAGATGTCGCAGACATCCTTCTGCTGCTCCTCGAGTTGTGACGAGCATGTCTCTTGATCTTTTTCTTCGTGATTGATGCAATTGAGTCATCCGAGACATTGAGATAACTCATTTGATAGATGAGACTGCTGTTGTTGAGTGAGGCGCTTTCCAGTTCGGACTCGTCATCAAGCTCACGATCTGACATGTACATCACACCTTCACCATCCTCACCAACTATGTCCGCATCATTTGCGTTTCCTGCAATGTCATCCTCATGACTGTCGTCGTCTTCGTTGTCCAGCTCAAAAGCGCTGCTACCAAATTCTTTTTGGACAGGCTTGTCAACAAGTCTGGTGTTAGCTGAGATGACTTTTCCAGCGCCAACAGTCACGTTGTAACCAATGACAACGCCTTTCCGGATCTCAGCACCATGTTTGATGGTGCTTTCACTCGCCACTATAGCGTTGTTTATCGTGGCACCATCCCCGATCACAGCATTGTCCCAAATGTATGAATTGCTAATGGTGACGTTAGCACCAATTTGACAGTTGCGACCAATTGAAGATTTCTCAATAGCAGTATGAGCGCCGACACTAGTGTTGGCACCAATAGACGTACTGTTTCCGACTCTACAAGACTGTGCCAACACAACCTTGTCTTCTTTGTAGATGTGATTAAACTCGTACTTGTAAGACAGGCCAATCAAATTCATGTCAGGCACAAGTGGGTAGGACCAACGTGCCAAAACATCCTGAGAGATGGCGTCGTAAGTGTCCCAGGATTCCACACGAGCAGCGTACTCAGCGCCCTCGGCGATGTATGCATAAATAGTCTTCTTCAACAAGTCAGAAGTCAAAACTCCCTTCACAAAATCACTTCTAAGAGTTTGATAATCAAAATTCTCCTGGAAAATCTGAGGAACATGGGGAGAACAGATGTCGACGTGACAGTCGATCAAATCATTGCGTACAACAAAATCATTCTCGATGTCCTCCAAAAGCTCTGGATCAATATTGATGCTGCTCTTCTTACCACCAGCTGGGGAATATCCTGGTAGTAGTAGCAGCGATTGGACTGATTGTCCAATATAAACACCGATGGATCGACGTGGGATCTAGTCCTATGCAATGGGCTGGCTGAGGTGAGCACCATAGACACAATATGTTCTTTGTCTACCAGCTTCCTCTGCTTGTGGAAGGCCAAAACCTTTTCAAAGTCGATGTTGGTAACAACATCACCAGAAACCAACAAGAAATCACCAGTGATGAGTCCTCTGTTGTCCAAGTCTCTCATGGCATCACCAACGGATCTGGATTCCAAGCTCATGATTGTAGTAACTTTAAATGGTGAATGCAGCGCCCACTTAGAGTTTTCGATGTATTGCTGAATTTGATCGGCATGGGAAGAGCACATAAGGTAGACTTCGTTGACACCAGCTCTGGCTAAGAACTCCAAAGTGTACTCGATCAATGGAACGCTCACTAAAGGTAGAAGGCATCTTGGTTTGACGGATGTCAAAGGCATAAAACGGGTTTCAAAAGAGTCCGTGAGGACAATTGCCTGAAACCTTTCGTCCAGCACTACCTCCCTTTGTTTCTTGCTTTTTGGTGGCATTGGCAAGTGTAGCTTCTCAGTAGTAGACGCAAAATCTTTTGTATGGCATCGTAGTCCGAGGTGAGTCACGTGGAAACTAGCCCCACCAAACACCAAAATACAAACTAAATTAAAGATCAAGACGAAATTTTGCTTTCTATTTACATGGTTTGCCAGATGTTCATCATCGTGGGTCTTTCGAGTCTATTGTGTGTGATACTTGGGGATGTGCGGACGAGAGGGTGATCAGGCAACAAATCTCAACCATCAACCTCAAAGTTCCTTCTTCGACTTCACTCCAGCCTTGTCAGCATAAACTGCTGCAGTGGTAGCTGCGAGGATGATAGCCGAGGCAGGCACATTGAATTTGCTCATTTTTATCATCCGTTGTGTCTCACTGATCCCAATATCCTGCTTGAGATAGCCGTAATATCCACCAATGGAAGCAGCCCAAGTACCCATTGCTACTGTAAGCTTGTGGCCTCTCGCGTATTCGCCTATCTTCCCGAGGGTGGACTTCCGCTTCCATTCTCTGAAACGGTTCATGATCATTTCTTCATTTTTAGGGCTTGAACGCATCGCTTTATCAAATTGAACGGAACCCTGGTCAGCATAGAATGCACAGCAACTGACTGTTGGCATAATCAAGATACAAGCCTTGATGGAGGTGTTGAACAGCTTAAACTTCACGGGATGCTTCATTTTGAGGTATGCAAAGGCACCTAAGGAAAGGAATCCACCCACAAGAAGGCCATTTAGACCCTCAAAGGCAACGTGTGTAGCATGAGCTTCTCTCTCTTCCCTGTTAAGAAGTTTCATGGGATCGAATGAATATACACTGGGCTAGTCTGTAGTTGTGCGGTCTCGGTACAACCCTGTGCAGATGGCTGCGAAATAAGCGAACCATCCGATTATTACGGAATTCAGAACAAATTGCAACAAACAAGTCTCTAATCTCTTTTTTTTTTTTTATTCGATTCTCCAGCAGCTTAGAAATTGATAAAAGGACTCATCATCAAGTTATTATTGGTAAGAAGGCTGCCCGTTACCGAGTTAAAAACGAGTATCAAAGTTTAAAGCCGAAACACTTTCGTTTGATATAAATCAAATTCGAGAATGACCTCAAAAAGAGGTAAAGCAACTATAAAAGCCTGTCCTCTTTCTTCTTGAAATGGTGTGAACGCGTTGCAGAGGGCCTTTATCTTATCATCCTTAAATTAAAGTGCGCACAAGATCATACGATCGATTGGACTCCCCACATCTACTTTATCATGGACCACTCCTTGCACGCTTCCCACGATATGGGCCATATGCCCGATCATGAAATGCCTGAGATGTGCAACATGAATGTATGTACGATATATCCTCATCATTTCCAAAAATACTAACTTCAGATGATATTTACCTGGGACTGGAAGAACACTTGTGTCGTCTACAAGTGGTGGCATGTTAAGACCTTGGGTGGTTTTATCGGAACCTTTTTAGCCATTGTCTTGCTTTCAATGCTATATGAGTTTTGCAGACACTGGTCTAGCAATTGGCATAAGAGGCATCGTCCAGCGCTGCCTACAGCCACGAACAACAGAGACGTTTCAATCAGAATTAAAGCGGCATTTTTGTATGCCTTCTTGGTCGGATATTCCTTTATGCTTATGTTGATATTTATGACCTATGTGGGCTGGTACATGCTTGCAGTTGTCGTAGGGGCCGGAATAGGTAACTATTTATGGACAGCCGACAGCCCCGAAACTAAAGCCTTGATTTGTCATTAGCGCTACCATTGGAACTAATAATATTTATTAAAAATCAAGGTCCAGGACCTGCGTATTTGGACCTAGCTCGTAACTTTGGGCCATTGAGATAGAACAAAACAGGGATTCCGATCATGGCCACACATAAAAACCCTATTACTGAAGACCCCCACCCAACAGGAAATCTGGCAGTCTTCAAATTGAGATACAATGGTCGTCCAAAGAGTGGAAAGGCACCAGCCATTACACTCCTGAACAAATCGTTTCCGGCAAACACTGAAGCAATGTATCTCCAAAAGGACATACTGAGATAATTGAACAATGTTTGAAATATGAGAAAACCTCCTGCCGCAAAAACCGCTGCGCCAATGAGCGGACCGATCCAATGGAGATCCCGGGCTGTTGTCCACCCGAAAATGAAGACTCCGATTGGCATGAGCACACTTCCGACTATTGCTATAGGAATGAACACTTCGGGTAAAACTTCCTTGCCATCAAGCAACCTTTTTGTAAATTTGTGATATATCAACGGCACATAAATGGAGGCTGCAACAAGGATACCAACCAATATGCACATGTACGCAACTCCCATCTCAACTAGCGTGAAACCGTTAGTGTCAAGGAACACGATTGGAAAAGCATCAAACCACAAATACATGACCGAATATACCAAGCCGATGTACACGTTGATAAGTAAAACCACAGGCTCGAAAATGATCACCTCTATTGGACGCCAGAGTGTCTCGATAAGCATCTCTCTCTTTGTGGTTTGAGAAACTTCAATATGACCCTCGCTTAAAATATTGTGATTTCCTGTTAATGCTCGGATCCGCTCCGCTTTTCTGTATAATATGGTTTTGGAGTAAGACTCTGGAAGCATTGCCCCAAGAACGACAAAAGACACTCCAGATGTGATACAAACAAACCAAAAAGACCAATGATAGTTAGCCTTGACGGTCAAAATAGCACCGAACAAGGGACCTGCGGATGGGGCACAAATTGAAGAAAGAGCCCAGAAGGTAATCGCAATTGGGATGTGTGGCAAAGCGACCACATCTGCAACTGATGCGGCGCCCGTTGCCAAGCATGGACTTGCAAAGAGACCTGAAATGAACCGCAAAATACACAAGCCCGTAATGTTGTGAACAAGCGCAGTGGGGATCTGAAGAATGAAGAATATGAACAAAGTTATGATATATATGGATGTCCGACCATACTTTGCGTTTTCAGATAATGGTGAAAACACCATTGGACCGATTCCATAGCCAAACACAAACAATGTCAAAGGTAGGGTGGCCACTACCTGACTAATTCCCATATCCTCCATTATAGCCTCAATGCCAGGGATGTAGATAGCCGATGCCATATATACAAAGGTAGTGAGTATCATCACCTGGGCAATGAAGAATGACTTGTATTTCAAGGGCCAATTGTAAGGGTTGTCTGGATCGTCATCACCATCAAATTGAACAAGAATAATATCGGAGTCTCCGTCCAATTTTCCGTCGGGCCCTTTCAGGCCGGTCTCAAAAGAGAGTTCAAAGCCTTGAAGATACTTTTCCGGAATCACATAGTTCTTGTCCTCCTCGGCATAATTTAGGACCCTTCTCCCAGAAAGGTGATACAAGGTCCTACCGAAGAAGCTCTCGCGAAAGAATTTGTACAAAAACATGGTTGTTACTACAAAGATAAGAAACAATGTATTTATATAGGTTTTTAAAATCCATAGCTTTTCATATTGATCGACGATAGACACATGTCGCTGTTGACATTACGGCGGAGATTCTAACGGCTGCGATAAAACTCCGTTGACGGCCCCGCGCTTACGTCATCTTCAGCCGTTTAAATATCTAGAGGCAAATCAGAAGACAAATCAATCTCAGGCGAGACCGATTTTTCCACCAGCCTAGAACAAGAAATCTCGCTAAGCAGATTTCGATTGTGTGTATGATGGCAATTGCACAATCAAGGAGTGAGAACTTATCGGCGTCGCCGTTGTTGAAAGAGGACGCAAATGGAGATTCCCATCAATTGACCTTTACGTTTATTGCTCGCTTCCCTATAGCCAGTCCCGAACCTAGTGCTTTGCTGCAAACAATGGCTAGCCGTATCATGACTGACGGAAGCACCTGTAAGTGTTTTGCCGGTGTGTGATTGTCATGCTTTCATGTACCAATCATTAGAGCCTGGAAGCAAGAGAAAAGGATTCGAAGAATACGTTGCTTGTCTCGGCTTTGTCGATAAATACAATTGTGTCTCACGAGAGGGTGATCAAGGTGGAAGAGTCGGAAGCCTGGCCAAAGGGTATCACGATAAGGCACAGTTTCAAGCTAGTAGCTATTTCAAGGTGTAATATCATTCTCATTGGAAATGGGCCAAAATTGAAGATAATTGGTCAGAAAAAGAGCGGATCATCTGGATCTAAAAACTAAAAATGCAAATATTTTGGCCCCGGGCGCGTTTTTCGAAGTTTCGGCCGGCCCAATCGATTACGCTCAATCTAAAGATTGTTATCAGCTATTGTGAATCTCGCATCTTTAAAAGTATTCAGACTGCTGAACTTATTTTATTCTCGGTACATATTTGGTTGCAGATGCTCCAGTGGCGCAGTGGTTAGCGCTTCGTGCTTATAGCCGTGTTACGACAAAGGTTATACCTAAGTCACGGTCGTGTGAGGAACGCGACGGTCGTGGGTTCAAACCCCTCCTGGAGCATTTGTCTTTTTTTTCTTTTGGTTTTGGTGTCTTATGTTATTTTCTAGCTTATCTACATGGAGATGCTAATTTTTAGGGATGATTGTATTTTTTTTGTTTTGTTTCTTGAGTGAAGAGCTTATCATTTTGAGGAGGAGCTGAGAAGGAATTCGTCCAGCAGGGGTAATAATGAATGATACTTCTTATTCTTTGGATATTGACAATTATTATTCTGCTAAAGTATCTGTTCATTATTCAGTTTTAGGTAAACACTCCATTGGCACTTTCATGATCAGTCAACAATTTTATGTCTAAGACGTTATGCAACAAAATGGCTGCGAAATGGCTGCGGAAGGGAAAAATAGAATTTTCGAGCACACTTAAATTATACTTTCAACACTTTTTCTTCAAAAAATAAAGAATGATACAATCTTGCAAGATGTTTACTTTTGAAAACAAATTCAAACAATAAATCACGAAGAGACTAAGAGTACGGACAGCGATTATCATACAGAACCTTCTCACAGCCAAATATTCATAGTATGAACCCGAAGGCGAGTAGCTGCTTATAGCTTCATTTGATTAGTAAATTTCCTGACAATGACAATGTTTTATCTCCTGGAATTGGTTGGCATGAAAGATGTTATATAATGGTGTTCACGTGACCCATCTTGCGTCTGAGAGTTAGCTCTTCGCATCAAGCTTCTCATCGCATTATCGAGATTTCGATCAAGAACCGCTAGACATTTCAAGACATAAACAACGACTATGTCCTCCAAAATAAGGTTCTACATGGAACAGTCTGTTCCAGAGCTAGAAGATCTCAAACGAAAGGGCCTCTTTGATCAAAAAGAGATCACTATGATTATGAGAAGAAGGACTGATTTCGAGCACAGAATACAAGGTCGAGGAGCAAAACCTAGAGACTTTTTGAAATACGCCGATTTCGAAATAAACCTTGAGAAGTTGAGGATAAAAAGATTTGCAAGGCTAAGAGAAACTGATCATGTGGACACGAATCCCAGTATTTCCGACTGGGCTGGTTTCAGAAAAGTGATTTTTGTCTTCGACAGAGCTGTGAGGAGATTCTCCGGTGATCTAGATATCTGGGCCAAGTATCTTCAGTTCGTCAAAGAAAAGGATGCTATCAAGGTGGTTTACAGAGTTTATGCTAAGCTTTTGCTGTTGCAACCAAGAAACGTTGATGCCTGGCTTTCAGCAGCAAAGTACGAGTTCGAAACGAACGCCAACGCTAAGGGAGCTAGAGAATTATACCAAAAAGCCTTAAGATTAAATCCAGAATCCAGAAGCCTTTGGGTGAGCTATGCCCAATTCGAATTGACATATGTATCCAAATTGCTTGCGAGACGCCAGGTTTTGGGGTTGCTTACAGAGAAGAAACAGGAGGAGGATTTGAAATCTCAAGCTTTAGAGCAAGCAAAGAGAATCGAGGATGCACCAGATGACGGAGTCGAGACAAACGCTGACACAATTTCATTTGCTGACGTTGAGGAGGACGATTTGAAGCTGGAATTAGCCTCTCTACCAGAAGCCGATATGAATGTGTTGGGATCACCAGAAACCAACCCGGTCTTGAAGGGCGATATTGCTTTGACAGTCTTCGACTTGGCCATTCCCGAACTCCTCAAGGAAGTTGGCGAGGCTTCCAAGACAGACAAGGTTTTCGAGTTTGCAGAAGAATTCCTCAAGCTTTTCGCTCAGTTTGAAACCCTCAACAGAGATTACTTATATTACCACGTCTTGTCCTATCTACAAACAAACTATAAGGATGATATCAGAACTTTGCTTACAGACATTACATTGCCGCTTCGCAATACGTCGGTGCTGGACTCTTCCCTAGCAGAAGCGTTGAAATTGTCAGTTAATAAGTTCACCGCATACAAGCTGAAGATCAAGGATAGCACAAGAAAGACCGAACTCTCCGAGAAATACGTTGGTTACTTGACAGAAAAATTCGTCAATTCTGAAGAGCCTAAATCAGAGAAAACAGAAGCTCTTCTCAAAGCTATTATACAAAAGTGCCGCTAAAATTGTACATAATTTTGTTTCCAATTACGGAGATACTATAATACATCTTGCATCTAGTCTTGCTTAGCAATACCAGACTCTGTGTCCACTGTTCTGTAGCCGCGTCTCTTATACTTCATCGACGCACCTCCACAAGAGATACTCGACGCTACAAGGGCGACGGCAACAAAAAGGAAGAGTAACACTTTCATGCTAATTGGCACTGAGCTCATAGGAAGTTTGTAGAAACCATCATCGAAAGGCAAGCTGTTGAACCCTTTTGTTCTACCAGCGGAAGGTTTGACATTGTCAATCCAACGTACTCCGATCTCAAGAGTTACATCTTCACCTATAACCACACGGGTTGCATTAGTACCCGAAGACCAAGCCACCGCCGAAATGACTGTCTGTCTCTCTGGCTGGTTAGTTGGAGGCTTCATGATAATGAGGTTCATATGGTTGTCAATGTCAAGATGAGAATCGTGAATTTCTCCCCTGAAGTTGAAGGTCAATGGAATGTAGGCCCCGCCCAGTTCCAATGAGTTTGCCTCGGTGCTAAGTGGAATTCTGCAACTGAAAGGAGAATCCTCGTGAATGTATAACTGGAACAAATGATAAAGTTCATCCGTGAAGCTGATCGTACAATTGATGTCTTCCGAAACACCGTAATGAAAAGAAAGTGGTTTACCACTTTCCTTGCAAACAGGAAAAGCTCCATAAACAATACGATCATTACTATCAAATTTGTGCTCTCCGTTGTCAATGTTTCGGGTTATGCAATCAATGAAGACATCCTGACCAAAGGTGTAAGGCTGTATGGTGGGTATTTCACCTTTTCTGTTGAGGGGATAGAATTGGCTCGGAACATTCTCCGCAAGCACCGTAGCCGCAAACAAAAATGGTATCAACAACTTCATTGTCCAAGGCCGAGCTGGCTAAAACGAAAAATTTATATCTTGCCCGTGCTTGAAATACCTGTACTCATTCGATCGGTTGTCACCTTTTTTTTCCTTCACGCACACGGATTTCGCGCCCCTTCGATACCGTGTCTGGCTGAATGATGTAATGTCTAGCCTTGCGAACACCAGCCCATTTGAACGAAAAATTCGTAAATTTTGGATGCTTTGTTAACATCAATTTTCAAAAACAGTCTGGCATCTTTCTTTTTCAACGTGCCATTATTTTTGATCGCCTCTTTCATCAATTGATTCTTGATTGCAAGATATGGCTTTGGTAGAATCCGGAGTGTAGAGCAAAGCTGTTTTTCTTCACGAGAAAGAAGCTCGAAGTCTGTAGCATGAGAAATATCGAGTGGTGCCCTGGGATTAGAAGTGTTGATCTTGGGCTTGTATTCTGGTTGTGGGGTGTTCAACTTGCGAGTTCCGTTGCTGACAGCCAGTGCAGCAGCGGCATTTCTTGCAGCAAGACCAGAGCCGTTGCCCATTCTCTGATAATGGGCTTGCCTTATTAGTTTATCTTTTTCAAACCTGCTTCCGTCCTCCATGGTGGTGATACCGTTTCTTCGCCAACTCTGGAGTTGCTGGATCCTGATTCGGCATCGTAGCTCGGTAAGAATATCTTCAGAGAATTGATTGAAATCCTCTGGTGTCATCACACGAATAAAAGCGTTTATCTTACGCAAATACTCCTTCTCTTCCTTCGACTTCTTCTTATCGTTCGAGATATTCTTACGGTATTCAAGTAAGTTATTGGCGATAAGAACACGTTTTCTCTCTGCACGTGTCGTCAACCTGAAGTTGTAAATATCCAAAGCCGTGAGCTTGAGCTCGATATCACCAGCTGAATCATCTGGATCAAAGACCATATCTTTGATAGGAACTTCTGCTTCGTTTTCGGCCTCATGATCGAACTCCAATCTACCAGGCATGTAACCTTGAATTTCGTGACACAAGGGTACTGATGCAGCAGGCTTGAGTTTGGGAGGTGGTAAAGGCATATTCTTCCTTTCCTCCATGCGCCTTTTTCTTTTCTGTAAGAATTCTTGGGGTTGAATATGAGAGAAATCCTTGTTCATTTCGGGAAGAGGGTACTCACTGGAATCTAGATAGATTTCCTGATAGTGCTGTGCAACTTCCTCTCTGGATCTATTACCGATGTGATCAGCGATATCTTGCCAATTACCAAGACCAAAGGTTTCACAACCTTGAATCAATAGCAATTCCTCATCGGCTCCCCAAGATTCTTCAAAAATTGGGTACGTATTTTGCTCGATAACCTGATAGTCATGCCAGGGCTTATGGTCTAGGGTAGCTGAGCCAGATGCAAAACATGGCACACAAAGGTCGTAGTCCGTGCAAATGGCACATTTTATTCGTATTCTGTGAGTGCAGTCCAGAGAACAGACATCACAATGGAAAAGTTTTGATCTATCCATGATAGATTCGTCCGGAGTTCAGATTAATCTGACTGTTGATGTCTCTATCGGTGTTACTACTAAGCGTTAGATGCGACTCGAATATTGCGCACGTGATGTAAGGCAACTAGGAACGCTATTGATAAGCTGAATATGGGATGATATTGTTATGCAGATCTTTTTTCAGAAAGACGTTTACAAGAGCTTGAGAGCAGTGTACTGGTAAGCGGTGTTGTATTGAGCACGTCGTAGAACTCCGCCTAGAAGTACTTCACTTTCACCTACGTGCAACTTTGGGTGTTATGGAGGCTCCATAGAACATTGCAAGTAATTCGAGAGAGAGAATAAAGCCGAAAGCTGTCTCTGAAGAAGGTGTTTCTCTTCGTATTTCCTTTTACGGCAAATGTAGAGTGGTTGCAAACTGCGCACATTGGGTTGACAGGCGGCACCCTTTACACTTTAACAAGTGCACGGGATGACCAACCTAATGATGAAGTCAATACTTCTCTCTTGATAATTGAGCTGTAAATTGAGATCTTGAAGAGAAACAACGATATGGTATGCGTAGCAACACTGCAATGCCCCTGACTGCCCAAGATCTGAGGACTCCGTGCACATGAAAGTTAGAATGGGGCATCATATGATGAAATAAACAGCTCTTAACAATACCATGATCAAAGGTGGAAAGAATGTTTTCATGTTATACAACCCAGCTATCAGAAGTCCACCCGAGCATGTTTCGCAACCATCGATTGCCCTACTTTCGAAAAAATCTGGAGAAAACTGATGACTCCAATTGAAATTGGGATATAATTTCCAGAAAGAGCATTTCCACTTCTTTCAAAGATTGCTAGAGTTCCTTAAATGGTACTTTTGTCCGACAAGCGATTGACAGTCACAGTCACACGTGACAATGAATGCGTGCTCCAGAACTGCACACAAAGCCCTTCATCTCCCTCAGTGCCTCACTGGCGACCTGCCGCACTGGGCCCGAAAATTTTCCTCTAGAGAAGCCCTACTCAAATTCAGCTTCTTTCTCCATACCACTAACAAAGCAAAATGGTATGTCCAAATACATAAAACCATAACGACGATGTCAGGCTATCAAGTGTCATAATCCACTCCAATCGCAAACATGTTTCCCTCCAATTTACCAGATCTTATTTCCTGTCTTGTTGAAAATCAACTATCACGAATCCATACTCCACAAGCTTTCCATCCATCCTACCGAAAATCGTCAAAAACCAGAATAATTACTAACATACCAGGGTCGCGTTAGAACTAAGACTGTCAAGAGAGCCTCTAAGGTTTTGATCGAGAGATACTACCCTAAGTTGACCTTGGACTTCGAGACCAACAAGAGATTGACCTCCGAGATTGCTGAGATCCAGTCCAAGAGACTCAGAAACAAGATTGCTGGTTACACCACCCACTTGATGAAGAGAATCCAGAAGGGCCCAGTTAGAGGTATCTCCTTCAAGTTGCAGGAAGAGGAGAGAGAGAGAAAGGACCAGTACGTCCCAGAGGTCTCTGCCTTGGACTTGTCCCACACTGGTGGTCAGTTGGAGGTTGACGCCGAGACTGCTGACTTGGTCAAGACCTTGGGCTTCAAGATCCCTCTTCAGACTGTTGCCATCTCTTCCCAGAGAGGTCCAAGAAGATTCGCCAAGAGAAACTAAGCGTTTCGACTGGCAAGTCTAACTCATCATAATAAATGTATTGTATATTGATTACCTGTAGATCGTTTTTACATGTTGGGCTCCGCCTTCCTCTCCTCTGCATCGTCTTCTTCATCGACCAAAACAGATGCATCGAAATAAAGCGACGGATCTAGCGTCGAGATGTTGGCCAGTTTGGCCTTTCCGTCTAACAAAAGTTCACTCATTACCTTACCACTACCTGGAGCATTGTTGATACCCCAACATGAGTGTCCGGAGCATAAGAAAAGATTGTCCACATTGGTCTCGCCAATCAATGGGCCACTAGACGAGGGTACGTCCAACACAGGTAAGTAACAAGCTTGTCTCTTCAAAATTCTTCCCTTGCGCAACATCGAAGACATCTTACTTACCTGTGAGAAAAGATCGTCACACTTCGACTTAACCACCTCAACATCGTCCGTCGTCTCTGGCACGTCAACGGCAGAATCACCTTCTCCGCACACAAAGACCTCGTCCTTTCTTGCGTATATCTCAGGCGACACATACTTGTTTCCAACCTTGTATTCTGTGAAGATAGCGTATGGAGACACACGCTGGTCATTATGTGGCGCAATGGTGATAGAGTGAGCTCTCAAGCCAGAGATTGGGCAGTCTGGGAGGATCTTGGACGTCCAAGGACCCACGGATAGAACAATTTGATCACCCTTTAAGCTCACGGGCTCGTGGACGTCCTTTTTGGCGCTCGTTGGCTCGTATGTGATACCTGTGGCAACACCAGTATCCATCAGATATAGAATCTTATTCACTTTTCCGAGAATAAGTTCTAGGGCGCCATTGGAATCTTCAACAGCCTTCTTCAAGATGAAGTTAGTGAATCTGTAAGGATGCACCTGAGCGGTGGTATCTTTACCACCCAAAGAGGAGCACAGGTTGACGAACTGTTCTGTGATCCAGTTCAAGTCCGTGGGCAATTTCTTGGAATCTCGTTGTCTGGTGACTTTAGATGTCTTCTTGGGTGGGAACTCAGTGTCGGGCAGCGCACTCTGCGTCACCTGCTTCTCCGATTCCGAATTGCTCTCATCTTCTTCTGGGATAAATCCTGTTATGTCACCCTCTATGGACACTGTAGTAAGCCTTCTGTAATCCCACACGTTTTCGCCATCATACAAGTCAGAAAGCTCCTGATGCAATTGAAAAGAAAGAGGCACTAACTGTTGTGGGAAAGCCCAAAGCGCCAAAAGGCCACCAGCCTTACCACTAGCACCACCGGCCACTCGCTTGCTTTCCACCAAGGAGATATGGTACTTTTGGGGATCAAACTTGGGGTGCTTCACTAAGTAGTAGGCGGTGCAAACACCAATAATACCCGCGCCAACTATAATAATATGTTTTTTGCCCTCATGACGGCCTGAAGGCTCGGAGGAAAAGGTAAGGTAGTCGGACATGGCCTGGTTTCTTTTAGATGTAGAAGAGGCAAGAGATATATAAGGTGAGTGCAGTGCAGTCAAAAGCGAGAAACATGTATGGTTTCTGCAGGCCCGGCAGCAATGGTGGTGAATACTTTCCCAGCGAGATAAAGCTGCACACATGCAGTGGATGCAAAAACGGTGCAGAGACGGACTGACTCGAAGGTGGGGTGATGCTAGCTAGGTAAAAGCGGTCCGTTTTGCAAGCCATTGTCCAGAGGAGACCCCTGGCGCGATTTGGAAGAGGCTCTGAATATGGTTTAGGTTTTTAGAAAAAAACAGCTGATTTCTCACGTAAGCGCTATGCGGCATGGTCCACCAACTGGTGTTGAGGGTGAAGCACCACAAAGCTCGATGCCCAGGAGCCGTGCCCATTAATAAATATTTGCCCATTATTCAGAAGTATCGGAATGAAGGGATTATCCGCGCATTCCACCAGATTTACGCTCCGCAAGAATTGCCGTTTTGCAACCATTGAAAGCGCTGCAAGATACCGCCTAGGAGGTTTTGCCTGAAGCATCCATTTCTCCGGGCTTAGGGTCCGATTCTCTTGGACGGCCTCACGCAAGGATCCAGCCAAGCTTCATTATACTAGATCTGCCTGCAAAGCTATTCAGGAACGCTCACGTAAATATACAAGATCTTCCTTACATATCTCCCATTCTGATTACAAACCCCCTTTGTCTGTTTGGTCTGTATAGTTTAGCTTCGCTTGGCCTTCTTCTTACCAAATAGCTTCTTGGCGACCCCCAAAGTCTTCAAGGCAAATAAAGACACAATCATAGCGGCTATTGTGGTAACAAGCTTCTCATTTTGGCTCCAAAGCTCGTAGTCAAACAAATGAATCTGATCCTTTTTTCTCCTCTCCAAATAAATAGAGAGTGGATCTTTGTTTTCATTCCATTGAGGCTTACTCAATCCCTTCAACTGGACGTGCCTTTCAACCTCTTCTTCACGACGTGGGTCATTCACGATTCTATAAAATAGTTCGAATCCCTGAGGACTGTTCTCAAGAGCTACCTCCGGAATAGGGTGGATGGCACTTGTGGTACTTGACGTAATCAAGAATGAATAGTGTGGCGAGGGTATCCTTTTCAAAACCTTGTCGATTAATTCATCATTGGCACGGATCGCCAAATCACGCTCAGGGCCTGGAGGCGGAAGAGGGTTGAACTCGATTCTGATGATCCTCTTTCTCGTGTCTATGTATTCGGCGAACACGTCTTCTTCCTCGTTCATGCTAATCGTCTCGGCAGAGCAAGTCCTGGTAATGTAGGCTTCTAAGAACAGTAGATCAAGTGTTCCTTCAACCCAAGGCATTCCAATCAAGGTGCTCAGCATATGCATATATTTGACCAAGTTCCGCCAAAGCTCCTGCTTTCTGTCGATCATGTCGATATTCTCGAGCCCAGGCATGTTGATGATGAGATATGCATCCGAAGAGCATTCTGTAATGGACTTCTTAAGCATGTTCGTGACGCTCTGGGGTCTTGCTTCTGGATAAATGGGTGTTTCACCTCGTCCCTAAGACCAGGAACTAAACTATGAGATCCATATAGAACTGGAACAGCCTGAAAAGCTAAAGCTGGAATGGTATATAGCAAAAAGGCGAAGAGAAGCATCTTTGGTGAAGAATCGATGTAGTATGAGGCATCATTTCTATGCCGCGACTATGCAGAAACTTGGCTGTGCTACGTTTTTAAATAACATCCATGAAATTCTACTCTATATAATTCCACCCCATCTTGAATTTCCTTTTGCACACCTCATAGTCATGGTTTAGTCACACTCAATTTTAGCATCTTCCTTCACGTAGTTGGAAAGGAAGCCATTAAACAATGACGTCAAACGCTCAATGTCATGAGAGCCACCAGTCTCTCTGATAGAGTGCATTGATAACTGTGGGTTACCCAAATCAAGAGTCCTAATACCCAACTTAGCAGAGAGCATGGGCCCAATAGTGGAGCCACACGGCGAGTCGTTTCTCACAACGAACAACTGCAAAGGCACGCGTGCAGCATTGGCAACAGCCTTGATAAGCACGATACCACGCGAGTTCGTGGCGTACCTTTGATTGGCATTGATCTTGATAACAGGGCCCTTGTTAACTTCAGGTTTGTTCACTTTCTCATAAAATCTTTCATAGTTTGGATGAACACCGTGCGCTTGGTCAGAAGACAACAAAAACGATCTGTTGCACATACGGGGAAAGTCACCACTTTCGTTTGCAGCAAGGCGAGAGAGAACGTCTGGCAAGAAAGAGGAGTCTGCACCCTGAGCAGAAACAGAGCCAATCTCTTCGTGGTCAAACAAGGAGATCATGGCCACACCATCGTTGGCCAGATGAGCATCCGCGAGAGCCTCTGCAGCCGCGAAACAGGATGTCAAGTTGTCTTGACGTGGACCAAAGATGAATTCGTCATGCAAGCCGCCTAACGTTGCAGGTTGGTAATCACCCAAGACCAATTCAAAGTCCTCGATCTGCTTTGGCTCGACGCCCAACTCCTTGGCAATCAATGTAACAAGAGACTCGTTGTGACGCTCAACAACATGCTTCACTGCGTTGAAAGCTTCCTCTGGAAATTGCAATGCCGGATCGTCCTTGCAAGAGTGGCCAAAGTCCTCTTGACCAGCAATTGGAAGTAACTCGGTCTCACGGTTGAACTCGAACTTGGTATTTGCATCTCTGTTCAAATGAATTGCCAAAGTTGGAATTCTCATTAATGGCTTGTTCAAGTGCAACAACTTAGGAACATAGTTACCGGCGTTGTCACGAATGTACACCCTACCGGCAACGGACAAGTCACGGTCAAACCAGGAGTGTGCAATCAAACCACCATATGTCTCAACGCCAATCTCAATAAAGCCCTGGTTGGACTTCTTGGAAATTGGTTTGATCCTGAGACAAGGAGAGTCGGTGTGAGCGCCGATGATAGCCACGGGGTTACCTGGTTTGTAGTCGGTACCAGTGGAGAACGCAATTAACGAAGACCCATTTCTAGTAACGACATAACTCGAATCTGGTTGTATGTCCCAAGAGTCCTTCTCCTTCAACACCTTAAATCCCTTCTTCACTAGCAATGACTTGACATTGTGAACAGCATGGTAGGGTGATGGGGAGGCGTTGACATAATCAACGAAGCGTTGGGCAGCTTTGAGATCACTCATGATGAAAGAAGTGTTATACTAGACCATTCGCAAAGCCGCCTGTTTGACCTAGCGTAATTCTCCACACAGGAGGAGCCGTCCGCGCGGAAGGCTCGAGCGGATTATGCAGCTGTTACCAAGGGCATTTAGCTATACTGATTATTGTCTGCGATGACATCTGAAAAGAAGTCGTCGGGGTTAAATTGAGTGTCCTGATTGGGAAGCCCAACCTGATCTGGAAGTCCTGTGGAATTATTCAACGTTTCATCAGGGTCCTCGAGCTTCACCTTTCCAACACCGCTTTCAAGCTCTGCAATCTCTCTCTCAATTTCTTTCCTGCGCTGCTCTTGACGCTCGGCCACCTTCTCTAGGTGTATTATGTAGTCGACAGATGTCAGAAGAATAGTAGCCTTGTTGGGCTTCGAGTCTCTCACCTTGACTGTTGCAAGAAGCTCTTTCATCTCCGCTGAATTCTGATGCGGTTGCTTCAGTAGACTTTGCACGGCGCATACTTGTGGATTCAATAGAGAGGGCGGCACAAGAAATCCAAGTTCCTTGATCTTTTCCTTTATCAAATCACGCCGCCTACGCTCCACGGCATTGTGGAACTCTCTCCTGCGCTTGGCTTTCTCCTCTTGAGTTAACTGCTTACCACTAGTTGGGTATGGTTCAGACTTCTTGGAGTTACTTGGAGCGGAGGTACCCAAAGCCAGCAGACTAGGCGGAGACAATGTGTTCTCGATTGACTGCTGCTGCAGTGGTCGCTGTGTATGGGAATCGTTGAAGGAAGTCTGATTGAAGTTAACAGATGTAGGAATGCTCTTGCTCATATTCAAGTTGAGTGGTGGGGGTGGTGAGTTAGGAAACGAGGTCCCCGAGTATGGTGACCTTAGATTGTCAAAATTGCCATCTTGGGGTCTGGACTGTGGTGACAAGAAAGCGTTAGCCAGTGGCGACACGTATGGTTCTCCCAGAGGAGGAATACTGACGGATCCGTGTCTGGAAAGTTCGGGACTGAAAGTGTTTTGGTAGGAGTTTGGCAAGCTGTCTTCGGCAATTGCTGACAAGTGGTTGTAATGATTTGCTCTTGTGTTTGGCGAGAAGTATTGAGCAGAGGAGAACATGTTGATGCCCGAGTCATTGACGTTATTCTCTGGTGAGACTAGCTGATCCAAGTTGGTGAAATTGTCGTTCATGCTAAACTGCAAAGGGTCAGCCTGTGTACCAAATCCTGCGGTGAACTCACTGCTAGCGGGCCCTGGGGTTGATATCTGGGGGACACCGGTTGTTGGGAAGGAGAAGATAAGAACTCAAACGTGCTGAAGTAGGGGTCATTGGGATTCAAGTTCTGTTGGCCTTGGGAGGCACTCTGTGTCGGACTCTGGAACGTTGTAGGTGATGTGACGGTTGGAGAGGAGTACTCTTCCTTGATTTGCTGGTTCAAGTCTAAGCTAAAGTGGTCTGTTTGTGGCTGAGAGTCTGCTGTCTGAGGCTGTACCCGAGAAAACTCATCCTGCGAGCTACCGTCCTGGCCTTGCGAGTAGTTCAAGTACGAGTCGTATTGCTTCGCTTTCGAGGAGTCGGTGGTGCTCGACTCGTCAAATGGGCTGTCTCTTAAGAAGTCCTCCATGAGGGAATTTGTAGTTTTGGAAATGAAAGAATGTCAAAAGCTATCCAATGGCTTGTGTAAACTCTTGTGGCACTTAGGTTTGTGGATCGCAATGGGAGCCCGTGGGGTATTAGCTTATAATTAGAGTATCACAATATAACGAGTACACCCAAACAATTGTGGCCTGGGGCTAAGATGTAGGTACCGAGAGAGGACCCCGGACCAGGGGTTACCCGGCCCATGCACACTGTGGAACAGATTACATAAGACGGGTCTACAGATTCAACCAACAATTTCGAAATCCTCGACACATATAATCGCTTCCACAAATAGCAAGTATTGAATATCCTTCAGCCGGGCCAACTGACGTTGCTCCTGAAACCGAGGACATCCCGATTCCAGTCATGTGACCTTCTCGAGGCTGGCTTCCATTCCGCGGTTGGTAATGGTTGCAAAAAGTTACTTTGGGAGGCTTTCGTTCTCCTCTTTTCTACGTAAAATTATATTCAAGCAAACATTAAAACAATCTACTGAACAGGAGTTTCCTTTTTGGGCATTCTGTTCAACACGCGGTCCCAGACCAGCTTGCGCCTCTTGGTAGCCTTCTTTCCTAAAGCATCCTCCTGTGTCTCAGTTTCCTTCTTTTCACCCAGGCTTGCACTTTCCTTGGAATCAACTTGCTTTGGAGATTTTGACTCTGTCTGTTCTCTACCAGTTTCCTCCTTGGTGTTTTTCGTGTATGACTGGTTGAAATTGGAATATTTCGAATCCCCAAGAAGACGGATCAAAGCCTCCTCTCTGTCTTCAAACAACTTCTTGTCCATGACCACAAAAGTGTGCAGACCACGAGAAGACACACGAACGTTGTCACCGTAGTCCACTGTCTTGGTTCCGATTTGGCTTTCGAGCTCCTCCCCGAGTAAACTGTTCTTTCTACTGTGTTTCTGATGAACGCTCAGACCAGCAGCGGAGTAAAAAGAATTGAGGTCATTGCCCTTGGTATTATTGTGGGCAGAAATTGGAAGCATGGAAGTAATGTCATCTTTGTCTGGCTCTTCAATATCTTGAACGATTCCCAGAGGCTTGAACCCCTCATTAGCTTTGAATGGGCTTCCAAGTCCTTCTTCATCAAAGCCAAGGTCCATCGCGATAAACCCTGGAGAAGACCTCAACGAGGTTTCGGAGGCAGCGTCCAGTGTCACTTTTTGAGAAGAGTTATTCTTACTGGGCTTGGCCTTATCAGAATCCGTTTGAGACAGAGGCGTCCCTTCAACAGCCCCGTTTGCCAGCTTCATTGACTGGTCGGAGCTTTCGATTTTTTCTGACTTCTCAGCTTCTGCTTCTTCTGTAACATGCTTCTTCTCCAGACTTTCTTGGGTCTCAGAGGCTTCACCTTCAATGGAGTTTTCCGCCTTATCATTTTGATCGACATTCGAGGAATCCTCAGCCTTACCGTCTTCTGACGATTTAGGGCCATGAGAACCCTTAGAATTGATGGAACATACGGTGTCATTGTTCGATAAGGCATCATTCTGTTTGACCCCTGAGCTAATTTCAGCATCGGGCTTCTGAGCCTGAGGTTTCTTTGATTGTTCTTCTGAAGCATCTGAGGACGAAGCATCTGCGCTACTGTTCACAGGTGACTTCGAAAAAAGCTTCTTCAACTTCAACTTACTGATTCTCTTTTCAGTCATCTTTAAATTCACAAAAGATCAAGGTAATAGAAATCTTTAAAAAATTAACAGAATCTTCGCTTTATATCCTCCACACGAAACAAACTATCGGACTGAAGTGTCAGAGGATGACCAAATTATACAAGTTACTAGTATTGGAATTACCGTTCTATTAATCTATAGCTCAGCCCCTGGTTAAGCATCCCCAATGAATACATATTGAATAATCTAGTTATTCTTTCTCTTGTTGACCAACTTCTTCTTCACGTGCTTCTTCATCTTCGTCTTTCTCTTCTCTGCCTTGGCCTCTTTGGCCGCCTGTTTTCTAGCTTTCTTATCATCCTTATCCTCGAACTTTTTGCCCTTCACCTCCTTCTCCTTCTTCTGGCGTCTGCCCTCGGTTTCTTCGTCAGATTCTTCCTCGTCGGAGTCATCCTCGTCAGACTCATCGTCCGATTCTTCTTCTGAACTGGTTTCTTGCTCTTCTTCGGCAACAAGGTCTGTGAGTGTGTCGACTCTGCCCTCTTGGAACTTCTCAAAATCACGCTCGTCAAGATTATTTAACGACCTCACCAAATGGAGTGACCGAAAAATTTCATCATCAACGTTTGAGCTATCCACCTCACTTTTCAAAGGAAGGGAATCAAGATAGGTTCTCAACTGCGCATCATCCTCGTCGTCCACACCCAAATTGGGTTCGGTAATGTACTTAAATAATAGTCTTTCAGGGAAAACATGTATCTTCTTTCTTGAGAAGAAGTCATTGACGTTCTTGATATCCATTCGTAAGAAGTCAAGTGCCATGGGATGTTCAGGCTCAACTGATTGCGAAACATCAATGATGTAGAGCTTGTCATTGTGTACAATGGAGTTGTATTCACTCAAATCAGCATGAACAAGACGACATTTCTGATACATTCTTCTCATGTAAATGAGCATCTGTTGGTAGTAAAAAACAATCTCATCTAAGTCCTTGAATGGATGGTCTTTGAGTTTAGGCGAAGGTTGAGCATTTCCCTTCGTCAAGTACTCCATGACCAAGACGTGTGACCGAAGTTCAACAGGCTCGGGGCACGGAATGCCATTCACATAGAGTCTTTTCAAATTTCTGAACTCTTTTTCAGCCCACACTTTGACCATCTTTCTAGGGTTACTTTGGTTCTTCGTATTCCTGAACCTGAATTCACCATCCACATAACGCTCTCTGTCTTTGAAAACCAAAATCGAGGTCTTGTAAATCTTCACAGCGTACTCTCTGTCCGAGATAGTCGTGTCTTCATGGTCACCATGGTAGACATTAGCTTCTTTACCAGTCGAGATGCATCCGTTGATTCTGGAGATGATGCCTTTGTTTATAATCTTTGCCAAAAATCGCATGGTTCTTGGGTCCAACACCTGTTCCACAGTTGCCCTGTTGGCCCTATCCTTCGTGGTCTTGGGTCCTTTCTTCAACGGCTCAGTATTGATCACCAGGGTATATTTCTCCACAATCTCACCTCTATCAGTGATGGTTCTGGAATTTGAGGAAGCTTCTGTTTCCAGATCACTGTTGTCGGTGTCTGACAGACTGATTTGGAGATTTTCCATATTTTCCTCCAATTCTCTCTCCGACATTGCCCCAGAATGTTCTTTTCAAAAGTATTACCTGATGCGCAGAGAAGCGATGCTTCGCGCAACTGATCAACATCATTCTACCCGTTCTTCATCGTTATTGCTTGCATAAACCAGCGCAAGATGGCAGCAAAAATCCTTGAACAGATTCTTCCATCGGTATGTTTTCCCAAGTCAATTTTGAGATTATTCTAACTTTGCAGAAGTTCTTTATTGTCATACCCCTATATATTGGTGTCGAGGTGATTCTCGCTGTGGCTATCCTTAACAAGGCTGGTGGTGCTTATGGTGTCTTGTCCATTCTTACAGGCCACCACTTGAACTTCTGGCAGTGGTTGTTTAACTTTTTGTCGTTCCTTACCCTTCCTTTCTACATCTCCGGCTTGTCCAACATCCTCAACAAAGCCAACAACGTTCGCAAGACAAGCTTGGCATGCGTGATCTACTTGATTGATACTGCTATTGGTCTTCTTTACACCATCTACTTTGTTCACTTCTGGTTCAGCAGGGAGGACAATAACCCTACCAGCTACGGTGGCTCTGGCACTGAAACATCTGGTGTCGACTCGTACAGCTCGTACGCCCGTCGTGATGGGTCCAGTGATTCTCTTTCTCAGTCTGCATCGCCACAAAGAGAGCTCTTTTTGACCGTTAGTGGAATTATTGTGACCAACGCCCTTCGGTTGTACTTTGCATTGGTCTTTGTCTCATTTACCAAACAGCTCTTGAAGCAGTCCGCCCTCAACCAGAAGTACTACGGTGCAGACTCCTTAGACGAAGAAGTTTTGCACCCTACAAGCTTGATGGGTAGGGTCAAGAAGGTTATCTACGATCTCGAGATGAGAGCTAAGCACTTCATGACAGACCTTTTGAATTGATCACTGTCTTTTCACATTTTCATACAAAACACCTCAAAAATTAGTAGAGCAGCAAAAAAGCGGCTTGTGCCCTACTTAAATAATCGTCATAATCAATGCATACTTTTAAACCCCTCGAACAATCTTTCCAATTTTGCATCCAATGTGTCTTTGCGCTAAGAAAACACATACTCTTGACGGTTTTTTTGTCAGCCGGTCTAATTTCAACGCTCTAAAAAATTCACAGTCAGAAATGAGCCAATAGCCATGGCCTTTTCATTGACGTCTATTTTGTAAAAGCTCAAAGCCGAATCTGTACATGCCGGCAAGGATGCTATTAGGGAGCTAGATCTCGCAATGGTCCCCACAATCGCACCATACACCATCTACAACATATTTCACCATGGGTCAAGCGGCTAGCAACGAAGAAGACTCAGCTTCGAGGAAGCTGTTAGTGCTTGAACTGTTTACGAAAGAGCAAATCAATAAATACTTTCAATTGCGCTGTGTTCATTTGCTCACGAGAGAAGAGCTTTCCTCTCTAGCATCGAGGCTCAATGTGACCTCAGCCAATGATCCCGAGACGGCTATTTCATACTCAGATGTTGCTTACGTCCTTCAATTGTCCAACAAGAAGGACCAAGACATCCTGGATGTTCACCATGGCTTCGTGAAAGCAGTGAAGCTCCTCACAAATACTCTACTGGTCCTTGCGAGGTTGCCATTTCTACAAGACTTCACAGACAAGGAGCAATTGACTCTACGAGGTTTGATAATATCGTCCACAGTACTTCTGGGAGAATACGGCGTATGCTAGGACACAAGTACAATTACTTGAAGCTTTTGTTCATTGCCTTCGCAGCCGCTTCAGGCTTAGACCAAAGGCCAAACTCCGAAAAGTCCGACGGAGACCCAGAGAAAGCCATTTCCCTCAATGGTGACGACCAATTTGTCGTCGAGGCTGTAAGGCTTCCTAATGGCCGTGAAGATGACGAGCATGACGACTTTGAAACAGCCAGGAGGATCAAGTGGGACACCTTCGCCAACATCAAGAACTATGATGATATTAAGGTCGACGAGCTTTCGATAAATGGAGAAGACCTAGTAAAGATACTCACTCTCTTGCTTGTGGTAAGCTCAGTTCCGAAGAAGTCTCACGAAGAGATGCAAGCCGAGCTCCATAAGTCACTAGAAGAAAAATGGCTGGAGTTTGAGGTAGCATCGCATGCACTAGTCAGATTTTTTGACTTCACAATCGATAGACAAAACCTCAAGAGTTCTTCCATATCCTATAAGCAGTTCCATACTGGGTGTGAGAGGGGCCTAGCTCGCTTTATCATCGACGCGCTAGCCAAGCTCGTCGAGAGGAGCATCTTCTCTTCCATTCAATCAGAGGGAAGAGTATCGCAAGAGCAGGAGTTACACGAAGCGAGCACCTCACCCAACTCATCTCCGAAGAAGCCGAAGAGGAAGCAAAAGTTTGAACAAACTAGATTGGTGAACGAGGCATCACTCTCTCTTATAACATTGGCTCTTCGAAGCGCAGGTAAAAACATTTCTGTCGGAACGTCAAACATCGTGAACCTTTACAATGGCTCCCAAAGCGGGTTTTCCATTAGATCTTTGGAGCTGAAGATCTTTAAATGGCATGCGCCCACCATTCTTTTAGTCTCAGGCAAACGACTCAAGTCAAAGACGATAAATACCAACAGAAGATACCAGGAGTTTGATCAGGAGTATCCAAGATACTTCCTCGCCAATGAAAACCCACTTAGGCTGTGGCAGGGTGAACTGGACAGGATTACATACGCCGTCTTCTTAAATTCACCATGGAAGTCATCCAATAAGAAGAACTTTGGAGACGAGGAAACGGTAATCGTCAGCTTACTGCCACGATTTGACTATTTCAAGTCTAGACTAGACCCTGTATTACAAGGCCAGCTGGTATACTTTAGCAATTTGGGTATGGGACTTGGCTTTGGAAATGATCAGCCAGTCAACAAGAACACGATCCGCAAGTATTTGCCTGGCAATGTCTCGCTCACAATCGAGGCGAATCTTGAATTTGCGGTTTTCAGACACATCCGTAGTTCTGGACCCAACTCGGCAAACTACTTTGAAAAGTCAGCGCAACAAGAATTAGTGGACGATGATTACGAAGACAGGTTTATGATTACAGACTTGGAGGTCTGGGGCATCGGTTCTAACAAGGAGTTAGAGGAACAAAGGAAGTTATGGGAATGGGAAGAAAAGCAAGCGAAGGCTAGGCAGAGCGTTAATGTGCGAGACATGGGAGAAGAGCGTGCTTTCCTCGAAATGGCGGGTTTGATTGGAAACTATGGACAATAGGCTGATGAATCTCGCACTAGAGAAATGGCTGCAAAATCCCATATCGCACATCCAAACACCACATATATAGATGATGAGCATCGCGGTGAATAATATGCTAACCCACATATACCTTGCAATAAGACACAATGGCAAAAAAGAAAGGATCCAAAACTTCTGATTCTGGTTTCAGCGATCCAAGATTTGCGTCCGCTCGTACTGATGCCAGATTCCAACTCCCTAGTTTGAAAAAGAACAAGGTGAAAGTTGACGATAGATTCAGCAGAGATGAGCTCAAAAAGTTAAACGTCAGCGCTACCGGCAAGAAAGTGAAGATCGACAGATACGGTCGTAAGATAAATGACGACGAAAATCAGACTTTTGATAAGTATTTTGAGGAAGAAAAGGATAGTGAAAGCGGCACTGACGCCAGTAGTGAGTCTGAGGAAAGTTCTGATTCGGAGTCTGATTCGGATTCTGAGGAGACTAAGGTGGTCCGCAAGCCATTGAAGAAGACTATCGAACCAGAGGTTTCTGTTCTGGATAGCGACTCTGATACAGCCGTTGAGGAAGGATTCATAGATAGGGCCAGAGGTGAAGGCTTATCTTCCTCTTCGGATGAGTCCGATTCTGATGAGGAAGTCGAAGAAGAAGACTCTGAGATTGAGCTTGAGGAAGAAAAGCCCGAGGAAGGCGACCCTACCTCCTCCTTTGCTGTGGTTAACATGGACTGGGACAACATTCGCGCTGTTGACTTGATGGCTACCTTCGTGTCTTTCGTTCCAAAAGGCGGATCTATCAAATCTGTTACTATTTACCCATCTGAGTACGGTAAGGAGCAGATGCAAAAGGAAGAAGTTGAAGGTCCACCAAAGGAGCTCTTCGCCAAAAAGAAGAAGAAGAATGATTCACATTCCGACTCAGATTCGGATGAAGAGCTTGATTTGAAAAACGCGGATGACCTTGAAAAGGCAGCAAGAAAAATCTATGAAGAGGATGATGGAGAAGAAGACTACGACTCGAAGGCATTGAGAAAGTATCAACTTCAGAGATTGAGATATTACTACGCTGTCGTGCATTGTGATAGCGTTTCCACCGCAAAGAACATATACGACAATTGCGATGGTTCTGAATATGAGTCCACAGCCAACACTTTTGACTTACGTTATGTCCCAGAGGACATGGACTTTGATGACCAGGAGGCCAAGGATCAATGTGACAAAATTCCAGCATCTTATAGACCAGACTCGACATTCGTGACCGACGCTCTCCAGCACTCTAAGGTCAAGTTGACCTGGGACCAAACACCAAAGGAAAGAACCACTCTTTCCTCTCGACTGTTTTCACAGAAAGAGATCGACGACATGGACTTCAAGGCATACTTGGCATCTGATAGTGAAGGTTCGGAGGCTGAACAAGCCGAGCTGCTCAAAGATAAATACAAGAATCTTCTAGGTGGAAAGTTCTCATTTGACAAGGGTAATGAGGAGGAGGAGGATGTTGACATGGAGATCACCTTCAACCCTGGTCTTGACGAGAACAAGGCCGAGGAGCAGCCAGAGGAGCCAAAGGAGGAGTCTACTATCGACGCATACAAGAGAAAAGAGAAAGAGCGCCGTGCTCGTAGATTGGAGAAATTCAAGGAGAAGCAAACCGAGAATGAACCTGAAAAGGAGGAGAAGTCGGGCAAGAAATCAAAGAAGGACAAGAAGAAAAATAAGAAGCCTCAAGAGGTGGACGAGAAGAGTAAAGCAGAGCTTGAGTTGCTTCTTATGGAGGATGATAAGGATCAGGACCAATCCAAGGCAGAGCATTTCGATATGAGAGATGTTCTTAAAGCAGAAAAGGATAAAAAGAACAAGAAGAAGAATAAAAAGAATAAGAAGTACGATACTGAGATGGTCCAAGATGGTTTCAAGGCTGATTTGAACGATGATAGATTCAAAGAGATTTTCGAAAGCCATGACTACGCTATTGACCCTACAAGTTCCGAGTTCAAAAAGACGGACACCATGAAGCGTATTTTGGATGAGCGTTCCAAGAGACTGAGAAGAGAGGATGGTGACGATCGCAAGAGCAAAAAGTCAAAGAAGAACAAAAATTCGGAAAAGACATCAGAAGACAATACCCTGGCATTGACTTCCTTGGTTGCCAAGTTGAAGAATAAGCTGCACTGATGACATCCTAGGCATATTAACGAGCGAACGAAAGTTTATTTAATAAATTATTTCAGATTAAATTTTGCTTACTGGGAAGCTAATTTGGCCCTTTGCTTGCGGTGTTACCAAGTTATTGTAGATTGCCTTCACCTCGCTTTCATCGAAACCTAGCTGGACTCCCATATAGCCCTTGATTCCACCATAATTTTCCTCTAGAGTGTCAAGTGTCCTAAACATGCTGACAGCTATATTCTCCTCATTCACAGAAGAGCTATTGGTAAAAACACGTTCAACCAGTTTGTTCTGGGCAACCTGGCGGCGCATGTGAGTTCCAATGACACTCAAGCCTTGCTCGTGAGCAATAACGTGCTTTTCAACTCCACACAAGCTCAAGATCAACATGATGACAACGCCAGTCAAATCTTGCCCGTTCGAACAGGATAAAAGCAATGGTTCAAGCGGGTGATCTTTGATGTAAGTGAATATTGTTCGAAGCAGCGGGATGCCTTCCCTGAGGATCTCTTTGTAAATATGCTCGGACTTGTTCTTGCTTTGACTGCTCGAAACAAGCGTCTTGGCTAGTTTCTCAGGCGCAACCAGCTCCAAGTCGAAAATAGGAGATTTTATAACCTTGATACCAGCATGAGTTAAGTAGCCAGGGTCCAAATCACCAGCAGCTTCTTGAGGAGATCTCAAATCAAAGACGGTTTTCACGCCCATCTTTCCAAGGGTGTCAGCTCCTCCGCCAGTGATAGAGTTGATCCCAGAAGAGCGATAAATGTAGTTGGACCTCACAGAAATAGACAGGCCGACCTTCAGACTCTTTGAAAAGGTGGGCCTGATCAACTGCCAGCCACCAATGTCTCTAAAATTGTATAAACCATCTGCTGATTTCCAGCGTGGAACAGATTGAATTGAAGCGTTGGCATACAAGAAGCGAAGCAGTTCATTTTCTGGCTTGAGCCAGTGCAAAATGGCAGCCGCTGCATGGTGCCTATAATTGACAAGCTTGTTTGGTGCAACCGGCCAGCCTTGAGGATTGTAGTCCTCTTGGTCCTCTTCGCTGTCTATATGGTGAATGCCCATAAACATGTGGTCAGCGTTTTCAATAAGTTCGAGATGATGGAGTATCGACATCTGCTTAGGAGGTTGGAGAACTGGGCGCCATCATTAGCAGAAACAACCTCGTCTTCCATTCCGTAGACACTCAACACGGACCAATTTGCTGGAAGGTCCTTGACACAAGTCAAGTCAGCATCGATAAGACTGTTCAATTCATGACGAGGCACCTCCACGAGTTGAACCTTACCATGACGAAGACATCTCATTTCCAAGAACTCAAAGTCGTCATCGATGATGTCCTCCTTCTCAAACATCGTGAGAGAATTGTATCTAGTTGAGCAGCTCACCAAGTTTGGCACGTTGAAGGCCTTTCTTTCTGGATCTCCATTCTTGAGCAAGGCTTCCTGCTGCAAAGCCCACAAGTACATCACCACAGCACCTCGAGAGTGTGCTACTATAGCCAGAGGCACAAACGACACGCCTAGCGGGTTCAACGACGCATTCGTAATAAATTCCATGCATCGGGTTATGTCCTCAAGGTCCGACTCGACAACACGTCCCACCTTAGGGTCAGCACAATCATCCAGTGCTCCACAACCACGAAAGTCTATTCTCAACGAGTACATGCCCGATAAGCTGCCAACTTGTGAGCCAATATTTTTTGATAGCAGTAGTCACGATGACCCATCTGGCCGTGCAAGATAAGCACCATTCTTTTAGTTGGAGTAGCCCATCGTGGATCATCGGAGTCCACACCGTGCGGCACCGCTATAGTGGCCGAGATACCGCCAGGAACCGATACCTCGATTTCTCTAGGAGGCGGCACGTCTGTAGCATCGACAGGCTCGTAGCCAAGCTGGGGCGCCATTTTTTGCTGAAGCTACAAAAAACAGCGATATTGCTGAATAAATACAATGTCAATCGCACATGATATTCCACAGCGTATGTGTGGAGTAGCACGTACAGGTGGTGAGGGAGGGACAATAGTGAGGCATCCGAAGCCTCAGACGGAGACAAGAGTCTATATAGTGATGTCAGCGCAGGACGGCTGGTATCGGCATTTTGTAACCGTTGCCGGTGCTATTGTTTTGCAGCCAGATGGACTGGGCGACGGAGGGGGTATTCGTGTGACTTTGCGATATTGATTTAAGAGATGGAGGAAGAAGAGTGGTTTTTATAGTCGAGGGAGTCTGAGGCTTCGGAGCGGAGGTAGCACGTTAAAGTCCGAGCGAGGTGAGGCAGGCTCAGATGTAGAGGGTACCTGAGGTCCGATGGTGCCATTGGATACGATGAAAGGAGTAGGAGGAGCTGTTCTACTGCGCGTTGTGGGGTCTAGATGGGTTCTTTGGCTGCAAAAGGCGACTTGGTTTGAAGATGATACGCTTATATGCCTCAGGTTGGTTGACCTATTATAGTAACCACGTTTTATGCGTTTCCGCATCAGTTAACATAACGCCAATGTACCGGTGAAGTGCACCCTAGTCTGAGGAGATTACGACTATAGAAGTCCTTGATGACCACCTTTTCACATGTGGCGATCACGCACTAAAACATAACAAAAGTGCCCCACACTCTTTGCTTCTTCCCTCTTGAATCATACATGAGTTCGAGTCAGAGACATACTGTATTATGTCACAGCCAGGCTTACATGTTTTATGCTGTATGGACTTAGCAGCGAGCACTGTTCTCTTAGTTACCACGCAACCCACGCAAACGGTAAAGAAGAGCCGACAATGCAGTAATCCACCAGATAACAAGCTGCTTCGTAGACGGCCCTTTTATCTCCCACTTGCCCTGGATTTGGAGGCATAATGCGACCAATCGGTCTTCTTAAATGTAGAGATCCCAGCTAGAAACAAGAATGTCAATCATAGGACATAAACCACATTACTCAAAAGTTTTGGGAAGAGAGAAAACGTTCAATAACACGCACCCTTTTTAAAAGAGCAGTATCGATAGACCGTCGACGGCTGCAAAAGTTGTGTCCTGCGCAAAACTACACAGACGCGGTGAGGCCAGGTTTTATATTTTTTTCCACCTAAGAACAAGTCACCACACAAGAACAAGATGAACGTGGTATTCACAGCTTTGGTGTTCTTGTTGGCACAAGCCAGCGCATTACATTTTTACCTCCCCACAGGAAACACCAGATGTTTCTACGAGGATTTGCCTGCCCACGCCCTCGTGGTGGCCAAGCTCGAGGCCCTTGAGTACGCCGAAAACGCCAACGAATACTTCAAAACGAATAACTTGAAGGTGCATATCACCGTGGATGAGACCTTCGACAACGACCACAGAGTTGTGGACTCGAATTCTAACCCTAGCGGTGATTTCACTTTCACTTCCCTCGAAGCCGGAGAACACAGATTCTGTTTGACCCCAATCTACCAGGACGGCAGCAAGAACAAGTGGCACCGTATCTTCTTTGACCTTGCCATTGGCGCCGCTGAGGACTACGCCGACTCCAAATCTCTGAGGAGAGTGGATGCCTTAACCTTGCAGATTAAGCAGTTGAACGAGAAGTTGAAGGAGATCAACTTCGAGCAAGAACTGATCAGAGAGAGAGAGGCCATCTTCAGAAACCAGTCTGAGAGCACCAACTCGAGAGTTGTCTGGTGGAGCATAATCCAGTTGGCGGTGTTGGTCGGAACCTGTGCCTACCAATTGCGTCACTTGAAGAGTTTCTTCGTTAAGCAAAAGATCGTGTAAGGAGGCCTTGCGCAGTCAATAGACATAATTCGGAACATAGCGTAGGCGTGTTGTACTTAGATGGCATCGCGCACTCATAAATCATCATGTCAGACCTACAACTTCGTATTAAACAGCTCGAGGAGGAAAACAGGCGGCTTGTGAACGAGCTACAGAGAGAGAAGAAGCGAAATATAAAGTATGAACCTTCAAACGATCCCGACTTCTCTTTAGAAGAATTCAGACGCTATGGACGTCAGATGATAGTACCTGAGTTCGGATCTTTACCGGCTCAGCGAAAGCTTAAGAATGCCAAAGTACTTGTTGTGGGTGCTGGAGGGCTAGGTTGCCCTACGCTACTATACTTGACTGCTGCTGGTGTCGGCAAGATAGGTATAGTTGATAACGATACTGTCGATGTCAGTAACTTACATAGACAGGTCCTACACACTTCAGATAAGGTGGGAATGCTAAAATGTGATTCTGCTAAAGAGTACTTGGACCGACTCAATCCTCATGTTGATATTATAACGCATCCAATCAGGCTAGATAACAACAATGCATTCGGCATTTTTGGTGAATACGATCTCATAGTGGATTGCACCGATGCCCCAGCCATCAGGTACTTGATCAACGATGTGGCTGTTCTAAGCGGCAAGATGATCGTCAGTGGCTCAGGAGTAAAGACTGATGGTCAGTTCACTATTTTAAATTTCAATAATACTGGGCCCTGCTACCGTTGTTTTTACCCCCAGCCTCCTAATCCGGAGTCAGTCTCCACCTGTGGTGATGCAGGTGTCTTCGGTCCAGCCATTGGGTTGATAGGTATCTCATTAGCTACAGAGACTCTTAAGGTACTAACAGGTCATTATGACGAAACATTTAAGCCCTTTCTTGCAATGTACACGGCTTATCCCCTGCTGGTCCTTCGACAGTTCAAGATGCGAGGCAGACAGGCAGCTTGCAAAGTTTGTGGAACACAACCGACAATCTCTAAACAGGTAATCGAGTCAGGAGAAATAAACTACGACCATTTCTGTGGATTCGTCAATTCTAACGTATTGACTCCAGCGCAACGAATTGACGCTGAGGAAGCACAAAAATGCATGAAGGCGGACGACCGTGCAGTGCTTCTAGATGTCAGACCCTTCGACCAGTATCAGATTGCAAATATCAGCGGCTCGATTAATATTGATTGGGTTCTGCGCTTATCCAGGCTAGAGTCAGACGAATCGATTTTCCCGGAAACGTTCGACAAGAAGAATGACCAGGTTTATGTGATTTGCCGTTATGGAAATGATTCGCAACTTGCCACCAAGAAGCTCGCAGAGGATTTTGGCGTTGCTCACGTTCGTGACATAAAGGGAGGAATCAATAAATGGAGTGAGACCGTTGATCAGAAGCTTCCTAAATACTAATTCATCAGAGGGTCCAATCGCTCCAAAACTAAAAGCCCTGAGTACGTAGCCATAGCGTAAGTCGAACTGCCGTCAAAACCTTCGTTCCAAGCACAGGCAGATATACCGACCTCGTGTGGAGTAAATGAGTAGGCGACATCAGCCTTATCTGCTGACGAGGGTTCGTAGTCTCCGACGAGTCTCAATGTCTTTCTATCATCCTCAAGGGAGAGCGACCAGATTTTAAGAGGCACCACAAGCCTGTTGTGGGCCTTGGGGACACCAAAGATCTTTCTCCCAATGTTGATCACGTAAAAGTCTCCAGCAGCATTACCTACCAAGGCAAAAGGGTGATTGAGATATTCACTGATGTGAAAGCTAGAGATAAGCTCTGTGCGTAGGAGTAAACTGTGTTTCTGATGGGGATGTCTGACGAAGGTATAGCCAATACTTTCAGCACTATCAGGGTATACGAAGATGCGGTATCCTCTGTGGTATCGAGGCGGTAGAAACAGGATTGTGTATGCTGTCTCTAACTTACTCTGACGTAGGTTTTCATAAAGAATGGCGAATGACCTCGTGGTAGTTGTGTTGACGAGGAGAACGTGTCCATTGAGGACAGAAGCAACAGTGATGGTGCTTATTGCTGAGTCGGCGACATATTCCACAAATGAGGGCTCCTCAGGTTGCTCATCAGTGCCAGGCAAGACAAACTCGGCAATTGCACCATCGAGCGTTCCCACAATGATCTTTGTCTCGTCAAAAATGTCGTAGGCTGTTATTGGAAGCTGCGCTGAACCACCGTCGTCGCTCATAGATATTGTCCACGAGGCAGCAGACACATCAAGGAATTGGGTGCCCAGCGCAGGGATGTCGATCCTAAAAAAGTGTACCTTACCATCGGAGAAAAGACCAGAGAGAACACCGGCTGTCTCTTCCTTGACTTTGAGAGGTAGCCAATTAACATTCGAGGTGGCTCCAAATGAAGACGTTATGAGAACCTTTCTGAGAGACAACAGCGTTGTCTCTGGGTCATACTTATAGAATTGAATGCAAGACTTCACATCCTCAGTATTGATAGGGTTGTTGAAAATCAGCAAGGACGGACTTGTAATCGCCTTTGATAGTCCCTCCTTATGATGAGTGACGGCCACTGCCAAAAGAGAACCATACGGTAGCCATTTCATAGCCGTTATTATGCCACCCACATTCAATATTCTAGCGTTTCTATTGAACGTCTCTTTAAGAGGCAAGTTATCACCATGGCGAAGACTTTGCTTGCTCTCACCCTTTGAGGTAACGAAATTGAGGTCGACCCCATCCAGAGTTCCAAATTGGGCCTCAAAAGCGTCTTTCAGAATCTCTGACGCTTCGTTCTTGGGAAAGTGAAGCTCATTGTAAGCCACTTCTGGAATTTGTCTGATTTGATGCTGCCCAAAGCTGACTGCTTGCTGGAATGGTAGCTCATTGAGATAAAAGAGCTTATCACCCCAGAGTTCCTTCTGGGCTAGGAGGTACTCGAAAAGACCTTCCTCGAAGCCGAAATTGTGATGAAAACGCCCCACAAAGCTCAAATCTCTCGTTCGTGGAAGATTGGCATTGAGTATGAGCTTGTCACCCTCAGTGGTCATCTCTGTGAGTTGTGGTTCTCTGCGCTTTGTTTGTATTATGATTTCGCGTAGCTGAAGGATACCAGTATCACGAATTAGACTGAAGAGTTTGAAGACGTCACGAACCAAAGATTACTGTGAAGGCACTTGAAAGCAAGAAGCTTCCACGAAGAGAAAAATATATGATTTTTGGAAAACTAGCTTCCTATTCCTCGTAGCTCTGTCCAGTAGAGGGTATCTGGGGTAAGTGCGAAAGCTTTCCAATACAACACAAAGTCGTCAAAGATGGTCAAGCTTGAACCGTCGGAAAAGACAAAGAAGAGAAACAAGAAGTTGTTTGACGACGACGACTTTTTCGTGATCAAGAAGAAGAAATCAAAAAGCTCAGCGCCCGAGGTTAAAGCAGAGATCAAATCGAATTCAGTGATTGAACCCAAAGCAGAAGAGACACAAGACAACAAGGCAAAGACAGAACCCAACCACCTACCGCTGCCGCCTAAAACCAGTACAGTTGATACCCAGCCTGAGCTGCTATCTTCCGAAGATTTGGTGGAGTCTTTCCATACAGCTCATACTACATCCGAAGCTGATGAGATATTCGAGATACGTCATACGAACACAGAACTGGAACCTGTGGAGGTTATATCGGACGAGTCAGATGGTGAATTTGACGAGCTTATCAAAGCACACACTAGCCAAAAACAAAGTGATCACGAGTCCGACAGATGTTACGACATCTCCATTACATCGAAGTTAGGACCGGAAGAAAAGCACATGATTACATCCAAAGGCAATAAGACATTCATGGAAATCTTGGATGATATTCGAATTCAAGCAACGCACAATTTTGTTCCATTTAGGCTCAAGGGAGGTTGTCTAATATGGATCAAAGGGAAGCTGGAGTTGAAGCCTTTCTTTAGGCCTAGCACGCTACGTATTCCTCCAAGCACAGACCCAACGGCAAATACACCTATTGATTGCTTGTACATACCAGAAGTCTGTCGCCAAAACTTCGAGGAGATTTACCCTGAGTTCAATGAATTTACTAATGTCAACGATCCAGAGGAAGACTTGGCTATAGTAGATGTCAAGGACGAAAAAGCTGAAGAGGAGAAAGTTGAGAAGAAGGACGAATACTTCATCATCGGCCTCAAAGGAAAGGACAATAAGCGCATAGAGGCCGAGGTAGGTCCTCAGACCAAGATAAAAGCCTTGCTCGAGCACTACCTAAAGTCGAAGGAGATCGATGCGAGCCTGGTTTCAAAAGCCAGACTAGTATTTGACGACGAGGATTTGGATCTAGAAGGTGTCGTGGGCGATACTGAGCTAGAAGAGGATTTTGAAGTGCAGGTGTATATTAATTGAGTTTTATTAGGGTTATTTGGATCAGAATAAGGCGGAGAAGAATCCACCAAAATAGCCGACCATGTAGCTTGTAAACCACGTCAAGGTAGTGGCACCGAAGGGAAAGTAGCTTATGATGTAGTATGCGATTGCAATGACCTCCACTATACTGGCAAAGAGGGTCAATATGGTACTCTGGAGAATGAGAGCACAGTACATGGTGAGGAAGACAGAACCGAAAAAAATACCGGAGAATACAACCCTATCTCGGCTTGTAAGATGTCTAATGTATGAGTAAGGGCCTTGCAAAATGCCAAAGGAAATGACGAATAAAAAGGACCCATAGTCCAAAGCAATGCAAACTTTCTTGGATTAAGTGCAAGCACGGGGAACATGAAGAAACTGAAGACGAAGCAGAAGATGGAAGCCGCTAAGCAGCATCCAAAACCAACAATTTTCTCGAATCTGCTCAATTTAAACCATGAGGGTTCCTGTTGTGGAGCAGCCACTGCTGGGTTGTTGTATGTGGGGAGGGACTCATATAGGTCGTTTGCGCTTGATCTGACGTAGTCAGTCCAGGAGGACAATTGAGGTCCCCTGGTACTATTTCTTGATGTCCAGTTGCCAAACTGGGCACGAAAATCGGCCTCTGGCTGGGACATATGTTAAAGATAAGGAGTAGATATTATCGCTGTTGATAATGCGTATGGAGTGTATGGGTGGGTGTCGAAAGGATGACTATCGGGCGAAGAGTGGCAATTGCCACACCTTTATAAAATGTAAATGGAGGACATTTGGGGAAAGAGGATTATCATGACTGTTGCTGGACGGTAAAGGAACCTATCTATAGCTTGCTGTTGTATCCGTCGTATGGTGAAGGGCTACACGAAATGATGGCTGCGAAACTCCAATCAAGCTTTGACAGTTATTGTCGTCCATTAACATGGTCGAGTTAAATTTCCCTTCCGTTACTACCAATTGACTTTGGCAGAATGTCAGGCAGTCTTTTAGTATCCGAACACGATTTACGTCCTTCAACCAAATTCATGCCTCGTGAACTAGTAGCTACAATTCGACACTCCATAGTCACCCACTCAAGTCTCGCCGTATATTCTGATTTGCTGTCTTACGACGACTCCATCTCCCCTATGCTACTTACAACTTCTCCTCAGCGGCCAAAGCTTCCTTCAATGTCTCGTGGAGCTTGCCCAACTTGTCAAAGTCGGTCTCCTGGGCTGGCCAGCCGACACCCAAGCCAGACTCGGTGTCCTTCTTTGGAATCAAGTGGAAGTGAACGTGGTCAACCACCTGATGAGCAATTCTGCCGTTGTTCTGCAACACATTGTAGCCACTACCCTCAGGTGTGTTGTTCTGATCGAGCTTCAACACCTTCGTCAACCTCTTCACCACTGGCAAAATGTCAGCAAGGTACTCATCTGGAAGATTGTGCAATTTGGCACCGTGGTACTTTGGAATGACAAGACAGTGGGCTTCGGCTGTAGGCTGGATGTCCAAGAAGGAGTAGGAGAGTTTAGTCTCGATAAGCTTGAGCGAAGGAATATCGCCCTTGATGATCTTGCAGAAGATGCACGAGGCGTTAGATGCAGCAGACATTCTTTGGATCGATCGAATTGACACTGTGGTGGTTATGAAAGAGGTATAAAAGGGGCCCTTTCCGCACTCTAAAGGGCCCTCCTCTCTTTATATATACACGCCGAGTGGGGCTCCGTAAATTGGCCCCTCTAGACTATGCACAATCTGGTGATATTCGGACTGAGGCCAGAGACAAGGAAGAGTGAACATAATGGACTTGGATTCCTCCCTCAGCAGATTTGATGAGAGTCGATCAATGTTCCACGACCTGTGAAGTAAGCTAATTATAGAGGAGAGATTAGTAGACATTGGGTCCATTAGCATACTTTACCTTCAATCTAATGCTCCGAAATGGCCTAAAATATGGCGTCACTATACATGTAATAGTAGCTGCTAGCTTGGCCCACTGAACTCTTGATGTTGGCTGTCATGAATGCATCCTTGATGTCGAGATACACCGAAAACTCCTAAATATTGAGACCTTCAATCGAATTGAGTTTTCAAATATCTCCTCCTTTGTAGATCTTGTGTTAGATTCTAGCACTGCAAGTGGGGAAGAACTCCGAAGACCCCACAGAATGCTAAGAAAGTCTAATAAAGTCTCAATTACCGACAGAGACAACAAATACCAGTTTCATTCTAAAATGGGTTTCAAATATGATTGTGATCCCAAAGTCATTTCAAGTCTTTCACTATCGACTCACCTTTCTCACCGGTTTGACACCTTGAGCCTCACACAGGTCGCACACTTACACATCTTTATCAACAGCTAGAGTATAAAAGGCACCACGATTCCCCAAGCATTCAATGGATTACCTACAGCCCGTGCTTCGGTTTTTCTCGCTTGAGGCCCTTGATACAAGGCTATACCCACCCGCAGATGCTGTAAAGAAGCAGAAGGTCGTCTCCCGTGCTACCACTTCAAAATGGCATACGCTTGAATTCAGGATATACGCCGTGGTTTTTATCTTGGCTGTGCCTCTCATGTGGAAGACGGCTATGGACGCCTCCAATGAGCATAATCCAAATTACCCAAGGTACGAACCGCTATTGAGTCAGGGTTGGATGTTCGGGAGAAAAGTCGATAACTCAGATACGCAATATCGATTCTTCAGAAACAACTTCTGGCTCCTAACGTCCTTAGTAGCTGGACACGTCCTGTTAAGAAAAGCTACGTCTATGCTTAGCTTCCTGGTGAAGCGGAGCTGGTTCGATATCAGTTCCGGGATCGTCTACTTATTCACCCTTCATGGAGTCAATGTGTTGAAGATCTTTTTCCATCTTATCGTCATGTACTCGTTTGCCAAACGAATCGAAGAACCAAAATTAGCGAGGACGCTTCTTTGGGTTTACGGAATTGCCACTCTCTTCATCAATGACAAGTTCTGGAATGCGACATTCCACATAGGTATACTCGACAATGGCTTCAAGGGTATCATTGCACGCTGGGACGTGTTCTACAACTTCACACTTCTCCGAATGCTCTCTTTTGGTTTGGATTATCTCGAGAAGAAGGACCTGAGCTCGTTGGAGTTGAAGCCTGTTGTCGAGAATTTGGATGACAGGCAGCGTTTGACCGCCCCGTTGCCCAAACTGGATTATAACTTCTTCAACTACTTCTCATACATCTCCTATGCTCCGTTGTTTATTGGTGGCCCAATTGTGACCTTCAATGACTACTTATATCAGACGCAATATTACCGATCCAAGTCTACCACAGACACAAGAAGAATCATCATCTATGGCTTGCGTCTACTTTTTTGCATTTTGGTGATGGAATTTATACTACACCACATGTATGTCGTTGCGGTTTCCAAGACCAAAGCATGGGACGGTGATACACCCTTCCAATTGTCGATGTTGGGAATGTTTAATCTTAATGTAATCTGGCTCAAACTATTGATTCCATGGAGACTATTCCGGTTTTGGGCTTTGCTTGACGGTGTTGACCCACCAGAGAATATGATCAGATGCATGGACAACAATTACCTGGCTTTAGCATTCTGGAGAGCATGGCATCGCTCTTACAACAAGTGGGTGATCCGCTACATTTATGTTCCTCTTGGTGGTGGTGGAAGAAGAGGAGAAACTGGAGGCTCAAACGGCATTAGGTCGAGAGTGGTTAATACCCTCGTTGTCTTCAGTTTTGTCGCTGTGTGGCACGACATTGAGCTCAAGCTTCTTCTCTGGGGCTGGCTCGTCGTGGTATTCCTTCTTCCAGAAATCATAGCGACAATCTACTTCAAGAAGTATTCTGACAGACCATGGTTCAGATACTTGTGTGGCGTGGGAGCCTCCATAAACATTTGGCTTATGATGATCGCCAATTTGTTTGGCTTCTGTCTCGGTCAGGATGGTACCGTGGCTCTTATAAAAGAGATGTTCAGTACTCCAGCTGGATTGAGGTTTTTCATCCTAGCCCTGGCCACTCTCTTCGTGGGAGTCCAAGTCATGTTTGAAATGAGGGAAGCAGAGAAAAGAAGAGGCATCGACGTGAAGTGCTAACTTATAGAATCGCATCGTATAAGGTATTTAGCATCAGAATAAGTGCATAAAAGGCCCAAAGTGGTCATATTTGAGGTTTGGTAGTTCCCCTTGATGTTGCTAACCCGCATTCAAAAGTTCCAGGATTCGCAGCCAAGAAGCACTGTCGAATAGGAGAGCACTGTGAATGGCAACATGCCCATATCCAAAATTCTACGAAACCGGCAAAAATGTTTTGATATAAATTATGATACCCTGTTAAAATCAGACTACTTGATCTTCAAGGTGTAATGTGTAGAACCTTCGAGAAGGATCTCGCACTTTCAAGGTGTTGCGGTTTTCTCATTTATCAAGACATTTCTATCCACGCACGAGCAGAGGAAACGGCCTACATTATTTTTTTTGCAATTGACATAAATCATGGTCAAGGAAACTAAGCTTTACGATTTGTTGGGCGTCGCCCCACTGGCGAATGAAAACGAGATCAAAAAAGCATACAGAAAGGCTGCTCTCAAATACCATCCTGACAAGCCAACTGGAGATACCGAGAAGTTTAAGGAGATCTCCGAAGCTTTCGACATTTTGTCTAACGATGACAAAAGACAGGTCTACGATGACTACGGCTTGGAGGCTGCTAGAGGCAATGCCCCCGCTGGAGGTGAAAACCCATTTGCCGGAGGTGCTCCAGGTGGAGGTGGAACTACATTCTCCTTCGGTGGAGGAGGTGGAGGCCATCCATTCTCACAGTCTGACGCTTTCAACATTTTCTCTCAAATGGGCGGATTTGGTATGGACGATGGTGGCTTCAGCTTTGGCGGTTCTGGATTTGGTGGAGGATCTGGCTTCGGTGGAGGTGGATCCGGCTTTGGTGGAATGCCAGGTGGATTTGGCGGTGCTGGAGGCGGCGGACGCTCTCGTCGCCCTGAACCAGATACCGTTTCTATTCAGTTGCCTTGTACGCTAGAAGAGTTGTACACTGGTGCTACCAAGAAGATGAAACTCAGCAGAAAGTCCGCTGACGGATCGAGAGAGAGCAAGATTTTGGAGATCAAGATTAAGCCTGGTTGGAAGATCGGGACGAAGATTAACTTCAATAACGAAGGTGACTACCAGCGTGAGTGCCAGGCCAGACAAACAGTTCAATTCATCATTGAGGAGAAGCCTCACCCCATTTTCAAGAGAGAGGGCAACGACTTGGTTGCTAACGTTAAGTTGACATTCAAGGAAGCCTTGCTTGGATTTGAGAAGGATATCACCACATTAAGCGGAAAGAAGATTAATGTCTCGAGATCTCTTCCGGTGCAGCCCTCTTCCACAAACAGATATCCAGGTCAGGGAATGCCTAATTCTAAGGACCCCCATGCCCACGGCGATCTTATCGTCAAGTACAAGATAGACTTCCCTACATCTTTGCTGCCAGCCCAGAAACAGGCCATCCAGAGTGCATTTTAGGCTGGGCCGAGAATAGCATCAATCCCAGTGCCTTAGGGCACCGATACGATTTACATATTAATAGATCATCTACTTATGCCGACCCCGTAATAGAAGGCTTATACCCACACGATATTGTAGCTAATTTGCAACATTCTACATCTACTCAGAGGCTCTGACCTGCACACATATAATATAAGAGCATTGGATTGAGCCGGAAGAACCATCCTAGAATAACCTACATTTAAAAGCTTCCAACCCCATGTCTGTCATTTTAGCATCAGCTGGATATGATCATACCATCAGGTTCTGGGATGCCTTAACAGGAGTGTGTTCACGCACAATTCAGCATACCGATTCCCAAGTGAACAGACTAGAGATCACCTCTGATAAGCGTTTCCTAGCAGCTGCCGGCAATCTTTACGTTCGTTTATATGATATCAAGCAGGCTGGATCCGCGGCGGAAACACAATGGCTGCTTCAACAGCCTCTGGTGCTGGTGGTACCGGCAATGGAAGCAGCTCTAATTCAAACCCCGTTATGACTTTCGAAGGCCATAATGGCAACGTTACACTGATAGCTTTCCAGATCGAGAATAAGTGGATGGTACTGTCCTCCGAGGACGGAACCGTTAAGGTGTGGGATGTGAGATCTCCATCTGTTCAGCGAAACTATAAGCACTACTGTCCCGTCAACGAGGTTGTCATTCACCCGAATCAGGGAGAACTCATAAGCTGTGACCACGATGGAAATATCAGAATTTGGGACTTGGGCGAGAATCAATGCACACACCACCTCATCCCGAGGATGATGTGCCCATCAACTCACTTTCTGTGGCCAGTGATGGAAGCATGCTTGTTGCCGGAAACAACAAAGGCAATTGCTACGTTTGGAAGATGCAAAACCAGAAAGATATCACGTCATTGACCCCAGCTACGAAATTCAGGTCTCACCTGAAATACATCACGAGGGTGGTCCTCCTGACGGATATGAAACATTTGGCAACCTGCTCAGCGGACCACACTGCGAGAATCTGGCTGACGGAACAGAACTTTGCATTGGAAACAACTCTACAGGGCCACCAAAGATGGGTCTGGGACTGTGCCTTTAGTGCCGATAGTGCATACTTGGTGACGGCATGTTCTGATCACTATGTCCGTCTTTGGGACTTATCGAATAGCGAGACCGTTAGACACTACAATGGCCACCATAAGGGGGCTGTTTGTGTTGCATTGAATGATGTCTAAAACTCGCCGACCCATCTTAAATACTGAAGACATTCCCCAAAGGGAATCATAGCCATGATATCTTCGTTGTTCGCAAGCCTGAAGTGATAGCCGTCGTCGCACTTCTTAATTTCGACGCCACTTTTCAGAAAAACTCGTTCGGCTGACCGTCTGACGTCATCGTCGAACATCTCAGGTCTATTGCTCAACAGTTGCGCTAGGGAACGGGTTTCAGAGTCATTGCGTCCAAGCTTTACCAGAAGCGCTGATGCTTGAACTTTGAAAAAGAGTCGAGCCTTTTTCGCATCTATTCTGGTGATGTCCTTTTCGCTGTATATCGAAAGCTGCAGTAGATCCCATGCGAGGATCTCTGCTTTTCTTAATATTGGAAGCAATTTTGCCAGCATGTATGGAAGATCCAGCGCTAAGTAGACATGGAATAAGATGTAAAGCTGGAAAAGTATAAGACTCTCTTCCGAGCATGTACCTTTCAGAGTCGAAGATATAATCAGAGGGTTCTCTGCTAGTGATCTGTACAAGTAAATTAGTGGAAAGCAGTATGGTGCAATTAGGCTAGATCGTTTGACTTGCTTCAATAATCTAGCCAACGCTTTTGATCTGGCTCCGACCTGAGGTGTGGCTTTTAAGCTGTTCATGAGCCTACCAACGAACATTAGTTCGGTCTTCAGGGTCGAATGGTTTACATTTGGTATTCGGCCAATTTGCAAGAACATTTGGAGACAAATCTGGTAGAGTCTCTTTGTTTCGATAAGTTCCTCTTTCGTCACAATCTTTCCACACCTAGAGCATCGCCTTTGAATGGTTTCTTTTAAAGATAATTCAAATTCGTTGGAGCCGGCGAAGTCATCAAGTACGATCTCGTAGATCGGCAGCTTGCATCTTGGGCAAACGAATGAGAGAAATAAGTCTGGAGCACTGGATCTGCAAAGAGAACAATCACAGGATAATCCGAAATGCTGGAATAACTGAAGCTGGCGAAACTGCCGTGGCTGGGATGGGGAAATTTTATTCACGCTTAGCTTCTTGCTCTCATTGATATTGATACAACACACAACATCAAATTTTTCAGAGGAAAGAGGAACCATAAGCAAAGAAGGAGTGCAGCTGTGGCCTATTATGGAGAACTGGGGGTCAAAGAAAGTACCCACGATATTCATTTGGACATCGTAAAGCGGATGTGATTGGGTGTCTAATAGCTTCTGACAAATTCCCACGTCCCGTGGGTTGAAAACCGACCTTATGTAGAAAAGCTCATCTTCACCCAAGGTGAGTGACGAGTGGGTTGACCTAATCAGATTCAAGTCATTTCTTGCGGCCGGATTATTGTTTAAATAGATTAACATTCGAGCTAACATTAGACCCAAAGGGGACAAATCCGCCTTATAAGTTTCCACCCATTGACGAAGAAAGCCACACTCAAGGCGGTGAAACCTCGATCCATGTCTAACTAGACACATTGTAGAACAATAGAAGACAGCAGAGCATTCAAGACAGTGAACGAGTATAAATGATGGGATGACGATGCCACAACAGTGACACCTTCTTGCACCAGATTCAATTAGGTAGTACAGTTTGATCACAGGCTGAATAGTCATGACTGTCTCTCCTTTCACGAGTGCTCTAGAAGTGTAAATCGAGGTCGGTTCAGAGTCTGAACGTAACATTTCTATATTGGCCATTCCTTCAGTAATTGTCAATGAGAAATGGCTGCAAAAATTACTGGCGCGGCTCAGGTTGATAAACTAACCAGGAAACTTTTATTACTAAAATATCATTGATTGGACTCATTAGAACCACTCACTCTCTGAGTAGGATTTGTTTTCACCGTTGGGCCTATCAAGCAAGTCCACATAGCTTGACGAGCGAGCACTTTCAGTAGTCACCGGCTCGAACGCCCAACTGCTGTTCGCAGATCCGAAGTCTGACTGAGGCATCTCCTCTTCAATCTTTGACTCAGGCTCTGCTTGCAATTCGTCTGCCAAGTACCCGCCAAGTTCGAAAAACCAACTAACGTACTCGTCCGCCCAGCACCTGAAGACCCACCATGACCCAAAACTCTGGCCACCGGCCAAACTCATCTCACGAAGACATGTCGTTAGCAAATTAGAGCATACGAGCAGGAATAGCCAAGGACTGGTATTTGGGAATTTTGAAGGAAGTTCAAGGAGGAATGCGGCGTAAGGGGCAAGTCCACTAGCCTTAAGGTCATTTGCTTGGGAAGATTCCTTTTCAAATAGCTTGATTATTCGGTCGTTAAAAAGCTCATCAAACAATTGCAGATGTTCCAGAGCACACGGAACCTCTCGTAGTATGATCCCATAAGTGTCAACGCGTAGCCAGTCATTCAACATTAAAGTGCGCTCTGTCTGACTACAAAGGACTCTGGATGCAGCTGATCCGTACTCAACACAACGAACAAATCGTCTTACCATCGAGATAAACTGACGAGCAGTTGTCACTTTCATTTGAACAAAATGGTCGGGAAACTTCACCAGTAGTGCAGAGGAAAGTTTATTCACAAAGCTCTTCAAAATCTCTCTGAGCGGCGTCAAGATTTCTCCCGGGACCGACTCGAGTTGCAAGCGAGTCAACATTTTGAGGATCGCCCGATACATTGCCAAGTCTGATGCCTTCACCCATTGCAACGTCAGCTCTGATGTGAAGAGCCTGAAGACTGGCGTGGTCAAAATAGCACAGAAGGGAGCAAAAAGAGAAAGCAACTTCTCCACTTGCATATACCTGACAGTTTCAAAGATCGACATGCAATGAACACGATAAAGGGAATGTAAAGTCTCGGCGACGTCATAGTCCACATCCAGATCTTTCGGAAGATAATCATGGATTGATGGGAGTGTGAAAGGTTGTACCATCCAGTCCGGGCCCATTGACTGGTCGATGATCGTAAAAAGGTTCGGAAAGTATTTGAAGTTTGTCGTTACGAAAGCCTCACGAACGACACCGGAGTCAATTGGGGTACCGCCGCCGCTTACAGACGGAGAGTTTGAATAAGTCGGAGTCTGGGGGTTTAATGAATGAGGCGATTCAGAACCGGCTGGAGAAGAATCAGACAGAGCCGAATTATCCAGTGACTGATCATCGAGAAGCTTGATGCCACAATAGTGGTATTTCGATTTACCACGCATTCCAAGACGGCGGGTCTTGAGATTCGGGTGAAGTATGCGAATGATCTTACCAAAGCTGGCTGGAGTGAGAGGATTGAGGTTATTGTTGGCACACAGCAGAACGTACCGAGCATAGACCCTATTGCGGGGCACCACGGCCGTTGGAGATGCTTCACACATACTCTGGACCCAGGCCATGCCGAAGAGCTGGTGATGTCTTTCCTGTTTGATGTCTTTGGCATTGTTTAAGGTCTTGAATATGGGATCCGACTCAATGTTTGGATTGCTAGTCTCTAGCATCTTTATTTTATGTGCCAATTGCAACAATGGAACACCAGCAGCCTTGTGGGTGAGAGACTTGAGGTGCTCAACGAACTCCTCTTGAGTCGGTTCCGAGGCCCTGATCTTGTGGTGCAAGGCACCGGACCTGGCGGGAGGCGTTTCTATAGGCAATGGGGGCTGGTCTTGTAGATGATACGGCAGAAAGATGTCGTGTTGTGCCATCAGGTACGGCATGGTTTGTTGAGATGGTGGAGCCGGCATCTGAGCCCCGGGGGTACTGGGGGCATATGAGCCATTGGCGGCACAGAAGACACAGGTGGGGGGCCTTGGCTCAAACCAGACGGAACCAGGTATGGAGGCAGCATGTGGGACATGCTAGTCCTGGCCGAGCTCTGGGTGTCTGAAGACGATGAAGGCTGATGCGCAGTGTAGTATGGGTATTGCTGGTAAAAAGGCCGGTGGTGTTGCTGGGACGGCTGCAATGGTGCCTGTGGAGCCTGGGGCTGAGGCTGGAAGGCGGTTGGCAAGGGCTGATGAAGTCTGTTTGGTTGCAAGTGATGTTGCCTGAACTGGTCATTATTGTCATCGCCCAGCTTGGGCCGTTCGGGTGGGGGGCCGTAGGAAAACTGTCTGGCTGGATCCATATAAGTGAATTAGGCAGCACGCAAGGCTAGAGAAGCTGGGATCAGGGTGGGATCAGGCTCCTTTGAAACACGATTTAGGGTTCTAGTAAGGTTCCGGAATGCAATGCTATAGTGGGGCACGGCGTTGCCAACGGCGGTGCAGACAGCAACAGTGTCTACTAGAAGGCAGTAGGAATCGACACCCAAAGGAGATTTCGAATTCAACCCAGCTCAGACGATGGAATTTGCTGTGAAACCACGGACCACTACCAAAAGCGGTGCAGGGGGGCAGAGCACGACGAAGACCTTGCGCGAGACACCGCAAGGGCTTATATCTGCACATGAGACAAAGAACAATGACTTGAATAGATGGAGCATGGTCAGCAGGAGTTAACGGGATCGCAGGTTATGGGTACCAGTCGTGGTGATGCTTGGAACCTCCCCACTTCCTCCATCTCTGTTCAGAAGCACACCGCTTATTTTGCACCCACGGCGCTTATTTTTTGCACCCAGGCAGATCTCGCAGCCCTGCAAATCGGTACCCTCCACCTAAAAGCCGAGCCTTCTTCACTGTCTGGGGCAACAATGGCGCCTACGCACAAAAGATCTTGCTGCCGGAAGTATCAGAATGCCGAGCGTGGTCACTTCGCGGGGTCTTAGTGGCAACCAACTTGGATGTTGGCCAATTACTGTGAATTTGGCGTTGAAGCCCTGGATCTCTGGCCTAAGCCTTAGGCAGTAGCACAGGCTTGGACCTGTATGGATGGGCGTGAATTTTTAGTGGAATTAGCGGATTTGTATTTTTCCGTCGATTCGAGGTTTTAGATGCTTTTTGCGGGATAAAGCCTCATTGGGACTTAGGGTGTGGTTTTTCTTTGGTGGAGGGGCCATGCAAGAGCGCACTGTAGATATAGATATCGCAAACACTAGTTGCAACTTCGCACATAGTCACCTAACATGGGTATGAATTTTGCCAAAATGAAAAAATATCTTCATGAACAGAAGTCATAAAGATCGGCATTCCAGCATGGAAAACAAATAAATCTTTTTATTGTCTCCCCAAACTTTTTCCTTGACGACCCTATCGTGAGACCCTGCCAGCCTACACATACTCATCGGTCGCATCGCATATTTTTCGCTAGCCCATCTCTGCTACTTCACCATGGCTGTCATCAACAAGAACCCAGAAGTGCTCTTGAGAAAGAGAAAAGACTCCGACAGAAAGCGTATTGAGCGCCAGGAGAAGCTCCGTGTTGAGGCCGAAAAAACAAAGAAGAAGTCCTTGGCCCCAAGGATAAGTTTCTTCGAGCTGAGAAGTTGGCCATGAAGCACAAGGCTGCTTTCATCGAGAACAAGAGAATGGACAGCATCTTGAAGCACGAGCAGCGCCAGATAAGTTCTAAAAAAGAGGAGGACCCCAAGCTCATGTTTGTTATCAGAATCCCCAACGTGCACAAGCATCTTGCTGTGCCCGAGAAGGCCAGGGCTGTTCTCCAGGTTTTGCGTTTGACCGAGGAAAATATGGGTGTTTTCGTCAAGGTGACCCCTACCGTCATTCCTGTTTTGAAGCTCGTGGCTCCTTTCGTTGTCGTGGGTAAGCCATCTCTTGCTTCCGTCCGTGCGCTTTTCCAGAAGAGAGCCTCTGTCCCAGACTCCGAGAGCGAGTCAGGTTTCTCCAAATTGGACAACAACCAAGTTGTCGAAGACAAGTTTGGCGATGATCTCGGCCTCATTTGCGTGGAGGATTTGGTCCACGAGATCTACGGTTTGGGCGAAAACTTCAAGGCTGTCAACAGCTGGCTCGCTCCATTCAAATTGGTGGCACCTGTCAACGGATGGAGCCCCAGAGCTCGCTTGGAGAGAATCCAGTACGAGCGTGAGATGAAGAAACCTATCACTTTGGCGGGCCATGTGTCCTTGGAGGAGATTGACATCGACAAGCACATCAGCGAGCTTAACTAAGTGGTGGGATGCGTTTGCAGGGCCTATTAAAACGGCTGTTTCTTTACTTCTCAACTGAATTCGGTAGAACTGACCGAGGCTCAAGTCTGCGACCGGTGGAGCCAAGGTGTCCTTGTCAGTGGGAAGTGTGTATTTATAGAATATAGTACGATTTTGAATCACTGTAAGGAGTAAGGAGGGGGCGCCAAAGTGATGGATCTCTCACTAGACTATCGTCTGGTTCAGCTCAGGCATTTTTGTATGATCGAGGTCCTTCGATGGATTTGTGAAGATGCTTTTTCTTTAAAGGTTAGTTAAGTAAATCCATACTGTTGTCTTTAGAAATCATTCTTTTGTTTCCAGAATGTAGTGTGGTCGTGATGATGGGGCCATCTACATCTATCCAAACGCGCATATCTGAATCACCAACCACCATGTCTTTCGACGCGTACAGCCAGATCCTGTGGCCAACAGACCACAAATACAAACTAATACAGCTTCTGGATGACATAGTCAACTACATAAAGGAGGAGAAAGGTGAGCTAACGTTCAAATCTCCAGCAATGGCCAAAAACCACATTGTCCTATGCACTGAAGACGAGACTTACACTGTTCGGCAAATGAACCACTCCAACACGATGCTTCTAATGAATGACATGAGCATAAACAAACTAGAAAAGACTTTTGACGGTCCGGAGTCTGCTTTGGTGGGAATTGACCGTTTCTCCTACATGTACGAGCTTACAAAGCTGGATGGGTTCATAGACACCGAAGGCATTGCACGGTACCCGAGCGATGAGGTTGAATCCAGTAAGTCAATGCATGCCGTTGAATCTGACTCTCCCATTGACAGACAGCATTTTCACTCGCAGTGGTATAGCATCTGTGGAAGTCAGGTAGATGGACATGCGGTGATTCTAACGCCAAAGTTCGTCACGGAAGGCCTCTACACTTTGATTTCGGTATTGCTCTCCAAAAAGAAGTCCGACACTGAGTTCAATCTCAAAGAGATCTCACAAGCATGTGCTGCTCAAGATTCTGAGCTCAACAAGCATTTTGTTACGACATTAGCACACAAGTTCGGCGATGAGGTATCTCCAGGTATATTCACAATCAGCCATACTAAATGCGCCTGGTGGTTTGGTATTGAAACGATGAAAAAAGCGTCACCGCCGCTCTTGTCCGATAAAGACTTTATGCTCAAGTGGAAGCTGAGTCTACCACCATTCTTCAATGCGTCCTTGGATCTATCTCTTCTACGGGGAAGCTTTTGTCGTCCTGAATCCGGCAAGATACGATTTCTCGACTCAGATATGTTATCGAAAGATCTTCACACGAGAATCAAAGAATTGTTCCAGATGGTCAAAGAGTGGGACTACGAAGATTTCCTCGCATTTATTGAGGGCTTCATACCACCAACTAAAAAGGCAGACTCCATCATTTTGAAATTTGCAAAAAAGAAAAGACTTACGAAGAATAAGTTTGTCGTATGCCCTCGTTAATGATGACTATCCGCACGACTATCTCCGCAAGAGCAGATTTGACTAGGAGTCGCGACCTGAAAAATCTCGAGTTCTCGGTCTCCAAAGATTGCAATCTACACTCTTTTGCTGCATTGAAGAGATCAACTCTTCCTTTACAATCATTTCAATGGATAATACTTCCTTCTTGATCTCATTGATCGTATGTTATCTGCTTACTCACTCAATTATTGGCAACCTGCTAACCTCAGAGTGGTGGATGTGCCGGTACTAGTACCGATCTCGCATTCTTTCCTATAGATACTTTAAAGACCAGACTTCAGGCCAAGGGAGGCTTCTTTGCTAATGGAGGCTGGCATGGAATTTACAAAGGCCTTGGCTCTGCTGTCGTGGCGCTGGCACCTTCTGCATCATTATTCTTTGTTACGTATGACACATTGAAGACTACGACGAAGGACAAACTCCCGCAAACGGCAAGTCATATGCTTGCGGCTTCCGCAGGTGAAATAGCCGCTTGTCTCGTTCGTGTCCCAGCGGAAATTGTCAAGCAAAGAACACAGGCTGGACACAAGGGTGTTGGTGGGCAGGCTACTCTGTGGGCCAACTTGAAATTCTTACTCATGAATAAGCTGGGAGAAGGTACCTTCCGTGGACTTTATAGAGGCTGGAACTCGACCATCATAAGAGAGATTCCCTTCACGATGATCCAATTTCCATTATACGAGAAGCTCAAGCAGCTCTGGTCTGAGTACGACAACCAGTCAATCTCACTCTTGAAAGGAGCTTTGTGTGGATCTATAGCAGGTGGAGTTGCTGCTGCTGCAACGACGCCTCTTGATGTGGTGAAGACCCGAATTATGTTGAACAAGGAAAGAGTTGGAGTGTTCACATTAGTGAGACAGATGCTACATGAAGAAGGCGCCAAGGTCTTCTTAAGTGGGGTTGGCCCTAGAACTGCTTGGATAAGCGCTGGCGGAGCAATCTTCTTGGGCTGTTACGAATTGACGCATTCGGTTCTAGACGAGTACGTGAAAGAGTCGAAGGCCCTAGAGTAGGCCGATATATAATGTGACTGCAAACACACTGACTAATGCAAGATAAAGGTGTGACCACGGACAGATTCACAATGACCTCCCCTATCTACCGATTTCGCAGCAACATCTCTGAGGCAAGAACCAGATAATTTTTAAAACACTCTCTTCCTCATCACAAAACACACGATCCTGAAGCACGGGCAATAGTGTTCCACAGTAAAGCCTCGCCCTTGACAGTGTGTGTCAAACACGACTCGCGCGAAACGGATCTCGGGTTGGAAAACGGACTCTCACCCATTACTAATTAGTATAAAGGAAAGAAAAAAAGAGCATTAAAACGCACAGTGGGTCACTCATCAACATACCAGTTCTCACTAACTTTTTTTTTTTCCGAATATAGAGAGTGATCATGTTTACAAAAATAGTGAGAGGCTCCGGTACTATTGCGAGGGCTACTCGTCGGCTCTCCACAACTGTGCCAGTTCGTTCTAACGCACGTTCTTTAGCCACAGCTGTTCCACCACCTCCTGAAGTGGCAATAGCCCCTGAAGGCTCCCTGATATCTTTAAAGCTGGCCACAAGAGATGACACTCAGTTTGGTACCAGACCTATTTATTTGGACGTACAGGCTACTACACCAACGGACCCTCGTGTCTTGGATAAGATGTTGCAGTTCTACACTGGCTTGTACGGAAACCCACATTCATCGACCCATGCTTACGGTTGGGAAACAGAAAACGAAGTTGAGAAGGCTCGTGGTTACATTGCTGATTTGATTAATGCTGACCCTAAGGAGATTATTTTTACTTCTGGTGCAACAGAATCGAACAACATGTGCATCAAGGGTGTGCCCAGATTCTACAAGAAGACCAAGAAGCATATCATCACCACACAGACCGAACACAAGTGTGTTTTGGATTCTGCTAGACATATGCAAGATGAGGGTTTCGAAGTCACTTACTTGCCAGTCACCAATGAGGGTTTGATCAACTTGGATGACTTGAAGAAGGCTATTAGAAAAGACACTGCTATCGTTTCCATCATGGCTGTGAATAATGAGATCGGTGTCATTCAACCTCTCAAGGAGATTGGTAAGATCTGCAGAGAAAACAAGATTTTCTTCCACACTGATGCCGCCCAGGCTTACGGTAAGATCCCTATTGACGTTAATGAGATGAACATCGACATGTTGTCCATCTCTTCGCACAAGATCTACGGTCCAAAGGGTATTGGTGCTTGTTACGTGAGAAGACGCCCCAGAGTCAGATTGGATCCTATCATCACTGGTGGTGGTCAGGAGAGAGGTTTGAGATCTGGTACATTGGCTCCACCTTTGGTGTGTGGTTTCGGCGAAGCCGCTAGACTCATGAAGAAAGACATGGTCTACGATCAGGATTACATCAAGAGACTCTCCACCAAATTGAGAGACGGCTTGTTGTCTATTCCAGAAACCCAGTTCAACGGTGTTTTGTCTGATCCTTCCAAACAGTACGCTGGTTGTGTCAACGTTTCTTTCGCCTACATCGAAGGTGAGTCTTTGCTTATGGCTTTGAAGGACATTGCGCTTTCCTCTGGTTCCGCATGTACATCCGCATCTTTGGAACCATCTTATGTGTTGCACGCCTTGGGCGCTGATGATGCATTGGCCCACTCTTCCATCAGATTCGGTATTGGCCGCTTCACCACGGAAGCCGAGATCGACTATGTTGTCCGTGCCATTAACGAGAGAGTGGAGTTCTTGAGAAAGATGTCCCCATTATGGGAGATGGTGCAAGATGGAATTGACTTGAACACCATCGAATGGAGCGGCCACTAAGCGTCGGATGTGGGTATGACGAAACGAATGACAGACACAGAAAGGGCCGTTGCACCCTTCAACAGCGGAGTTTACGTATTATATTTTGATTTGTCCATAGTAACGAAATTGCACGTTTTGTGCTTTATCACAGAGTAGGTGCGCGCCCCGGAGCCGGCGCCGTTTCCGGGCTCAATATTTCCACGGCCTATATATGAGTCTCATGCCCAGAGCGTTTTCATCGTTCACTATCAACTACACATAATGGTCGACAAAAACATCGTACTTCTTCCAGGTGACCACGTCGGCACAGAAGTTGTCAATGAGGCCGTTAAGGTTTTGAAGGCCATCGAGAAGTCCACTCGTCACCAGGACATCAAATTCAACTTTTCCACCCATTTGATTGGTGGTGCTGCTATTGACGCTACTGGTGTGCCTTTGTCTGATGAGGCACTTGACGCTGCTAAGAAATCTGATGCCGTTTTGTTGGGTGCTGTCGGTGGTCCAAAGTGGGGTACCGGTGCTGTCAGACCAGAGCAAGGCCTCCTTAAGATTAGAAAAGAATTGGCCTTGTACGCCAACTTGAGACCTTGCAACTTCGCCTCCGACTCCCTCTTGGAACTTTCTCCTTTGAAGTCGAATGTTGTCAAGGGCACCGACTTCACTGTTGTTCGTGAATTGGTTGGTGGTATTTATTTCGGTGAAAGACAAGAGCAGGAGGAGTCTACTGATGGTGCCAGTGCTTGGGACACTGAGAAATACAGCGTCTCTGAGGTCGAGAGAATCACCAGAATGGCTGCCTTCATGGCCTTGCAACACAACCCTCCTTTGCCTATCTGGTCGTTGGACAAAGCCAACGTGCTTGCCACTTCTAGATTGTGGAGAAAGACAGTCGACAAGGTCATGAGCGAGGAGTTCCCTCAATTGACAATCAACCACCAGCTTATTGACTCCGCTGCCATGATCTTGGTGCAAAACCCTACCAAGTTGAACGGTGTGGTCATCACCTCTAACATGTTCGGTGACATCATCTCTGACGAGGCCTCGGTTATTCCAGGTTCTTTGGGTCTCTTGCCATCTGCATCCTTAGCATCTTTACCTGACACCAACAAGGCTTTTGGTTTGTACGAGCCTTGTCACGGCTCTGCTCCAGACTTGCCTGAGAACAAGGTGAACCCAGTGGCCACCATTTTGTCCGCCTCTATGATGTTGCGTTTGTCCTTGGACTGTGTCAAGGAGGCCGAGGCTTTGGAGCAGGCTGTTCGTAACGTCTTGGACTCTGGCGTGAGAACCGCAGACTTGAAGGGCTCCAGCTCCACTCAGGAAGTGGGCGATGCTATTGCCGCTGAGGTCGAGAAGATTTTGCTGGCCTAGTGTATAAATTATAATCATCATGTATCTTAAAAGTTCATTAGTCTATTAAATTTTGACAGTTCCGTTGAGTATATCGGAGAGGTAAGCGACCGAGTCAAACTTGATCTGAAATCCTTTATCCTCCTCATCTTTTTCCACCTCCCGGGCAACGTTCATAAGTGTCTTTTCACTGGATGACAGTGTTACTGTATTAGCCATATCGTTTGATTCGATACCAAAATATTCATCTCTGAGTGCAGAGACATATTCATCTGGTGAGAAGTATTCCTCAGACGAAATCGTGATGGAACAACGGTCTTCGTCAGCTGCCTCCTGTGAATCAGCTAAGTCCTTTGATTCAGCCGCAATGTCCGTAGCCTCGTCTTCATTGACTACCAACGTATCAACTGTAAAAGGAAGGGACTTTTGGTCCGAAAGATTGTCAAGATGAAACCCTTCATCGAGCTTCTTACCAAAATCTGACATGTACTGAGCTGAGTTTAAGGACTCCGTTGACTGTTCTGATGGTAACTGAGAGAATGCTTTGTATGGAGCGAGTGGCTGCTCAGCTTCCGTGGCTCTCACCGTCTCCTGGCTGAGATCAACGTTGATGCCATCGTTACTGGAAATTGTGCCCTCACTCGAGTCGTAGTGAATTTTTTGTGGAACCATGCGCAAGGGAGACCCGTTGTTGCCGACATCAATAACATCGAGTGTATCCATGTTTGCCTCTTCTTTCATCGCTCTGACTTCACGTTGGAGATTTGAAGAGTCTTCCCTGTTCACTCTAGTCCAATTAGCTTCACCATCACTGTAGAAATTAGAAGTTGGCAATTCCTCGTACTTCTTATACTTTGCGTAGGTGTGAGGAGAAATACCAGCGGCATTGATGTGTTCCAATGCGTTTGCAATATCCTGGCTTGAAAAGATTCTCTTCTTTGGTGGCATCGGTATCTCTCCATCATTAAAAAGCTTCTTTTCATTCTGCACGCGATGCTGGGGTGGTTCTGGCGCAGTGTTTGCCTTCGGAAGAACTTGAGGCTGAATCGTATCTTCTTTGTCATCGCCCCGAGGTACACTCTTCGACAGTTTTTTCGACAGTTGAAGTGATGACTTTCTGGATTCGTCATTCGTGTTGCTGTCGAAGGGTTGGTGATGCTCGGCATATTTCACAGTGCCAGCAACTTCTCCTTCGACATTTTCATCGACAGTGTCCAAGGGGAATTGGAAGTTAGGCTGCACGTCAAGTGATGTGTTGGTATAGTGTGAAGAGGATCCAGTGTTGACAGAAATATTTCTCTGGGCCTGTTCAGTCTCGTGTCTTGGCGTCGACGAGATGGAGCTCTCCCGTAGTGTCGGCGTCGGCTTGTAAATACTATCGTATACCTGTTTCTTACCACGAGGGTTCTCCGTATTAGGTATTTTTTTGGCGCTCTCCTCCTGGCGCTGCTCTGGCGTAAGGCGAACCTTGGGGCTTTTCTTCACTCGCTTCGATTTCTTGAACTTACTGAAAAATCCCTTGAAAAGCAGGCGAGGGCCACATGACGGTTCCGCCTCAGACATCGTGTCCACCAGGTAAGATTTGGCTTCTTCCGTCTTGGACTCAACCTCTTTTTCTATGCCTGGTTCACGTTTGGCTATCACAGGCTTTGGTGGCATCTCCACTTGCTTAGTCTCCATCACTTTTGGAAGCTCTTTCTCCACGCCTTGTTTAGAGAATCTCTCAACAAAATACTCCAAGCTTCGGTCATTTCCCTTAGTCACAACCTCTGAGAAGAACGTAGAGTGGTAGAAGACGTCAAGAGATTTGGCAAGGATTTCACGTAAAGAAGCTCGGAGCTCTCCGATGCCCACAATCTCCTCGATCTTGTACTTCTTGGACCTATCGTGGCCAGAAATGTGGACTGTGTGATGATTGATGAAGGAGGCGTTGAGCACAATGAAGACGTGAGAATGATCTTGGAATATTCTATCAATCTCATCATGATTAAGATTAAGAAGCATCACAATAGGAGATGTAGATAATTCGGACTTGTACGATTGTCTCTCGTGTGCACTGTAGAATCTGAGCACGTTCTCCTCTCTATCACTAAAGAGGTGAAAGGAGGTGACTTTGTGAAGCACCTTCGCTTTTTGAAGAGATGCCATCAAGGTCTCCTCAGTTGAATCCATAACTTGAAAGTTTTGCATAGGATTGAGCTGGTGACCATTACGGTCTCTGAATCCAGACTCCCCAAACGCCATGAACGAAAGGAAAGTCTCTTCTCCTCGCGAATAGCCCTTCACAAGAACATCAGCGATTGAACACCAAAACTTCACTTTTAACAGAGGAAATTGAGAAAGTTTGGGCAATGGTTTCTGGTTAATCAAAGAGTTCATCAATATTGAGGGAACCAGAATAGAGCTTTTGTTCTCCGACTCAAAAGCGTCAAGGAATAGCACACTATCCGAGAAGATAATCAAGATTTGAGAATGTGCTGGAGTGGAAATGACCTCTTTCAATTCATGGACACCGATCACTTTCCTGTTTATCCATCCGTACTGAAGCTCCACAGGCCACTCAGTTGCAATTTCTGTGAGAAGTTTGCCAGATGGAGTGAAGACTCTGTGAGAAACTGGTTTCTCACCCTGGTCTTCTTTATATCCAAAGGAGTCGATGATTTCAACACACGCATTAAACGCCTTGTCGATTACCGCCTTTTCATGATCTTCAGTATTTTCGAAGTTTTGAAGTTTTGACTTCTCCAAATTAATATCATCATAAAGACGTTTCAAGATAAGTTTGATTCTTGGGAGCTCCAAAATGCATCCTGACACTATGGCCTCTATTGATCTTGCGGAAAACTTACGTTTGTTGACCTCTGTAGATTCCATGAGCCTGCTTTCAACCTCAAGAAACTTTGCCAAACGGTTATGGAAGTTTCGTAGGTTAGCCTCATGTCTCACGAACGCTTTGTAAAAATATGGAAGAATATTCTCAAATACCTGAAAGATCTCCACATAACCAAATGCTCTGGCGCGACTAAGTGAGTCGTGAAGAATGCAATTGATTCTGCAGACCTCATCAATCGTTGGAGGAAATATAAGGTTCACTTTCTGTATTCCAGTCGAGGAATCTGAGGAAAGCACTTTGGCTCTCAATGGATTGACGAGATCCTGAAGAATGGCAATCAAATCCATCGCATAATTTGCTTGAACGTCGTACAACTCATTCAACACCTTCTCGATCTGCGTGTTATTCTGGAGTAGTGGGGGTTGCGGGTTGCGAGGGGGATCGTAGTGATAGTCCATAGCTTGAGGTGAGTATTCTAGTAATGGATCGAAAAGCTGATCCATTTGTTTTCCCAAAGCAAAAACAAGCTTGTTATTTTCTTCGATGGTGACCTCTCCGTTCAATGGGGTTTTCGAATCGTAAACAACGTCCATAAGTGTCGAGGAAATCCAATGGTCCTGAAGCAAACCGAGCGAAAGAAGCTTTTCACCTAGTTGTACCGGAACCCTTCCCGTCAAAACATCCATCGAGCTGGCTAATGCGCCAGCGGTCGTCTCGTCCCATCGCGAATGTAAGCTTTCTGTGTTGTAGAAGAGCTGATTGTAATTCTTCAAGTTAGCAATTGCGAGGGCCTTTCTTACATTAGAATCACGATGCTCTGGGTCCAAGTTCTCGCATGCTGGCCAAAAGCGCAGGCGGACATCGAGCATAAGGTTTTCATATATGTTGCAACCAAACTTGGTGATGGAGATGGCACTTATCTTCAGGGTCATTTCATTTTTGTAGACAACGGTGATGACGTATCCAAAGAGCACTTCATCGCAACCTGCAAAAAAAGCAGCCTGGGGGAAGAGCTCTTGCCAGTACAGCACTGGTTTGGAGGCTGCATTTGGTCCAAGGTTGTCGAAATGGCCCAGTAAAGGTCGTAGCTTAATAAATTCGTTGTGATTGTTCTTCGAGAAGAATTGCTCATCGTGTTCACCAGAGGCGTATCTCCGGTAAATATCCATCTTATTTGAAATGTGTGTGGTAACTGAACAAAAGAGATTTAATCGTGGTACATGTACGTAGTTTTGATGTTTTTGATACCACTTCCTAATTAGGCATCAATATAAACAATGGATATACTTCGAGAACAACGAGAACGAAGATCAAAAATTCAATCGAGGAAGGAATTCGAAAGCGCCTCGATTGGGTCGAAGGTAAATATTGGAGATTATGGGGGCTTTCTTCTAGAAACTGTTCGTTTGGAACGGTCTGGTGATAAGTGCATAAAACGCGGTGCACAATTTGTCAATGACGATTCACCCCTAAGATGGCAATTGACTCAACATTAGTTATCGAAGTACAATTCGATCCTGTTAAAATAGAGATGAAAATGTCCAGCTGGTTTTTAAAGCTGTTGCATTATCTATGAAGATTCCTCCATTTCTGTATTTTCGCGGTTTCCCCACAATATCTTGAAAGTTCTTCCCTTACGCTAAACATGCAAACTATCTGAGAATAATTGAATCTACATCGCACTTCAATAGAGTTCGAACATAAAGTTCATTAATAATCAAGTCATATTCAAATCACGTACCCAAAATCAAAGACCCATCAGGATAATCAATCCACACATACCTCTTAATCGAGATACAAAAGCCACATATAGCACAGGAATGCCTTAAAAGGGCTGAAGTCTCAGGAAATTTGAGAAATCAATCACTTAAGCTCGCCTTGGAGAACCTCAATGAACTTGTTGGTGCTTTCCACACGCGTCGCCTTCAACTTCGGTTTTAGATATTGTCGAACGTGACCGTTCGCCTATCAGTGGGCACTCCATCACTCCCAATGCCATGATTCGATAGTCTATCACGGAAATACCGTAATCGAGCTTCGTCAAATGATATGTTCTCCATTGTCATTATATTCCGTATCTCGGCCGTAGCGTTTTCATCAAGACCCTCTCTCGTGTCTCCTTCAAGATTGCCCGTAAGATCGAAGTTATTACTGGAGAGGCCATTCTCCAAATCGTCTTGAAACAGGGATCTGTATCTTATACTATGAAGATACCGAAGATGGTTTCTCATGCTTTTTACCATCTCTGCAAACACGGAGATTCTCAGAAGCACAACGCAAATTGCTACAATGCAAAGTATAAGCCATAAAGGTGGCGAGTAGTATAAGATCCCGCCTATGATGGATTCGATAATATCCGACATGGCCACGTTGGTAGTTGGAACAGGTGAATTATAATTTCTTGGAGCCTTTATCATCATACAGGCATGCGCTACTATGTAGATAATGTTCCGATTAAATGTTGTACTTTTAAAGTATATAAAGATGACTAGTCAGCCATTTCAGCATCGTTCGACTCGTTAACACTTGGATACTGCGCAAAGCTGATTTGCAAGGGACGACCACCATAGTTGTAACCATCCAAGTTCTTGATTGCCTGTTCCGCGAGATCCTCATTTTCAAACTCCACCACAGCATTACCAGATGGTCTACCACGAGACTCTAATTGAATTTCGCCATTGGTGACCTGGCCCACGGTCTCGAAAAGATCATACAAGTCAGCTTTCGTTGTGATGTAAGGCAAGTTGGCAACAAAGATAGTTCTAGATGTCTCGCCATCCCCAACAACACCCTCTGTGAATGGGGAGTTCTTCTTGCCACTGCTTTGAGCGGGTTTCTTGGCCTCTCTGGCGAAACGCACATCGATGTTACGACCTTCGAAGTCGAAACCGTTATATTTGTCAATAGCGGCCTGAGCGTCCTCAGTGGTCTTGAAGACAACAGTACCATAGCCACGAGACTTACCTTGACGATCAGTAAGCACATCAGCACGCACAATGGTGCCCACGCTTCTGAACTCGTCCTTCAATGTCTGCCAAGAAGTAGTGTAGGGTAAGTTACCGACAAAAACCTCAGGATTAGGCTCACGATCCTCGTCCGCGGGAGGAGCGGTGCTTCGACTAGACTCGCTTTTCTCTCTCTTGTCCTCTGGAGGAGGGTAGTCCTGTCTGACAAAGATCTCTCTGTTCTGGTATTGAGTGCGGTCGAACTTCTCAATAGCTCTCTCGACATCCTCAACGGTGCTGAACTCCACAGTAGCCATTCCGCGAGAGAGACCACGTCTGGTAACAATGTCTGCCCTTACGACTTCAAAGTCATTGTTAAAGATCTCATTCACCTCTCTAGCGGTTGCTTCAAACGGAATGTTGCCTATGAAGATGGATCTGTCGTAGTTGCGCTCGACAAGACTACGCTCATCCTCATTTCCTGGCACAGTAGAAGCATCCTCAGGGGAAATGTAACCTCTCTTTGGAGGTCTCTCTCCTCTGTCACGACGGTCACCTCTACGACCTCTGTCACGACCGCCACCATCTCTGCGTCCGATTCTGTCCTTGAAAGAGCGTTCACTTCCACGATCTCTTTGTCTTCTAGCGTAACCACCCCTTCTGTCCTGGCCACGAGGAGCTTCATAGTCCTTTCTGGAGTTCGTACCGGGCGACCGATCTCTGTTTCTCACAGGCGATCTCGACCTGTCCTGATGTATTAGCATCTCTGAAATAAAATTGCCGCCATTCTCCGCATGTTGGGTTTACTTGCAGCCAAACTCCAACATAAAAGCACCCATAATTGTCTTCCTTAGCACCTTTTGTTGCAGTTTTCGCCGACTAGCACCAATCACGCTGTCAAGCAAAAACACACGAATTACCATTCGTAATTAATCCAACATACTCTTGAATAGTCGTCGATATCAATCTCCTCTGACATGATTGATGATGAGTGTCCTGTCGATCAGTTCCCAAATCTCTTCTTTTTCGTCCATCGCATCTTAGTCACGTGTATTACACCCGCCAGGTAGTTTTCAGCAGGACTCTGCCTAAGAAAAATCTTTTTAAATAATTAGTTATAGAATACTTCTTACAAATTTTTCTTTTGATCTGATATTGCTAATAATACATCTCGACTTCCGGTGAATAGGCGCGAAACACTTCTCAACATCTACATACTCCAGTCTCGTCCAGCAGGAGCGCTGAATTACATGCTTTCGAAATTTGGAGGTCCTCAAGCTTTCGATTCTATTCTGTTATAGGATCAATTTCTGATCCCAGGCTTTTTATGATCACTGAAATCTTGTCTGCCATCGAGTAAAACAAGACAACCTATTGCAATGCAGTAAATCAGTCTGACATTGAGCGTTACTGTAAAGAGCCAGTATCGGTATTAGGAAACTGCTCGCCTCATTTTAATCGTTGAGGAAACGGAAGAACAACACGCCTCTCAACTTCTGTTTCCTTGTTGACCTCCTCTTCTCCGTCGAATTTAAGTCTGACTGTGCCATCTTTCTTTTGACCTACCACCACAGCAGGATAAAATGTTGTTGTCTCAGGATAACGCGCCAAAACTTTCGTACCGTGTGGGTACGATATGAGATTTGGCACTTCCAGCACTGACGGTATGAGTAGAATCTCTTTGTAATTCGCTTTGAAAGTTTGTCCTGGGTTGTTGTTTTCATCGGGTTCGGGATCTTTGATTTCATACCTCGTTCCATCACTGAGAATTTTAGTCACCTCACATTGAATCCACTCTTCAAAATGACGATTCTTTAGCTTGAAAGCTACTTCTGACCCAATTATAATAGGCTCTGAAGGATCATACTTTGACACCCAATATTGACGACCGTACTTCTTGTTACCTTTTTTGCTGTTAGCTCTTTTACCACCCTTGGACGCCGATTGAAGCTTGCCAGATCGCGTCGAGGTCTCTTGTTTCTGCTGTGCCTTCTCTAGCTTCGATGTAAGCGTCAGCAAGTTTTGTTGGGCAGTTGCAATAAGTCTAGTGGCTGTTCCAATGTTGAGTTTGTGGTCATTTATCTCTTCCTTAAGAGTCTCCAACTCACTCTCTGAAAGCTTCTCCAATGTAAAGTCCGTATGATTGGAGAAAATGTCGTCAAACGATAGAGACTCGTTGGCGTTGCATATGTCTTGAAGTGATGAAATGACAATGTCCCAGTATCCTTCTGTATCTTCTGCGGCCATTTTTCGAATTTGAATTTGACAATTTAGTTTGATATAATACAAGTGAAAAAGGAGTGATACGCTCTGCGCAAGATAATAGATGAATTGGCTCTTTCCAGCACCGAGTAGTTTTTCTTCAAGAAGCTGTTGATGTGGTGCTCGATTAACTACACTCTTTCGCGCATCAAGCACGTACTTTGAGATAAGATATCTTGCTTTTTATCAAATCACAAGAATTGTCGCGAGCTGCGGATGACGGCTTCAATATACCAGTGTTTTTGCAATATAAACTAAACCTTTGCATTAATCAATCGTTCGAAACCAGTCTCGAACCCAAACTTGCTAGGTGCAATCAAGGATCCAGTGCACGGTTGAATCGGCTTCATGTCGGTACCAGAAGCTCTCTATGTGGCTGGCTATGTTCTCCAGATTGTTTCATACGTGCTTGCTACTGAGAAGGTATCCCGAAAGGGAAACGTACTTGGACTTTCTTGCGACTTCATTTCCTATTCTTGGCTATGGTTCGTATCTAACGTTTACTTTGGTGGTAATTACCTAGCATCCACGTATGTTGTCTTCCAATATGCCAACAGGTATCCCGAATATCCCACGTTTTATACCTCAAAACTTGTATTCTTCCTTGACTGTTTGGGACTAGCAGCAACAAGCTGCCTAATGTACCAGATTTTTAGGAAATACAGGTCAACGAGGAAAGGCAACGAGGCATTGGGTATGCTATTCTACTTTGTGATTACCCTTGTCATACTTGGTCTTGTGTGGCTACTATGGAACTATGCTCGTGGACAAGAGACCCTCAATGAGCTTGACATTGCCAACTACTTCTGGCTTGTGGCGTATATGAGCTTCTCATTCAGGCTTATCTCACAATGCTCAACTAACTGGTTTTTCTCGAGATTCCACATTATTCACAAAAACTTCATGCTCCTCCAAACCGTCTCACTATTCTTATTGACGAGTAGTTTGGTGAGCTACAGAGTGCGCGGGACTAGCTGGTATGAGCTTCCTACAAATATTGTCTCCTCAGAATCCTTGCTCCTAAACTGGATTTGCATGGCCGTTCTACTCTACCAAATTCAGATATACGGCAGCAACAAGGCCGTCTTAGGTCGATGAGATGGCCGTTACTCGCTAGCTCATTTGCAGCCGTTAGGTTGCAGCGCACTGATCTGCCTGCACGATCTATCATATCGGTATGAAAATTTGGTTTGCCGACCGGTGCCATGAATCAGATTCGTTCTTTTACAACCACTGCTTCATGCCTAGCCAAAAAAGGGGCACAGGCGACGAAACCAAAGTATCTAGGTAGGGTCAGTAACAATCTCTCTCTGGGAGTTGTAGGCCTCGCCAACGTGGGGAAGTCGACGTTTTTCCAGGCCATCACCAAGTCCACTCTTGGCAACCCTGCCAATTATCCATATGCCACGATTGATCCTTCGATGTCTCTCATTGTGGTGGAAAGCCCAAAGCTTGACCACCTTCAAAAATTGTATGGATCAGCGAAGAAGGTGCCCACGTCCATGACGATATATGATATTGCAGGTCTCACAAGAAATGCAGCACTGGGTGAGGGTCTAGGCAACAAGTTTTTGGCCGATATTCGTCAGGTTGACGGAGTGTTTCACGTGGTTCGAGGATTCCGGGACGACGAAATTACGCACATTGAGCACAACGTGGACCCTGTGAGAGATATGACCATCGTGACCGATGAGCTCATTCTCAAGGACTTGGACTACATTGAGATTGGGCTTGAACAGGCACAGAAAGCCTTGAAGAAGCCCCAAGCGGACAAGGGGAAAATACAGTTTGAGATCGACACGCTCAACAAGCTTCTGGATCTTCTATACCTGGGCAGGAAGGTGAGCACTGTGGAGTGGAGCAACGAGGAGATCGACATTATCAACCCATTAAACCTTCTCACGGCTAAGCCCACCGTGGTATTGCTTAACGTGAACGAGGCTGACTACCAGAATGACTCCAACGAGTTTAAGGAGGCCGTGCAAGGGTGGATCCAGGAGAATTGTCCGGAAGACCAGTTGATGTTATTTTCAGCAGCGTATGAAACACAGCTAAATGAAAAAAGAGACAATGTGGAGGAACTCGAGGCTTACATGGCCGAGCATGGCCACAAGGGGAGCGCCATGAGTGGAATTGTGGACAAGATGCGGTCTGCGCTTCGTCTTGTTTCATTCTACACGTGTGGGCCCAAAGAGGCGCATCAGTGGACGGTTCGGGAGGGATCTCTAGCACCCGAAGCCGCTGGAACCATCCACACTGACCTCCAGAAAACCTTCATTTCAGCACAAGTGTACAAGTGGAAAGATCTCCAGGACGAGCAGCCGCCGTTAGACGAGGCTGGGCTTAGATCAAAGGGCAAGCAGCATCGGCAGGGCAAAGCTTACGTGATCGAGGATGGCGACGTTTTAGTGGTGAAGGCGGCAGGAGGCAAGGCCAGGTGAAGTGGTTGCAAACACATGCGGTTGTGTATGTGACGGCGGTTTAAATAGCGGATACAGAATGACGTGCAAATAGAGACGGTGGGGATAGGCGAGCATACTCGAAACGGAAGTAGCGAGATGATTGCCGAAGCAGACGATCCCACGGGCCGATGGATCCCCCAAACCAAGAAAAAAAACAAAAAAACAAATAACTTGACAGCTGACATCTTCCGACAATTTTTCTTATCATTCCCTCGTAGCGCCTAAATGGGAATTGCACGGCTCCTCGAATTACCGTATCAGTTGCTCGCCCGGAAGCGTCGAAGCAGGATTAAGCGCTGTGGCCTCCGTTGGCTTGGGCATTTTGTGTTGTGACCTTCAGCCCACCTAAGCATCACGTCGGGATTGTTCCGCCCCCTTGTCCATCATTGCTCCATGAGGCATACTTTTTGATCTGCCCGGCTAGCAGGAACAATGCCGTCATTCTCCAGACAATGCTACCCTCACAAGACCGTTCCCGCACTTGGCACCAACGGTGTGTCAAGTGGGCACTCATTGGGGGAAAAAAAATGGCCCCTTTCAACTCGAAACCGTAAAGTTTCTCCTGCAAAATATCCTCTGAAACTGCCCCTTTGGTGAACCGTTCTACGGATCGCTGCCTGGTCTCCACCTTCCCCTCCGTGGAGCACTTCGCATTCCTTCACAGCGACCGTTTCTTTGCGGTGCGTTTTACTGGACTGAGTTTTTTTCTGCGTCGCTGCCCCATCTATCTCGCATATCTTATCTCAACTCCCGCCCGGTCCGCCCTCCTCCTACCTGGACCTTCTTTTCGTTTATTCCGTTGCCACTGCATCCATCCTTCATTGACATCCCGCCCAACGCTCCCGTGCCACCTTATGGTGATAAGACTCGCTGCTACTGCTCACAACCGAATGCTTGGGTCCTTTTACAACTACCTCTTTGGCGCCAGGCTGGCTGCCTCGCCCAAGACCCATCCTTACTCCACCGACAACGTGGCCCTCCCCGCTGACGCTGCTGCCTCGTTCCACCCGCGTTTGACCACCATTTTCCAGCAGTTGGACGCCATCGCCCCCAGGTTCACCACAAAGGGCTCCAATATCGACATCTTGACGTCGCCGCAAGACTTTTACGAAACCCTCAAACACAAGATCTTACATGCATCCAACCACGTGTTCCTCAGCTCTTTGTACGTGGGCAAGGGCCAGGTGGAGCTCGTGGAGACGCTCGCCGAGGCCTTGGCCAAGAACGTCGAGTTGAAGGTGTTTATTTTGACCGATGCGTTACGTGGAACAAGGGAGGCCCCCAACAACCCGTCCTCCGCCTCCTTGCTCGTCACACTTGTCGAGAAATTCGGCAAGCACAGAGTCGATATTAGAATGTACCATACTCCTCACTTGAGCGGCTTCAAGAAGAACTTGGCCCCTAAGCGTGTCAACGAGAGCTTTGGTCTCCAGCACATGAAGCTCTATGGTTTCGACAATGAGGTCATGCTTTCTGGTGCCAACTTATCCCACGATTACTTCACTGACCGCCAGGACCGTTACTACTTGTTCAAAGACGCCGCCATCACCGATTACTACTTCAAGATCCACAAGGCTGTTTCCAGCCTCTCCTACCAGCTCTTGCCATCCACCAAGCCCCACAAATACCAGACTTTCCGCTTGTCATGGCCAACCTCCAACAGGTCCTGTGAGCCAGACATGAACTTCCAGCGCTTCATCTCCGACTCCTCCTACCTCCTTGAGCCATTGTTGAAGCAGCATCAACTTTCGGCTTTCGAGCAATACTCCGACACAAATGAGTTTGACACCATCGTGTACCCTGTATCCCAATTCACTCCTTTATTCCCAGCTCAGAACGACGCATCAACAGAGAAGCCCGCCGTGTTACGCCTTTTGTCTTACTTGGACTCGTCCAAGATCAAATGGTGGTTCACCGCTGGTTATTTCAACATGCTTCCGCAGATCCAGGACAGATTGTGCAATGGAAAAGCTGAAGGCACCGTTATCACGGCATCTGCTAAAGCCAACTCTTTCTACAAATCCCCTGGTGTCTCTTACTACATTCCCGAGGCATATCTTTTGATTGCAAAGAAGTTTTTGGAGGAGCTTAGGCGCAGAGGAAAAGAGAGTCTCATCAAATTGTACGAATGGCAGAACGGTGTTGTGAATACCCCTGGTGGCTGGACATACCATGCAAAGGGTTTATGGATCACCGTTCCCGAGGAAGAGGAGCCCTCAATTACTGTGGTCGGCTCCTCAAACTTCACCAAGCGTGCTTATTCGTGTGACTTAGAGAGCAATGCTATCATCGTTACAAAAAATCAAGATTTGAAGCATCGCATGCGCTCTGAGATTGATAACTTGATGACTTATGCTCATCCATTGGAGCTCGAGGATTTTGACCCAAAGCTCAAACAGACTGAAGAGAAGCAGGAAGATAGAATTGACGCACAAGGTAATCCTGTGACTCCCGAGGAAATCTACGAAATTGGAGAGGATCGTAAGATCAGCTACGGTGTTCACTTGGCATTGAAGTTCTTTGGTGGTAAACTATAAATCAACCAGGGTGCTTATAATGGGTAAACAAGTCGTAATTTCACTGGAGCAGCGAGGAAGCAGTTGCTGTCGAGGCTCAAGTAGTCCACATACTTATCGAACGGATAAGAGTTGCATGAATAGAATGTTGTATTACCATCATGAGCCAAGAAGCCCTCCTGCTTGTGGAATCCGCTAAACGTTATCTCTTTGTCAAAGAGCAACGTCAAATCACGCTTTTGATCAGCCTCCCAGGTTTGAACTGAAACAAATTCATTGGTTCTTGCATTTCTCAAGAGATCATCTTCATCGAAATAGAAGAGTTGTGGCCCCAGCACTGGCGACCCTTCAGTGTTGTATGCCAGATCGGACACTAGAATTGCCAGGTTGGTATGGTTTCTGACGAAGAATATGTCTTGATCATTTTCTCGGTAAACACGAAGTTCAAACTGCTTTGGAGTGGGACATGCCACGGCACACCAGAATAAGAAGACGATTGTGAAAACGGACAGAATCATGTTGATGGTCTCCCTAAGCAGAGGCGCCAGCCCCTTATATATCTATCGAAAGTATAAATAGAATTGATGACGATGCAACCAGAATTTCAGACAAAGACGGAGCGGCTATTGCCACGGGGATTTTTGGCAACACTACAGGACATTTCCGTAGAAATACTCTACCAGAGCCGTAGAAGACGGGGTTCCCACTGCATACGAACGAGGCTGATATGTGACCAGTTCACGGTTCTATTTTTGAAATCCGTAAATGACAAAATGTATCGGAGCCCCTTCAATAAAGACTAAAGTAGAACACTGAGATGTCGTCAATTGGAGGATGTACATCCATACCATGAGCTTCCTGTCAAATAGGCTAGCGATCAGGTTAATCTCACCGATGTCCCACGACTTGATGGATCAACGTATACCTTCTCGAATCTGAACGACGCATAAAACAATGGATGGACAAAGTATTAAGGCAGAAAGCTTAAGGAAGCACATTCCGGACCAGAATTGACAATCCCATAGAGGTAAGTTATCGCTTGAGCACAGTTATGCACTACGATGTCAGATTCTTCTGATATCGGGAAACAAAGCCGCAGATTACCATTGCATGAAAGAATACGCCGCAAATCGGAGTATCAACGTGATTTCGCTTGCACCGGATATCTAGACAACAGAAAAACATATCAACACTTGGCGGGTTGAATTCGGTCGGCTGTGGTATCCTTAGAGTCAGTGGGGTATTGTACAGACAATGCCGATCCCCGAAAGTGCTTTGTGACACTTGATCTGTACGTTGTACTTCCAGTCTGCTATCCAGGTTTTCGACAATTTCGGCGTTACAATCCCTTTCTGATATAATTGGTACTTACAAGTAACAATGATGAACAGCTCCATAAGCTTCAAAGTTTGTTTCATTCCTCGGATGCAATAAAACAAGACCAGTGCCATGCTCATATTGAGTTGTCTGTAGAGGGCAATACAATTGGGAAATTAAGTTACAATAAAATCAGCACATGCGACTTTTCAGGTGAAGTAAGAAAAGAAAAGGATATAGTTTTGCATCTTCCGTGTTGTACTCTAGCATGAATTCAAATGCAACCAATTGATCGTAGTTGGGCAAAAGCTGAATGTTAAGATTAGCCTACACAAATTATTTTTTTAGATCTAAATTCGATAAATAAAAAACCTTTTATCCAACCTGTTCGGAACATATGGTGAATTTGGTGATGAATTTAAAGGTTTTTTTTTTTTTTATCGATTGATGGTAGGACTTGAATACAACCACGGCTCCATACATCCTGCCTCTTGTTCGATCACGTGCGCGTGAACCCTTATGCAGTTCTATAGAACAAGCACCTTCATATAAGAGCGCGTGGTCTTCTTTAGCATAACATCCGAGATAGTTTAGTGGCTAGAATTACCGCTTGTCGCGTGGTAGACCGGGGTTCAATTCCCCGTCTCGGAGCTTTACTAGCGCAAGTGGTTTAGTGGTAAAATCCAACGTTGCCATCGTTGGGCCCCCGGTTCGATTCCGGGCTTGCGCATACTTTTTTTGCATCTACCAGAGCATGGGTTTTAGCATTTACAATGCTCACTCACAATTACTGGTGGGGTGCAACGCTCGCCCAGAGCTGCCAGTTTCACTATTACATCAAATCTCCTTTTCAGAATTTATCTCTAGGTATACTCAACTAAGTGATGTCCTTCTATTTTCTCTTTGCCAAACTTTTTGAAGACATTTGATGTGGTGAAGTGGTTGGAACTATGTGCTGGACCTGCATACACGGTTACGTGGATCCATTTTTTCAATGAGAAAACTCTGTGAAGATTCTTACAGACCCACCCATGTCGCTCTTCAGAACAACCACCGGGGCTGGTATTGGGCTCGCTTCGTCCAGCTCTATACTAGGTGGATTTACTCAAATCCGTACGGCCACGAAAAGAGTGAGTGGTTCGAAAACCAACAAAAACGACTCCGCGGGTCGTAGATTGGGTCCCAAGAAGTTTGAGAATAATTTCGTCAATCCCGGCGAAATCATCATGAGACAAAGAGGTTCCAAAATCCATCCTGGTGAAAATGTTGCCATCGGCCGTGATCACACGATATTCGCCATGGAGCCTGGCTACGTCAAGTTCTACTTGGACCCATTCCACCCATTGAGAAAATTTGTGGGTGTTGCATTAAAGAAGGAATATACATTACCTGTGGATCACTTTGCTCCACGTGTGAGAAGATTTGGCTACGAGCAGATTCTAGACGAAGCTGATGCCAAGAAGGAGGAGGAGCATATGAGCAGAAAGGAATATCTTGCCCAGGATGAGTTGAAGCAGATGAAGGTGAAGAGAGAAAATGCTGAAAAGCTGTGGAAAAGAAATGCTCTCAGTCAATTGAAAGAGCAGTTCCCAGCTATCACTGAACCTGAATTGGCCACTGAAAGACTTTATCAAGTTGCCGCCCTCATGAAGACAGGACAAACTTTGGAACAAGCTAGAGACCAAGTGACTTTCAACTACTATTTCGAGCAGCAGTTGGCTGTGAGACGTGGTGAACTTCTGCAGGAGGAGCTCAACACCAAGTTTGACCAATACAAGAAGTTCTCTTCCGAATTGGATCTTGCTTTGGCATTGGACCACAAAACCAGACTTCACACGCCATTCTCAGCCGAAGAGCATCAACAGAAGAAGGATGAGATTCTCTCAAAACTTGATAGTGAGTTTACTGGCATTATTCTCAGGGATGCGCAGAAAAAGGCCATAGTCGAGCTTTTGAGCACTCCTGGTGTTTTCTCAAGCGAGGAGATCTTTGTGCTCAAGCAGAAGTATATCCCTGCGGTGTTGCCTGAGTCTGTGCCTGGCACCGTGCTTGACATCCCCAGGGGTAAGAAGTTGCCAGATAATGCGGTGGTAGTGAAGACGTTTGACCCTAAGACAAGGTCATTGAGAAGAGTTGTGAGAACGAAGGAAGCGTTTCCATAAGCGGTACATGTACATAGATAAAGGTGGATATTGATACAGTTGTAGGAGATAATCGGAGGAATCCTAGATTTTGATCTCTTGCAAAAATTTATATGTTGGTCTGAGTTTTCTTGGGGATGTCTGGAAGAGCATCAGTGATAGCATGTACTGACTCCATGCGTACTGCACCTTTCGTTAGGGTGCCATCCGCCATTAATATTCTGAGGGCTCTTACGTCGTCCCGATCTAGCCTTTCGAAACAAAATAACGTTATTCTGAAGAGGGGACATTTTGAGTTCTTTTGTGGTACCGATGCCTGTTGGATAGCGCACCGAGCATCGTCATGAGCAGGAAGGTTTGAAGCACACGATCTCAGGAACAATAGGAAGAGATGTCGGAGCATATACAATTACAGAGAAGCACTGACAAAACCTGAGCTGATCTTCTAGGAAGAATCTCCACCCCCTCTATTGCACAAAATCGTGAACGTTTTCATCAATTTTCTCGGCGTTTCCCCACTCTATATCCGAAATGGTGTGGGAGATAAGACCGCAAAGTGAGAAAATAGTATCTTGGTCACGGCTTAGTTTTTTGCACCCAAGCTCGCACAATGGCTGTCAAAGTGAGAAAGATCCATAGCGTTAATCCTTCCAAGATTGGCTAAATTCCGCATAAGTATACTGCCAAATTTGTATCGTGGACAAAAAAAAAAGTGCCGTTTCCAAACACCCGAGGGATCGGTCTGCGTCGGTAATACGCGGCGCTAATTCTATGCTGCATGGTGCGGAATCTGGGACGGACTATATAATCGTACCATATAACGTTTTCTCTGCATCGACGACAATGGTGAGTCTTCCAGACGAAAACAAAAAGTCCAACAAGAAGTTTGGCATTGCTGCTGTGGCGGCTCTTGTGTTGGCAATAGTTTTGGCATTCACTGATGTTGCTGGTTATGCACGGATTGCAGTGACTCCAATTACATCGGAGCACTGCCCAATTCTCGATATCTACAGACCCAAGTCATTTTACGAGGACAATTCCACCGTGGTGGAGATTTTGACTGGGGAGAAGTTTTTCAAGGCTGCTACCGAAAGAATGTCCCAGGCGGTTCAGGTGGACACGCAGATCTACGACAATCCTCCCACAGTTGAGGACGACCCAGAGTACTGGACCAAATTTATCAAGTTCCACGAATACTTAAAAACCGCTTTTCCAGCCGTCCACGAGCACTTGGAGGTGGTCAAGATCAACACATACAGTTTAGTTTACATCTGGAAGGGCTCCAATCCTGACCTTAAGCCCTTGATGTTGGCTGCACACCAAGATGTTGTTCCTGTTCAGGAAGATACTCTCAAGAATTGGACATATCCTCCATTTTCAGGACATTTCGATGGTGAAAAGGTGTATGGTCGTGGTGCCACTGATTGTAAAAACGTGTTAGTCTCAATCATGGAGAGCTTGGAGCTTTTAGTCAAGCTGGGATTCAAGCCCGAGAGAGGAATCATTGCCGCTTTTGGTCAAGACGAAGAAGTATCTGGCCTCCTTGGAGCCCATAAAATTAACGAATACTTGATTGAGAGATTTGGTGAGAAGTCTATTTACGCCATTATTGATGAAGGGACCTTCGTTATGAGGAACCCAGTCACAAAGAATCTTATTGGTCTTCCTGCTACCAGTGAGAAGGGATACATTGATATGGCTGTTGAACTCACCCAGCGTGGTGGGCACTCCTCCATGCCACCAGACCATACCGCCATTGGTATTATCTCCGAATTGGTGGCTAAAATCGAGGCCGAGCCATTTGAGCCACTTCTCACTACAGCGAATCCATCCTTCGAGTTCCTTCAATGCACAGCTGCTCACGATCATGAGGGAATATTGCCCAAGTTTTTCAGACAGCTGGTGTTACGTGCTGGTTACGACAAGGTCGCCAACTCGATTGTTGTCAAGGCTTTGTCCCTGAACTTGGTCACTCGCTACTTGATCAGAACTTCTCAAGCCGTTGACATCATCAAAGGTGGTGAGAAGATGAACGCCTTGCCTGAAAATGCAAAGATTATGGTCAATCACAGAGTCGCTGTCGAGACAAGTTTGGAAGATATTCAGGCCAAGTTCGTCAAGAGAGTGAGCGAGGTTGCTAAGAAGCATGATATCGGTCTCGTTGCATTCGGTGAGCAGGTGCTTGAGCCTACTTTGAACGGCCAATTCGAAGTCAAGATTCAAGGACGATACACCAGAACTGCTCCAGTGACCCCAACTGGAGATAGGCTCTGGCAGATTTTGGGTGGTGTCACCAGACATATTATTGAAGACTTCGTGTTTACTGACCTTGACCAACCACTTGTGGTTTCTCCTAGTATCATGCCTGCCAGTACAGACACTAGACATTACTGGAACTTGACTGACCATATCTATAGGTACAGTGCAATGTACGTGGAAGATTTCAAGACACTTAACATTCACAGTGTGGATGAGAATGTCCCTATGAAATCACACGTTCAATTGATTGCGTTTTTCTACGAGTTTATCCAACTGGTTCTGGAAAACAAATAGACTAAAGCAGGAGAATAAACGCTTCTAGATCATGCATGTATATTCCTATCGGGATCACTGTGGCTTCAGAAAATCAGCACCTGAGTCCCTTCATGACAATGGACTTAGCGCAGTCAAAAAATTAGTCAGCGCTTCGCTTCACCTACGCCAAGTTCAACGTATTTTCATTGATATATCCGTATCCTATAGTACATGTCAATAATGCTACCTAGCACCCAGCATGTAACATTACCAATCTTTAATGCTATGACTCTAGTTCAAGTCCTTCTTTTCCAAAGGATTGTATCTCAAGAATTTTTCAATCAAGTCGACGTGGGTCAACACCATTCTTCTGCAGCAGTATCTCTTCAACTTAAGCTGATCAAGAGCATCACCCTCAGTTAAGGTCTCATCTTGCAACAAGTTCAAATAAGTCTCCCACTTGTCACCAACAACTTTGCCACAAGAGAAACAGCGGATAGGAATGATCATCGCTGTTGTTTATGAAAACGATCTCTTTGATGAGAATTCGAGATGGTCAATTATGAGATTTTTTCTGTGTACCAGAGATGTTGAAGGTGCACGGGTGTAGAGTATACCAAAGGCATCTCGGATGCTTTGACCCCTTTTAGATAGACATGGGTCTCCTGGTGAGTCTGATCAAAATAAAACTAGTTCAGCTTCCCACTGGAATATTGAATATCACAATTCACTCTGTATATTTCCAGAGTTGGGAACGTCAAGTTGAATCACATGATTTATATCACGCGCACCTCTTCTCAGGCATCTCATAAAAATTCCAAGAGTCCAAATCCAACAACCTCACCAATGGAGTTTCCTAGTTCCTGGCGAGTTACGGTGTCTTCTGGAGGTACTCCTGTGTTCTTCAAACATGGATCCACCTTCCCCGCAGTTGTTTCAAAGGACGGCGCTCACACCGTTGTCATTCTTTCTTACCAGATCAGAGTATACTACAACGCTACCAGACAATGCGTTAGGGTGGTGAATATGGATATTCATGATGCTATTGCAGCCCATATGGATGAGAACAATGACTCGCAGGTGATCATATTTACGTCCAAGCAGAGGGTCCTTTACGTGAATTGGAAGGAAAACGTTGCTCATCCTGTGGTAGCGAAGCAGCATATCACTCCAGAAAACATACATTTGCAAGATGTGTTCTTGATCGATGATACGAATTACTATGCCGCTGGGCTCACTGGTGATACTAGTGACAATTCTCCCAAGAGGCTCACGCTATATCTGGTGGATAAAGAGACCGCCAAAGCCACTGTCGTGCTTAGTCTTACCGATGTCTCACGGTACGCCATTTCGAGAAGTGCATCCCACCTAGCAGTGTTACAGAAAAATATTGTTTCAGTATATGATCTCAAAGTTGGCATCAGCATATTGAAAAAGACAGGCGAATCACAGAACGGCTCTGCCTCTACTCAAGAAGTCTTGGAACAAGGTAAGCTTAGCATGGCATACACTGGTGCTCCAGCACTGAGGATGGCTATCAGTGATCAAGCACTTGTTGCTGTGGCTTCTTCATTTGGCCCAATCTACCTTTTGTACCCCCTGGAGAGGGATAGAAAAGATGGCAACGACTCAGGAAATCAGCGTACATTCAAATGGCACTTCGATGGAGCCACAGCTCTTACATTTTCTGCTGACCAGCGTTACTTGATATCTGGAGGTACAGAAAAGGTCTTGGTAATCTGGAATCTCGAGCTGGGCAAAACACAGTTCTTGCCTCGACTTGGCGGAGCAGTCACCGCAATAGCCATTGATCCTAATCGCCAAGATCAGTACAATATTATGCTTTCACCGATTGCCACTGGATCAGGTGCTATTGCCGAACACCAAAGTGAAATCCTTGTCATTTCTGCTGTTGACCTTATTTCTCGCCTCGCAGTTGCCCCTTGTAGACCACAAATGTCGATGTCGCTTGATAACTCCAGAAAGAAGATAAGGCAGCAACTCAAGAAGAAGAAGGCAGCTTTGGAGGACGACAGTGACTTGGACAGTGGTAATGAGGATGAAGAATCTTCAAAACCTGCTCGCCACGGAAATCCCGAGCTTTTCGATATCTTGAGACCTGACATTAGTGCCTCGACCATCATAAACCCTCAAACCAATCACCTTTACTTTCCTAATGGACTGACGATACAAGCATTTGATCTTGTTCGCGGCGAACAAGCATTTATTCAGCATGTTGCTCCACAACTCGATATCGGTAGAGTGAAAAGCGAGCTCAAAATTGCCGACCCTCAAGTCGAAAAGGTTGTCTTCACCCACAATGGTAAGTGGATGTGCACATTTGACCTGATGCCAAAGTCCGACTTGGACAATCTCCTCTCCAAAAACGATACTGCTTTTGCACTCAAATTTTGGTCCTGGTCGAGCGAAGAATCTCGTTGGCACCTCGCCTCTAAAATCGTTGATCCACATGGCCCGGGTCTTCCTGTCGGTGCGATAGTTGCCCTGCCAAACGCTGAAGTTGTTGCTACAGTTGATACAAACGGCGGTATTCGTCTCTGGCGTCCTCGTCCAGCAGCAGCACCCAAATCCAGCAGAAAACAAACAATTGCCACTAGAGCTCCCACTGTCTGGACGCTTCGCCGTGCTCTTTCACCTTCAGCGCTGGTGTCTGCTCCAGTTGCTGCTGCTTGGTCTCCAGACTTCTCTTTGTTGGTGGTGAGTCACAACACTGAGACAAATGCATATGACCCACTGCTGCTTGACCCTGTCGACTTTACGCTTCCTCGTCTCTCTGCCCCAGTGGAGTTCTTGGCAGTGTTGAACACTCATTTGGTGCTTGCGCTGGCAACACAGGTGTTGCTGTTCAATCTTGTTAGTGGCCACGAAACTAATTTGGGAGCCAAGCTTCTTGACTACGGTGTCCGCAACTTGGTAGCAGTGGACGTTCAAAGGAATTTGATCGCGGTGGCTGTCAATCAAACCAATGCCAATGCTCGTGCCGGTAGCAAAATCTTGGTTTTCCAGCCTGGCAAATTGACTCCAATTCATGAAACGGCTCACAAGCAAATGGTGGTGTCCCTCACATCTCTGCCATCCGGGTTCGTGTTTGTTGATACAGCATGTCGTGCAGCAACGATCAGCCCAGTGACAAGAGACTTGGAAACTACTAACGATCTCACAGAACAGATGCATAACTTGTTGGTTAGTGCCCAAGCCGCAGCCAATGTATTGCAAACTCGTTCGGTCGAGAGTACAGCTGTTTCAGCAGAAACGGAACCAGAACAAGATGCCGACAAATGGACGGCGCATCGTCTTGTTGATCTTCCTTCCATTGAGCCCGTCTTCGCTAATGTGGACGGTATGGCATTGGACACGTTATTTGAGCGTGTTGTGAGGGCGGTGCAGTGAGCATCACCCAACGGTTTATAGATATATCTTTGCATCAAAATGTACATTAATATTCTATTTATAAGCGGCAATTGATTATGACCACCACTTACCCTGTGGCTTCTCGTCAACCTTATGCCTCTGGAAAGCCAAGATGCCTTCGATCTTGCGCATTGCTTCCTCCAAAAGATCTTTCCTCTCTTGTAGTTCGATATGCTTTCTGATTTTGGGGTCTTCTTTGGCAAAACTTTCCATCTGTTCACGACTCAAGTTACCAAAGAACTCTTCATCTAGCTTTCTTGGAAAGTTATAGTAAAAGTCACTCAATAGTTCCACGTTCAAGAACAAAATCGCGGTGGATGTCAATTTCGAAGACACAGCATCCATGAAAATTTCTGGGCATTGGTATTTGTTGTCCTTGACCTTGCACTTCTTCAGGTTCTTGATGAAAGAGTAACGCATCTTTAAAAGCTTCATTCTCTCCTTGAGGAAAATGGCGTACTTGCCCCTCTCGATCAAGGTTTTTGAGAACCCAAGCGTCTCGTTATTATCGTCGATCTCGGTTCGTCTCTCGCCATTAAGCTTTTCCAAGTAAGTCACAATCTGCTGTAGTTTGCGCCCACCAACCAGCTTTCGTAGAGCCCCATAGACATTATCACACTGTCTTAGCTCTTCCTTGAGGAGGTCAACGGCTGATTCTTTGCTGGAATTCCATTCTCTGTCCTCAATTTCCACCTCATACTTGTAGGGTTTGATACAATTCTCGACTTGATCTGCAGTTGAATAGTACTTTGACTTCAATACAGATTTTGCTGCGTCCTCGACGGCCTTCCTTGCCATTGGATGATTAGCCAATTGTGTTTTTTCGACCAAGTTGTTGATCTCAGTGACAATTGCTTCCGTCAACATAGCTGTCGAAAGTCTTCCAACACCAAGTTTTGTCAAAGAGCTAGTAGCCAAGTCAAGCTTCTTGTGCCAGTAGCTTTCCTCATCAACAGACAGAAGCTGAGAGAGTTCCCTCAAATCTGGTTCAGCAGATGCATAACCATCCGCACCCTTCAATTCGAAGGGCTTGTTCCAGTACCTCTCGGCAAGGAGGTCCAAAACTTTTTGATCAAGTTCATTCTTCAAAAGGGCCTTCAATTCATTTCTTGAGAATTTTTGACTGAGCTCCTTTATAGCGACTTTCAATAAATCGATGTTGTTCGCAAGGTACATTTGCGGAGTAAGGGAACGGTCATTGAACTCGACCTTAAACTGGTAAGCAGTTTCCTCCAATTCCAGTTGGATAGCGAGGTGAGTAGGCCTTAACGAAGCCGACATAGACTTTTCGAGGACCTTCATGAGCTTCTTTTTAAGATTTCTCGATCCTGTCACTGTACCAATAAAGGCATCTTTATTCTCCTTCAAGAATTGATACTCAAAGTTTTGTTGAGCGACGTAGGCTTGGAAGCCACTGATGACTTTCCTGCTGAACAAGCCGGATCCAGATTTGCCAGAGTTGGGAGCTCTTGTAATAACGCCAACGTAACCCATTCTCAAGGGGTACTTTCTATTAAGCAAAATCGCACGAGCCTTCTCTGGCTCTACCAAGTCAAGCTTAGTAATGACACCAAGAGTTCTTTCGCCCATGGGGTCAGCCATCTTTGCAGCTCGCAAAGCAGATGAATTTGCCAAATCCACATCTGCTGCAGAAATGGCCAAGATGATATTGGGCGCCTCCAAGTACCGGTTACAGAGAGCTCTGATCTTCTGCTTGAGTTCAACCGGCTGATCAGCTGCTTCCACCTGGATGTACCCCGGCAAATCAACCAAGGAAAGGTCTGGCACTTTCGGTGACCTAATTGTCATCTGAATGGGGTCATTCGATATGCATTCGGTAGAAGGAACGGCCATGTTCAAGTCAAACAAAGTCTTTTGAACTTGTGTGAAATCCGAGAGGTTGAACAACTTCAAAGCTGGAAATTCCGCTGTCTCACTGGCTGAATCAGGAGAATTGATCAAGGTGAGCTCGATGGGGCGTCTAGTGACCATGTTATTACCTTTAGGCAAGAACTCTTGGCCAACAATAGCCTCCAAGACGGAAGACTTACCGCTAGATTGAGAACCCACAACAACGATCAGTGGAAGTTTAAGGGTCTCTGATTGGGGGTCCACAGCTGTGAGTATGTTTCTGATCTCTATCATTTGTCTGGTTAAATTAAGCATGTCATCAGTCGTTTCATCATTCTCTAGATCTAGAGGCTCATCGTCATCCTGGTCAATGAGAGTCTCCTCATCTTCCTCGACTTCCTCATCTTCCGCAGCGGTCTCTTCTTCATCAGTGGATAATCCAACAGCGGCTGCTGTGGCACCTACCGCAGCTGCATCTGAGCCGCCGTCTCCTCCACTACCTCCGCCTTCTGACCCTGACTCTTTATTGCCGCCAAGCCCCTTGAAGGCATCACCGGTCTTATCGAAAAGGTCACTGGTGAAATCTTTGAAAGCAGTGAATCTGTCTGTGGTATACTGCTGAGCTTGCTCGACCTTGTATGCAACGTAGGTACCCCCAGCGGCCATGGTGCCGCCTATGTAGGCTGGAATTTTTGTGGCACGGGCGATGACTTTGATGAAGCCAATGTTTCTTCGGAAAACTAGGTTTGGCTTAGCAAGATGAGTATGTGTGGAGCGTATGAAGGGCGATCTGTTCATTAGATGCAAGAACATCTTTGGCTGCACGGATCTAAACGACCGTAGGTGATGCCGCAGAAGTAGCCCCGCACGAAACATTCAAAATGTGAATTAAGTGTATTTGCTGTGGTCAGTAGTAGGAGTGGTTTGATGTTTTTGGGGGCCGCGAAGTATGGAGTTACTGATATGATGTGCAGGTGCTTTGCCTCCGAGCAAGCTAGGAAAGCACAGAACAAAATTTCTCGAGATTGATCGTATTAGATGAAAGAGGCTTGTTGAAAGTGCAAAAAGAAAACAAAATTGCCCCCTGCCAGAATTGAACTAGCGACCTTTGCATTACAAGTGCAACGCTCTACCACTAAGCTAAGGGGGCAAAATGCAGGGTATTCTCGCGAAACTGATATATGTCCTGAGAGCCGATGATGGTCTTATATGCAGGCCACACGTTCAATTTTTTAGCGCAGTGTTTGGAAAGCATTCTGCAGCACATCTGGCAATCATAAAATATATAGGTTTTGTTGGGAGGACGTTCTTCTTTACGACGTCCTCTTGATTGAATGGTCGATAGAAAAAAAAAAGAGGTGAGATTCTTCGAGACTAGTATCCCCGTACTTTAGGAAACGAGATTCTACTCAATGGATTCAACGAGATCCATTCAGTGAAAAAATTAAAGTGAAGTAAACATACCATTCTTTCTGCCACAGCCATTGCGCTGTCAAGAACTATTCAGTGAAACAAACGAGCTATTCATATCTATAAAAATGCTCTTCCTCTTAACTTCTGATTGACAAGGGCCTTCTGATCAACTTTCGCATCCGATGCATACTTCACGGGGCTCCTCCTTCTAATACTCAAACTCCAAACATTACTCGAAAAAAATAAAAAAAAAAAAAAATACTCAATAACAAACATAAAACTCAGTCACTTCAAACCTTCCCAGAGCTATATATTTGTAGCCGCCAGACATCAGGTGCAAGCCCCCTTTATGTTGACACATACCCATTCAGTGCACTTGACGTCACCGCATAACCACACCCGCTCTTTTTTTTTCGCAACCTCTCACCGATAAGCCCCATACTATCAAAGCGCATTCCTTAATGACTCACTTGCTCATACTTTGCGCCTAACAAGATAGTTATCAAAACACAGCCCAATTTCACTGCTTATCGTCGACAGCCTTCCGTAATTGCCAAGACGGGTGTCCTTTTGTGACATCTCAGGCACCACATCAAGAGTTGGCCGAACTTTCGCAGCCATTGTGAAAAAATTGTATCAAAGACAGGTCTATCCTGCCGCCAACCACCCAGCATGCCATACTGGGTCAGCCTTGTTCATGTGCTCCCCTGAGGGGTACCCATCCGGCCGAGGCAGAATCGAGTTGGAGAAAAATGACGCTTACTTTGGAGCTTCTACAGACTTGTGATGACAAATTGAGCGATTTGGTAGATTGAGACTTTTTGCATCCAGCGCAGTCTCCGAGGCTCCTGTCTAATCCTCGTGGGGCGCTTTTGCGCTTCACATAGAAAAACGAGGCTGTCCCAGCGGCACCCCGGCTAACCACAACAGGGACTCTGGCAGCTGGAGCCGGTCTTGCTGGATCCGTTTAAAAAAACAGAAAAGAGCACCATATTCAGAAACATCGGTTTCGGAGCGAAAAAAAATTTTCACGCCTCATAGATCCGTTCTCTTCGCTACTTCTCTCAAGGTCTCACAGGCCCTCCGGTGTTCCGGCCGCACGTACCCCACATCTCAACATCATAACCACCAGATAGCCCACGATGCATCGGCCCGAGCTCCTGAGGATGGGGGTGGTCTGGCAGGGATGATGTGGAAAGCAAGGTGTGGCTGGGGATGCAAGAATTATAGAGAAGCAAATAAGAGTACAATATGACAGGATCCTCAGGGGTGCCCAGCCTGACCGCTGTCAGCCTTTTCAGCTTATTGCATTGTGGAGGCTCGAGTGGGCTTGGCAGGGCCCAATGTGTTTGGAACGCGGGGGAGTCATGAAAAGTTTGATGATTTCGGCCAACGGTACGATGAGCAGCCGCAGAAGTCGGGAGGAAAAAGCAAAAAAATATCCAAATGGAAGCGAACATGCTCATCTGTTTCACTGCAGTTTTAGGCCGTTCGCTGGCGATTTTCCCTCAGGGCTGCAGGAAGCGCGCAATGCCTCCAGGCCTGCTTCTCTTACATTTAGCGCTGCGAAGAATTCCCTGTCCGCCATATATATTGATCACCTCGCCCGTCACATTCTCACCTACTCACGCATTTTTGTTTTCACCACCACTTACAACAGCACCTCATGAAAGTCGTCCTAAGCTACGCCAAACGCTTGGGCGCATCACGCCGGAATAGAAGGGCCCGCCGCCGGTCGGCAGCACTTGTCGTGCCTGAGAAGGCTGAATGGCATCACACGGAGCACGTTGAACATAAAGAATCCACGATCCAAGACAACAAGGAGCCCATCGTCCAGAGCAAACTAGACTTGGAGACCAAGGAGCTTCTGCAGCCCATCACAGACGACAAGGACGCTGTGGAACTACGAGCCGACCCTCCACTGTACACGGAGTGTGTGGGCGAGAAGGAAGCATACTCAGAGAAAGCGGCCGTCCAGGTGACGGCTGTCGAGGTGGCGAAGGCCGCTGAGGGCAGGCCCCGAGAGTTGTTGTATCGCTCACAGTTCAACGAGCTCCAGGAGAAGAGGCGTCCTGAGGTTCGTTTGCGCAAGGTCACCAGAGTGGCTCCGGACTGCACCGACTACCGGGCCGTTTATCATAAACAGGCCGTGGCCGAGGTGTGGATCGAGCTCTTTCGTATCATCAAGGTCGGTGTGTGGGCGATTCTAGCATGGCTCTTTGTTTACGGCATGATCCCCTCGCTCAAATGAGACCACAAGCATATTCCACTAGCATTATTTATTATAGGTGTACAATATTAATTGGGAGGAACTCGCTGTTGTAGTTTTGTAATCTTCAGCCCCTTGTCGCGCTGTGACGTCAATTGTCAAGGGTGTTTACTCCGTTGCTTGTTGCTCTGCTTATCTCGCGGCGAAGCGTGGATTACCGCCCAGCAGTAACCCGATTAGAGGAATAGGAGGCGATGACAAACCTGTCCTCTAGTTCCGAATTTGTGTCGTCACGGTAGCAGCAGAAGATTGTAAGATGGCGGGAGCAGGAGATTGCCTGTATTTCTTTTTCGCAGCCATTGATTATGACAGCCTTGTGCAGCTGGAAGAATAGGCGCCGTCATGACTCTACAGCAGATCTACAAACTCCGCTTTATAGTAATCCTGACATTCTGCATTTCCTCGTCTCCTTGTGAGCAAACGAACCCCGGTAGACGAAAAGTAAAAGGAAAGGTCCCAGGTGGCTCAGAGCAAGTTGGTGGTCTCTCGATGACCGATGCACCTTCTCCCTTTGATCCATCAGAGCAACCCTCGTCTGATTTTCCGACTCGGCCCTGAACAACCGCTTTTCTGAACGGATGTAATTAGTACAATAGGAGCCAAATTGCGCAAGCAACCGGGTTTTTCGGCAGGGTTCAGGTGGACCGGTGTAATCTCAAGTGGTACCCTGGCGGAATGGCCGCGGGAAACAGACACCCATCAGATCGTGTCTCAGGCCCATCGCGAGAGACAAGTTTGTCTTGAAAAAATTAAAAAATTTGAAAAAAAAAAAAAAAAAAAAAAAAAAAAAATCGAAAAGTGCTCAAAGTCAGTCACAGGTGATCCACTTGCTGGCCCGAGCTTCCCTCCGTAGTCCATTCAGTTAAAGTTTGGACTAGGGTGACGTCAGGCTAGCCCCGGGTATCAGCTGGTCCCCTAACCTAAAACACTACAACTCAGCTATTCACTGTAATATCCAAGTATGTTCCGGAAAGCATCGTTTGCATGCGGCGGGCAAGAAAATCTGATCGCCCTCCTTTTAGGATCGATAGGGGTTTCGGTACCGCCCAGGTTTCGGACCGGTTGCAGATAGGAGATTTGCCAAGGCAGACAATAGGGAGCAAAAAAACGTCGAGGTGAGGTTACCCACTGTGGCATCCGGCCCAGTTACATAACCTGCCCTAAATGCCTCACCCCAGCAACACTATCCGGGATTTTGAGCAAAATAGAATAGGAAAGTAGGCTCGATGCGGTACGGGTAAAAAAGTAGACAGAAGTAAAGCCGAACGCACACGAACGCCATCAAGTCCGGCCCGGCTAAAACAACGGTGCATCGTCCCAAAGAGCTTCGGGCGCCAGGAGAATTTCTGAAATTTCGCAGACTATTAAGCTAGGTCCGGTGTTGGTTGAGCCGAAGCAGTGCCAGTTCGGCCCATACCGCTGCCGGTTTGACACCCTGCAGCCACCGGGGCTACTGCCCAAAGGGGTAAACACCCCAGATTTTAGAGCAAAACCAGCAAGTTTACTTTTTTCTTTTTAACCGATTTTTAGCTAGAACGCTTGAGGGTCGGTCGTGGTCGGTCGGATATGCTTTTTGCTGGTAAGTGGCTCAAGTGCGATATACGAAATCCGGGGTTTCCAGTGTCTGGGGTTCGCGGCCAAATTCACATTCGCACCTTCGGTCCGATACAGCTAATTCGCGCCTCTAGACTTCGGCTTAGTCTTGTGAAGGCTTCAATATCTACACTATGAGTAAAAGTCTATAAGCTTGTATTTGTTCCTGTCGTAAATCGTAATAAATAAGAAGTGAATCATGCTGTCGTATCGTCGTGCCTATGCTGGGGTATATCGTAAGTCTAGAAGACGTGTTCCATCAGGTACACGGCGTTATGTCTCAGGTGGCGGGCGATATGTGGATGACTCACTGCAGAAACATCTGAAGCAGTCTGGGTTGGGGCTTTGGGTGGGGCCTTGACAATGTGCTCCTCGTCGGCCACGCTGACAACAGCAGCGTGGGCAACATCCTCGATTTCCGAGTCGGAGTCGGACGTCAGGTTGGATCTGGCCAACTCAGGCATCTCTTCGGTCTCCTCCTCGATCACCAGAAGGCTGCGGTGGAGATGCATGTCGGAAAGGTCGATGGTGGGCAAGTGTCTGTACAGCAGGGAAGGGGTCAAGTCCTCCTCCTCTTCCTCGTCGGACAGGTAGTAGTAGTCGTCGGAATCTGAATCAGAGTCGGACTCAGACAGGTAGTAGACGGTGTGTGTGCCCTCATTGAAGTCGTCAAAGTCGTAGTCGTCATCGTCATCAGAAGCAGAGTCGTAGTCAACCTCGTACTCGGTGACGGAAGGGCCCACCAGTGGGGCCTGGGGCTTCTCGGGCAAAGCAAAGGAAACCTTTGCAGGTGGAGCGGCTTTCCTCTTGTCAGACTCAACCGCAATGTGGTCCATCAAGTTGTCCAACATGTTGGCCTGGAGAACGAGGGAACGGAGAGAGGCCTTTGGGTTGGCGGCCTGTCGCGTGAGCTTGGAGCGCACCTTGGAGGCGAGCACGTACAGTTCAGCAAAAGACATGGTGGAGCTGGGAGGATATCTTTTGTCGATGGAGTCTAAAAGTCTGGGGATCTGGGCGCTCTTATATAGACTTGGCTGCAAACAGCCGGATGACAAAGCGCTCCGACAGCACAATGCATGGCGACGCACAGCGGGTTTCTGCGCAGGCGGATAACCGTCCAAGTGAGTCAGCAAAACAGTATCCCCGAAAGAGGCTTAAGGGTTCATTCCGACCGATTTTGAGTGGCAAATATCCTTTTCGGCTGGTCGGCCGGAGCCAATGAGTCAAAAAAAATTCCCAACCTTTTACCCCGAAAATTGTGTCTCCGAGAAAGCGCCATTTTCCCTAGGCCCTCCAGGCGCGGCCTGGGCTCCTGGGCTCGGCGGCACGTCCGGCCGGGCATGTTCACCGAGTTGCACCCACGGAGCAAACGGCCCATATCTGCCTGATGCCACGCCGGAAAACACCAATTTGTTCCAGCCTGCTACGCCTCGGCCTAGTATTTCTCGTCCCCGTAGCCTCGGCGATGATTTCATCGCACGCCCAACTCTGGGCTCTTGGGCTTCTTGGCTGCCGAGAAAGCTCGGCGCTGGGCCTCGGCTGGGCATCGCACGGGTACCACCAGCGTAAAAAAAAAAAAAAAAAAAAAAAATAGAGCTGCTTCCACAGCCGGCGCTAAAGCTGCATCCGAAACGTCGCTTTGCTGGGCCACGGGTTAAAAAAAAAGGTTATGGGTTCTGGCTGCATCAGATCTTGGGAGAGCAGCGGTCCGCCTGGTTTTTCGCAACCATTGCAGGCTCTGGGCCCTATCCGGGGATGCAAAGAGCACAACAGAATAGAAAATACAGGCTTTAGAAGTGTGAATTCGGGTACACTTCGTGCAATTCCACCCTCTTGCTGGGCTTACCCACGTTCCGACAATATAGCTTCTGACAATTTTCCGTCAAGATCCGTCGCATCTACAGTTCGCGGTTTCCCCGGAATATTCGTAACTCCGCGAAAGCCACCTCCGGAACCTACAGCCAGCCTGCCGAAGAAGCGCTGTGAATTGAGGATTCTGTTTTACGTTTTTTGACAGTACCAGAGAAATTAGTAGGCCTAGAATGATCGCTGCTTGCATCTGTCAGGATTGTTTGTGTCCTCTAGGGTGCAATCTAGAATCCAGCCACAATTTTTTTAGCCGCGTAGCGACCGTTGGGGCTCTATGACGTTGCTCGCATGAGGCTAGTGAGACCCTGTCGTACTCACCCAAAATGGCATTTACCTGTTTGGTAAAGATTTACTATTTTTTAGAACTACCGCTTTTGGCTCCTTGCACCTTCTTCAACTCTTCAAACACTCTCTATAGCTCATCCTGTCCCTCTCCAGCCTTTCCCGTCCCTCTCCAGCCCATCCTCTCGCTTGCTCAGCGAGTCAACTGACGCAATGAATCTTTGCTTCCAGGTATACGTCAAAAGGCTCATGCGCCTCAAGACGCCCACAAAACCTTCGTTGAACATCTAGCTCGAGGCACTTGACCGCCACGGAGATCTCGCCGGTGCCATAAATAGCTTTTCTCTCCATGACGTAGAGCTCCACATGCTCGATTGCTGCTTAGATCAACCACCTCGCCTCAAGCAAGGTGTCTTATGTGGTGGTTCCCATTGCAGGGCTGATTAGGCCAACGCGTGTTCGAGGCGGATCCTTACGACCTGTGGCTGTGGAGGTAGTTCTTAGTCAACAAGTTGTAAAACCTCGAACTACGTTGTTCGAGCTCTCGTTCAAAATTGCTCAATGCATCAACACGAGGTTCTTTCTTCACCACCCAGGGGTTTGCCAAGTACTTGAATCTTGCCCAGGCTCGCTAATTTTTAATTAGTCTCAACTTGCTCAACCTGTGGCTCGTCGACCGAAGCCGAGACGCCGAATCACCACACGTCGGCCTTCATTCTACAATTCAATGAGTCCCCCTCCCACTACACTCTGTTCTATGCGTGATGTATTAACAGTATGGATATTGGACGGCCCGTTTAATCGAACAAACCGAAGCCCATGTCATCATCAGACTCCTCAGCAGCCTCTTCCTCCTTCTCCTCAGCGGCAGCCTCAGTAGCACCACCAGCAGCGGCGGCACCACCGGCAGCAGCACCACCAGCTGGAGCAGCAGCGGCCATGGAGAAGAGCAAGTCCTTCAAGTCCTTACCCTCCAAAGCCTTGGAGAAGATGTCGGCCCAGACGTTGTCAACGGAGGCACCAGCGGCCTTGGTGACGGCCAACAAGTTGTCGGAGGAGATCTCAACACCAGCGTCGGCCAAGATAAGGGCGGCGTACGAAACGGAAGCTTCAGCAGACATTATATGTGTAAGTTAAAGGTGTAGCTAAATTTTTTCAACATCAACATAGCGGGGGTGGGTGCGACTTTTGGTCACGTGTGAATGCTTGGGTTCTAGGGCCGTAGCCCTCGTGTTGTACGCGCGGCTGAATCAGTCAGCCTTGCATGAAGCCTGCGTCGGAGAAAAGACGTTTTAGGTGACGCACGGACCGCTTTGTAAGCAGATAAGTAAGCTGCAGCTGAGACATTGAATATGGCTAGATCCATCTCCTGCAAAACCAGCAGCAAGAATTCTAAATCTTTTGACAGTGGAAATAAGGGATTCGGGAGTCGAGAGGAAAGTGAGTCATTGACTTCGGTGTGAGAATTGAGTTCTTGCAAGATGTGAAGAGAAGAGGAACTCTTTGGGATACGAAAAAATCCGTCCTCCTTAAGGAATAGTTTTCCCCAATGACTAGTCAAATTGCTTTGTGCTGTTCGTGTAATTCCTATTCAGAGAGGAAGTAGGCGCCACTTCACTACTGTAAGTTTCTACATCTGCATAACTCATTGTGACTCGTTACTGGCGCAAACATCAGCTCAATTAAAGAGCTTCGGAACCTTCTCAAATCCTGAGTTTCATCGCCACTGCGATGTCCCACATTCTTATCTATGAAGATATCAGACATGGCAGGTCGTGTATCGCACACCGCTACCTAGCTATCTGCTCGCAACAGTAGCGTTAACATTACTAATGTTTAGGCTTTCTCCCACCGTATTCACCATAGGTAATAGGGGAGCCTTTACTCTGAACTTAGGAGTCGGTTACCGCCGTTCTTTCCATTCGAGGATCCCATCGCCATCTTCATGGTTCAGAAATAGACAATTCCACACCGCCTTCAGTCATTTCAAAAGACTGTATTGGCAGAGACCAGGTCTTGCTGGCCGGTTCCAGAGAATCCAATGGGACTCTTTGGCAAAGCCTGCCATTTTCTCGGGAGCTTTCCTTCTTGCTGCTCCTCCGATCCTAGACTTCACTATCAATAAGTCTACATGGCTCAAACGCAATCCTCAAGCCATAGTATACGCCATTATTGGTCTCAACACAGGCGTCTTCTTTGCATGGCAATTGCCCCGTTTCTCTCTCATCTTGAGAAAGTACGGTCTTCTTGTTAACGATAGATTTTCATCAGTGTGGTCTATAATAGGCTCGGGCTTCTCACATCAGAACTTCACCCACTTGTTTTTCAACATGTTCTGTCTTCAGTCATTTGGCTCCACACTTGCTGTCGTTCTTGGACCAGCAGGCTTCTTGACAGCTTACCTTGGGTCCATTGTTGCATCTTCCTTCACTTCGCTTGCATTCAGAACTATCGCTAGACAAGGTGTCAGTGGCTCCTTAGGTGCGTCCGGTGGTATTTTTGGCCTTCTTGGTGTTTTTTCATATCTATTCCCAAACGCTAGCGTTGCGTTCTTTTTCCTTCCCATTCCGGGTGGAGCTTGGTACGCTTTCTTGGGCTCCATCGTCTTAAATGCTGCTGGATTCTTCACCAAAATTCATTTCGATTACGCAGCACACATTGGCGGCAGTTTAATCGGTATCTACTACGGTTGGAAGGCAAAGAAAGACATTGCGAAAAGAAGACGCCAACGCTCCATCTACTTTTAGTCACAGGTTGATCGTTGATATTGTAAATAGTATACACGAAAGTTTATGCAAATGAGACAGACTTCTTCTTTTTCTTTGCAGGAGTCTCGGTCTCGTCGACACCGTCTTCCTCGGACCGCTTTGCAGCTCTGGCACTCTTTCGCCTAGCTGCTCTTGCAACATTGGCTTTATTCTTGATTTCTGCCTTTTTATCGTTCAATTTGTTGGCCTTCTCCTGTTCCTTTCTTTCGATCTCGGCCCTCTTCAATTCACGAATCTCCTCCAATCTCTTTGCTTTCTCCAACTTGGACTCATTCACTTGATCATGCTTGTCATTGATGGACTTCACCAAACGGTTCAACATTAGACTGTCGTGATCATCCACGAACTTCTTTCCCTTCTTTCCCTTCTTGGCCTTGACTCCCGGTACAATAGCCCTATTGAGATTAGGGATGTTCAATTCTTCTTCTCTGTATTCTTTTCCATTTCTAGCGCCATAAAGCCTTATTTTGGCGTCACGCTTCTTTACAGCCTGTTTACTAGGCTTCTTGACTTTGGACTTCGGCGTTAACTTGGGCTGATCTGCTAGAAGGTTTTTGGCTTGCTTGTCAGTGTAGACCTCGCTCTCAGCAGTCCTCGAGAGATTTGCCTTATTTCTCCTCTTGATAGCCTCTTTCTGTTTAGCTCCCATTTAAAATACTGGTTGTGAATCTGACCTTGTCTTGCAAAATCGATGCGCCATCTCATCGAGCTGATAATGTCACATGACGTGGCACGTGACTTGCCAACTTCTTTATAACGATAAATCTGACAATAAGGGACTGATATTTGCCGAACTGATACCATTCGAAATAGTCAAACTCACTAAGAATGATTGTGAAACTCTATTTTGATGATCTGCAGCAGCCTGTACCAGACCTAGACAATGCATTTTTCGCTTCGAATCGAAAATAGGTCACCCTGTCTTTTTTAATTTAATATGAAATTCCAATTTGAACCTGAGAGTATCTTAATTCTCTATCGTCAAACTTTTTTTATGGTGTGAAACATTTGAAAGACGTGATTCCGCGCGAGTATGAAGCTAATTTGGCTGCAAAATGCCAAACATTCTGAACAATATCAATGCTACCCACCAAATTATAAATATCGAAATAGGATCAGTTATCCAATAAACCTATAAAAAGTGTGAGGTCTCGAAATCAGATCGAACAATCCAACCCCTCGTTCCGTTCGTGATGCATAGGCTGACTCCTTCGCTTCGGTGATTTCCGCGATCATATCTATCTTATCTCAATCCTCCCCACAAACCACCACTAGATTCTCCCAAATTATCCACCACAACATGGAGTGCAGTTTCAATTGGGACATGTTCCCATCGACAACGATGGAGCTGGCCCGATTGCTGACACCACTAGGCTGCTTATTCCGAAAAACGAATTCAGAGGTCCCAACTTACCATGCCTTTCCCACTAAATGCCTACTGTGTGGGGCATTTGTAAGCAAATATTCAGTCCTTGATACCACTAACAAGATGTTATGGTGTCCGTTTTGCCAGAAGAAGTTCCCCTTACCAGAAGACACGCAATGTGCAAGTTCCCAGTCGAAAGATGTCCCCAAGGAAGAGTCAGTAGACTATGTACTACCAAACGACATCTCGCTGCCTATCGATACGAGGGGCCCAGCCTATCTTTATATCGTTGACTTGTATCAACATATTGAATGTCCTGAGGAATTCTCGGCTTTGAAGGACCGTCTTCGGGAGTCGATCTCTCGTCTTCCGTCGCTCGCATCGGTGGGACTACTCACATTTTCAAAAGATGTCATACTTCACGGAGAAAAGGATGTCATTTTCAGCATCAATGATTTTCCACCTGATTACGATTTCTCGAGTATAATAGGTGACAAACCTGCAATCGCCAAGATCCTTCTGAAAATTGCAGATTCATCCAACACCAACATATTAAAGGGTCTGAAACTTCTCCAGTCAGGCTTTTTTAGGACCCCTGCCGAAATTTTGGAAAAGACCGAACATCTCAAGCCTGAACTAACCAGATCGTTCAAACCAGAGTGTGCCTCCGGCCTAGCACTATTCGTTGCATCAAGCTTTCTCAATTGCGCCCGTTCCACTCTGCTTTTGGGAAGGATAAAGCTCTTCTCATCTGGTCCATGTACTATAGGCCCAGGAAAAGTGGTGGACCCTACGGAAAGCATAAGGACACATGATGACATTGCAAATCTCAAAGCGCCACATTTTGTGAAGGCTGCCAAATTCTACAGAGCACTATCATTTGTTGGATGTGGCTACACTTTCGATCAGGCGAATACTGCAGCTTTCACTACTGGCGGCTCGCTTACGAACTATAGTGTGAAGCCGACAGCTTCGAAATTTACTTTTGATCTCTATTTTGGCTCTCTCGATCAAGTTGGACTATACGAAATGTGTTCATTGTCGTCCGGGACAAGTGGAATTGTCATTTTTAGTGATTCGTTCACTAGAAAATCTTTCAAAAACAAGCTTGAGGCCGTCAGTGATTCCATTTCATCGCAGGATTGCATTCTCACAGTACAAACCTCGCCAGGTCTCAAGGTATCGTACACCCTTTGTTATGGAACGCCTTACCAGTCATCGTTCCAATCTACCCATCTCATGCAATATCATCATGAGCGCATCTCCGATACAATCTCTGGGTTTGAATCCCTGATGAAAAAGCGACACTTCACCAACAGATGGTACCTCGGAGATCTTAGGGACCATGTGGGATGTGTGCTTTTCGAAACTGACCCCTCCTACATCACAAGGACAAAAGCCAAAAATGTTTTCGTTCAATTTCAGCTAGACTACTGGGACTCGAAGCTTGAACGCAGAGTTGTACGAACAACGACACTACAAAAACCCACGACGACGAGTATCTTTGCATCAGGTTCTTGTAGGGAAGACAAGCTTCTAAACAAAATCAACGAGAGTGCCAGACAAAAAGCTCTACTCGCAAACTTTAACCCAGAAACGTGGATCACGATCCTCACGAGGCTTTTGATTAGCAAGATCGATACCACCTTGGGATTTGAATCATTTGAGGAGGTTATCGAGCTTATGGATGTTACCCTCATGAAGCTCACGAAGTTCTTTGGGGTCATGAAAGAAGAGGCGTCTGCCTCCAATAACCCTTTCGAAAAGCTCAAAGCGCTTTACTCTATCGATGAAAACTTTAAAACACTACCAATTTTTGCATATTACTTGAGAAAAAATCCACAGTTAGTCTCCATCTTTAACAGTTCACCTGATGAGACGGCGTATTTCCATCATATTTTTATGGGCCTCCCCGCCAAGGAGTCTTGCATCATGATTCAACCAAGACTCTACGAGGTTATTGAGGGCCAAAGAATAGAAAAGCCTTTGGAAACTACGTCAGTTCTCAAAGCAAAGGATGGCTCATGTTTCATTTTGGATACATTTCAAACAGTCATTCTTTACTTGCATAACGACAATAACAGACTCAAGCTTCATAGTTCGGACAATGACGATATAGTTTACGAGCGGAAGAATGAAGAGGTGAATAAGTTTATTGACATCATCAACGATGAAATTTTGCAACAGCGTTCTTTTGTTCCTAGAATTACTTTGACTCAGAAAGGGCATTCACAAGCAAGATTTCTTATGTCTCGCCTACTGCCACCCAACAACATTATAGAAGATGGGGCGAAAACTAGATCAAAATGGTGGCATTTTGAGAGAAGGCCCAAGTCAATCACAACTGAGGATATCAGTGTTGAGAAGTATTGCGAAGAGCTTCTCTCTCGTGCCCAAGCGCTCAGATTCGAAGATGATCCTTAAAAGTTTTTCTTGATAAACTCAACAACCGTTTTGGCGATATCTTCAGAAGCGCCCTCATCGGACAATGGACCACCGCCTTTGTGGTCAGCACCCTTGACGACCTTGCTGAATTCACTCCAGACGGTCTCCGGTGTGACCTTCTTCCAGTCTTCAAATAAGGCTTTACGATCAGTATATGGCGGAATGAACTCATCTTTCTCTCCGACAAGAACAAGCAAAGGCAGAGTTACCTTTGCGAAAGTCTGTTTGTAGTCTTCCTCATTGAGATAAGACGAAAAGTAGTCGTCGTCTGTTCTTCTCGCATTCAAGGAGTAGAATCTGTAGGCAGAGACCGGGACACCATCAGACAACTTTCTTGTCTCCTCAGGAAGCAACTCGTTGCCTCTTCCTGCGTCAATGAGCTCCTTGGCCTGCTTGAGGACCTCCTTTATATTTGTGTCCTTGTGGAAGTATTCAGAGGCCTCAGTATCCGATACAGGGGCTTGCAAAATCCCACCGTCCAATTTGAAGATGCTCTCAAAGTCGTCTTGGTATGCGAATTTGGAGAGGTATTCAATTGTGTCCTGGCACCCAGTAGAATGGCCCATGAGCACTATCTTGGACTGTGGAGTACCTCTATTGGATCTAAGGTACTTGACCAATTGAGCCAACTCACGTACGTCACGTCCCAAGCTGCCTGTTCCGCAGCCAATGTAAGACGATTGAATCAAAGTCTCGACAACACCCCATTTCCCGCCCAATTCTTTGTTGAAAAGCTCCGCTATCTGGGGTATGTACTTAGTGCAAAGGAGACCATCACCCAAACCACCGATAAAGACGAGAAAATTCTCGGGTTTGCCTTCGGATTGATACTCAATTGCTGGCAAGTTTGGTTGGTATTGGAAAATATTAACAGGAAAAGACATGTTTATTGAAGTAAATCGAGGAATATCCTCTCCCGTTTTAATAACCGATATGCGCACTGCGATAAAGCCACACAGGAGCTAGCCTCAATCACTGGACGAGTGAATCTATGTAGCTATACAATCTTTCATTAATCGTCGCCTTCTCGTCAATGGCGTCATCCCTCGTAGGCAACACCCCCCACACTACTGTCGGCAGAACCTCCCGTGCTTTGGTTGAGGCCGACTTCTGGGATCATTTTAGTACTGATAGACATAGAATGTATGGTCGTAAACATGACAAGGAAATGAAGGAAGACACAATATGCCAAGAATAGCATTCTTGTCGTTCTGGTGGCCAAAATGGACCTCGTCACAGAAATAAAGATACGCTCAAAAGGCGAGAGCCTTGAGCTGATGCGCTCCTGTTCCCTCATCCTAAATCGCTCAATTGGGTGGAGCCTAGACTCGTATTCTGTCTGATATGCGTTTTGCTCAAGATCTAGAGATGCGTTTGGTTTGGGGGTGAAAAAGCGACGGTTTGAGCTTGCAGCGGGAGCCTCGTTCTCCTTCTTGAGCAGAGCCATATATCTTGATTTCTCATAGAGATCTTCATTATCACTCTTCAAGGCTCTATTTTGCCTCTTCAACTCATTAACCAAACTAGTTTGGCGCTTGATATCGTCCTCTAATTCCTTATTTTTGTCCCTAAACCGATCTCTTTGCTTGGTGATGATTGGAAGAATTGAACTATCTTCTCCAGCCTGGTGAGCAATACCACCAGATGGTTGCCTTGTTGTGCTCTTGGTCATTCTCGATATTCCGGAAATCATGCTTGCCGTGTCGTTGAATTGAGGAGTTGAAGAGTCCCTCATATCCGCCAAATCATTCTCCAACTTCGAATTGAGCACGCCAAGTCTCTCTGACTCCTCTCTGTTTTGTTCTAATTCACCTTGTAGCTCCTGGATTTGCGAGACAAGACCATCATGTTGGGATCTCAAATTTGCAAGTTCAGTGGTCAATGACTTATTCCTTTCGATCAATAGGGAATCAATTTGCTTTGGTTGATCGTCATCGGCCTCATCTAAAGAATGCTCTCCAAATTCGATTTGACGCAACAAGTGAAGTTCGTGTTTGACTTCATCATAATCGCTAGTTTTCTCTAGCTTGGCCTTAAGATGCTTAATTTCCTCTGATGCGTGTTGCAAGTCTCTCGTAAGCAGTTGGACCTTGGCCGAATTCTCATCAGAGACAGTGTTGATCCTGTTCTTGGCCTGGTTCAAATCTGCCATCAAGAGTGCATTCTCACTTTCCAAATCGGCGACTGTCTTTTGGAAATCAGCTTTAATTGCTGCACTGGCCGAGTCATTCAACGCCACGGCCAATTCTTGACGTAAGCCCTCGTTTCTTTTCTCCAAGTCGAAGACCCTCTTTTTCCACATTTCCGCGTCACGATTGGCCATGTCCAATTCTACTAGCGTAGATGCCGTATCTTGAGATCCTCCTTCTTCACTTCTGTCAAACTGTTTATTTTGTGAGTTCAATTGAAGTTGAGTGACTTCCATTGACGTCTTGAGCTCCTCGATGGTGAGCTTGTATGATGCAATTTGCTCTTGGTGCTGCTTCTCTTTGTTAGCCCAATTAGATTCCTTCTCCTGAATCAATGATTGGAGTTCGTCTTCCTTGGCCTTGAGTTTGCTGCTTAGAAGTGCTGCCAGTTCTTGCTCGTTTCGTAATAGACGCTGCTTCAAGACCTCATAGTCAGCTTTCTTGGCTAATTCTTCGTCACGCTGGGCTATTTGCTGTTTCATTTCGGCCAACTCGTTCAGGTTGACCACAGCGTCCTGGCAAAGCTCTAGAAGCGGTTTGGGATCAGGAGCCTCTGCAATCAATCTGTAGAAGCCAAAGAAGAATGCCTCCACTTTCTTTTGTTTCGTGTTCATATTGTCGATCTCGTTTTGATACATCTTTAGAAGATGTTTGATCTCATTTAGCTTCTCTGCATCTTCAAGCTTCTTGAAGTCCTTCGTCTTAGACGCAAGGTTCTTTCTGCTTGTTAGCGAGGCCTTCTGCTCTGATTTGAGTTCAATGCCTTGCTCGTCAAGCTTATTCTGCAACGAAGGTAAATCTATCTCCTTCCATGTTTGAAGAGCACTTTGAAAGGCATTATGTTGTAGTTGAGTTGGCTCTGACATTATATGCTCTAAGGATCACCGGTTAGTACAACTGTTCGCGCTGGAGTATCAATATTTGGACCGACTGCACTTGGACCACCCTGATAGCTTGCCTTGTCGCTATGCAAATCGTAGTGACAATGGAACTATTTAAAAGAATCAAGACCGCATTATTGCTGTCTTTCCTTTTGTTTTGCCCAGCCATATTACGCGAACGTCAAATCCAGTCGAGAAACCCTTTATCAGATAGCTATCGATGACCCGCCTGGAATCGATAGCCTGGAAGGTATTGATCCATTGCCTTTAAATTATCATATTGTAAAACAAGGACCACGAGCCTTCTTCTGCCGTACTTGACGGCGACTCCTCAAAATATAGTCAATTTCTACTGCTACTGCTGGCCAAGGCCTCAACTACCCAACCGTTCTTTTTTTTGGAAAAGTTTAACCAACTATAATTACACTAGATTAATGCGAGCGAAAAGCTTACTCTTCCTCCTCCTCGGCACCCTCAGCGTTCTTATTCTGGTTTCTTCTCTTCACTCTACCAGGTCTGCCACCGCCGTAAGGAGAGTTAGGAGCGAAGTCAATGTGCTTCTGGGAGTCCAATCTCACCATGAAGGATGGGACGTTGACAATCTGCTTACCAACAGCAATGTGTCTCTGGGTAATCAAGACTCTAGCGTGGTGGATAGATCTGGCAAGACCGAGCTTGAAAACCTGGGTCTGCAATCTTCTCTCCAAGAAGTCCTCTGGTCTCAAGGCCAAGACGTAATCCAACTTCATCTTGTCCTCTGGCAAGACACCGACTCTCACCAATCTTCTGATCAAGGCGTTACCCTCGAACAATCTCTTCTCATCCTTGTCATCTCTGGTCAAAAGGTCACGAGCGGCTCTTCTGATCTTAGACAACTGGAAACCAATTCTGTAGATCTCTCTCTTGTTCTTGAGACCGTACTCACCAGCCAACTTCAATTCAGCGTCCAAACGAGCGGACTCGTATGGCTGCTTTGGCACAGAGTAAACCTTGGAGTAAGTTCTTGGGGCACCTGGGTGTTAGTTAAAGCTTTGGCAAAATTTGCCGGGCTCTACAATCTTCCTAACAGATAGCATGGTGGTATATGGATACCTGAACAGTAGGGGTGTTCAAAAACGGCACCACATGACTGCTGGTCTGTGAGTGTAACTGAAGTGTCGGGGGTTCAGTTACGGGAGACAAATCTCCAAGGTTGATTGTAGAGGACCCGAAACCTCATAGACGGCACCGAGTGCTGTCTATTGGATAAGAAATATCAATTTCTTCTTGTGGATGGTTAAAACATACGAGGCATGTTGACTTAGTTCTGAGATGGAGAAAAGAAAAAGAATTTTTCAAGGGAAATCCTCTGCACTTATAGTGCGAAAAAAATTTGAAAAAAATTCGTTAGTCGTGTGTACGCCAAATCCTCGATGGACATGCCAGTTCTCCTGCCGCAGACTCTTATTAACTCTGATGCGCGTTAGTTTCAGACCTAATTAACCTGATTATGCTGCCTCATACTACGAAGAAGTGTCACTGATGACATTTCTTCTCGGAAAATGAGACTGGTTTCTCTTTGCTTGAGCTCAATTGTTCAAAGTAGTCTTCATGGTAATTCCATGATGTAAGGTGTTCCAGAAACGTTCATGTCATTGATTGTAGGGTAGTCGGGCAACCCATGCTCCCTCGCTATTTTTGACTTGTTACTTTAAAAAAAAAAAAGAAAATAGCTCCCGTAGTATTTTGTTCCGTTTATAAAACTCTGATCAGCTTTTCTGCATCCCATTGCTTAAGCATGTATTGCGATTTCGCTGCCATCTGAGGATCTACGGCCTATTCCAAGTGTGATCGGCTTAGTGTATTGTTTTGTGTACCTCAACAAAAAGAGATTAAATCAACTTCTTGCAGATCGAATATCTTTCGACGAAAAGTCAACTTTTCAACTTTTCCAGAGCATGCCGGCCTTATCGTAGAGTCAATGTACCTCGATCTACTCATCCATCTTCGCGCATCTCAATTATCTATCTCAGGCTACTCCTACGATGAAGTTTGTCGCTTTAATATCTGGAGGCAAAGACTCCTTCTATAATATATTGGAATGTCACAGACAGGGTCATGAGCTTGTGGCTTTGGCCAATTTGCATCCGCTCAATGTGGATGAGAATGAGACAGACTCCTTTATGTTCCAGACAGTAGGACATGATCGAATTGAGCATTATGGTTTATGTCTTCTGGTCCCATTGTATCGTCAACCACTCACGGGCGGCTCGACAAATGTTCAATTAGAGTATACTCCCACTGCTGACGACGAAATCGAAGATCTTTATACTCTTCTATCTAGGGTCAAGGAGGAGATGCCAGATATAGAGGGTGTCAGCTGTGGTGCCATTCTCTCACACTATCAGCGGACGAGGGTGGAGAATGTCTGTGATAGACTTGGTCTCACTTGTTTGGCCTACTTATGGCAAAGGGATCAGGCGGAATTGATGCTGGAGATGTGCCTGCTGGGTCTCGATGCTCGGTTGATCAAATGTGCTGCCATTGGTCTCAATGACAAGCACTTGGGAAGGCTGATTTCCGAAATGCTTCCAATCCTCACCAAACTCAATCAAATGTACGACGTTAATGTGTGTGGTGAGGGAGGTGAATTTGAAACTTTCGTCTTTGATTTTCCCCTTTTCGAAAGACGCCTCGAGATAACTGACGAAAAAGTCGTTGCACATTCTTCGGATTGCTCTTATCTTACCTTCCTGACGAAGCTGGTTCCGAAAGAGACTTGTGAAATTACAGGTAAGTCCGCAGACCTCATCAGAAAAAGAGAGCCTCTTGAAGAACAGTTTTTGTTAGTGCAAGAAAGCGTAACGAACAGTCTACCAATTACCATCCCTGAGGTCAAGGATGTATCTTTCCCAGTTGGGCCAACGGTCATTACTACTCCCTTAAGACTATATGTTTCTAACATTACCAGTACAGCCCTGGACGTGAAGGGTCAGACTCAAGACATCATGAACCAATTATCCAACATTCTCAAAGCACACGAGGTTTCCATCACGGACATCCAACATGTCACTGTTCTTGTTCGAGACATGGGTGATTTTGCAGCAATCAACAAGGAATACGCTTCATTCTTCGCAGACACATATCTCCCACCATCTCGTGTCTGCGTTCAAACCACACTTCCACAGCCTTACCACCTACAAATTTCATGCATAGTTCTCGATCCACCAGCCGGAACGAGACAAGGTATTCACATCAGATCGAGATCATTCTGGGCCCCTCAAAATATCGGGCCTTATTCCCAAGCTATTGTGGACACCAAAGACACTTTCAAGACAGCTACACTTTCCGGTCAGATCCCTTTGATTCCAAGTACGATGGAGCTAGATAGTGATGATTCTGTGAGGTCTGCGACATTATCTCTTCAACACCTTTACAAGGTGAAAACGCTCGTTAACGTCAAACAATTAGCAGCGGCTGTGTGTTTTGTCACCACTACTTCTCCTCAAATTGCCTCGCAAGTGTGGAAGGAGTACGTGCAAGAAGTTGAACATGGACAGGATTTTGACGATCGACTCATCATTGTTCAGGTTTCCGGATTACCAAGAGGAGCGAACATCGAGTGGGGCGGATTGGCATTTGAGCGTGTTGTTGGCATGTATGACGATGCAGAAGAGAGTGATGCGCCAAGATTGCTTCCCTCGGCTGCTGAGCTCACGCAAGGCTTCAAAACTAATATCGTCAATATCAACGAGAACCTTAATGTGGTGAAGTTGATGACTAGTGATATTGGTCTTGTGATCGATTTCCTTCGCAGTCCAGCTATTGGAAACTCACATGTGACGGTCATGACCAAACTTCTGAATGTTCATAAGCTAGTTGCCTTGGGACTTCCAGCTGAATGGGTTCCGGTGCTCACGGTATGGGACAGCGATGGCACAGAGTTCGATTTCGCTATCACTTGGATAGCCTAAATTTCGCAGCCATTCTTTAGCACTGCGCATGAAAAAAACAGACACTATTCTCAGAAAGTTCTTCCTCTGCAGGCAAAGCGATGATCTGAATAGTACATACTATTTCCACATAAGCATAATGTACAACCTACGACCTTTGGCCGGGTCGTTGAGCCGATTTCCGGTTCGGCCAATGATTTCCAATAGAACTGTTTTTGTGATGAGTAACGAGAAGAAGCGAAGAACGAAAAAAATCGCCTCAAAACCAAAACCCATATCTAGGCCCGAGCCTCAGCCTAAGAGAGAAGAGCTCTCCAAGGCCGAGCAAGTCCAAAGATTACAGCATTCTAAAAGATTAAGAGAGTTTGAGAAGCTCACTCGAAGTGTGAACTCTTACTTGGTGAGAAAAGAGACATTGGGTGGGAAATCACCCAGTACTTCATTAGATGATCCTGCTGATGAGGTATACCAGTCTGTTCGAGAGAAACCCATCATTCAGAAAACATCAATTTCAAAAGCCGTATCAGCCCCATCGTCATTTGATCCCCTGAAGTCCACGTTAAGCTCTCCAGCGGTGGACCTACCTGAGCCCATACAAGAGAGATTGGGCCTCTCCTTGAAATACCTTGTAAATAAAGACCATCAAGATTGGGACGTTGTTCTTCGACAACTTGAGCATGAGGGAGGATTCAAAGGCCTCATTGAAAGAGACGTGCGGAAGCTAGTGTACGCTATTCCAAGACCTCAGCTTCACACTGTCTTTCCCAAAATCGAGGAGCTTTTGGAAGCAGCTGGTATGCAAAAATCCCCAAAGATCATTAATGCCTACATGAAAAGTGTAATTCATCGTGGAACGGTGGATCTGACCGAGATGGAAGTCATAGAAAAATGCGTGGAGCATATGAGAAGATTAACAAAGAAAGGTAATCTCTCCCGAGAAACCTACGAAATCTTGGTTGAAGCTTACGGAAAGAATACAAACATTGACAGAGTCAATGAGATAATCACCGAGATGAAGGAACTTGGTTTGGAACCGCTGAAAAATGTCTACTCTAATGTACTTGCAACCTGTGTTTATAAGACAAAGTCTCACGACGCAGCTGTTCAGCTTTTTGACTCGATGAAGTTTTTCTCCCAAAAGACACAACCATCAACACGTGAGTATCAAGACATTATCGTCAGCCATGTCAATAACAACGATATCGAGAAGGCGTTGGACTTGTACCAGGAGATGATTCTTGAAAAGGTCGAAGTAAACCAGAATATTGTGGTAGCTCTCGCAAGAGGTTGCTTCAACAGAGAAGAGTACAGGGTCAGGGCATGGGATTTCATGTTTGAGGTTCACAAAAGAGACTGGACGCCAACCGTCCAAACTGCCGAGTATATGCTTTACTTGGCACTGAGAGATGGCGACTTACCCTTGGCTCGTTCACTCTACCAGCAACTCAATTTGGCGGGAAATACGTCCCCACGCTCATTTTCTTTTCTTCTTTTAGCCTATGCCAATGCGAGTCTCGAAGATAAAACTCCGACGATTCTCTACAATGAGTCGGGTCGTCTGTTCCGTCATAACATCATAAATCAGACTGAGCTCCATCCAAACGTTGACGACCCGAAAAAGGCGCTTCCTTTCTTGCCAAAGTTTTTCTTCGATACCTTCGATGAAGTTTTAGCAGAATCCAGTGCCGTGATGGCCCATACAATCATGGTGAATCGCCATTTCGTCAACACAGAAAGTATCAACACTTTTCTCAACGTTGCCGCTAACATAGGCAGTCTTGAAGAATTCAAGGACAGACTCGAGCTGTTCACCTACTTGGATAGGGAAGGCGTTCCTGCTGTGAGAAGCATCATTGAGCCTGAGGACGCCATCATAGAGGAGAACGAAAATGAAACTCAGGTCACTAAGGTATCTAATTCGAAGGCTATCGCAAAATCTCCTATTCTTCAACAACTTGTTGACTCATCCGCAGGGCGCTACAAGGTACCCAGAAACACAATCACTTATCTTATTGCATTGAAAGCTGCAGCTAAGCACAAGAACTACAATCTTGCGCAAACCATGTGGACCGAAAGAGGTCTTTATAGAAAGTCTGTTCATTGGAACAAACTTACCAGACAAGAAAAGGATCGACTTGATTTTGATTTCGCCGTTGCTATGGTCAACGCCCTTACTCAACTTGGGTTATTTGACGATGCTCTTGCAGTCATTGTCAGTACGGAATACCAGTTCAAGTGGAAGAGGCATCATTTCTCGCAATTATACAAAGAGGCCGTGGAGATTGGTAACAGCAAGATTACGCAAACACTCCGTGGCATAGCGAAAAGAGCTCAGGTCAATTTCGAAGGTAAGATCCGCAGAAAAGACTATAAAAGGTTTGTGATGGAGAATGGTTACTAGTATATAGTGTGCATCATTTAATTTGTATATAGAATACGCTGCACTAAACCGCTATTTACATGTAATTATGCTGATGAGCCCATCCTTGATGATGAGCTTTTTGATGTCTTTGTCGCCAACGAATTTCTTGACTTGCTCCTCCGCTAAGGCAACCTTGAGCACCTCAGACTCTGGCTCGGATGACAATGTCCGAAGAGCCCTAATAAAGTGCCTTGCTTTCCCGTTGACGAATATGTTGAATTGGGTGTAGGGAGACGCGATAGGCTGCGATGTGGGAAATGATTGAGCAAATACTGACTCTAATGGTTTGTTGATTCCTTTCCTCAAAGCCTCCCAACACTCTTCCGCCACAGATGGGGTGACTGACGCCATAACAACCAATAACTTCTCGTATCCATCGAGTAAAACCGCAGGATTGATGGTCTTTTGCTTGACCGCAGATTGTAAAGCATTGGTCATTTTCATGAAATCGGAGACAATAGTGTTGAGCGAGAGATCGACATCAACAGATTTTGCGATCCTATTAGTGTAGAACCGAATATCGTTGTAAACCTTTAGTTCGTCATCAGAAAGGGTGAGCGATGGTTGTATCTGTCCTGAAATCTCAATGTCTTTGAATTCGGTACCCTCGGTAGACTTGTAGTCCAGATGAACAACGCTTCGAATTACCTCATCCTTGAGATTCATAACCTTTTTCAACCATCTTTCGATCCCCTGAATCTGATCTTCATTCCAATTGAGCTCGTCTGAAACAGGAGCTGAAAACAAAATATGTGCCCTGACGGTATCTGCGCCGTATTTTCCTATGCATTTAGCAGGGTCAACTCCATTGTGCTTTGATTTGGACATTTTCTCGTAGCTCACTGAGGGAGTTTGACCATTTTCTTTGATTTTTGGTTTGCTGGGATTCGTCATGTCCAATTCTTCTGGCTTAAGAAATCTACCAGTCTCAGGGTCGGTGTAAGTCTTACCATGAACCATACCTTGTGTAATTAACCGCTTAATTGGTTCATTATTAAAAGCCTTCCCGTTCCATAAGCCCGCATCTCCCAAAAACTTCGAGATAAACCGCGAGTAAAGAAGGTGTAGAATTGCGTGTTCGACGCCGCCGATGTAAATATCCACTGGCATCCCACTTGTAGCCTTGTTGTGATCGAAGGGCTTCTCTTTATTTTGCGCATCAAGATATCTGAAAAAGTACCATGACGAGTCAATGAAGGTGTCCATGGTGTCAGTATCACGTTTTCCAGGGCCCCCACAAGAGGGACAGGTCGTGTTAACGAAAGATTCGAGCTTGTCCAAAGGATTGCCGCTACCAAAGCTTTTTCCATCGATTTTGGGAAGCAAGACGGGCAAGTCTTCATCTGGTACCGGGACTGGACCACAAGAGTCGCAGTGGATGATAGGAATTGGGGCACCCCAATATCTCTGTCTTGAGATGAGCCAATCCCTAATTTTGAATTGAACTGATTTACCGCCATTTCCTGACTTCTCCAACATTTCGACGATCATCTGACCAGCCTCTTTGGATGTCTTTCCTTTCAAAGTTCCAAGCGAGGAAACACCATTCTTCAATAATGACGCATCATAGAGTCTACCGTTCTTGCCAGTAAAGATACCATCAAGCTGCCCGGCTTCGCTTTCTTTAGCGGGTCCAACAGTGGGCTGAATTAGTGTATTGGGCTGATGAAGAGCCAGAAGTCGAAATCACGCTCGTCATGAGCAGGGCAACCCATCACAGCTCCGTGACCATACGATCCTAAGACATAGGGTGCAACGTAGACAGGAACGTCAAAAGTTTCACTGGCAGAACCATCGATATTAATCGGCAAAGAGACCTTCACATCTTTCAAAAGATATCCCAGTTTGGACAACGGATCCTCGTCGAGACTTGCAAGTTCGATGTATTCAGCCAACTTAGGATCCCTTCCTGAGCACTCTTGCACAATGGGATGGTTCAATGCAATTGCAACAAATTGTACGCTAAAAAGAGTGTCCGGCCGTGATGTGAAGACGGTGACGCCTTTCTGTGAACTTCCCAGGCTAGGGAAAGTGATTTCGGCACCATGGCTTTCGCCTATCCAATGCTTTTGCATAGCCTTCACCTTTTCAGGCCATTGATCTAATATCTTGAGATCTTTCTGTAACGCACTTGCGTACTTGGTAATTCCAATAAACCATTGCTCTAAGTTTTTCTTCTCGACCTTGGCTCCAGACCTCCATGACCTTCCTTCGGAATCAACCTGCTCGTTGGCCAAGACTGTTTGATCAACTGGATCCCAATTGATCTCCGCACCCTTTCTGTAAGCTAATCCGTTTTCGAATAGCAAAGTGAAGATTTTTTGTGTCCATCTGTAGTACTCTGGGGAAGATGTGTTGACCTCTCTCTCCCAGTCAAAGTCAGCGAGCATAAGCTCCATCTGGTCCTTCATTTTCTTAATGTTCGTCTCCGTCCAAACAGCAGGATTGATCCCTCTTTCGACAGCTGCATTCTCTGCTGGTAGGCCAAAAGCATCCCAACCCATAGGATGTATGACGTTGTAGCCTTGTAAACGCTTGAATCTGGATATAACGTCACTGATAGTATAAACCCTTTGATGGCCTAAATGAAGGGTACCAGAAGGATATGGGAACATAGAGAGGCAGTAATACAGCTCGTTCTTTTTGGGTGAATATTTGGCGTATTCAATGGGATGATCCTTCCAAATTTGCATCCATTTCTTGTCTATTTCATTGAGCTTTATCTGTGGCGCAGCGTTCGGGGACGACGCAAAGGAGCGCAAAGTCACACGAAGGAAAGGCTGACCCAGTGAAAGCTTCATTCTCAGCTTTCCAGAACCCCAGACCTGCGAGTACTGAAGAGGTTCACTTCGCGACTCATGTTGGAAAGTTACTCGGTAGTGCAGGATTAATGCAAGAGCTCGCAGCGCTTAATTTGCAACCATTTAAACTGCTTCGTTCACTGAGGCATTTTTTCTTTGGCGTAACGAAGCCAATGGCCGTAAAGAAGAAAATAAAAGGTCACCAAGACCTGTGAATCCAAGGCTATCGAGTCTGTTGAGAAGGTTGACCTTGATCTCGAAGTAGCTCTTCAGCACCCATTTGACCTCAGGATTCTGTTGCAACATGGCCACAGATTCCTCTGAAAGTGGCCCGGGATGTCTCACTGTAATTTCATCCTCATCATCCTCAAGATTCCAGATAATCTCAGCCGCTAGGTACGATGTCCCAGGATTATGCGATAACCCTCCCACATTCTTGAGCTCGATAAGATCTGAGTAACTGAAGAAGCTTAGACCAGCTAATTTCTTTAAGTACTCTGCATCAAGGAACATACCCTTATTGAACGTATTTTCTTCGATTTTAAATGCCTGGTCAAGCCAGACAAGATTAATCGAATCCATGATGAGACTGTTCCTCAGTTTCAATGAGTCTCCTCCCTCTTCAAATTTAAGTGTTCGTAAGAAGGCGATGTAGCCTAGGGCCTCTGACAAAATGAATGGATTTGTGGACATGATCATCTGATAGAAAAGTGTAGGACTGGGGATGAGCATACCGAAGTCCATAGTGGCCAGAACCTCTGCAAACCCTACTTGCTTTATGGAGCGCAAGAGTGTCGTAAATTTCAATTTCGTCAGTAAAGAGAATTTTCCCCATTGCACTTCAGCAATGGAGAAGAGGGATCCAACAATGTTATGTATGGATTGGTAAACATTCTGAAAGAAGCCGTACTCGTTGTGGAGAACGTTCCACTTAAGAAATGTCTTTGATAGCTCAAAGAATACTGAGCTCCAGTACTCATGATGGTTCTCATCATTTAGACGAGCGATAAATGTCTGAATTGGGCCATCATTTGGTGGGAGTAAGCTCAAAAGCTTACATAGCCTTGTCTCTTTGATTGAACCGTTAGATATAGTCTCTTCAAAAGGTTCCGTAAGTTGTTCAAAGCAACCTAACTGTCCGATCAAGTATAGCTGATCGAAAGCTGTCTGTGATGCGGAGGGCGAGAGCGCGTGAAACTGGACAGCTTGAATGAATTTCTTGGTAATTGGCAGATCAACGCTTGCCAAAATTAAATGAAATGCAACGAAGTACTCCCGTAACTTCTGGTTGGCTATGTTACTTAAAGTGAAGAGTGACCCCGGATTCGCCATGGAGATTCTGTCAAATTCATCAATCAATGTTCGAAGTGATTCAACAGTACCGATCGAAATGGTTTCTGTTTCGGGCGATTCAAGTAGGTCCAAATCGTTGAATGAATTAATAATTATCTTTCTCTTTTTAAACGCAGGAGTTGTGAAGGAGTCGAAAATTCTCTGAACCTTGTCTTTCACCTCTTTTATCTCCCATAAATCTGATGAGGAATGCCTTGCACTCAAAAGTGTCACGAGCTCTTTGTTTGGATACTTCACAGCTTCCGCTTTGGATAGCCCTGAAGAGCCTGACTCTGACGAACCCCGCAAGTCTAGGGTTGGATTTAAACGTTTCATGAAGGCTAGTAGGGATTTGATGGAGGGGTCGAAAGGAAACTTGGAAGATAAGCTTAGAACCACATTGACATGCCAGGGCTTTAAGGCATACTTTCTTTGACTCGTGAAGACATCTTTCAGCTTACGCTGTTCCGAAAGTGCAAGGATAATGAGTGTGGTGATATTTGACCTCAGATACTCAAAGGAAAGCAAGCCGAATAGGGTGGGTAAAAGTCTGTGTAGCTCCTCAAATAATGCCTTTCCGAAAAGATGCAGAGCACAAATCAACCACTCTAGTAGTAGATTTTGCGATGTAGGAGGAAGTCTTTTCAGTTTGAGTTGCTTCCCGTTTCTGAAGTATACCTCGGAGACCCCAACGGCACCTAGGATTCGGGATATCGTATCAACTTGGATTAAGTATTCACCGTTGGGTACGAGGCATTTGGTGATGAGAGTCTGACGCAACGTGCTTCTCAATGAGTAGTCGAAGACTATGTCCAACACCATGTGCAATTCAGGCTCTGAGAGACCATCCAGTGCAGCCAATTGACTCAATTGATCAAGCGCATCGGATGACTGGGGTCCTCTTTCAAATAAGCTTCGGAGATGTTCCGAGACATCTTCCAGCAGGTGCATCGTGATAAATCAGGTTGATGTAGATGTTGTAGATATGTAAATAAACATCCTGTGCAGAGTATAGCGATGCCGTAGATCAGACCTACGAACATCAAAAGCTGTGATTCATTATAAAACTTCAGAATCCCATAATTGAACAGATGTCTTTATTGATCTGAAAATCTACCTATTACTTTGTCATCTTAGCCCAGGTTGAGCCCAAGCTCGTTTATCCCATACGCACTTTATTTTGCAACCATTTTACGTGTAACCCATTACCTATATTAATACTGGTTATTTGTGAGCTCAGATGCCACCTGCCTCTCTATACCAACGAACTCCACGATCAAAACTGACTACACAAAGCCCCTCGTTAGAGTCTCCTCCAGCACCTGCTCTGACACCTCTATCGATGAACGCGACGCCACTGCAAACGCTACTGTCAATGCTGTCGTCGTGCTCGGTATTTTCTAAATCGGTGACATTCACTTGTAAAGTGGCTTCACGCTCACGCAGCTCGAGATTCCACACCCTGATGCATTTGTCAAAACCGCAACTTGCAAGAAGCAGGCCGTCGGCATTGAAATCGAGACCCATGATCCATCCATCATGAGCGAAACCTCCGACAGTGGTCTTGGTGGAGTGTGACAGCGTAGTCAACGATCCGACATTCTCACCATATTCCACATCGTAAAGAGTGATCAGGCCAGCAGACTGGTTATCTCTCGCAACCGCAAGGATGGATCCACCGGGCGAGAATTCAAGCACACGAGGAACGGAGCTGGATCCAATGTTCTCGTCGACCTGGAGATCTGTCGAGTAAAAGGTGAACAAGGCTTTGAGGCCATGTAAGGTGAAGACAGCAACATCTCCAGAAGTGTACCCCACGGCGACGAGCCCGTCTGTAGCTTGAGAGACTCCCAAGGAGTTTGGGAATGCTGCATTGTTTACCGTTACGTGAAGCTCCCCTAGAAGTTCCTCAGTGGCAATTTCTATAGTGCCCTCGACATCCTTGATGCTCAAAGCGTATACGGCAGCCAGACCGTTCGCCTTGGTGACAATGAACATGTCTTGCTTTGATTTAGGGTCTTTGTAGAAGCCAGGCGTCCAAAAATTTGCTTTGAAAGTAGAACCCGTGTCCAATTCCTTGAAGGTTTCGAGATCTTCATCGATGTAGTAGTAGAACTTGATGGAACCATCGAAACATGCGAAGGCTAGAAGCACCACCTTCTGCGTCAGTTCCGGTGGGATATTTTCGTATACTGCCACATGGTGGATGCCAATTTCGTTGATCAACTTCTTTACCACAGAGTCTGAAGGGTTGTGGACCTCATCCTTCTTGTTGTCCCAAAATGCCACTAGACCGTCACTGGATACGGTAATTGTGTATTTGTCGGTCATAGAGACTCCGGTTATGTCCAGCCCATGAGCATGGGAGGCTGTCACAGTCAGGATGTACTGTTTACCCATTGCTAGCTGTTCTATCAGTAGTTTCAGAGGTACGCGAGAGACACTCAAGATGTACGCAGGGCGAAAGGGTAGACTCCAAAGATGAAGGATACAACATAGGAGAATTGGTAGGATTAAATTCCTCAATTCAGATATCATCAGGTCGGCTTTTTCGGTTTTGCAAAAATCATGTCCTTTAATGACATAATGCTTGTTTAAAAGCGCTTTGCTTCCACAGCTAGTGCTGGCTAAATCCCGTCTAGCAAGCAACAATATAATTTGAACTGACTGAATGAATTCAATTGTAGCTCAATTGTAGGTATGTCTGCCTTTTTGAGCCTCATGTTGCACATCTTCCTTGAAACGCCAACATATGGATATATGGATTTGGCTGCGAAAAGGCTGCAAAAGTCCACAATCACCACCACTTCTTCCATGTTCAAGAAAATCTTCCGGCCTCCTTCCTCGAGATCGAAGAAGGAAATAGAGAAAACGTTTTTTGACAAAGGGCCAACTATCAGGGTCACCTCTTTAACCGATTCAGATCTTCAGCGGTATCGTGAAGACAACGGCCCCTCTGACACCAAGTGTGAGATTTCCACTGACAAAACGGAAAAGAAGGACCTTCGGAAGGACTTGTTCTCTGGAATTGACCCATCTGATATCACAATTGAAGATCTTGATCCTTACGCAGACAAGAATCGGGTCCGTCGTTCGAGAAGCTTCACACTTCCACCATCTAAACCGCCATCTGCCTTTAAGTTGCCCCGGAGCAAAACGGTACACTTTGCCGACCAAAGCGAATCTTTGAAAAGGCTCAGAAAGAGGGCATCTGAGGAAGAAAGCTCGCTGGTTTACTCTGATGAGTCGGCTGACTTGAGAGGTATTCACGGTAAGGTTCAAGAGCGGCTTACAGGAATCTTCAAGGAAGAGGATTGTGAGTTCAAAGCAAATGAAGAAACAAAACCAGCAGAAGGCACCTGCTCTGTTCAAGCAGGCACAAAACAGAAAAGTTCCGAATCACCACTCGGAGACGAAGAACTCACAATTCATGAAAGAATAGACGAAAAGCTGCCAGAACCGTCTTCTGATGATAGTCTCTCTCCCAATATGGCAAATATTGAGGTTCTGCCTGATACGAAAGACTGGGATCACACGATTTATGTTTCTTGTGATGAGAACGGAAGAAACATCATTAAGCAGCTATCTGATTTGTATCAGAAACACTTCCCGGACACTAACCTCGATTTTGATGACTTGGGTGAGCTTATAATCAGTATTGACTCCGGGATTGGAGATAGCATCCAACAGAACAAGTTTTGTCAGTCTCTTCTTGCTTCAGAAAAGAAGAGGGCTAATGATGCAGAAGCCGATGTGGAGGCTTGGAAGCAACAATTTGATGAGATAAACTCAAAGTACGAGGAGCTCAATGCTATTCAAACTGAGAGGCAGAATCGTTTGGAGGGCGAGATTGAACACATCTTGGAAAAGTCCTCCAAAGAGCTTGAGGCTTCAAATGAGGTCATTGAAGACTTACGTAACCAGTTGAGGGAAAATAGCCAAAGGTGTGATGATCAAGAACATGCCATTGAAGCGCTCACAGGGAAGGAAGGTGTTCTCTTGAAGGAAAAAGAGTCCCTAGAAACAGATCTTTCCAAAAGTTTCAGAGAAAATGAATTGTTGAAAAAAGCGATTGAAGAGATCAAGAGCAAACTGTTGGAGGATCTGAAAGCCAACAATTTGAGAGTGATTGACCTTAAAAGTGAGAACAACGACTTGAAAGAGAGCTTGTATGCCACTAACCAAGACCGAGAAGTACTCTGGACAACCAAAGTCGACCTCGAGCGTAAGCTTCAAGACTACATTATCAAGATTGAATCACTTGGAACGGCTGAGAAGGAATGCAAGGCTACCATCAGTCAAAAGGATGCTACCATTGCGGAAAAGATGTGCATCATTGAGAACTTTGAAAGCAACGCCCAGAAGTACGAGGAAGCGAGTGAGGCTCTCGCCAGAAAGAACTTACAGTTGAAAATAGATCTTGAGGCTTGCCAGACCGAGAGGTTAAACTTCGAGACACGGGTGGAAGAGCTTAGCTTGGAAAGAGAATCCTTCTTGCAATCTCTTGAAAGCCTCCAACGCAAGGTGGATGATGGATCAAAAGAGCTCAAAGAGGTCGAGAGCAAAAATTTGGAGGCCCTGAAACAATTACGAAATCTCTTCGACAAGCAACAGCAGGAAGCCGCTCAGTCTTCCAAGGAGCTTGAGAATAAAGAGTTAGAGAAAAAGCTGCTCGAACAAAAAGTTTTTGACCTCAATGCTGAAGTTCTTCAGCTCAAGAAGGAAGTCAAGACAAGAAGAGCCAACTTCCACACTTGCTTTGATGGGTTCGAGACGATGAAGTGGTCCAATAACTTCACTGTGGAAACAATGAAAAAGCTTCTCAAAAGCACGTACGAAGCAATGGCTCCCTTCCTTGCTAGGGAGGCCGCCTCAGCAAATGCGCAGCTCTACTACGAGGTCAATCGCATCATGGTCTTCAGCAAGGATAACCAGACCAGTCTCACTGAATTGACAACAGCTCTCGTTGAATCAAGCCGTCAAGTTTCCCGTGAGTATGCGGAAACCCTTGAGGCTCTTAGAATGGAGAAAAAAGGTCGAGCAGAAAGTCAAAGGGAGTCAATGGCTGTGATCAGGCGGTTAGCACGCACGAACCGCAGAATGCAAAAGGCTTCCCAGCAGATCGAAGAGATTTCGATACCAGCCAACATGCATGCTGGCAGAAAAAGGCAAGTACGCGATTGCCCAGTCGAGGCAGCAAATTGAGAAATTACCCTTTTGTATGTTAATGAGTATGTTCGTAAGGCGGTGTAAGAAATCAGTCTGTGCGAATTGGCTGCAAAAAACCGTTAGCTTCAACTACAGCCCCTGCCACGCTTTTTCCACACATCAACAACTGGTCCCAAGTACAAGTAACAACCATGCTGCATCCATGTGGCAGTTCTCAATCCGAAGGCAGCCCTGTCGATTGGTGGTCCATTATGGGCTCCAAGGCAAACCAGACTTATGCGATAGCTCAGCTGCTGCAATCACCGTCACCTCAGAACATCAGCAGTGAATCCACTGAAAGAAACAACACTTCACCAAGGAAGCGAGATAAGCTCAGGTCGTGGTGGCCGTGGAAAAAGGCCGCCACTGAATCACCTGCTCATTCAGTCAACACCAACGAGTCGAGCGGAGCTTCGGTAGCTCGAAGAAAACAGAACACACTCAAGTCTCAAAGAAGCACATTTTTTGTGAAACTACGTTTATCAAGAAAGAAGCACTCAATTGACTTGAGGAGCCCTTGCAATCTTGGTCCTGGCGTTTGCACCACGAAGGTCTGTGCGGTGAATACCAGCAGAGTATGATTTTCGATGGATGAGATCTTTAAACCATCTCATTACGAGCAAGCGAATTTCTAAATTCACGAAATCATTTGAAATTTACTCTGCTGAAGTGATAGGTTATTCTATAGTAGTGATCTGTGTGTCCTGCATGTTGTACAACAGCTTCATAGTCCATCGGTGATGTAGGATAACATCTAGTTCAACATGCCAGCATTTGCTGATTCCCTCGCACAGAGTAGTGCGTTTAAGATCCCGTTTGCAGACTTCTCCACAAATGTTGTTGTCAAAGATAATGAGCAATTGTTCTTTGCATCTGGTGATACTGTTATAGCCATGGATTTGACATCGCCAGCTCACAACTTCAAGCTTTTGAATCTAGGCGATTCACACCGCATCAACAGCATCCAACTCAATCATACCCATAGTTTGTTGGCTCTTATTTGTCGCAGGTGTATCATTGTTGTCTGTTTGAAGCGTATCCCATTTTTGGATCCAAACCAACCCTGGGAACCACTTAAGTTTGTCATTAATCTTTCAAGTGATGTACAGTCAGTTTCGTGGCATCCTGCAAGTTACTCGGCTACTGATCTAGTGGTTTTGACGAAAGAGAGATTGCAACTGTTCGACATCATCAAGTCAACGACGAAGGCCAAATTTGACGAGAAGTTGGAGGATCTAGCGCTTCGTGAAACTCCCATCTCCATCGCGTTTGGTTCTGCTCTCAGTCTTTCTGGCTCCTTGTCACTTTATTACAGCTCCGCTTCCGGATATATCTATTCACTCTTTCCACTTATATACCCTGGTTTCCATTTGGGGCTTCTAAGTCTGCAGTTGACCTGTTCGTGTCCGAGACTCAGGAACTAGTCAGCATGGTAGAGGGGAAGTTCCCTCCTAGAGTGATTGCTGGCCATCCCTCCAACAACGACTTGTTAGTGCAGCTCAACTTTGGTTTGGATCTTCAGAATCAAATCGAAAGCCCTTTGTTGAATTCGTCGGATCCTTTCAAAGTGCTTCGGTTGAAACACTTGCCGATGGATCCCTTGATTTCGGGACCATACGCCCAGGTCGCTGCAAACTCGCTGCTCACATCGCTAGACACGAATACTGCAGCATCGGTGATCATCGCCCACCATGATTCTGAGTCCCAATTTGAGATGACGTACTTGGCACAACTATCACCTCTAGTGATGTCCAGCGCATTCGATATTCCAAGGCCAGATGCTCCGCAATATACAGCCTCACTGCAGGCCAAGAAGGATAATGATAAGTATGTCAAACCTAAGAAAGGGTTTGGCCTAGCATTCGCATCTGATGATGAGCTGGATGATGAGGCTAGCACAAACAGTCAATTTGTTGACTACTCGAAAGCATGGGAAATTTACGAATTGAAGGTCAAGTGTCAGGACTTCATTCTTCTGCATCAGAAACTCACATCACTATCTGTGGAGCATTATAAGAAGAAATCGCCTGGCGCCGCATCTGTCATAGCACAAACGTTTGGACGTATCTTGCTATGTGTTAAAGACAAAGTTCAGGTTGTTGATTGCCTGCAATGGTTTGGGGAATTAGAGGATGGCTTTCCTCTAGGTGTTGCTGAATTCTATTCGGTAAAGACGACTTTCTCTGTCGAGAAGCCCCTTACAGCAATAGCCCTAATTCATGACGTCGGAGATCCTTCTGATCCCTATTTATTCATGAGGTCTCTAGGGGCGAGATTGTTGTTGCACAAGTCTATCCTGAAGATGGACTGGACGATGAAGCCGGTGGAGGCGAAGAGGACCCAGCTCAAGTCCAAGCCAACTTCGACGCAAAGACAGTGCACGACATTGGTATCTCTGCAAATGAACTCAAACGCATGTTGAAGTACCCCAGCAACGCTCAAACGACCTTCTCGTCTAAAACAAGGAATGCAGAGGATCTTATTGCATTGTCAAAAATCTCAGATGTTACTCGGGCTCACATTCATCAACTTTCAAAATTCATCATTGCGCTTGTTGGCAAACTCGAGGTACAGCAGAAGCGTAACTTGATGCACAGCTCTCTTCTTGATGGGATAAGCCAATAGAAGACTTCAAGCAGCGCATACCGATGTATACAAAGCGCATAGAAGAGCTTCTTGCGCGTCAGAAGCATCTCTTAAAGCGAGGTAATGACATCGAGTCAAAAATAATCAAAAGATTCGAAGATAGCAAGAGATTTGCAAGCTTACCCATCTCGCATAAGGAGAAAGCATGGATGCACGAGTTGAACGATTTAACAAGAGAGATAATAAAGGGCTCCCCGAAAAAGCATCCTTGGAGCAACAGGTAAAGAAACTTGATAGCATCATCCGGGAAGCTTGCCAGAAGAAAGATGACACACCTGATCTCGAAGGCAGTATGAAAGAGCTACTGCTATATAACAACCTTCATAATGTTGTCCAGCATATGCATAGACAGGGCAAGATTATTGAAGTCGCAAAGGAGAGATTACAAGCAGACGTTGAACGTGTTGATGCATTGGTGGAAGTATAATACATACCACTTTTACTTAAGCTTAGATTTCAAAAATGTAAGTACCGAATTGGCGCAGTACTGGTTCAGCCAGTTCTCGATACTTCCATATGCGACACTCTCGGTAACGAAAAACCCAATGTGAGTACCATCGATGTCAATAGCAATGTTTTCTGGATGGCGGCTGGTGAGTTCAGCTCTCTCGCACCACCTGAGAATCTCGTCTGTTAGAACCTCATGGTCACCAAATTGAATGAGAAGGTCTCCATTTTTGATCACTGGGATATCTTTCCAGTCTACTTTATCAGCATTGAGTTCGATGTTCACAATGGGAGAATCGTTCAAAAACTCATCTCCCCCAATGTATAGATTGCCAAAGTAGCTTGTCATATCATAGTTGAAGAAGTCAAGTTTGTTAAACTTTTTGAAACTGCCCTTGAACTCCTGTTTTGAGACGTTGAGGTATGGAGAAATGCCGATCGCGGCCACAGGCCACATAACCTCGTGATGGTTGCTCTTTTCATGAAGATAGCTGAGCACATTAAGGACAAGGTTACCGCCGGCGGAGTCACCCATTAACACGATGTTAGTGTAGCCTTCATAGACTAGCTTTTCATAGAGGCTAGTTGCCTCGTTGTACTGGCAAGGGTAGGTGCAACCTTCTGAGACCAATGAATAATCGGCAATGAGGATGGAAAGGTCGTCGCCGTATCTCAATTTGTAGGCATCGTATAAGTTGGCCATGCCTTGAGCCTGGTTGTCCAGCATCAGGATTGCAAAGCAGCCTCCGTGGAAATAAAGGATAATTGGTGAAGACTTCAGTGTGATATTCTTGGTGAGCCAGCGGCTTTCACAGGCAAACTCTTCCTTGTCCGAATATTGTTCATTGTAGCCGGGCAATCTTCCAAGTGTCCTAGACATCATTCCTAAGAGTTTGGACACGGGGATGTGAACCAATTGCAAATCTTGGACCCGTATGGAGCGGCCCATGTGCTGACAGAGACCATTGTGCAAGGTCTTGACCAACGACTTCTTAGCTGTGGGGTTGGTGAAGACAGTTCCCACTGTAAAGAACTGCAATGTGAGATAAAATAACTTAGCGGGCAAAGTTATCAAGCCATAGACAAGTGACAATGATGGTAACATTTTCGAGATCTTATTAGGGAAGAACCTGTGATTAAGTCGAGATAGGGGAAGTTCCGTGAACTGGACATAAGCTTCGCAGCTTGACAGGTGACATGCGCATGGGGTTCTTCTGCGAAAACCGGATTCGACCAAGGTCTCAGATGGGAGAATATGCGCTTGGCCATGTTGCTCTCATAAAAAATTTTCGGTCTCAATTGATCTAAGTAAGCTAATTTGGAAAGACAAGTCTGAAGTCCTGATGTAGTGACAAGCTACAGGACGCACTAACCGACCATTATTTCGAGGGAGGAGGTGGTGGTGGTGGTGGTGTGCCATTCGATGGAGGTGGCGGAGGTGGTGGTGCTGTAGAATTTGCAGGTGGAGCAGGTGGCGGAGGTGCTTGTCCTGGAGGTGGAGGGGCCTGAGTAGGTGGTGGTGGTGCCTGCGATAAATTTGGAGGTGGTGGTGGTTTCGTCAAACCCGGTGGAGGTGGGTTTTGAGATGCAGGGGGTGGTGGAGGCTGAAGTCCTGGTGGAGGTGGAGGTTGTGGTGCTGTAACTGTAGGAGGTGGTGGGAGACCCAGAGATCCAATGTAGGAGTCTGTGCCTGGTTTTTGACGTTTCCAAGGGGGTACAGCTTCCTCAATGGGTCTTTTATCCGGCCTAGGACTATGCAATTTTGGAACATAAGAATCCCTTTCCCCATGAGGCGAGTCTCGGACTTTGTCGAAGCCTGGGCTGGGGCTTTGTGTGAAGCTGCCTGTCGGTGAGTTCTCCCCATTTCCATTCCTGAGAACACAGTCTCTCGAATAGTGTCCCACTTTTCCACAAATACGACAAACAACCAGTGTAATATCTCTGATAGGTGGCTTCTTGTTGAGCACTTCAGGAGGCACGTATGGTTTGGTCTCTCGAAGGGTACCGTTGAGTACGGCCAATTCTCGGAGTTGGCCTCTCTTCAAATCATTTTGGCCCTCAGGAGACAGGATAGCCGTCTCCATCACTTCGTTCGTGAGCCGGATGGCCTTTTGAATCTTGGAACCCTTGTCTGCAGATATTAGAACATGCAAGTCATCTTCTGCTGGGGCGCCACCACGGGCGTCTGTTATGCTTTTACCATCTTTAACCGATCCTTTGCCTCTGATTTCTAACTTGGCTCCACTCTTTTCGGAAAGCTGGCGTAAGGTGTTTCCTCGAGGCCCAATCAAGAGACCAACAAAGTTAATGTCCGGGTAGTCCTTGGCTGGTATGTAAAGCTTCTCGCTGGTCTTTTCAGGCCTACGATAGTCCACTGGTGGATCGTAGTTTTTGATTGTTGTGACGGCAAGCTCGACAAGCACATCTCTCTCCTTCTCGAGCAGCTCTCTTATACGTCTCTCCCGAGTATTAGTCCTGTTACCATTCAGATCATATTGTGGAGGTGGTGATGGATCTCTCTTGAAGTTTTGAGTCTTACTCAGGGGGAGGAGATCTAGGAAGGTTCTCCCGCTGCGTCCTCCACGACGTAAGTAGTGCAGTATCTCTTCAACTCTGAAGAATCTCTGATAAGCATCCACTTGCTCCTGGGTTAGATGGCCTGTGATGATTGTGTCAAGCTTTTCGTCGCCAAATTGAACCTGACGGCTCTTTTGGCCTCCCCATTTCGTGGGTCTTGACATTAGTTCGGTGTGGGTTTAGTGGAGTTGGTTATTTTGATGTACTTGATTTTCCGCGATGCGTTAATACTGTGAGATGGATGAGCACCGATCCACCCATGAGGATGCCATTCTAGAGCAATAGCCCTCAAAAAATAAAATATCATGATCGGGCAATTGAAATTACTTACAGAAGTTCGGATTAGTTAAACTTGCCTCAATCAGTATATATTTTCTCAAATCAATAATCACTCCAGTTCAGTAAAATGGCTGCGAAATTACACTTTTTATCGAAAATACACCTAAACCCTTCAAATGTGAATACACAATGTGTGAAAGAAAATCATTTTACAAAGAAATCTTGCTTCAAAGCCTATCTTTTATTAAATTAAGTTACATTATCCGTGCCTCTGCGAAACAGAAGAACACTTAAAACCTCCCAACCAGCTTTTCTATGAATGACTGTCTCCACTAGCCAGCCTCTACTCCTCATTGTCTTTGCAACTTCATCGGGCTTGTTTCTAGCGCAAAATAGAATATATGCAACCCCACCAATAGCTAAGTGCTCGTCTAATCTGTCTAGGAGCTGCCATGTGACGACCATTCCATCTGGACCACCTAGGAGCGCCAAATCGAGCCAAGTATAATCATCTTCAGCTTTTGGTACATCTGGTACATCTTCTGCGGGAACATAGGGCGGATTGAACACCAATATATCAATCGATCTATGTCGTATACCTGAGGCTAGACTCATTTGTAGGGCTGTGACTACACCCTCTTTCTCACTTGGCTCATTTTTTTGAACTGTTGCTATTATAGTGGAGCAAGCGGTGGGATTGAGATCGGTTGCCAAATAGAGGGCCAGTGGGAAGACGTGCATCTTGAGGAAGGCCGTTACGACCCCAGATCCAGAGCCAATCTCGCATACAACTGGGTTCTTGAATTCCAGTTGCAATTTCTCAAGGTTCTCTTCAAAGCAGTCTAATAGAAGAAAGGAATCCTCTGCTGGTTCATAGACCCTATCATCAGCCGCCACATCTGGTGTCGGTAGCATCACAGAGTGCTAACTGCATTGAAAAAGTACATGCCCCAGATTCATCGCATCTCGCACCCGGACACCCCGATCATATTGGAAGACACCACATCCTTTAGGATATCCCAAATCTGAGTTTCACTCTCTCAGGAGTTTATTGGCTACAATCAGTCGACTAGAATTATATTTGACTTGCTGAGTCAACTAAAGTTCATTCATCAGGGTATTATTGTCGATGGACAAGTCATGATCTGATCTCCGCGCAACACATTCAGCATAGTTTTACAAAGTTCGAAAGAGTGTCGAAAATTTTCTGCCGAGACATATACAATTCAATCAACCCTTACGATGAAGACAACTTCAACAGGTTTGGTAGGTTTGATAGCACGTGCATACAGGCACGTGCAGATATGCGGCCTGCACTGGCATCGCTTCATCTCATCAGAGAAAAAAAAAGTCCATTATATCGCTAGCCATTTCTTAAATCTTCAAGATGGGTGCCCAGTTTAGGACCCTAGAACGTGAACAGAGGTTTAAGAACCCTCCCAAAGACAAATCGTCCTTCCCCCTCCTAGCCGAGGCCGTCGCCCCACACATTGGCTCCTTCAATGCCCTTACAGAGGGTCCTGATGGGGGACTTCTCAATATGGGTGTGAAGGATATCGGCACCAAGACGATTTTCGATTCTTCCGATGAACTCAGGCTTGGAAACAAGCTCCAAATCAAAGTCGAGTCGGTTCAGTTGGCCAAGCCCGCCGTGCCTCCAACGGACAAGCTCTCGGTTAACCGTAAGACTCTTCCCTCTGAGTGCAGAGAAAGAATGACAACCTACAGAGGCAAGTTGATGTTGAAGGTGACATGGTCCGTCAATGACGGCCCCGAGGTTTCTGAAATTCGTGATGCGGGTCAAGTCCCTATCATGATCAGCTCCAACAGGTGTCATTTGGAAAAGATGTCCCCAAACGAGTTGGTTGCCGCCAAAGAAGAGAGTGACGAGTTGGGTGGATACTTTATTGTCAACGGTATCGAGAAGTTGATTCGTATGTTGATTGTGCAGAGGAGAAACCACCCTATGGCCCTCATCCGTCCCTCTTTCGGAAACAGAGGTAACTCGTACACCAAGTTTGGTTGCCAGATCAGATGTGTTCGTCCTGACCAAACCTCCCAGACCAACGTTTTGCATTACTTAAAGGACGGTAACGTCACTTTCCGTTTCTCTTGGCGCAAGAACGAGTACTTGGTGCCTGTCGTGATGATCCTTAAAGCCTTGTTGGAGACCAATGACAGAGAGATTTTCGATGGTATCGTTGCTTCGGACATTAACAACTCTTTCTTGACCGATCGTCTTGAATTATTGCTCAGATCCTACAAGTCATACAACCTCCATTCACAAAGAGAAACCTTGGCCTTTTTGGGTGACAAGTTCCGTGTGGTTTTCGAGGCTCCAGCTGACATGTCCGATATCGATGTTGGTAAAGAGCTTCTCAAGAAGATCGTGCTCGTGCATTTGCCAAACAACGCCGATAAGTTCCGCATGCTTCTTTTCATGATCCGTAAGTTGTACACTTTGGTGGCTGGTGATTGTTCTCCAGACAATCCCGATGCTACTCAGCATCAGGAGGTTTTGTTAGGAGGCTTCCTTTATGGTATGATCATCAAGGAGAAGATTGAAGAGTACTTGCAAAGCATCAAGGTTCAGATCTCCTCTGACATCAACAGGGGCACCAGAGTCAACTTCAGCGACAGGAAGTACATGTCTCGTGTGTTCATGAGAATCAACGAGAACATAGGTCAGAAGTTGCAATACTTCCTTTCCACTGGTAACCTTGTATCTCAATCTGGTTTAGATTTGCAGCAGGTCTCTGGTTACACTGTCGTCGCTGAGAAGATCAATTTCCACAGATTCATTTCACATTTCAGAATGGTCCATAGAGGTTCTTTCTTCGCCGAATTGAAGACCACTACTGTCAGAAAGTTGTTGCCAGAATCTTGGGGTTTCTTGTGCCCTGTCCACACACCCGATGGTTCTCCATGTGGTTTGTTGAACCATTTAGCTCACAAGTGTAAGATTTCGACTGAGGAATCAGATGTCTCTCAGGTCCCAGCAGCATTGGCCAAATTGGGTGTTTCTCCAGCACATACTTTCGCAGCTGGTCCCAAGTTGTGCTGCGTCCAATTGGATGGTAAGATCGTCGGTTGGACAAGTCATGAACAAGGTAAACTTGTTGCTGATGCATTGAGGTACTGGAAGATCGAGGGCGGCCATGGCTTGCCTCTTGATTTGGAAGTTGGTTATGTTCCTCCTTCTTCCAAGGGTCAGTACCCAGGTTTATTCCTCTTTGGTGGTCGCTCGAGAATGATGAGACCAACCAAGTACTTGCCTCTCGAGAAGAATGATATCCTTGGTCCATTCGAGCAAGTTTACATGAACATTGCTGTGACTCCCCAGAGATCGAGCCTAAGGTTCACACCCATGTGGAGTGGGCTCCTACAAACATATTGTCCATTTTGGCCAACTTGACACCATTCTCAGACTTCAACCAGTCTCCAAGAAACATGTACCAGTGTCAGATGGGTAAGCAAACCATGGGTACTCCAGGTACCGCTTTGGTGCACAGATCAGACAACAAGCTTTACAGACTTCAAACAGGTCAGACCCCAATCGTCAAGGCTAACTTGTACGATGAATACGGTATGGATAACTTCCCTAACGGTATGAATGCTGTTGTTGCTGTCATCTCATATACTGGATATGATATGGACGATGCCATGATCATCAATAAGTCGGCTGATGAGAGAGGTTTCGGTTACGGTACAGTTTACAAGGTTGAGAAAGTTGATCTCTCAATGACCCGTAAGAGAGGTGACCCAATCATTCAGCACTTGGGTTTCGGCGATGATGAATACCCAGAAGCTTGGAGAGAGAAGTTGGACGATGATGGTTTGCCAATTATTGGCGTCCATGTTGAAGAAGGTGACCCAATTTGTGCATACTACGACGACACCATCGGCAAGACGAAGGTGAAGACGTACCACTCCAGTGAGCCAGCCTACATTGAAGAAGTCAAGCTTCTCGCAGACGAAACCGGTGACTCCGAGTGCCAGCTGCTTACGATCAAGTACAGAGTTACCAGAGCACCATTGATCGGAGACAAGTTCTCCTCGAGACACGGACAGAAGGGTGTTTGTTCGAGAAAGTGGCCCCAGGTGGATATGCCATTTTCTGAAACTGGTATTCAGCCCGATGTCATCATTAACCCGCACGCTTTCCCATCTCGTATGACCATTGGTATGTTTGTCGAGTCGCTTGCTGGTAAGGCAGGTGCTATGCATGGTATCTCTCAAGACTCTACTCCTTGGACTTTCAGTGAGGACGATACCCCAGCCGATTTCTTCGGTGAACAGTTAAGAAAGGCCGGATACAACTATCACGGTAACGAGCCAATGTACTCTGGTGTTACTGGTGAGGAACTCCGTTGCGACATCTACATTGGTGTTGTCTACTATCAAAGATTGAGACATATGGTTAACGACAAGTTCCAGGTCAGATCCACTGGTCCCGTCAACTCCTTGACCATGCAGCCTGTGAAGGGTCGTAAGAGAAACGGTGGTATCCGTGTTGGTGAGATGGAGAGAGATGCCTTGATTGGTCACGGTACTTCATTCTTGCTTCAAGACAGATTGCTCAATTGTTCCGATTACACGCAAACACCAATTTGTCGCTCATGTGGTCTGATGCTCAATACGCAAATGTCTGTTCCTCGTATTGGAACCTTCGCCACGATAAGGTGCCGTGGATGTGCGGAGAAGTTTGACTCTTATGCTAAGAAGGGTCTCCAAGTCAGTGATGCTGATGTCTGGGAAGATGGCCTGGGAACCAAGTTCGTTGGTGGGGAAAACACGACAACTGTCGCTATTCCTTTCGTCTTGAAGTACTTGGACTCGGAGTTGGCTGCCATGGGTATTAAGATGAGGTACAACGTCACGCCTCAATAAATTGCATAGTTTTCACATAGTGAGAAAAAATAGAATAATGATACAGAATTGTCTGGTTTCAGTCCTCTCATCTACAACTGTTTTTAAAAACATGGGTCGTTTCATGAAGGTCGATGAACTGTGGGACCGTCCTCTATACTAAATAGAAGATTTCTTCTGAGAACCCACCAAGCAATTGCTTGATGAGCTCTACCATCTTGTCGAGCTCTTCGGTTATAGTTGAAGTGACCAATAGGTAAGAGTACAACAAAACGTAATCTTCATTATTGAGCTTCACGCTTTCACTAACCGATTTTGACCTGACTTCACTAAGCTTCAATAGCATACGATTCCTAGCATGCTCAGTGGAAGCAGGTTTCGAAGGAAGTGGAAACCCAAGAGCCAAGGCACTCGCAATCATGTAAAATATCAAAAAGATACGATGCTCGAGTTCCTCTCGTTCGTTTTCGATAAATTTCAAAACGTACTCCTCATTGGGAGTCAACCAGGGGTCCACTTCGAACATCAACTTGATATTTTGAAATGCATCCAAAATGTTTGAAGTACTTTTTAGAAGATCCTCATATATCCCCTTGGGAAGTGCACCTTTCAAGCGCAATTCGAGAGGGGCTTGCTTTAGTAATGTCTGACACTCCGTGAAAAGACTGCTGGTTCCTTTGTAGTCTTTGAGGCCCACTAGTCTAGCAGGCTCATTAGGGGCACTTTTGTATTCCAAAGGATCGCTATTCCAGATAACGCCCATGCGGAGCCATAACACAGTGAGACCAGATTTGAGTCGCTTGCGTGCACTATTTGGAAGAAAGCATGTCGCCACAAACAATGCCCAAGCGATACCTATTGACACTGCTATGAATCGGTGGGATGCAATCTCACCAACTATAGGCTCCCCACCTCCTTCATTATCATCTTCCGAGTCATTTTGAGTCATGCTGTATGAGTAAAGTGCGGTCAAATTGTAAGTCAAAAGGATAAAACGTCCAAATGGGTTGTTTTTCTTCCAATAGATGATGATGTAGAAGCACGGAAGAGAGAGCAAAAAGCCGGTTGTAGCTAAAGCATACTCATTGCCTTCTGTCAATGCCCAAACTACCCATGCGATGAAGGCTCCAAGGAAGGTACCCACAAAACGCCATTTTGCTGTCATAGTTGTCCCACCAAGTGACTTGCTCATCATAATGCAATAAATAACCATGGCCCATTCGAGTCTCCACGTCACAAAAATATCTTTTGTTTGCGGGAGAAATGCAAATAAACCAATGCAAAACGCTCCTACGCCGACGCGTAGACCGAACTGGATATCAATTCTTCTGAAAAAGTAAAGGGATTCCCAGAGACGAACTCTGAAATTATCAAACTTCGTCTTGCCTGAGATAAGGCCCGTACTTTCCGTAGCCTGTCTATTGGTAGCTGTACTAAACTGAGCTTTAAATTCACGAAGTGCTTCCACGAAATCAGTCTCGTAAGTTGTCTGCTTATCTTTGTCATCTTCTTGTTTCGTTTTCCAAACCTTCAAGAAAGACCAACTGCGTGGTGATGATTTAGCAACGACTTCAAAATGCTCCGTCAATTGCAAAAACCGAATGAGCTCCTCACCATAAAGTGCCAATAAAGAGGCAAAATTACCACAACACGCGGTAACTTCCTCTTGGTCTGTTTTAAACATTAGATTATCTGGCTTGAATATCTCCTGAGAGTAAATTTTGCGGAAAGAATGTGCTTGCTTGCTTTGAAATAGTTCAAGAGCTTTCACAAGTGATTTTTGGTAATTGGAAGATTTGACGAAAATATCTTGATCCTTGTCTCTAACGTATTTGTGCTCGAAGGGCACAGCGCCCAAAACCTCCTTGACGGTGAACACGAACAGCTTGATCGATGGAGCCAAGTAGTATACGAACAAATCAAAAAGTTGATTGGGGTACATTGCGGTTTGGTCCGCTTCATGGCCCAACAGATCTGAATTTGAAAAAGCGCTTAAGTTTTCAACCGATTGGGAGAGATGTATATCCGAGGAATGAAAACTATCAAGACTCCTGCTAGAGACTCCATCTGGGGACCTACTTTTCCCACGATCGTCATGAAGGAGCAGCCACTGCATCTCTAAAGAGGACCTCAAGGCCTGCAAGTGTCTCAGAAGAGATATCGTAGCCTCAACAATTTCTGTATAACTCGAAAGTTCAGCTTCCTTGCCCACCAATCGAAGTTCATAGCCAGCTTCCTCCAAACTGCCTCTGAGGTCATTGCAAACTTTCATAAGTAGAGCAAAGATTTCAGAATCCTTTTTGGTGAGGGTTTCTCCATTGAGAAAGCGATGTGTCGTGATGGATACCAACAGCGACATGATGTTAAAACAGTCATTGAGTGACTTTCTTAGCAGTGAAACAGCACTTTTTGGCCATAGAAGGTAACATGTTGCAACCGAGACACAGGAGCCGACGAATACAACCTGTGAGGTCGAAAGTAATCTTCTCATGGGAATGACGGACGAGTTCAAGGAACCTTCCTTGATTATGCAAGTGATGAGTGAAATAGATGCCAATGAGCATGCAGTGTTAAACGTCTGTTTGTTGACCTTTTGCTTCATGAAAGCGATAAAGCCAAGGCCAATGGAACTGATAACAAGATCGATTCCGAAACTGATTTCGTTCTCGCCATTGTTGAAGAAAAAGGTGGATATAGAGCGGCAAAATAACGAGACGAGAAAACTGAACAGCAATGATATGATCACGAACATGATCAGCTGGTGCATGGAGCCTTTCGTTCTGGCCGGATGGAAGTATACCGCAGTTGTCGCTACAACATGCTTTGAGTCTGTAACTCCCAAGAAATTGTCAAATGGAGTCCAGTAGACACCCATGGATGCAACAAGGTATGCTATCGAGCATTTGAGGATATTTCTGAACATCTCGCTTCTATAGAGACGAGCCATTTTTGATCGGAGTCTCCGAAGTCTCCTGCGCCAATGGCGGCGTACTGAGCGAGGTCCAGTAACACCTGAAGCCATACTCTCCGAATACTCCGAGTCGTGGAAGGAATCATCGTTGAAGCTCTCGAACTCCGTATTAAAGAACAGGTTCAGTCGGTACACCTTTTGCCCACTTTCAGGAAGGATAACTGAAGAAGACTTCATAAGTGTTCTATTGAGACCCTTAGTTGTACCTTGAAAGTATGATTTGAAGTCAATCTCCGGCTCATTTGGTGTTCTGGGAACCAGCCTCGGGGCTGATGTTCTGCCTTGTAGAGGAGAATGTGGGGACAGTAGAGGGTACAGGGATTTCCCTGTAGGAGGCCATTGGCCTTTATCGAAAGAAGGCGGAACCTTCTTTGTCTTTTTATCTGTGACTGAAATTTTGCGTTGGAAAAAGCGTGTTATCGGAGACGGCTATATCGTGTGCGATGTATAAAGTATGTTGTACCTGCTTGTGTGCGACCACTATTGTTCTTAGTTAAACATCGAACGATTCCAAAACCTTTTTTTTTTTTTTTTTTTTTTCATGTAATTAACTTCAAGAAAGAAAAGTCTGCGACATTATTAGACGGAGTTGAAAGTTTCTATTTCTTGTTTGTTATGGAAATTGTAAGCCTGATGATCCATATAGACGAGGCCGTTATACGTTTCCAGACGATCACAGTAGAGAGCAATTATTTGAGGCGGTTTTATATGTATGAGTCTATGCCTTAATAAAGTTTGACAGAAGCACAAATTAAAGCCTGGTTATGAACGAAGGCTAAAATTAGCGATGTGCAACCAATTTAATGTAGAGCCGTTGAACACATTCTAGAAACAACTTATTTCACCGTGTTGGTTAGGATTAGATGCGCAATAGAAAGTGTTTAAATGTTTCACTTGTTTGAAGCATGCAATTTGTTACAACTTGTATCAATCATTATTAATAAATCAATTAAACTTTCTAAAACCAAATCATTCATCATGAACCAGGCCGAAGCCAGGCCAAACGTAATAAAACCTCTATATACAGCATTAACGTCGTAGTCGTAATAATTAGTAGCCGACAATGTCCTTGAACAATTGTTCGCATGGAACAGTGGCTTTCAACTTAGCACATAATAAAAAGACACCACTCATCTTTCTGTGCAAGGAGTATGTTTCCTCAGGAGGAGGGGTCAATCTCTCGTTCAACATTAATCCAATGTTGTCTCTAACTCTATCCGTGATGGTTTGGTTGGAGAAATCAAAAGGTTTTCTGTTTGGCTGAGGCAGAATGCTTCGCCCAACACCATGACTGAGTCCACGTGGGCTCTCACCATACCAGGAGATTCCAAACCGGTCAAGAAGCCAGACTTGAGGGAAAACTTCTCCACAGCCTCACGGTCCTTACGGACAGAGGCACGCAAGATTTCAACGTAGTTCTCCACGAAGCTGTCCTCGAACTCACGAGCAGCACCAAAATCTAACAACTCAATCTTGTGGGTCTTGTCGTTGTACAAGAAGTTTGCCCAGTTGGGGTCGGTCTGCATGAAGCGGAAGTTCTTCAATTCGGTAAGACAAAGTCTCATGATATTGGTAGCGATCCAGTCACGGGTCTTCTGGTCCCAGTTTCCCTTTGCAATTTCGGTACCGCCCATCTTCTCCATAGTAAGGACATGCTCGCCGGACATCTTGTGAAGCACTCTTGGAACCTCGAAGACAGGGTCGTTCTCGAGCAATTCACGGAAACGAACCAAATTTTGAGCCTCACGGATGTAGTCACATTCCCACTTGAGCTCAACACGAGCGTTGGCGATGGTCTTGTCCAAGAACAAACCACGGGGCAAGATTGAGGAGGCGGTGAGGAGCATAAGCAAGTTGTTCAAGTCCGAATCGATGGAGTCAACCACACCTGGGTACTGGACCTTGACAACGACAGGAGTCAAGTCTTCAGTTACAGCGTTGTGCACTTGGCCAATCGATGCGGCTGCAAAAGGAACGTCGTCAAAAGAAGAAAACAAGTTCTTGCGCCAGTCTTTGCCCAACTCAGTGGTCATGATACGCTCCAACTGGGCCAAGGGCATGTAATGAGCAGAGTTCTGGACTCTTAAAAGGATTTGCTGGATTTCAGCAGGCAAAATGGAAGCGTCCTGGAAGGACATCATTTGTCCAATCTTCAACGCAGCGCCTCTCATCTTGGAGAACTTGCGTGCCATTCTTTCAATGTTAGCTGGACTCAAGAAGAGCTGCTTCATACTGAGTGTAGAGCCGTTACCCTGAGCAACCTGTCTCAAACCATGAGAAGCAGCAGAGAAGCCCATTCCAGCAGCCAACGAGCCGTAGTGGAACATTCTAGCCAATCTGGTACTGGGCACCTCCAGCTGAGACATATCGAAGGAAGGTTTGACCTTGGCGCCGCCGATGACCTTCTTGACCTTGGGACGCACGGCAGACTTCTCCTCCTGCTCCTCGACGAAAAGCTTCACCGACTTGGTGGAGTAGTTGGCATTGGTATTCTTTCTGTGAGAGCGTGGCTCGTGTAGAGTGGCACAGGTGGAAAAGCTTCTGTGCTGGGTTCTGGCCGCCTGGGCCTTGCCTCGGAGATCTGCCCACATGTGGGAGCTTGAGTCGAGCTTCCTTGCCTGGGCCACGAGGAACAGCTTGGACCAGCACCTGGAGGCATCGGTGGAAGCGATTTTCACGCTGTCACGGGCGATTTTGGACGCTGTGCCCGAGATGGCAACCGCGTCGAAAACGGCTTTTCTCGACATGACAAAAGAATGTGGTGGGAGTTTTTTTTTGTGGGTGGGTTGGTGGTTTGCGGTGAAGAAGAGTATAATATAAGCGTTCGCAATGGCTGCAAGAAACAAGAGCGGTGCTTGCTAAATTTTTTCTGCCACGGTTCGCGTTTTGAGCCTGTGATCTGGGGCCGTGGAGACAAGACAATGAAATGACCGGACAGATATTATTGTATAAACTTTGCTTATACTTTACGGTCTCCATTTATCTACGTCATGGTGATTTCTATTATTTCCCGTTATGTCCATTTGTCGAGGACTCGTTTGTGGAGTCCTTCCGTCCGAGTAATCGGCTCGCAGCCAGCCCTAACTCGGGTGGCCGGGGCCATGCCCCGCCCTACGCAGGTCGGCAAAATTCCTTTTGCAAACGACTTGTTTAAACGGTCTCCAGGGGTACGTTTTCAGACTTTTAAAAAAATAGTAATATTGCGGGGGCTCAGATTGGTCAGAAATTTAAATTTATTTTGAACGGGTCGTCCTTTTTTGTTGAAAAGCTGAATGCTGGCTCTTTCTGTGTGCGTTTCCCCAGACGCACTGCCGATTATATGTCCAGCCGAGAAAAGCTGTTTCTTGCAGCCGCTAATTGAACCATAGCCTACAACATATAGCGGTCATAAGCGGACGGCAGAATTCCACGAGGATCGCCGCCACAAGCTTCGATAAGCTTTTGGGTTTTCTCACAATCTTTTCCTTCGAGCTCTTTCCTTTTTAATTCTTTCCTTCAAAATCTTTACTTGCCACTCATCGCCATTCTTGCTCTTGCTGTCCTGTCGCACCTCGGACCTGGTGGGCCCCGGGGCCGCATGGGCCTCCGCACTGTTTATTCACAATCGTCAATGCAGGCAGCCAAGGGCCATGACCGTCTGATCTCTGCAAGTTTGTATATCAAGTGAAATATGGTTTTGGAGATTGTGGAGGTGGAACTCGGGAGGGACTATGTCCGACGAGGGAGGATGTAGAAGATGGCTTTTGCAAGCGTACCGCAATGAGTACCACGAGGTCGGGGTCTGCCTCTATAGCTATTTTGGTGAAGGGTAGTTTTAGGGCATCAGAATTGGAGAAGTTTGGAAAGAGTATTCGATAATCTTGGTTTCGGTAAGTCCGATATCAGCAGCTAGTTTCGATGTCAGTGAGTGTGTGTTCCATAGTGTAGATTCATTTGGCTGCGAAAAATCAGTGCTGCACCATCATAAGCGAACACCGTTAACTCCCACAAAAGGGTCCCCAAAGCGACTATGGAAAGAAAGTGAAAAGCTTACTCCAATATGATCGAGTTACTCGTGAGAACGCTTCACTTTAAACATTCATCTCTGCGAATTGGGTACATTCATCGGCTAACGGAGGTGCCCCAATAACCACAGACAGACCACAACTTCCGATTTCGAGCAAAAACAAAAGCGACAAATCTCAAAGTTCCTGATCCTAGAAACCTTATCAAAATACCCCATCTCATCAACTACCCCCAAAGGAGGTACAATTCGTTCTCCCCCATGCCGCTGCTTATCGCTGGTGTAGAGGTGCGCTGTGATGAGATGCTTCACACCAAAACCTCATCTCATCACCACCACTATGGGCGACAAGAAGAAGTACAAGAAACAGAAGCTCATGGATTCCGAGGCCGAACGTGTGGCCGAGGTGGCCGAAGAAAGCTTGAGGGAGCACCCTCACCCGGAGCAGCCCCAGAAAATGGAATTTCACGATGGAGGCGAGTTCAAAGGTGTAGAGAGACACAACACCACCGCCCATCTGGCTGAGAAGCTTGAGGATGGACCCCAAAACCCATTCACGGGCGAGACTTTCACACAAAAGTACTTCGATATTCTCAAAGTCAGAAGAGACTTGCCCGTGCATGCCCAGAGAGATGAGTTCTTGAAGACTTTTCAGAGCACCCAGATCATGGTCTTTGTGGGTGAGACCGGTTCGGGTAAAACCACGCAGATCCCCCAATTTGTTCTTTACGATGATATGCCCCACCTCCATGGCAAAATGGTCGCTTGTACGCAACCCAGAAGAGTGGCAGCCATGTCTGTGGCTAAGAGAGTTGCAGACGAGATGGATGTGCAGCTTGGAGATGAAGTGGGTTACCTGATCAGATTCGAGAACAAAACATCCCCAAAGACCATGCTTAAGTATATGACTGATGGTATGCTTTTACGTGAAGCCATGGAAGACCACGACTTGCTGAGATACTCGTGCATTATGCTAGATGAGGCTCACGAGCGTACGTTGGCCACCGATATCTTGATGGGACTCTTGAAACAGGTCACCACCCGTAGACCTGATCTTAAGCTTATCATCATGTCTGCTACTTTGGATGCGGAGAAGTTCCAGCAATACTTCCACAACGCCCCTCTTCTTGCCGTTCCTGGTCGTACCCATCCTGTGGAGATCTACTACACACCAGAATACCAAAAGGACTACTTGGATGCTGCCATCAGAACAGTTTTGCAGATCCATGCCACGGAAGATGAAGGTGATGTTCTTCTATTCTTGACCGGTGAGGAAGAGATTGAGGACGCATGCAGAAAGATTCAACTTGAGGGTGACGAGCTTATCAGAGAACAGGGCTGTGGCCCCATCAAGGTGTACCCATTGTACGGTTCATTGCCCCCACACCAGCAGCAAAAGATTTTCGAGCCTGCTCCAGAAAACCACAAGCCTGGTGGAAGACCTGGCAGAAAGATTATTGTTTCCACAAACATTGCTGAAACCTCGCTTACCATCGACGGTATCGTTTACGTTGTTGACCCCGGTTTCTCCAAGCAAAAGGTGTACAACCCTCGTATCAGAGTGGAGTCTTTGCTTGTGTCCCCAATTTCCAAGGCTTCGGCCCAACAGAGAGCTGGTCGTGCTGGTCGTACGCGGCCCGGTAAGTGCTTCAGATTGTACACTGAAGAAGCTTTCAAGAAGGAGTTGATTGAACAATCTTACCCAGAAATCTTGCGTTCCAACTTGGCCTCGACGGTGCTTGAACTCAAGAAATTGGGTGTTGATGATTTAGTTCACTTTGACTTCATGGATCCACCTGCCCCTGAGACAATGATGCGTGCTCTTGAGGAGCTCAACTATCTTCAGTGTCTCTCTGACGAGGGTGACTTGACAGCGTTGGGCCGTCTCGCATCCAACTTCCCACTTGACCCTATGTTGGCTGTCATGTTGATCGGATCGCCTGCTTTCAAGTGTTCCGAGGAGATTCTCTCCATTGTGGCACTCTTGTCTGTTCCAAACGTCTTTGTTCGTCCCGCCTCTGCCAGAAAAAGAGCCGACGAGATCAAGATGTCCTTCGCCCATGCCGACGGTGACCACTTGACTTTGCTCAATGTCTACGAGGCCTTCAACTCCGATGAGGCCTACGAGATTGGCTTACATCAATGGTGCAGAGACAACTTCTTGTCCTACCGTTCCCTTACATCCGCCAACAATGTTCGCTCCCAATTGCGTCGTCTTATGGAGCGTTACGACCTCGAACTCAACCTGACGCCGTTTGAGGACCGTAGTTACTGGGACAATATCAGAAAGGCGCTTGTGGCTGGTTTCTTCATGCAAGTTGCGAAGAAGAAGAGCGGTAACAAGGGCTTTATTACGGTCAAGGACAATCAGGATGTTTTGATTCATCCCAGTACTGTGCTTGCAAAGGAGAACGAGTGGGTCATTTACAACGAGTTTGTGCTTACGTCAAAGAACTACATTCGTACCGTGACGAACGTGCGTCCGGAATGGTTGGTGGAGTTGGCACCCAAGTACTACAACTTGGAGCACTTTTCTCGCGGTGACGTTAAGCTTTCGCTAGAGAGAATTATCGGCAAGAGATAATTTGTAATTATAGATCAAAAAGAAATGCATCAGGGACAGGCGCTAGCTGTAGGGTTTTAGCATCAGAAGATCAACTTTCAAAATTTGCAGCCATAAAATTCTCAAGACCTTCTATAGAGCTTTCGTAACCTTTAGTGGAAATGTGGAATGGCTCACGGAATCAGTCACTTCGCCCAATCCGAACATACCCCGACAATCACTTTTAAGCCACAGAGTTCTCAACCAATAAACCGTTAATTCGCGCTGCACAGGCTTCACTGAGACCAACCTGTGACGAGAGTAGTACACCTCCAAATCGATGCTACAAAATCGTAAACAAGTTATCTTCAACAAGTTATCTTCAACGACCTCATAGCCTTTTATCCTTTGGTTTAAAAGTGAGGCTTACGCGGTAAAGCCGACATAATGCGGGACACTTTTGTGCTCTTCTCGTCTGAGGGCATTAGACGAGGTCCGAATACCCACCAGGATAAAAAGTGTTCTTGAAGGTGCAATCATGTAAAAATTTTCGGGGACCAGAAAATCCGGTCTTTCATCAGTCAGGAAGTAAAATCGAAATTCTCTTTTTCGTCTAATCCGGACAGCTGGCTCTCCTATTCATTGTCTGCAATTGTCTCGTAGTGCACATTCCGTATCGTCAGATTCTCAGATATTACAGCCGTGTTTCCTCCAACCACTCTTCCTTGGGCACTTCAAAATGGGTATTCTAGTGGTAAGTAACTTCACTACGCTCCATGCTTGAAAACCACTAACAACAGTCACGTCTATTCAAGAACAGAGAGATGAGAATCCTCATGTTGGGTCTTGACAACGCGGGAAAGACCACCATTCTCTACAAGTTGAAGTTGGGCAAGACGTCCAAGACCGCCCCAACCGTCGGATTTAACGTCGAGACGGTCAAGCACAAGAACGTGTCCTTTGCTGTCTGGGACTGTGGTGGACAGGAACGTATCAGACCGTTGTGGAGACACTACTTCACGGGAACAAACGCGTTGATATACGTCGTAGACTCCTCCGATAAGGCCCGTTTGGAGGAGTCGAAAAAGGAATTGATGCGTGTGATCAACGACAAAGAGTTGGCAAACTGCCTCTTGATCGTTTTAGCCAACAAGCAGGATGTGCCTGACGCAGTGAAGCCTAAGGACATCATCGAGCAGTTTGACATGAACAGCTTGAGCGGCGAACACGTGTGGTCTGTGATCCCCACTATTGCCATCGATGGCACCGGTTTGGCGGAAACATTGAGCTGGATCTCCAGCCACTCCAAGTAAATCTACCAGGTATACTGTCGCTCCTTTAGTTCATTAATAATCTTGTAATATACCATTGCTTCTACTTGGCCTCCCAGACGGCAACCTCTCCATCTTCCTCTCCGAAGTATGCCTTAGCAGTCATTTTCGTGAACAAGCCGGTGTCCACCACGCCCACCAAAGCCTTGATTTTAGCGTGCAACTCCACAGGGTCCTCAATCAGGCCAAAGTCAGCATCAATGATGAAATTGTTGTTGTCTGTAATCACTGGACCGGCCTTGGCAGTGCCACCCTGTCTGAGAATCACGGTGTCGGCACCCAATTCCTTCAAATCAAGAGTCACCTTGGCGTACGAGTTGGGCACAATTTCGATCGGCACGCCTCTTCTCCACAGCACACCGAGGTAGTCTGGGGACTTCTTTCTGAAATCAGCAACAACCACAAAAGTCTTTGCCGCCTGGGCCACGAGCTTCTCTTGGAACAAGCAGGCTCCTCCACCTTTGATCAAATTGAGCTTAGGATCCACCTCATCCGCACCATCGAAGGCAATATCCACCTTAGGGTACTGCTCGATCGTACCAAGATGAAGACCGTTGTCGATGATCAATTGCCTCGACTGGAACCCTGTGGGGATACACACAAACAGGTCCTTGTTGCTCAACTGGCCCAATCTCTCAGCAGCAAACACGACAGTGGAGCCGGAGCCAATTCCAATGACCTTTGCGTGGTCTGGGAGATTTTCATCAACAGCTCTGTAGGCAGCGGCCTTTTTGGCAGACTCAATGAGATTGGACATGTTTCGTTGGAGAGGTAGTAAAGAGCGAAGAGGCCGGAGCATTAGTCAAGAATGAGAGTCCGGGGTCTTACCAATTATGCAGGATACACCAACGGTTGAAGCAACCTTGTACAGATTGGTAGTAAGGACACTTTTTATTAGCGATTTGGGAATCGAGTAAATGGGATGGCCTGGGTTCAAGACCAAGCTAAATTTGCGGACTTTTTCAATATCTGAGCGTGCTAGATCTGTGTACTTTACCCATGGTGGCTCGCTCTAATTTCGGCTGCGAAAAGGGTCCCCACCGGATTTCTTGTCCACCTTTCTTGTCTATAGGCATTGTCTTTTTGGGGCTCCATATATGGAAAAGATTGTTCATGAACTTTCAGTCTTGTGACGTCATAATTGCGTCTCTCGGTGCATAGTGTCATCGAACAAGATCTAGCCGAGTTATCGGGGAACATGTCCTCATAAGGTTACAATGAGGACGTTCATGTAAATCGATCGACATAAAGTGTAGACATGATTGAGGTCATTATCAATTGAGAAAAGCTTCAGTACTCATAGGATCGTAGAAATTGAAGGGTGGTGGTCTTGCCCAGAGCTGTCAACCAGACAGAATTAGCTGGAGTCCATGAATGGGTATGTATCATTACCCGTTTTTACAAAACTTTCTTAATGAAGGATTGTATTTAAATGAGTACCACGGACAATTCTTAAATGAGTGCTACGGTTAATATGTCTCTGAAGCAAACTTGCAGTTCCACGCTTGACTCCGACTGTTTCGCAGCCACAGTAACCTTATAAGCTGCTCCACATAACCATGAGACTCGGAATAAGTACGTAATATTAATAAAATCGAAACGCTTTGATTCAATGTTTGCCTCCAGGTTTATGATTTCAATTATCTTATAACGTAACAGCTGGATCATGCCGTATTCATAACGAATGCGTTAGACCATTCGTTCGACTTTTCGTCAGGTGTGCTCATTTTACATTGAGGTTGATGCTTGAGCTATTGATCTTTTCATTGCTCTCTATGGAGCGATCTGAAGATATTACCGCCGATGTAGACCGTACCATTCACAATCTCGATCCGCAGCTACATGCTAGACATCAACCGAATAACCTGCCCTTACTTCCACGAATTTCAGAAATCTGACAAATAACAGCAAAATATTCATCCTATAATATATACGCCAATGTAACATCTGCACGAAATTTGGGCTGTTCAGAATCTTTCAAGACACTACGCTAATGAACACTGACAGTCACAGCTAGCACGTGACTCGGCCAAACATCCTGATCCAATATCGCAGTGCGCTCTTAACTACTGCAACAGATATGCGCACCCGTGCACCAATACTTTAGGGAGCACGAACGCACAGTAAAGTGGCAGAGGAACCGCAGTGAGAACAGAACCCGCGCTGTGTACACTCCCGTCCTAACAATTTTTTCAGCTACTTCGCAGTTGTAAAAATTTTCCCCCATCTTTCTTCAATTACACACATCAAATCCATTCAAGATGTCTGCTGCCAACAAGATCTTGTCCGAGAACCCCACCGAATTGGAGTTGCAGGTTGCCCAGGCCTTCATTGACTTGGAGGCCCAGACCGACTTGAAGGCCGACTTGAGACCATTGCAGTTCAAGTCCGTCAAGGAGTTCGAGGTCTCCGGCGGTAAGAAGGCTTTGGCCATCTTCGTCCCAGTCCCATCTTTGACCGGCTACAGAAAGGTCCAGATCAGATTGACCAGAGAGCTCGAGAAGAAGTTCCCAGACAGACACGTTGTGTTCTTGGCTGAGAGAAGAATCTTGCCAAAGCCAGCCAGAAAGGCCAAGAAGCTCCAGAAGAGACCAAGATCCAGAACTTTGACCGCTGTCCACGACAAGGTCTTGGAGGACTTGGTTTTCCCTACTGAGATCACTGGTAAGAGAGTTAGATACTTGGTTGGTGGCTCCAAGATCCAGAAGGTCTTGTTGGACTCCAAGGACTCCTCCGCTGTTGACTACAAGCTCGACTCTTTCTCCCAGTTGTTCAACAAGTTGACCGGTAAGCAGGTTGTCTTTGAGATCCCAGGTGACGTTTACTAAGCGTGCTTCTGCCTTCTCATTTTGTTTCTTCCTACTTCCTCCTCATCCCCCTGGCACACTGTTGGTAAATGTTGAGTGTGTGCCCGTCATGCTGGTCCCCAGCAAATATCAATGACAAATACTGTAATCTAATGTGGTATTTATCGCAATAAATATAACCATCCGATGCACGTTTCGTAGCATTATGTCTATATGCGTTTTACATAGGCAGTGGGGAACAAACCCTTCTGACCATCTAGCTCTCCTTCGGTCCATCCACTGCCATCAGTGTCCGCCTGTACGAGCACGATCTTATCACCCGCCCGAATGCTCAACTCGTTATCTTCATCTGCAACATAGTCATACAATGCTTCCACATATTCCACCCTCTTGGCACCACGCTTTGGAGCCACAGCGGGTCCCTTCTTCTTCGGCGTCAGTGGCTCATTGCTACCTGCGCTGCCTGCTGTGATTGTCAAATATGAAGTAGGAGCTAAGCCTTGTAGACCAGACGAATTTCTGAGAGTTGTCCAACCAGATCCATCATCTGCTTCCACAACATCGTAACTTTCCCCGGGTCTGACTGTAATTTCGTCCTCTCCGTCAGCATCGTATGGATAGTTTGCCGTCGCTACGGAGTCGCTGGCTGCACTGCCCTCTGCATTGCTTGTAGCGGTTTTGTTTCTCCTCAAACTAAAAAGTCCACCGGAATGTGTAGTAACATTACTCGTGACGGTGTAAAGTGAGTGTCCGTCACTTCCTTGATCAGTGCTTTGACGTTTTTTGTGCTTGAATAAACCAAAGCGTGATTTCTTCGGTTTGGCCTCTTCATAATATGACATATCCTGATCACCGGCAAAGTTTTGGATAATTTCGATCTCGACTTCGAGCTTCACTCTCTCGGAATCTTCTTGCATGAACTTATGAAGTAGCGTCAAGACGTCGTCAAGTCTCAGATCGAACCTAAGTGAATCCTTGTCTTCAGAACTTGACCTGTCCTGTGCCATCTCTTCTAATTTTTGTTTGGCTGAAAAAGTATTCTCTTTTCCAATGTTATACTTGCTGATGGTCTGGTTGAGACGTCTCTTCAAGTCGGTCAACTCTGGTTCTTTCGTCACCAACGATTCATCGTCATGCCAGAAGCTGCATGGCTCGAAGACAAAATCATTTGGCTCCTTCCAAGACCTGCTGTTGTGTTTAATGTACATTGCAACATCCAACTTAGGGTTGTTCTGGTCAATGACTGCATCCACGTCATGAAGCAAGTCCTTGACCTTATCGTTCGAGTTACGCTCAATAATCGAAGCGTTCTTGAGAATCTTGTTCAAGATACTTGTACGGGTCTCATTAAGGTCCTGATAATAATCAAGAATCTCGGGTAGATCCTGGAAGTAGTACTTATCTTTGAGTCTGTTGGCCTGACTGATGCAGATCAAGTAGGCGTTTTTGCCGATGTTCATCTCAACTTCTCTCTCCTTGAGCCTTTCCTGGTATTTCTCGCTTGAGGACTTCTCCGTCTTGACTCTAGCACTCTCAGTGTGCTGACACAAGGAATCGTAATGCTTTTTGGACTTTGAGACATCATCCTCAACTTTGGTCTTTTCGGTTTGCAAGAAGTCGTGGATAATCTCAATGTGCTTGGATATATTCAGACATTTGCTTTGCAATTGAACGATATTTGAGGCAATGTTCAGGGTGAATTCATCGGCCAACTTGTCTCTCGTGTTGGCAATGTTCTCGGTTTGCGTAAGCACCTCATTCCACAAGACCACTGAAGCGCTTTCCAACGAACCCGGAGTTATTTGAGGCTCGTCACCCACAGATAATGACGATGAGTGTTTTGCCTTTTTAGCAAAGTGTCTTTTGCTGAGGTCCTTTAGCTTCGCTGCGTATTCTTGTTCAATGGTAGCTCTTTCTTTGTAAAAGCTTTCGAGGTCCAGCAACCACGATATACCATTGTTGATCCATTTATGAGTGGGCTTGAACTGGTCTTTAAGGTCGTTTCCTATGGAAAGATCTTGCAACGACATCGAGTTGTTCAATAGATAGTAGATTTGGTGTCCTGTTTTTTGGCTTATTCCGGGGTGCGGTAGTGTATGAATCCGAGCCAAGACGATAGAAGATTCTGCAAAATCAGATTAGGGGAACCTTGTGAGGAAAGAGGTGGCGCATGGTATGAATGTTAAAGGTAAGTTGATTTGGATGAATTGATATGAATTGAGGGAACAGTCAACCTAGCTCTTGTAAAAGATCTTATCAGTGGCCTCATAGGGCTTGTAAAGGAAGGTATGATCATCTCGCTTCCACTTGAAAGATGCTTCGTTTCTCTTGTTATTCTCTTTTAGCCCATTAGCTTACTATCATGACTTTGTGCGTGCAAACTAACATCTTCGGTGCGTGTAGCTGTAATCTCAGCCTCTGTATTTTTCGCAGCCAAAGCTCCGAGTCCGGAAGAGGCTGTAGATGATACCTCATCAGACGGCCAAAAATTGACACTTCGAGCCGTAATCAAGATTAAAAAAAATTGCAACTCGATTGAGCGACTGGCTTTCTATAAAAGCTGCTTCTCTGTGAGCATTCTGGTCTGACACTCATCTAGGTTACTTGTGTACTTTTCAACCGGTTCTCCATCCTCCATCCCATTCACCTTCTAATTTGATCTTTTTGCTTATCACTTCAAATCACAGTCTTTAGGGATCTGCCTTTGGTAAAATGATCGGTAACCGAGAAATCTCAAGGTGCTTAGACATTGTGTGGTCCAGGGCATGCAACTGGAGAGACCCTACATATTCTCGCTGCAGCATAGTCCAATCCTACACCACGACAAACGCTTTTCTCGTCGAAATTTTGATCATAACGACTCAGAAAGCCAAGAAAATGTCTCCAATCAAACCACACTAGAAAAATCCAGATGCAAATCTTTTTGTCACGCTGTTCCCATTTCACATCGTCCTGTCTCGTACGCACTGCAGCTGTAAACCGACATCTAACGGCTACTCTCACTCTCGCAACCTCTGCTCCACTTACCTCGAGTGATCACTATATGAGGAAAGCCCTGGAGGCGAAACATCCAAATTGAAACCCCGAAACATAAAAAATATCAGGCCGGGCCTTCGCTCTCGCCTCCGATCACCCGCTGCATTTATCAACCGCTTCTTTCGTCCTCGCTCCAGCCGTTCCTCGTTACGCTTCATCAAGAACTTCTACTCAGACTACCGTGCTTTAAAGACCCGTGGCCCTTGGAGCCTCCGTTTTCCCAAAATGTCCGAACAAAATCGACCAAGCTCAAATGGGTCTAATTATTCCCCAACATCATCGCCTGCTCCCACCAGCAAAAGGCAACGACTCCTTGGCCTCGCTAGAGCGACTAGAGACACTTACATTCCAAAAATCACTACTTCTGTATCCCTGTTTGCCTCAGGAATCGGATCAAGATCCATTGAGTACGATGAGTACGGAATGGTGGCTGCATTACCCAAGAGCACCCAGTTCACGCTATATCCCTCGTATACCAGAAGGGTTGGTGATCATTACATCATCACCGTACGTGGCTGGATGTGGTGCCCAGGAACAATGTCTAGAAAAAACCGCTTGGTCTTGTCTTTGGCCAAACAAGTCACTCGTTCCAATGACGATTCCGCTCAGGTAGCCGTGGACCGGCTCGAGCACGATCCCTCCTTGTCTCAGGACGTCGCCTCGCCATCGGAACAAGATGATTCTGATAACGCTTCAATATCCACGACGGGTTCAGGTGCTTCAGGTGCTAGTTCTGCCTCGCCTCAACTGCGTGACTTTGATGCTCGTCTCAAAAGCCGTCTTTCGTCTTTCTTAGCACGCTCGATCCCCAACGCAGGCCTCGCCATAGTGGTTGGAGCTGATACTCTGGAGCATCTGGAACTACGGCAGGTGTCGGTTGTTACAGACCCTAATGGACACTTTAGCGCTGAACTTGAGGTACCCTATCAGCCCTCCGTCGTCCTGGTAACAAGTAAGATTGACGAGACTGTTTGTGCATTTCAAGAGATCCATCTTGTGGACTACAAGGGTTATGGTATTATCAGTGACATTGATGACACGGTGAAGCTTACCGGTGTCATTGGAGACAAAAGAGAGCTCATGAGAAGGTTGCTTCTCGGTGAAGTCGACTCGTGGGAGATCAAGCCGGTGGTCAACTGGTTTAACCAGATAAAGCACCGCTTTAATGCCACTTTTCATTACGTATCCAATTCACCTTGGCAGCTCTTCGCAACAATTCACGAGTACTTTCATCTGGTGAACCTCCCACCTGGCTCATTCCATTTGAAACAGTACACTGGAAATATTATATCTTCTCTCATGGAGCCATCTAGCTCTAGAAAAAAGACGTCACTTTCGAGAATTCTTAATGATTTCCCTGAGAAGCAGTTCATTTGCGTGGGTGACTCGGGAGAACATGACTTCGAGGCCTACGTTGATCTTGCTGAGACATATCCAGGCCAAGTCAAAAGCATATACATTCGTGTCGTCGAAGACTCATTGTCAGATGTCGATGATGGCAATATTTTGAAAGAGATGAGGCGGCTCCTCAATGTGTGGAAATCAAAGCAGTCAACCAAGAGCCCCTACAAGAAGTCTCCTGAAGTCTCAAATGGAGATTTAATAGATCTTTCTGACGACTCTCCAAAGAGTGAGTCCCCCAAACCATTGAAAAAACAACCACCTCTGATCCCCAAAAAGCCCCGTGCTTTGAAAGGCTCGAGTATTCCTAGGGCACCTCCTTTACCTGAGAGAAAGTATGGCGGTCAATCAGATACACAGATTTTGCATGAACATATTTCCGAGCAGCGTGGAGCTACTCCACCTCCTCTTCCAAGGAGAAAAACATCACCTCCTGTTAAAGAGTTTGACGTCGACGAGCAGTTGAGTCTCCTTCGAATCCACGATGTCAGTAGTTACTATGAGCTCGAAGAATACGACAAGAAAGGTGGGATGTGGCTACAACGTCTCTCGAGAGCTCTTGAGACACTAGATGGTGCTGGAGTCGATATTGCATTTTTCGAAGACCAAGACGAAAGGTTCTTCCAAGAGACCTTGACCTTTCTCGGCAAAGGAATACAATAGAGAATATTACTTTTGATCGTCCATTATGTACTCGCCCAGACCGTTTTCAGACAAAACGGTCATTATGTATGTGTCGTGGGGTCTTGTGAAGGCAGCACGATCCCCAATGCGTATCAAGTAATGATAATGTAAATGACAACGTCACTCGCGCTGAGCCAGCGTTTCATTCTTCCTCCTCTATCAAACCGGACTTCAGAACTAGCTAAAGTCGGTGTTTGTACCATCACCGTAATCTTTGAACTTGCCCTCTTCAGGCAAGGCCAGCTTGAAGGAAGACAAATCCATCTCGTTTTCCTCTCCACCTTCTTCCGTGTAGTACTTGTCTGCGAATTTCTTTTGCAAGATCTCCCTTCCGGTCTGAGCTTTCTTGCCTTGCTCCTTGTTCTTTTCGGCCTTCTTCTCCAACTGCTTCTTCTTCCACTCCGTGAATGTTTCTAAGGTGATCGGTGTGAACTTGGATTTGTCCATCTTTCCTCTTTCCAAGTCGATGAACTCCTCCAAAGTGATCTCTGGCTCGGACTCCTTTGCCAATCTTTCTAGCTTCTTCTGCTCCTTGGTCTTCAACACGAATCCTGGAGGTAAGGCATGCTTATACATACACTCGGTACCACCGTTGGGACAGACCCAGAACCAACCGTACTTGTCGTTCTCGACGGCGTCGATGAAATACTTGCAGACCTTGTCGGTACTTGTCTTGGGGTTGCCGTGCTTCGACAAAATGACTTTTCGTAATTTCTCTTCGTCCCAGTTGTCCATGGTATCGGCCTCTTTCTCAGCTCTTGCATCGGTATACAAATCCTTCTTAGCATCCTTACGTCCAACATTAACGTCGTGAGAAAACTTACACTTGTTTCCTTTGCTGCACACACCATTCTTGAAAAACTCACACAAGATGGACTTTGGATCGACGCCAAATGGAACCTTTTGTTGTTGAACTCCGAACAAAGCAGCGGCCTCTTTCTTGGCCTGTTCAGCAGCCTTCTTCTCTTCGGCTTTTCTTTTGGCATCAGCTTCCTTCTTTTTGGCCAATCCACCATCCACTCCACTTTTCATCTGGTTGATATGCTGCTGAACCTTCTTCGACTTATTCTTATTCTTCATGCCGAAACCCTTATCCTCCGCGGCTTTCGCCTTGGCTTTTTGTTTAGACTTGTCGGGTCCTTGTTGCTTCTTAGGGGGCATTTTTCACGGTAGAAACTTCAATTTACGATCTTTTCAAGGTTTTTTTTTTCCTGTAATGCTTTCCGCTATTGCTTTTCGCATGGATTCATAGACACAGGAACTACAATGTTCAGTCACGAGCACGAATAATGGGTGCAAAATTCTGCATACACACTGGCTATAGAGTTCAAAAAAAGGGCCGGATCGCCTATTTTCTGTTCCTTTTACGACCTCCTCCTAGAATATTGTCCAACCTAGTAGTCGATTCTAGCTTGGGTATGTCATTGACAGCATCCAGAGACCCTCCTGTCTTGGAGTGATGGAGTGAAAGGGATGGGCTGCCTTTGAGAGTCTTCGCAGAGCTCAGGCCCGGCTGCTCGAACGAGGGTGTTCCTGGGTTCACCTTGGGTGTCGTGAAGGAATCCTGCTTTTTAGCGACTCTGCTGCTCCTGAAGGGAATATAAGACTTTCGAGTTCCAGGATTTTCCAGTGGTCCGTAAGCACTAGGGCTGCCGAAAGTGTCTGCCAAGCTGCTCTTGAATGAGGTGTTGGATTGAGTTCTTGCCAAACTTCTGTTCAAGATAACAAGAGCCTTCTTGTCGTAGACATGTGGTGCTGAGTCAATTGGTGATGTCAAGTCACTGTTGTTGCTTTCCTTGGTGTCAATGGATGCTGAGTGAGCGTGGTAGGCCGCGTTCTTGCCAGAGAAGTTCCTGCCATTCGTAGCCATGCTTGAAACTATCTGGGCCCTTTGCTCTGTGTCTTTTGTAAAGAACGAATCAAAGTCATCTAGAGCGGCCCACATATTACTAAGTGTGGCACCGGGTACCTCGTTTGCTGTGGATGCAGCATCTGCATGATCGGACTCCGGCTCGTAGTAATCTTCCATCAAGAATTCGATCTCTTCGTTGGCGAAATCTTTCTGCTTCTCGTCAACCGTCATACTCTCATTGCAGGTTTCAAAAACAGCATGGATGTTGTTCCTAGTACTGGCAGCTGTGACCGCAGGCATAGGAATTGCCCACCCACTCTCTTCTGGAAATCCAAACAACGTAGCTGTTTGCTCATATTCCTTTTTCATGGATGAATTACCCAAACTCATTCTCAAAATGTCTTTATCAAGCTGCGAACCAGAAATCACGACGGCTTCATCAAGCACCTCAAGCGCTGGCTCCGCGTACTCTGTGAGAAGAAGTCTCAATAATGGAGAAATAAGATCTGCTCCTACACCAACGAACTCGTCCTTCAGCAAGTCGACGAGCGGGAAGGTGTGCTTTAATATGTTCAATGTCTCGAGCTTCACCCATGGAATCTGGTTCGAAAGCAAGCTGAGCAAAAGGACTAAGGTTTGAGCTTCGTACTCCGGGAAGAAACTGACCTTCAAAGTAGATATTGTTTGCACCAAGAAATCTTTCTTTGACCTGAATCTGGATTTTGCAAGCGAATTCAATATTCTCGCTAGGGCTGGCTTGTTGCATGTCGCGGCCATCTCTCCTATGAGGTTACAAGCATTCTCGATTTCTGGAGTGATATTTTGCTCCCCAAGGGCATGAAGAAATCTCGGCAAGTTGGCAATAACTGCAACAAAAAGACGATGGTCACCAGAGCCAATAATTTCACTATCTTTCAAATGGTTGAGTTTATCCAAAAACTTTATCGTAGGCTCCCATGCAACGGACGATCTCAATCCTACCATGACGATTTGTTGCAACCCTTCAAACTTACCCTCCCATTTCGGTGGGAATGTGGAGATGAGGCATGAGATGGTGTCTGGCGCATCAAGGTCGATCTTTGACACAAACTTAGACATGGTTGATATTGTCTCGATAAATTCATGCTCGTGTATCGTGGAAAGACATGCAACACTCGACCAGAAAAGTTGAGGGAAGTCAATGAGATTTTCAGAATTTAGCTCCGCAGTAATAGCGTTCAAGGTCATCAATATCTGCATTGCAAATCCTTGAATATCGCAAGATTCGTCAGCGATTGTGTTAGATAGTCTATGCAACATATCTTTAAGCATCGTTTGATCGAGAAACGTCAAAAGAGATCTAAAGATCTGGAATGATCGACAAGCAATATGACGCACAGCACAGGTGGTGGCCCATTTTAATGAGACACGGCTCCAGTCAGCCTGCAAGTTGGGAACAGAGGGTGCAAATATCTCAAGTATTTTTCTAACAAGCGTGTCCATGTTTCTAGGTGTGATGCCTCCTTTCTTATCGTTGTTGAGGTCATCGTACACCCAAAGATACTTTAAATGATCTTTCTGTCTCAAGATATCAATAGTTTGAGCTGACTTGGGACTGGTTGGTGCAATCGAATGCACCAAGTGGATCAATAATGAAGCAGCCTGTTCTTGGACAACATAGAAGTAGTGGTCAAGTAAGGAGAAGCAAACATGTAAAAGTAAAGGTAAATGCGGAATGATCATCTCGTTATTGGATCTGAACAAATCCACCAAGAACACCATTGATAATTGTCCAAGTGAGAAAGCCGACTCCTTCGAGTTGTGAGAGAGCAATTCTGTCAAGTTTGCCGTATATGGGAAACCCTCCACAAGATCTGCCGTCTTTGATGCTGCCTGGGATAATGGATGTGGGACCATCGCTTTCGGTTGCAAATTGTCAATCATTTTGCCGATGATGACTGAAGAGTCAGGTTGTGAATAAACCAAATATGCTATGATTTGCCTTGAATACGAAACGAAGCTCGAATTTCTCCTCTCAAGACAATTTCTCATAATGTACTCCACAATGATGTCAAAATTACTTTGCTTCGTACCTAAAGCAACCCACAAGGCCTCGACTTCATTACTGATCTTTTTGCTGAATTTGACAGTGATTTCGAACAAATTGTTGAGGACCATTAAAGAGGGAGCATCAATCTCATTGTTAAAAGGTTGGGATGAAGACTGGGGTCCTGTTTTCTCAACAGCATCATCTTCTTTGCCTTTGTACTTGAGTTCGACGGTTTGGACCCAAGGAAGTAAGCAAGCCAAAATGTCTCTTCTGGTGGAATTATCGACCAAGTTGAAATATTTAGTCAAATAACTGATATAAGTGAAAGAGTCTTTGGAATGAAGAGACGCGAGCTTCACAGAAATCTCGAAAAGCACCTTTTTGTAGACCACCATAGTCGTACAACACACACTCTCAGTGAAATAGTCTGCTGTCGTCGTATTGAGAAAGCGACTTTCAATGGACTTCAAGCATTCAATCGCTGATACACGAGTTTGGTAGCTCTCTGTGCCAACCAAAAAAGTTGAGAGACAGAACAAGTCGTATGGCATCTTGTCAATATCACGATGATTGAGGAAAGAAGTCACTAAATTTGTATAGTACACCTCTTTGACCTTGGAAGAATTCTCCAGATTGTAGCACTGCCGTAAAACCTCTTCATAGATGTCGTCACTGTTGATATTGATATCCATTATGTTTGTGAGAGCCGACTTACCCATCTCTTGCACACGCTCGTTGGAAGAATTGATTATCTCGTGCACCCAGTTCATGACACTCTTGATATCAAACGAAAGAACAGCTGTCTTTCCAGGAACTATGAGTGACTGCTTCAATGCCCCGAACATATTGTTGCCATGCAACTCAAGGCAGATATTTGTAATGCTTTGATATCGATCTCAAGAAGACCCACAGCCGTAGCGGGCTCTTTCGATTGCTGTGCAGCTTGCGTCATTATTTGGGTTCTTTCTTCAAGAACGTCCTTTGAATCGCCAAACCCACACCACTCCTTGAGGTAGTTGAAGCACCCAATACGCGCCTCGAATGGAAGCCAGGTATTAAGGTCCAGCTTCTCTTTCAATCCAACAAACACATTTTCAAGGAGTGCAGCAAAATAACACCGCAAACGTTGATATTCAGGCAGTGTTTGAACTGCGGTAAGTGACAAGAATGCCTTCACATTTTTGATAATCGAAACAAGGTTCTCGACGGTATTCTCATCATAATAAAGAAGACTGTTCGATTTGAATCTGCTGGTTATGATGCTGAGAATATGAACGGTTTCAATTCGAACCCGATCCTCCGCGACATCTCTCCTTAGAACGTTAGAATTCCAATCATTCATTGATTCTGGTAGGTTTTCAGCGAGTGTCTTGAAAATGTTAATGTTGATTGAGCTCAAGCCTGTGATAACAGCTTCTCTGATCATTGGTTGTAGGGATCGGAGTAGTGGTAGCACCATACGGAAGACGGATTTTGCGCTAGTTATCTTTTGGTGCTGAATGTACATTGTCATCAGTTTTTTGTGGCCATGGGTTGGCTGAGATGGAAACGAAATTTTTTGGTCATTCGTACTTGTCAAGGAGCAACACGCAAAAATAAGATAGAGCTTCCATTGATTGATGAGAATCTCTGGAGGTGTTGACGTTGAGTTGCGGGTAAAAAGCGAGGATGTGTAGTTTTTGAAATTGTCCGAAAAGTCAAGAACCAACTCATGCATTTGCACTAGTCTCACGCAAACTATCGAACGACACATTGCAACTGGCATAGGACACCTTTCGAAGAAAATGTCAAGCAATCTTGGATAAATTCTAAACCAAATGGTACTATCGATGCCATGGTCTGAGGAAGCAAGTTTAGCCAACAATCCCTTCTTGGCCTTGATTTTGGAGAGCCTTGTGCGTTCGGGTACACTCAAATCGCGCTTTAGTGGTTTCAAAAGAGTCATTAGATCCACATCTTCGAGAACATGAATCAACCTTGTTCCTTCATCTGCCACATATTTCGAAGAATTGCGAGAGTGCCCCTTCACAGAACCGTTGGAGCCAGGCGTGGCTTCTCTTTTTCTGTCCGTGAGATTGTATAGCGATTGGTCAAATTGTTCAACGATTCTCAAAATTGAAAGAGACAAGGCCCTGACATGACTGTCCTGTGAACATAAGAAAAAGAGACCATTACCTTCGACCTCTTCAATAACAGTAACAATATTCTTCCATTCAAGCTCTTCAGAAGGCTTCCATTTGGTTGTGGGAATGTCCAAGTTTGTCAAGTCTGGTGCCTTGTAGTTGATTTGATAGAGATCATTAAGAACGTCATTGTTCATAAGCTCATTCTCTCCGCTTTCTTGAGCTGTAAAATGTTCGGTCTCCGGCGAAAATTGCATAGACCAACATCTCAAAAGCTCAACATAAATTCTCAATAATCTCAAGAATTCCTCAGAGTTGAAATAATCAGAATCGTACAGTGGGCCAGGTTTCTCCGTAAGCCGGAATGCAACTTTACCAAACGTAGCAATCAACTCACCGGCATTTTTCCGTGAAGCTAACTTCAATAATGCGTTGACTGATGCATTGGCAATTTGGGTATTGTAGTGGATACTGTTTCTGATAAGAATTTCAGCGCAAGCTTTGAAGGTTATTCCAATGCCAGAGCCGCCCTTCTCGCTTGCAAGAGGAATGATCGACCATGGACACGCATTGATGGTTGCAGCAAACAAATCTTTGAAAGCATCTCTGGAGCTTTGATAGGAGAAATCCAATCCAAACGGCAAGTTTGAAAACGATGATTTAACACTGTTACCCAAAGATGCTGGTCCTTGTGAACTAGTCCACCCAGTCATTCCACAGCGGTTATCGAGAAGTTTGAACAAAACTGCGATTGTCCGACAAATGTCTTCGTGTGTCTCGAAGTTCTTGATGTTCTTGAAGTCAAACATGAATTTATTCCACCTCCGAAGCTCGCTCATTTGCTCGTCAGCGATTGAAATCTTGTTTTTTCTGTTATGATCGGTAGACGAAAATTGCAAAGCGAATTCCTCTTGGAATACTTTGTCGGTAGGAAAGCTAGGTTTATCGCCCAGCTTTGAATCCTTCAAACAAAGCATGTAGGACTCTATGACCAAAATAAGCTTCTCTGATGAAGCATTTTCCAAACTCAGACCGTTGAAACTGCTATTCAATAACTTCAAAATCACGTTATCCAAGACGTAATTAAAATGATGAAATCCAACAATTCTTATAACCTCTGACAAAGCGTTAATCAACCCACTATCTAAGACGATCCACTGCTTCTTGCTAGACACTTGAGGGCTGAAAAACAAAAACTGAAAGAAGCTATCTAGACGCTCAATAGTGTTATTGAGAGTGTCGGGAAGACGATTCATATAAACCCAAAGAAGTCTAGATGCACAAATCATCAACTTTGTTTTGTCTGCCACGTCGCTCTTTGGCTTAAGTTTAGCAGCATTTGTCTTGATAACCTCAAACCAGTGTTTGGCAAAAAGCTCCTTGGAAGAGACACATAGAGCAGAGGTCATCAATTCGACGGATGTAGCCCAATCATTGGTTGATGCCGTGATCTCCTCTGTCGATGCTGTCGACGGAATCAGAGGTGGTGCACCATTAGTTGCTCTCAAAGAAGAATAATTGCACAACAAAACAGCTTTGTTGAAGATTTTGGTGGTCGTCTCAACCCATAGTGGGTGATTTGCTTCCGCTGTGAGCAGTGTTGCCAATGGAAGTAAAAGGTTGCTCAATACCTTAGCATATGCGATAAGGACACCATGATTCTGAGATGCAGAAAAGAATTTTGTGATTGATTGAAGGAATTCTGCACTTTCCTCAAACTTTTCGAGAGGGTATATGGAAAGTTTGAGATGCTTCATGCCATGAACGAGAAGTTTGATATTAGGCTCGTCTGCTTGTTTGACGGTGGTTGGAACCTTTTCCAAATCTGCAATGAAACGGTCGCTGACACTCAAAAAGCGCTTTTCAGACATGTACCCCAAGAGTTCGGCGAACAAATTCCAGTTTGCCAGACGCACAAATGATTCTCTTGTAGTTACAGGGTCTGTGGTACGCAATTGGGTGTAGACAATTTCTTCAAGCTTTCCACCCAAATCGTCGCCAACCGCTTCATATGAGGCCTGCTTGACCACTTCGATCAACACCCGGCATAAAATGTAGATAGATGCTAGCGACTTTCTTTCTGCTTGAACAGCTGTGTCGCGAGCCTGAGAGATCTGCTCATCGTAATACTTTCGCTGTCTAGAGTACTCCAGTGACTCTGTGTCCGGCACTTCAAGAGATTTTTTTCTATCGTTGGATGTGGTTGAAACCACAGATGCGGAGTTGTTTCTCTTGTGAGTCAACTTGGACAAACTTTTCGTATGCATGAGTGAAAGACTTCGCTTGCCACGAGGCTTCGATGCCTTCGGCAGAACAGACGGTTGAGAAGGTTTACTTGAGTTGCTTATAGATGAAGCAATCCTTGCCAAGTCACCTTGCGCCACAGAGTAAATCTTTTCCACTTCTGAGGCTGCCATTGCAGCTACTTCACTCTTGGATTTTCTCCAGAACATCACAGAGTCAATCACAGGCTTCGATTTACGCTTTGCGATGTAACCAAGCGCAGAAACAATATTATCAAAGTTGGCATCAGAGCCCTGGCCCAAGAGCTCTAGAATGGGTGGTTCTTCCAGAAGAGGGTATTCAAGGCACATATTCAACTTGCGCTCAGCGTGGCGAACGAACTGAGTGAAAACGATATGAAGAGTGTACTCTGCGGGTGTCTTCTGCTCTGTTGCCATAATTCTGCGCATTTGAGAGAACTCTTCTCTTTGGGAAATTGCAAGCTTCAGTGACTTTGCTGAAAGTGGAGGTGGGAGCTGAGGAGATGGCTCAACATAATTATGACCCTGGGGAGGTTGTGGAGTATGTAGCGTTTGCAGCTGCGAATGTGCCAATCCCATTGAGTTGGAGGAAGGTAAACGGTTGAATTGTCCCGAGGTATCAAATTCGTCTAGCGCCTCAAAATCACTCACACTTTCCATGTGAGCTTCGGCATTGATATCATTTTCCGGCGACGACGCAACCATCTTTCGTAGAGGATGCGGTCCCAGTGCAGATGCTGCTCTGCCTCTGGGTGGGCGGATCGGCGTCATTTGGGAAACTGTGCGCTCTAGCGTGGAAGCTTGCACTTCATGATTATGGTTATCGAGGGAAGTATCTGATTCCTCTGCTTCTTCGAATGGTGCTTGTGTGCTGGGATGGATCATAAATGCATCAGTGTTCTCGTAAATGGTATCTTCGGAATGTAACTGTTCGGCTTGTTTTTGGTACTTACTCAGGAAGTACTGATCTGAGGGCAATGGGGACATTTGCGTATTGACAAGCTGTGGGGCAGAAACCACAGGCAGCTCCGGATCATAATCAAAAGCAGGGCCAAGTGGTGTTGGGGTGGCGACCCCAAATTGGAAGCTATGACTAGCTTCTACATGCTCTGGAAACCCACCGTCTATGTTCTCGTCCAATTCCGGAGCTGCCTGAATATGTCCCTGGTTTGGTGTCTCAGGATAATCACCATTTGCTTGAGTGGGTGTCTGAGGGATCTCTTCTCCTGGGATGGATTCTCGAAGGGTGTCATTATCAGGCCTCAAACTTTCAGAGAGAGACAAGCGATCGTACTGTTGCTCTAGCTCCTTGAGCTCTTGCCTTGAGTGACCCAGCTCTTCGAGCGTTGGAATTTCAATCATGGTTTCACCGTGTTGTGGTGTAACGTGAGGTCTTTACCTCGCTATGTAGGTGATGTTTGGTTCTGATCAGAGGTCGCACCGAATCAAGGAAGGTTCACTCGGCCGCACCTGATAAGTTAAAGACAGAAAGACAAAATGGAGGGAAGATGGAGCTTTTGACGAATAAAGAAGAAATAAGAAAATGCTTCTACGCGTAATGATTCGAAAAGGAGTGCGGAGCTGGGATTTGAAGAACAAGCGTTTACTATTGTTTTACGCGAATTGAAGGGACGGCCCCAGGCACAATGGGTTACTAAAGCGAGATGTGATAGCTTTGGATTTGGAAATTGTGAACTTACCAATATATGGTCCTTGAGTAGACATCGTAATTCAAAAAGCCTCTATACCTTGGCTCAAGGAATGTTCAATTGATATTCGTAACCACTAAGCAGACTTTCCATAGCGATATTGATCAATCGAGACCAATTTTTCGCCGGCTTAGGCTTAAAGCATACGCCCATGCTACATCGGGGCTTAACTCAACTTGTGCAAATAGTGCAATTGTGCATTCACATACCCGCGGTCATCATTCCCACTGTACAGCATAATACATTGGTATATAATGCAAGTGTGAATGAGGGTTTCTAATTAGCATTTTTCCTCTTCAGCAAATCACTAACGGCGAGACGAGGTTACATTCGTCTCTAGTATCGTCTTCTCGAATTCACACCAATTGGGTAAACCTGGTTTTCATGACAAACTAATCCAAAAAAAAAATTGGAATTTCCCATTACAAGGATTCTGCATATTTTTGCAATAATCTGTATTACCCTTATCTCTTCCATTCGTTCTGACTGAATAGTCTAGGACGTGCGCACACCAGATCAACATGCCTAATGCCCGTCAAGATTAGATAGACTACATTATGGCTGCTTCTGACGATACTGCAACGCTTGTGCACCAGTTCATAGCATCGGTCGCTTCTGGTGAAGTTTCCAATGAAGCACCTCAGAAAATTTCAGAGAGGCTTGCCCTGGGAACCTTGACTTTGCTTCAGTTCATTCAGGTTTTAGGTCCCACTCTCACCTCAGATGATCCTACTACCAGAAGCTATGCACTCAACTGCTTAAGTGTGACGCTTGATTTGCTGAAAACCACTGTACGTTTGACGAACCAAGACGTGAATGTTTTGTTGCAGTTCTTGGTGAAGAAGTTCGAGGATGAAAAACTCACAGTCCACATTCTTGGTGCCTTAACTTCGTTGGTACAGTTCAAGAAGTTTTTACCACGGGTCAATGACAACCTCATTACTTTGACCGTAGCTATCACAGATGCGTACGAGCCTCGAAAACATTTGGCCAAAGTACGTTACGAAGGATTCAATCTTCTTCAGACTTTATTCAATCTGCATAGCGAGGCCATTTTCAGTAATCCAGAGTTTCTGGAAGCTTTCACTAAAGCATTCGTGCATGTCGCTTCCGGAGAGAAAGATCCCAGAAATTTGCTCATGTCGTTCAGACTCAACGTTGCCATTAATGAGAAGTTTCAATTCCAGGATAGAACTACAAACCTGACTCATGATCAACTACTCACAGACTTGTTCGACGTTTGCTTTTGCTACTTCCCAATATCTTTCTCGCCTCCAGCTAATGACCCTTACAAGATCACTGCTGCTGACTTGAAGAAAGAATTGCGGAAGACGATAGCATCGCAAAGCCAATTTGCACAAGATACATTCCCATCACTTTTTGAGAAGCTCACCTCAACAAATCCCTCTGTCAGAAATGATGTTCTCCAGACTCTTCTTTTGTGTGTGCAGAATTACGAAGCATCGACCGTCGAGCAGTATTGGGTGACAATCTGGGATGCTCTCAAATTTGAAATTTTGCATAATGATGTGCTGATTTTCCAGCCCCAAGCCTCCACTATAATCCCGCCTCAATACGAGACAATTGATGATAGTGATGACAACAAAACACTCATTTTGACGCTCAGGACGTTGAGTATTGTGGCGGAGAGATTATCCAGCTCACAAGAGTCTGTTGAGTCTTTAGTGGAAACAGTCAAAAATGATCTCAAGTCAAATCTTGAATCTGAGGACAGCAAAACTGTCAAACAGTCAGTCCTTCTTATATGCTCCCTTGGGAGTGTCTCCGTCTCGGTGTTCAACAAATTCGTTGACTTCTTCTTCTCTTTCGGTGTTTGGGGTAAGTACGTGAGAAGCGATCTTGAAGACGAGGACAAAGCGGATGACGACATGGAGGTTGATATTTCACTTACTGTCGCTCGTCAGAGAGATCTCATTGACAATCTCGGTTTTGTTTTTACAGCGAACTTAGTACTCAATCGGCCAACTCATTTATTGAACTACAAAGACCATTTGTTGATCTTCTTGGGTCAGCTTCTTCAAACGTCATCCAAACTAGACAAAACACTCAAATGCAAGATTACACAACAACTTGTCAAGTTGATTCTGCTCGATGATTTTCTTGTCATCAATGAGGTGCAGCTCATTCTTGGTTGGCTCAACGATAACTTGATTGATTTTGTGAAGTCTGGGAACAGCGGATGGGAGAAAGATATCTTCCTTACAGAAATTGTCAGCGGCATAGTGCATCTCATGACTGAGGGCTCAGATGAGAAGATCAACGCCAACGTTGGTTGTGTTATTGAGATAGTTTTACCAACGCTTTTGGACAACATCTCGGACGCGAACATTTTGACAATTATCAGAAAGCTCTGCGTCAACTACAGAATTCTCGAAGTCTTATCAATCAGACTTCTTAATAAGATTGAGTTTGATAATTGCGACAAAGAGCAGTTGGACAGCATAATTGATTGTCTCATTAGCTCTTTCAATCAGACGCAATCGGTTAAGCCTTTTATGGCAAACACATGGAATAAGACTTTCAATCCGAGATTCTTGGACCTCATCATAGCGAAGTCAAGTGATGATGCTGCCATTCTCGAATTGAGTGGTCAACTCCTCGGTCTTGTGACACGTTACACTGAGAAGTCAAAGCAACAAGACGTCCTTGATGAGACAATGAAAAAGTTCAGCGGAGAAAAAGAAGTTGGAGGCGGTCTTTTGAATGTTTTCACTGAACCATCGCCAAAGGTTACCATCCTTAAGCATTTCCTTGCAAAAGTTGACAAGACCTGTCAGCTTCCTTCTGATGTTCATGGAAAGATTGAGCAATGCATGCATAACACCTCGTCGGCAGCTGATGAGTTCGTGAGAATGGGATACTTACAATTGATTGCAATCCTTGTCAACAAATTTACTCCACAGAATGATGAAACAAACGGCAGCATTCTTCAAAGGCTGTTCGCCAACTTTCAGGGCAATGAAAATTCATTGGAGATTGCCACCTGGATTCTCAAGGGATTGATCATGAGAGGTGACCAAGTTGGCTCGAAATATCTCAATGAGTTGTTGGTCGAGGTTTTTCGCTCAGATGACACAGCTCACAGCAAACAAACATCAAGATGCTTCAGTATTCTAATGGCTGACTTGGATGTCTTCATGAACCCTGAGAATAGTAAACTGAAGATTGTGTCTGGAGTTTCTAACTTAAATGTGAAGCTTCTCTATAAACAACAAATATTTGAAAACATCTTGGGAAGAGTGCTTGAGAAGTTCCAGGTTACACAAAATGATGAAAAGAAGGAGGTCTTGTTGGGCACTTTGGCCATCATCATCAGCAATATATCATCCAAGGTTTTGAAGCCACACTTGAGAGAGGTGTTCCCGTTAGTGCTCAACGGGTTGAGCATCGAAAGCGCAGTTGTCTTGAAAGCCTCGTTGGACACATTTAATGTCATCATTACAGAGACACCAGACCTTATTTCCGAGAACATTGATAGTCTTGTCACCAAGCTCGTTGATTTGAGCACTACTAAGATCGTTTCTGGCAAGAAGCTAGTGAATGACGAGCAGATCAGATACCTCGCGCTTGAGTGTCTCGAGGGTATCTTCAATAGCGTGGAGCTTCCACAAGTCGTGAAATACCAAGCATCAACCAGAGACAGGCTTCGGGTTTGCTTGGACGACAAAAAGAGAAGTGTAAGAAAGAAAGCATGCGACGTTCGCCAGGTGCTTTACGAATTGGGTCGTTAGCTAACCATGCAAAAAGTATTCTATTATAGACCAGATAAACCAAATATAACCATTATTCGTCATCAGACTCGTCTGAGTCATCCTCCAAACCCACTGGCGCCAAACCAGGGGTGAGGCCAGGGTAAGAAAGCGTTCCAGACTTGATTTTGTCATTGAAAGCCAGTAATTTAGCGTCGAGCTTGCGGTCCCTGGATCTGTCGTGTTTTTCGTCACGCATAGCTATGATCTCTCGTTGGAGGGACATGATCTCATCCTCTACATCAGGGTCATTGATATCGGCGGAACGTTTCAAGGCACTGGAGTTTTTCTTAACGAGCTTCTTCAAGTATTTCTCTTCCTCCGGCGTCATACCAGCGGCTGCGCCCTTGTGTCCCTTAATGACATTGTATTTCACAAGTTTGTGGAACTTTTTGTCCTTTTCTAGTCTTTTGTTGATCGCCTTATTCTGCTTGGCCCTCTCTGCCTTGTTCTGCTTTCTCACCTCACCTTTAGAGAGACGGCTCTTTCTAGCCTCCAGGGCGAAATCGCTTGCAGTCGAGGTATGGACTTTTTTCAGAGGCACAATGCTGGCGCCAGGGAGAACATCGTCAAAAAGTTTATTTACCGTGGCCTTGGCCTTGGCCCTAGAACTGGCGGACTTGAAGGACATGGGTAGTGCTACTCCTGTCCACAGAGCATTTAGCGATGAGTAGTGCAGGGTGAGGCGACGGTGGTTGGTGTACGGGTTTATACTTACCACTGAAAATGGGATCAAAAGATCGCCTTTTTCAAGCCGGTCACAAATATGTTGTTCCCGCAAAGGCTCGATTTCAATTTTGGAGCAAGGGGGAGCTTCATCAGCTCAGCGGCTCTACTACAGGCACATCCGTGCACCAGGAGCCCCGTAGGGCCAAGTGCGAGTGCGTGAAAATGATAAAAAGTGGAGAAGCTATCTTTCACCGAGGTCGCCAGGCGCGAGGGCGTGAGGCTGTAACGGTGTGATTTTAAGGCAATGAAAAAAAATATCATATTGGGCGTAAGCGACAGGTGAAATTTAGGATTGCCGAAGCACAAACAATGTGAAAAATTAGTAAGAGATAATTGGCTGATCTCCCCACGCTTAATTCCTATCTCCCTATAGCTGTCTGTCATGTGCGCTCTCGCCAATCAGTGCTAGCACAAGATCCAGCGTAATGCAAAAAAAAAAAGGCCTCTATCTCACTACAAAATTGTAAAGCACCGTAAATGTCATTTTCGGACATGTGAAGCCAACGGCCGGAAATAGCGCAAAGAGATTTACCAGTTAGAGCACGAGCTGTGGTGTGCTGGCGCGGTGACGGTTTTTGTGGAGAAGCCCATTTGAAAAGTGCACATAGCAACCGAGGCACCGGACCATGTGAAAGACGGTGGACAAATTGCATATATAGTGGGCCACCCCCGCGACCTCAATCTTACTTTTTCTACAACCAATACATTTTATATTTATTGCATCATGTCTGACGTTACTGCTGATGGATTTAACTCTTCCCCATTCCTTAAGGAATTGTACGACGGTTTGCAGGACCCTGAGCTCAAGAAGAAGGCTATTGGCGGTGTCAAGGCCGTCATTGTCATCACCTTGAAGAACAAGGAGGGCAAGGACCAGTCCTGGGTTTTGGACCTCAAGAAGGAGGGTACCATTTCCAAGGCTGACTCTGCTCCAAAGTCTGACGTCCAGTTGTTGTTGAAGGACGCTGACTTCGTCAAGTTGGCCAACGGTAAGGCTAACGGCCAGAAGCTCTTCATGAACGGTAAGTTGAAGGTCAAGGGTAACATGATGAAGGCTACCGCCATTGAGTCCGTCTTCAAGCAGATTGACCCAAGACCAAAGTCCAAGTTGTAAGCGAGCCTGGTGTTCTACTCAGTCTATATGAATAAAGTTTTGATAACTTCTATTACCTCCTGTAGAATTCAAAAGTGAGCGATTTCATCGCCTGTAGCGACCACAACGGTTTTATCCACTGCAGCTATCAGTTTCACGTTGAAGGCCTCAGTGAGCCCGACAAGCTGCCCCACTTTGTAGCTCTCCAAGTCCATTGTGAGTAGCAGTTCAGGGCCATTGTCGAAAACTAGGGTGTTGGTGCTTCTGATCGTCATGTTACTTATCAGGAAGGAGGGGTTGAAAACCTCCTTGTGCATAGGAGTCTGTGCATCTCTATCCCACACCACAATTGTTCCGTCGCTATACCCAGCCACTAGTGTCGATTCATCGGGGATACCAACGCTGTCACTGCATGATCTGCTTTGAACTTGGCACTGGACTGGCTATGACTAGCTATGCGGAATTCTTGAATGATACCCGATTGATAGCCCACATACATAACCTTATCGTCACACTCGTATAGACGTTCACCAGAGACAACATCGGAGCTGTTGATGGGGTCTTTAGTGACACTTACAGCAACACAGAGTGCAGGGTCGTTGTGATCGTCGATTCTTAAAAATGTAGACACAACCTGACCAGAGCCACACTCCCACAAGACAGTAGAACCATCTTCAGAGGTCAGGACAAAGTTCCTGCCGGAACCTATGAGAGCGACATCAGTGATCGCCTTTTGCTGGTGGCGAAACGTTCTTGCCGGTTTATCCTCAGCAAGATCGATATCCCAAAGCTTGATCTGGAAGTCGCCACCCACTGAAAGAAGCACTTTATCGGATGGAAATGTCCGCAAAAGCTTAACTTCCGAGAAATGTGCATCCTTCACTTCATTCGTCTCTTTCTTGCTCTCAGTATCAAACCTTTTTAGATGCCCCTGTTCTGTGCCAACTATGAGGTTTCGTGTGGACTTGGTTAGAGCCACTGCCAGCACCAGGCGGATGTCAATGCTTAGTGAGGGCAAAGTGCAACCTCTGCCCGGCGGATCTATAAAGATCGAATTGGAACCATTCTTTGTCACTGTGAAGTTGTCACATTCTAAAAGCGCCCCCTTTGATCCTTGTAGAACTCGAACATCTCCGTAAGTCAGATGGTCTTCGTCTGATGAGTCCCGCACTGCTATCCAGAACTGATCCTCCTGAGATTCACCCAGTTCAACCTCCTTGAGTATGTCTAAAACTTCCTTCTGTATCGTAAGGAGCTGCATTGGTAAGATAAGATCTGAAAAGTCGCGGGTAACAGTGATATGTTCATTCAGAAAGCATTTGCAGAATTTGAAAACGTAAGGCCTAGTCTCGAACGAAATGTCATTGCAACGTCTTGATTCAACACCATCTTCAGTAAATCATATTCAGTGAAATCCGAAACTCGTGTGCGCATCTGTCAAATTGTTGCAAAATTGTCCAAACCGAAGAATGCTGAAACATATTGTGAACTCATAAATATCAAAATATCAATTTGTTCTGTAAAGGAAAGCTAGAATTGTACTGTAACTGGAGTCTTATTCCTCTATTAAAACCAACATTGTTTCCCCGGCATTTGGCAGAAATTAGACAGATAGCTTCGCTGTAGTGTTCGCACTATACTGATCTACAACACAATCTTTACGACCATGGCATCTGAAAGTGCATCAAGTGAGGCTAATGATGCCCGGAATGACCCGCTTACTATGTTCTTCGACGACAAGTTTAATCCAACGTCGTATGTGGATGCTCTTTTCCACTCAATTACTGGTTCAGACAACAAGTTTTCCAAGCAGCTGTTAGCTCGACTTTCATCAACGCTGCTGGACGTCATAACTCACCTAGACTATCAAACGAACGAGATCTCCCGTGACTTGGCTTTGAAGTTCGATAACCTCAAGAGCTTGTCTCTGAACTTGGCGCCAGCAATTGAGACTCTGTCAACTGAATTCTCAAACGACAACACTAGGCTACAATATTACGTGTCTGCCTTACATAATACTGTCGACACACTACAAGAAGAGCTTACAGAGGCCAATGAAAAGCTAAAAAAGGATTCTGGCGAACAACTGGTGGCTGTGGAGTCTTTGATTCTACTAAAACAGGTGAAAAGAAACATACAGCAGGTATTGAAAGTACTTCAAAGTGCTCGAGACATGCTTGGCCACGATCCTTCCCTGGTTTCTATTGATCAGTTCCAAACCCTGTTGACTTTATTGTTTGAGTCTCTCAAGAACCAGCTACGGTCAAAGTCACAGAAAGAGCTAGATGCAACCTTGACAAGTATTGAGGAACTTCGAAAGCTCTCTACCGTCTTCCACCAATTCTCTGCATTTGGGCCAGCTTACAGCAGATTCATCGCAAAGCTTGATTCGGAAACTCAGAGAAAGTGAACGTAAATTATCGTGTATAAATGCTATAATACAGAAGGTCATGAGCTCGATATGCTCGAGCATGCAAATAAAGTCGTTAATGAAGTAAAGGAGTGGCAGTAACTTCAGAAATGATTACTTTGGTATCGTAGTTTCGGTCTTTTCAACTGAAGCAGCCTTAGGGTCTAGGGTCGTCAGATCAGTGGCTTTTGGATAAGATGTTCCTTCTTGGATAGCTCCTGCTTGTGGCACAGGCTCTTCAGAAATCTGTTTTATCTCTTCGCCACCGAGTTCGGTGTCTTCATTCGAATCCTCCTCAGCCTTTTCCAAATCTCTTTCAGCGTGCTTCTTTCTATTCTTCTTGCTCATCCATTCAAATCCAGCGTAGTAAAAGAATTGTTTGGCGAAGCGAGTAGGGAAAATCTTGACTATCCAGTAATTTGGAATGATACGAATAACAGCACCAACTGGGATAGAGAGCACACCACACAATATTGCAGTGGCCCACATGGCAGGCGTCTGGTGAGTGGTGCTAAATGCTGCACCACCAACAAACATGATAAGAACTTGACAGCCTCCGATCAAAAGTGCAATGACAACAAAGTACCAGTTTCTGAAGAGGTGCTGGAAAAAGTTCAAATTCTCCAACGTGATTCTGTCTCTGATATTTCTCACGTCATCACACTCATCTAATTTTCTGGTGACAAACAACTTCCAGAACTGTAACCAAACGAAAGTGTTGAATGTCATGGCATCCAACTGCTTATTCTCATGGTTGGTGAGATCCCGAGAGCCGAAGAATATTTGGCGGCCAGCAAAATGTAAGATAAAAGTAATGACCAACTGGTTGATCGATTGCCCAATGATCATTTTCCACATAGAGACACTAATCAATGGCATTCTTCTACCCGCAGGCTTTCTGTTGAGTAAGGCATCGTCAGGTTTGTCAGTCGCTAAAGCTAATGCGGCCAAAGTGTCCATGATCAAGTTCACCCACAACAACTGCACCGCCGTCAAAACGGAATCACCATTTGAAGATGCAACAGCCGAGACAAACGTCAAAACACAAGCAGTGATATTGACTGTCAACTGAAACTGAATGAACTTCTTGATAGACTCAGCAACAGTACGGCCCCATTTGATAGCTTGCACAATATCAGTGAAGTCATCTGTCATCAAAATAATATCGGAAGCCTCTCTAGCAACTTCGGTACCACTGATACCCATGGAGAAACCGATATCAGCCAATTTCAAAGCTGGAGCATCATTGGTACCATCACCAGTAACAGCAACAACCTCACCAGCCTTGCGCAAAGTGTCAACGAGGATTCTTTTATCTTCCGGCTGAGATCTGGCCAAAACACGCAAGCGTGGAGCAATTCTGGTTCTTTCCTGTTCCGACAAAGCTCTGAAAGCTGGACCCTCCATATAGGCGTAAGGGTTGGATGAATCAGCAGGGGTGAGAATGTTGCAAGCTCTGGAGATAGCCTTGGCTGTGTTCAAATTGTCGCCGGTGACCATCTTGACATTCACACCGGCGATCTTGCACTGCTTGACAGCCTCGCCAACACCCTCCTTAAGTGGATCCTGAATACCAACCAAGATATCCATAGTGAGTGCATCGGTACACTCGTGTGGGGAAGCATTGATATCCAAAAGCATCTCGGGGTTAGCCTGGTTCTGACGCTCGGGATCCTCCATCCCGACAGGCGGCCAGCTCTTCACGCCAACAAAGTCTTTGTGAGCAAGGATAATGGCACGCAAGGCATCGTTCGCGTAACCGTCGATAGTGTTGAGGACATTGTCTCTGTCGATTCTGCTCATTGCCTCTGAAACGCCATCGGCATCCAAATGGTGGGAACAGTTCTTGAAAACAATTTCGGCTGCACCTTTAGCGTAGAGGCGGTATCCGGTCTGAGTCTTCATAACAATACCCGACCATTTCCTCGAACTCTCGAATGGAATGACATCCACGATATCCTTCGAGTTCATATCACGCTGCTGGTCGAGTGGGACACTGGTAAATTGGTCCAATTTCTCCCTAGCCATGATCAACAAAGCAGACTCCGTCTTGTTACCCAAATATGGCTCCGAAACTAGTCCCATTTGCTGGATCTCTCTTTGTCTTCTCTCGTTTTGGTTGGAGAGGAGGTGTGCAATCAAGTTCTGCTTCTTTGGCTTGATGCGAGCGTTGAGAGCCCTAGCCTCGTCGTAGTCAGGATTGTCGAATGCAGTAGAATTGCTGATGATATTTGGAAGAATGACGTCCTTAATTTGTTGAGGAACTTTTCCAAACATTTCGGACGACCTCTCGATGGCGGTCATCTCAGCATTATGAGTGTCGTCGAAACGATGCTCCTCGTCAATGTAACCTGTAACAATTCTCATTTTGTTTTCCGTCAAAGTACCTGTCTTGTCGGAACAAACTGTGGTGGCTCCACCCATAGTTTCACACGAGCGCAAAACACGAACGAGATTACCGTTCTGGGCCATTCTGGTAGTTGCAAAAGCCAAAGCAAGGGTAACTGCTAAAGGCAAGCCCTCAGGAACCGCCACCACCACAATGGTGATGGCGACGATGAGAATATCTAAAAACTTCTTACCCTTTTCAGTAGGGGAGATGTCACTGAAACGACCGTTACCGGAAATGTTGACGCAAAAGCGAATAAATAAAACAATGAAAAGGACCAAAGCAGCCAAAAGACCGTACTTGGAGATTCCCTCAGCTAAGTTGTCCAAACGCTCTTGCAAAGGCGTGGCGCCGTTCTCCTGGTTGAGCGAGCCCATGGTCCGGCCATGGATGGAGTGCTTGCCCACAGCGGTGACCATAGAGTAGCCAACGCCGGAGAGAATCTTGCTTCCGGAAATCAAGAAAGGATCTTTGAACTTCACTGCGGTGGAGCCAATATCCTCACCTGGGAATTCAGCCAGAACCGATTGAAAGTATTCAAGAGATTCATCAGCGGGCTTCTTAATGACGGTTTCCAGTTCACCTGTGAGAGCCAGCTCGTCACATTCGAGCTCGCCCGTAACAAGTAAGGAATCAGCGGGGACAACGTCTCCGGTAGCCAAGCTGATAAGATCACCCACGAGAAGATCATAAATGGAAACCATGCGCTGGACACCATCACGTACAACCACAACATCGCGGTCCTCTTTCTTTGCGTTGAGTCGGGCGAACTGGCGCTCTTTGGAGTAGTCGTTTGCTGCGCCTACAACCACCACAATCACCACGGCGACAATGATGGCCACACCCTCAACCCAGTCGACCTTGGGCAATGGCATGCCCTCGTCGTCGTACATTGTTTCATGACCGAACGTCTCGTAGAGGCCCAAAGCCAAGGAGACGATGGCAGCGACGGTCAAGACGATCAAAACCTTATCCTTCATGGCCTCGAAACAGAGCTGGAAAAAGCCCTTGGCGGCACGCGTCGGAAGCACATTAGTACCGTACAAATTTTGTCTGGCAGAAGTCGGATCTGAGGCATCAAGACCACGACTGGGATCCGTGTGAAGTAGTGCTGCTAGGGCCAGAGAGCCGCCCAAGCTGCGCAAATGGATCAACAGCTTAGGATCATGGAGTTTTGAAAGGTCTCCCACCGAAAGCAGAAACTGCCTGTTTTGGAGAGGCTCGTCCGAGTGGACCGACGTGAGCGATCGCTCGTCGTCGTGAGCTTGAGGCACTTGGAGAGACATGGGGGTTGGTGATTCCAAGGCGAGCGTGGATAAGATATAGGCTGATAAGGCGCAGAACTACCGCAGAGCCACACTGGCGCCAGGCAGGCGAGCAAAAAGCAGGTGGGCAGGATGAAGGCAGGCAGTTAGGCAGCCCGGCAGCAAGCCGTTCGCACAGCCTCCCTTGGCACGGACGGAAGAAATGGCGAGCTAATATGGGCAAATATTGGGCGAATTTTATGGAAAAAGGCTGGTTGACCGTGGTTGAGGTCTCGAGAGCTGAGGGCTTGTCATGGACAGCGCCAAGGGCAGCGGTGTCGTAAAACTTTTTCTTGCCTTTGTGCCCAGAATGACATTTTTTTTCATCGGCCGCACTGGCGCAGCGCGTTCAGCGTCTCGCAGGCCTTCTGGCACCTGTCACTTCGTTTTTTTCTGTCACCTAGCTTGCTGAAACTACGCTGCGCCTCGTTGTTATCAGCCCGGTAATCGTGCGGTAGTGCGTGGGTTTTGTACGAGCGACTGAAAGGAGCCTGTGCTGAACGCTAATCGATCAAGATTCTTGCAATCTTGCTATCTTATCTAATGCAAGATTGTTGATCGACTGGCTCTCCCAAACTAATTGTGAAGTTGCACGGAGGCCCTCCTTGCATGGTACGCCTCCATCTTTGCAACCCGGGTTCTCTGAAGCTTCCACAAATTCAGCAAATTTACTTCAATTTTGTGCTTTGCTGACGCACCATCAAGGTACTTCCCAACCAAAATCCCCCCCTGGTATCGGAAACAGCCTCCGTCATTCACCCACAACCTTAATCCCTCGCCTTCGATGATCATCAACTGCGCTTTCTTTTTTCCCAAGCCACTCTCGTGTCAGCTCAATTCCCAACGCTCATCGGCGGCCTCAGACACCTTGCCTCTTGAACTCATCCTCTCATCACAGGGCGGCTATTTCTCACGACGGAGAAATCGACGTTTCCGGCCTGAGCCTTCTTTCGTATCGAGAGAATGGTGAGTTGATGGCCACTTACTGCCACGGCCCCAGACTCCAATCTGGCTTTGTGCTCCGCCTGCCATAGCCTACCTTCCTTGGCAAACACTGGGCTTGACCGTCCGTACCCAGCACGTGTAAGTGAATCGGTCTTCCGCTTCGCATGGGCCAGTGCACTGGCAACGCAGCCTGTACTCAACTCTAGTGACGAGGACTTTTGACTCTGTGACACCTGATGACCCTAAGGCAGTTGCTTCAACGCACGGAACTGACATTAACTGCACAGACAGATTAGACGACCTGGTCTTGGTAGCAGGACGCGAGACCCATGCAAATAGGGATATGAAACGAGGAATGTGGTGGCCGACTTCTTCAGAGCTCGGCGGTCTGGGCAATCCAGACAATGTCGGTGATCCAGGGGGTTGGTGGATTGGCTTGCGGGGCCATTGGCATGGAAGTGTATGTGTGTTGTATTGATTCGTGGAATTGCCACAAAGCCTAAAGTATCGAACGGGATGTTGCTTTATCTTGCGCCTTAGTCAGGAGATTGAAACCATGTGAGAAGAAATTGGCATTATGCCTGGTTGTATTTTGTGGGCCTCAACATCAAAATACAGGGTCCAAAGTTTCTCCTTGATGCCAGACTCGGAACCGTTGCAAAACTCCGAGCGCGCGGCTTTGCGTTAGATCATACGTGTAAGGGTTCTCATGTGCTTTGAAAGCTTTTGCAATCAAATTTTTTTGCTTTAAAGAGGCAGCTGAAAATGGAGTCTGTTTAAGTATATCGATTCTTTGCTTGATAGAGCCAACAGTCCTCGAAAGCGGCAACCGGGGAGAGATGCCATCATCTGATAAGTCACATGACCAGCATCAAAGCGACGAAATGGCTTCCTATTGCGAAGTTCAACACTTTCCAGCCCACTAAACCCCTTTCGATCGCCGTTTTCGATCTTACTGCCCAATTTAGAGGCCCTGACCACCTCCGCTCCGGCCTGCCTTTACTGTGGCTCGTTCTGGGCATCGAGCTTGCCTGCAGTACCACAAGGCAAAAAGAAACTTGCGGCGGAAAAAACCGTGGCGCTACTTATTCTGACAAATTCAACTACTTACTACTTCATCACATACCACACAATGACCGTCGACTCCACCACTAACTACGGCTTCGGCACCAGAGCTATCCACGCTGGTGCCCCTATCGACCCAAACACGGGAGCTGTCATCGAGCCCATCTCCCTCAGTACCACTTTCGCTCAGCTGGAGCCTTCTAAGCCTATTGGTATCTACGACTACTCCAGATCTGGTAACCCAAACAGAGACAACTTCGAGGCCGCCATTGCTTCCTTGGAGAAGGCCAAGCACGCCGTTGCCATTGCTTCTGGATCTGCCACTACCTCCTTGATCCTCCAGTCCTTGCCTATTGGCTCCCACGTTGTTTCTGGTGGTGATGTCTATGGTGGTACTCACCGTTACTTCACCAAGGTCGCCAACACCCACGGTATTAACATTGAGTTCGTTCACGACTTGCAGAAGGACTTGGAGGCCTCTCTCCGTGAGGACACCCAGCTTGTGTGGCTCGAGACTCCATCCAACCCTACCTTGTCTGTGACCGACATCTCTGCTGTCGCCGCCATTGTCAAGGAGCACAACAAGAAGTACAACAAGAACACCATCTTGGTTGTCGACAACACCTTCTTGTCCCCATACATCTCCAACCCCTTGGTGCACGGTGCTGACGTTGTTGTTCACTCCATCACCAAGTACATCAACGGTCACTCCGACGTGGTCGGCGGTGTCTTGGCCACCAACAACGACGAGTTGCACGAAAAGTACCGTTTCTTGCAGAACGCCATTGGCTCTGTGCCTTCTCCATTTGACTCCTGGTTGGCCCACAGAGGTCTCAAGACCTTGCACTTGAGAGTCAGACAGGCTGCTTTCACCGCCCAGAAGATTGCCGAGTACTTGTCTCAGCACGAGTCCGTCATTGCCGTCAACTACCCTGGTCTCAAGTCTCACGCTAGACACTCTGTTGTTCTCCAGCAGCACCGTGATGGTCTTGGAGGCGGTATGATCTCTTTCAGAATCGCCGGCGGTGCCAAGGCTGCCTCTGTCTTCACCTCTTCCACCAAGCTCTTCACTTTGGCTGAGTCTCTCGGTGGTATTGAGTCCTTGATTGAGGTTCCTGCTATCATGACCCACGGTGGTATTCCTCAGGCCGAGAGAGAGAAGGCTGGTGTCTTTGACGATTTGATTAGAGTTTCCGTTGGTATCGAGGAGACTGATGACTTGTTGGCCGACATTGAGCAGGCCTTGGCCAAGATCAAGGCTTAATGTATAGACTTTTGCCAATGCGGCCGTTAATAAATTAGGATGGACTTAGAGAAGCGTAGTCTCTCTTTTTGTGTTTCAATTCGTGAGGCAAACTCGAATAATGGATCTTAGAGTTAAGTCTACGGGTCAATTGGTGACGTAGGTGTACAAGTGAGGTACCGTGGATGGAGTGTAGCCAATGGTAGTTCATGGTGAGACATGCATCTGGAACTATGGGAATGGCTACTAGATTTCTATTAGAAACACAAAAAACATATATGATGAAGAATTAAATGCTACCAAACAACCAAAACCATTAAAGCCTCCTTTAGCCTATAATGCAACCCTCAGGCCATTTCATGGTGCTCATTGGGTGCGGATCTGAACAGGCCGATCACAAGCACAGCGACTACAATGCCGTGAATCACGAAAAGATAAAAATTTACCTTCAAAACTTAAACCAAATCGTAGATCCGTTCAACTAGGAAGATTTTTCGGGCGGCATCCTCGGTTCACCCTGCTACACTAATCAGCTTGTCCTGATTGGCGAAGAACTCATTTTGCAACCACGCGACGCACAGAAGTGTCAGAGGAACACCACCAATTCTACAGAAAATATAGCGTCTGAGAGATTAAATGAAATTGTATCCAACGTGAGAAAAGGCTAAGAGGAACGGATTTTGGGGCTTCCAATGGCAGCTGGAAACCACGTGACCATTTAGAAAATCCCTCTAGAAGACCATATTTCACCTCTAGCTTTGACACAATTCCCCTTTGACCTCGTACCTTCTATACAATATACACCCTATAATACGTGTGGCCTGGGAGGCCTAGGATTAGCTCGCACAGCCAGTTAGGTGTGTCGTGCATATATCAAATTGCTCTGGCCAATCGCGGGACTTTCTTTTACACTATTCCCTCAGTGCTCAATAGTTGAAAAAAAAAAAAATAACCCACCGATACCACCAAACGCACGGTCTTCAATCCCCAATTCACCTTCTTTCGGTTTTGTGTGGACTCGTTATATCGCAACCCTGCGCTTTTTACAAGTCTAGAACCCAGCTTCCGTGTGGTCCATCCCAAGCTCAGAACATCTATTGATCTAGAGCAAGAACACACTCCATAAAGCCTTCAACAACCCAATTAATTTTTGCACATATTCATCCAGCATGTTCAGAACGGCATCAAGAGTTGCATCCAACAAGGTTGTGATGCTGACTGTGGCTGGTGCCGGTCTTGGAGCCTCGTACATCCTTTACCAGGACTCCATGACCGCCTCTGCCATGACCGCTGCTGAGCATGGTCTCCATGCTCCTGCCTTCGACTGGCCCTCGAACGGTATGTTCTCCACATTCGACCACGCCTCCATCAGAAGAGGTTTCCAAGTCTACAGAGAGGTTTGCGCTGCCTGCCACTCTATGGACAGAATTGCCTGGAGAAACTTGGTTGGTGTCTCCCACTCCACCTCTGAGGCCAAGGCCATGGCCGAGGAGCTCGAATACGACGACGAGCCCGATGATGAGGGTAAGCCCAGAAAGAGAATGGGTAAGTTGGCCGACTACCTTCAGGGCCCATACGAGAATGAGCAAGCCGCCAGAGCCGCCAACCAGGGTGCTTTGCCTCCCGACTTGTCCTTGATCGTCAAGGCTAGACACGGTGGTGCCGACTACATCTTCTCCCTTTTGACTGGTTACCCAGAGGAGCCACCAGCTGGTGTCCAGTTGCCTCCAGGATCTAACTACAACCCATACTTCCCTGGTGGTGCTATTGCCATGGGTAGAGTGTTGTTCGACGACTTGGTTGAGTACGAGGACGGCACTCCTGCCACCACCTCGCAGATGGCCAAGGATGTTTCTCATTTCTTGAACTGGGCTTCTGAGCCTGAGCATGACGACAGAAAGAGATGGGGTCTCAAAGCACTCATCATCACCTCTTCTCTCTACTTGTTGTCTGTCTGGGTTAAGAAGTTCAAGTGGCAGCCAATCAAGAACAGAAAGATCACTTTCAACCCACCTAAGAGGCGCTAAATCAAAAGCGACTTCTAATGCTGACGATCCGCCCTGGCTGAGGGTGTCTCTTTAAGCAAGTCCTTGAGCATGTAAAAAGTAGACTAGACACACATTGAAATGAAATTGTAGGATATGAGGGTCCCGTGGGACTCGATCGAGCAGAATTACATTTTGCCAATTGGCCCGGGCTTTATGGGTAGCGAGGCGGGCATATCTTAAAATGATTGCACCCAGGAGCACCTTTACTCAGTGACGTTCCACAACGGGGGCACCACATGATGAGAATGCTTGTTTCACTGGAATGTTTATCTGTCAGAAGTAATTAGTATCTGCCGAAATGGTGGACCTGTTTTTGCATCATGTGGTTGTGCTCAAGTTATTCTGGAGTACTTAAAATTTTTCGAGGCACAACTTGAAGCTAAGCAGTAAAACCGTTGTAATCTAAGCCATCGATTTAACATGCTGATCAGTGCATGGGATAATCTTCTGAACTAGAGAGTCCTTAAAGTATAATTCACTGAAACCTTAGATGCATCAACGGTATATTGTGATAAAGTAATAAAAACGCTAGAGCAGAGTCTCAAATCGTTTTGCGGCCATATTGCATAACGGTAACTGCATCACCACCTCAACTCCGGCGAGATCTAATCTCAGCCACCTAGACCCTGTGTAACTTTGACATCTGATCTTGAATGTGAAGTATAAAGCTCTTTGAAGAATGTCATCCAGCGGATCTGGCAACGAATCTTTTGAGAACTTCAAAAAAATCATGTTCGTCTTGGCCACTTTCAGAAAGCCCGCAAAATCTCGCCGAACAGGACAATGTCCCAGATTCTTGTCTTTCGCAGCCATCCGTTTTCGACAATCCAACCTACACTATATCTTCCCATCACATGCTTTCTGTGTGCCCATGAAAGTATACTATGAGGTTGATGATTACACTGCTTGGAAATCAGCTAGTCAAACTCCTCGAAATCTTTCAATTTTTGATTCATCCTTGCTCTTGATCGTGAGTTTGGGCGTTTGTTAACCTGCACATTCTAGGGCTTTCGCCGAGAAGTTGCTTAAATTTCGCCGAGCGGTGTTTTTTCTCCTATTTTGTCGCGCCTGTACTCGCCGAATTCATGCACGGCTCCTCTCCACTTTAAAAGCAGTCCTTTTTCCTCGTTTTTTCCCAACAACTCTACCGCCATGGACGCCAGGTCAGCCACACATTCCACAGAGAACTCTCTGGAAAACTTACTACGAGAACTGACGCATCGCAAAGATGACGCCAATGTCATCAAGTTCACCTCTCAGGAGGACTCCACCTCGATGCTGATGGCATCAGCCAACACAACAGGAGCAAGGGCAAATGGTGACTCCACAGAGGGAGAACACCCCACCAAGCTTGTCATGATCTTGACGTTGGCCTCATCCATCTCAGGTTTCATGTTCGGTTACGACACAGGTTACATTTCAGCTGCTTTGGTTAATGTGGGTACCGACTTGTCAAACAAGATCTTGAACTCGCAGGAAAAGGAACTTATCACATCGGCTACCTCCTTGGGTGCTTTGATCGGCGCTCTCTTGGGTGGTGTGGGCGCCAACTTGATCGGTAGAAAGCGTGTGCTCATGGGCTCTAATGTTATCTTCGTCGTGGGCACTATCATCCAGCTCGTGGCCAAACATGTCTGGACCATGATTTCCGGTAGATTTGTCTTGGGTCTTGGTGTCGGTATTGCATCACTTATAGCACCACTTATGTTGAGTGAGTTGGCACCTTCCAAGTATAGAGGTCGTTTGATCGTTACAAACTGTATTTTTATTACAGGCGGCCAGTTAGTGGCATACTTCATCAACTGGGGATTAACTGATGTCAACGGTGGTTGGAGAGTTTCCGTGGGTTTGTGCATGCCGCCAGCTGTCATTCAGCTGGCTCTCTTTTTGTTCTTGCCAGACACGCCTAGATACTACGTCATCAACGGAAACTACGAAAGAGCAAGAGAAGTTTTGAAGAAGACTCACAGCGATTCATCCGAAGCTCACATTGATGCTCTTTTGGATGACATGATCCATTCCAACTCAACCGTCCCAGGTGGCCCAATCTCGCAGATCTGGAACTCCATCAAAGTCATTCACTCGAAGCCAGCCAATTTCCGTGCGCTTATTTTGGCGTGTGGTTTACAGGGTATTCAGCAATTCACTGGTTTCAACTCCTTGATGTATTTCAGTGCTACAATTTTCAAAACCATTGGTTTCGAGAATGCCACAGCCGTGTCTATCATCATTGCAGCCACTAACTTCGTGTTTACACTTATCGCTTTATGTATCATTGACTTTGTCGGCCGTCGTCGTATCCTTCTTTTTGCCATTCCTGGTATGTGTGCTGCTCTTGTGATTTGCGCGATTGCATTCCATTTCTTGGGAGTCAAGTTTGGTGATAACGATGAGGTGGTTGTTGAAACTACCGGTATCACTGGTTGGGGAATTGTCATCATTTTGGGTATGGTCTTCTATGTGGCTTCGTACGCCATTGGTATCGGTAACAGTGCCTGGACCGGTGTTGAGCTTTTCTCGGATGTTAATGTGAGATCAGTGGGAGGCATGTACGCTGCAGCTACCAATTGGGCTGGCTCCTTGGTGATTGCATCAACTTTCTTGACGATGCTTGAAAGAATCACGCCACCCGGAACATTTGCCTTCTTCGCGGCTTTGTGTTTTGTCTCTTTCATCTTTGTCTTATTCTTACTTCCAGAGGTTGCGGGCTTGAAGTTGGAGGAAACTACCAAGCTTCTCGAAGGTGGTTTTAATGTGAGAGCTGCAAGAAAATTGTCCAAGGAGAGAAAAAAGCTTGCGAGACTTGCGCAGGACCCGGAGAGCACTGAGGTCTAACGAAACAGTAACGAAAATTAATCAATAGCATCTATTCACTTCATTTTAGGAGGAAAGCATACGTATATTAATCGACTAACTTTTGTATAGTGCGCGCACTTAATACACTATCATCGCATCTCGACACAATCAGTTATAGAGACATCATGGGGATTGTTCGTCAGAAGCGGCCACGGCAGCCGTATAATAAGTTCGAAACCATGTCCAAAATTGCCGAGTTTGATATTATAAAAAAGATTGGTCAGGGTACCTTTGGTGTGGTGCAAAAAGCGAAGAATAAAAGAACAAGAGAGTTGGTTGCATTGAAACAATTGATTAATCATTCGGCTAAAGAAGGCTTTCCGATCACAGCTATGAGAGAGATAACCATTCTCAAGAGTCTAAGTCATAAAAATGTTCTTAAAATCACAGGAATGATCTATGAAGAGGTCAAAGCCAGTACTCCAGAGGATGCCGTGCGTCAGCGAGGATGTTTCTACACGATTTCGCCGTACATGTCTTTGGACTTGGTTGGACTCTTGGAAAATCCACAGATTAAGCTTACAGAGGCCATGGTGAAATGTATCATGCAACAGCTTCTTCGGGGAGTTGACTATATTCACCAGCAGCACTACCTCCATCGAGACATCAAGGCAGCCAACATTTTGATAGATCCGCACGGGGTGGTTAAAATAGCAGATTTCGGGCTTGCCAGAATATATCACGGCAAGACCCCTCTCAAGGGATTGGGACCAGGCGGAGGCGAGAGAGCATATACAGCATTGGTGGTGACCAGATGGTATAGGTCACCCGAGTTGCTCCTAGGAGAGCGCAAATATGGAACCGCCGTGGACATGTGGGGAGTTGGGTGTGTATTTGGGGAGCTTTTCACCAAAAAACCTATATTGGTTGGGTCCTCTGATTCCAATCAGGCGCAACTTATATTCGACATGGTTGGCCCACCATCCCGCGAGAACTGGGCTTCTGCATCACAACTTCCTAACAAGCAAGACCTCAATATTGGACTTACGTGCAAGCGGTCTTTGGAGCAGCGCTTCGTGCCATTGATGGGTGAGCTTGGAGTTCTGCTTCTCGACAAGTTTCTTACATTGGATCCTGAAAAGCGCTGGAACGCTCAGGACGCCTTGGACCATGAATACTTTGAGGCTGACCCCAAACCATTGACGCCCGAAAAAATGCCTGCCTTTGAGGAGAGCCATGAGATAGATAGAGAACGGTTCAAGAGACAGCGGACAGAAGGCCCCGAATTGGAGCCACAGGAAAAGAAACCAAAACCAGACACTTACGTGAGCCGACTGACGAGACCTGGAATCACAGGCATTCGTACGAAGCCTGTTAAGCCAAGGTATTAATGTGAAGCTAATATAGCTGCTAATAACTGAAAAAAAAAAATACGCTTTTGCATTGATCTGAGCCTTAAGCAGTGATTAATCATTCAACTAGAAGAGCCATTAGAACTTACGTTACGTTTGGCATCACGAATTGACTTGGTAGTCAATAAAAGATAATAAATTCACAATGTAAAGGAGGTGTCGATACTTCCCCTCCATTTCACAGTGCCTGGGTGACATCGTGCATACCACACGACTAGGTGTAGCACCTGATGATCCAGACATTCAGGACCAACAAACATTTTACAGAGATATAAAAAGTGTTTGCTCAATTTTTTGGAACCTCTCGGTGCTCCGAAGGTCCCAAACGGGCTAGATCAAATAGATGGAGTCATGTAATGGTGTCCGAGTGCCTCCATTGTCGTGAACAGCATATAGGCCTTCAGACGGACGCGGATGTCCGACGGAATGAGGAGCAAAATTTGAGTTTTCAAGCACACCGCAAACATAAATGTCAAACACGGTCAAAAGTCATGACATTTTTTAAAAGTTACCCTTCCAGCGTATTCACAGCCTACTGATAGAATAGATAACTAGGGGGTGGGTGATGCGACCATGACGCGGAACGAGCCCAACGGGTCCCTGCCTGCAGTAGTCCTGACCGATATTCGAGGGTAAATCCTCCCTACAGGCGCGCACAGACACCCTGTGTGCCGTCCTCCGAGCCCCGGTTCTTACGGCCCGCAGATCTGAACGGCCGGCTGCGAGACCTATATATTCAGTGCCAGCGCCAACAATTCTCCTTCCTCATTATCCATTATGGCGGTCGTTCTAGAAGACTACTTCTCCGTGCAAGTCTTCTTTATCGTGCTTCGTGAGACGATCGAGCTGGCGATCATCATCTCGGTGCTTTTGGCGTTTGTCAACAAGAGTCTCCTGCAAGATTCCAAGGAACTGCAAGACAATCACACCGAAGAGGAAAGTGAAAATTGCTCTTCACTGAACGAACGGCTTGCGCTCAATGAAAAGCTCGTCCGCAGCCTTAGATGGCAGATCTGGGTCGGAGGTCTTTGTGGCTTTTTGGGATGCTTGGTAGTTGGTGCCGTTATTTTGGTGGCCTTCTACACCATTGGTGCTGACTTGTGGTCTGGTACTGAGCACTACTGGGAAGCCACCTTCTCCGTGGTGGCCTCGGTGATTATTTCAGCCATGGGTGTTCAAATCCTTCGTGTCAATAGAATGCAACAGAAATGGCACCACAAGTTGGGCTCGATCATCAACGGAAACTCTCAGTTGATGGATGCTGTGAAGAACACGGCCTCTTGGTCCGAGCGTAACGCAATGTTCATCTTGCCTTTTGTCACGACTTTGCGTGAGGGCTTAGAGGCCATTGTGTTCGTTGGCGGTATCGGCATCAACGAGAACACCACTGTGGCATCCATAGTCAACTCGGCTATCTTGGCCATGATCATTGGTACAATTGTCGGTTTCGTGTTGTACAGATCAGGTAACACGCTTTCACTCCAGTGGTTTTTGATAGTCTCCACGTGCTTCCTTTATCTTGTTGCTGCAGGCTTATTCTCGAAGGGCATCTGGCAGTTTGAGCTCCAGCTGTTCATCGACAAGTGCGGCGGTATGGATGTCAGCGAGACAGGCCACGGTCCAGGCTCGTACGACATCGAAAACAGCGTGTGGCATGTCAATTGCTGTAACGGTGAAATGCCCGAGGACGGAGTGCAGTGGATGTTGTTCACGGCGATCTTTGGCTGGACCAATTCCGCAACCTATGGCAGTGTTATTGGCTACAATGTGTACTGGATAGCGGTGATACTGATGTTCTGGAGCTTGTTCTATGAGGACAAGCACGGCAAGTTGCCCTTGATTCCTGTCAAGTGGCAGCAAAAGCGCATCAGAAAGAGACTCTATTTCACAGTACCCCAGCAGCAGCAAGGCCGCCAGAGCGGAGAGCTGATCAATTCGCAGACACCCCTACAAACAGCATAACGTCGCTCATGAATTCTAAAAAGTAGATAGTAATATTAGTCGAACATCTCATCCACAGACCCACCCAAGTAGACCTTGAGCGTTTTTCTAGTGGCGGGCAAGATTCTGGCCTTCACCATGGGCACTTTCTCACCGTCCTTGTTCAATTTATCGTACGCCTGAAACCTGTGACAGCCTCCAAATGCAAAGTAATAGTTTTTGCCTTGCTCACGTACTAAAAAGACATCAATTGGGGGCAATTCTCCAGCAGTGATATCTTCTATACCGCAGGTGGCTGAAGCCATTGGATTACCCTGAAGAGTAGACACCATGGCGTCGATTTTTTGGTGATCTAGCACCGGAGGAATGGGTCTTCTGATCTGGTCCAATGGGACGAATTCTTCTTTTAAGTTAGATGATTGAAGCGACATATCTTGCTGATTAGGTGGGTGCGAAAACGGCTTTATATATGCGGCAGCCTTTCGAGAAGCGCTGATCTATAGACTTGACGGCCCTATATGTCTGACTAAGCGCAAGCGAGCCGAATTATTAAGATCTCCGAATCGAGGCCATCACGAAAATTTCTAAAAGAAGAATTTCTCAGATTGAGAAGGGGGTCGAAAGAGAGAAGATTTTTGCAGGTGAAGTTTTTCTAGCATTGTTGCTGGGGTTAAGGTTCTAAAGCAAACCTGCGAATCCGCTTCGGAGTAGACAATCGACTAAGCGAATGGCTCTCACATTTAAACTTTATACCGGCCTTGAGCAAAAGAGGGCTTGTTTCAAGAAAAGCTCAAAGCATGCTGAAAATCACAAAATATAGTCTCACATAATTTTGACACCAGTAACGATCGTGCTGAACGGTTGCAAACACACTGATTGAGGCAATTATTGATCAACTAAGCTCCTTCTGATTGTAAACAGAACATCGAATTGATTGCTTATCAGGACTTCTAACAAACAGCTCTTCATTTCATGTCGATTAGTCTATGAGAAAGTGTCTCTGTAATAAGGTGTTTGAAACATTCTTTGAGGTATTCAGCAAGACCAACCTAGATTTCTCCACTCAAAAAGAAAGCTGATCCGAAGACCATGCTGCCTCAACTTCTCTCGTTTATCAACTAGGTGATATCACGATTGCTACGAAGTTTCCCATATTTTATGTCACATCAACTCGCAAGCTACGAGCTGACAGTTATCAGCAAGGAACGAAAACCAGGAGAATGATTTAATTTGAGAGATGTTAAATGGCACTTACTATTTAATCGATACGCAATTTCATTTCGGGGATCCATTCGTGTCAGTCGATTTCGTAGCTTCTTGCTCAGATCATCCCATAATATGCACTTGCCTGGATCGAACCATACAGACACTCACTGGCCAGCCATACACTATATACTTTCGACCTCCATACAATTGTTACATACGGCAGTATATCCGGTGTATGGATGCGGTCTTAAGCACATGGTGAGACGATCCACAAGTTTGCAGCCGTAAATCGAGATCCGTCCTTTTAAAAAAAGAGTTACCCTCGGATGTCGCCCAGTTTTATTCCTGTTTTCCCAACAGATCGGTCAAAGCCCCTGAAGCCTCACGAACTGGATGGAGTATTACGAGGTTCTCTCCGTTTTTCTGGCCCTTCCGCCGTTTTTCCGCCTATCGAGCCTGCATTCCGTTCACGAAATAAGGCTCTAGAGCACATCGAAATGTAAATAGCTAAGACCCAGAGATATCGAAAAGTCAAGAAGATGTGATCTACTTTCAACAATCAACGTTATTGGACGAAAGCAATTACGAGAAACCCCTCACTTTATCTGCTCGTTCTCATGATTATCTAGATAATCTGACCGAGCTCGGTTAGCCCTCGGTAGGGGGGGGGGGGACTTGGCGCCCTCGGTTTGGTCTCACAGCGAGCCCTCGGAACTCGTTGATGGAAAAGATAATTTTTTCTCATATATACCGCTCCATTCCCCCTGCCCATTCCCTAATCCACAACCTCCCATGTTTTGGGTAAACCTCGTGTTGTTCGCCTCGGCGGCGTTCTTTCTATATCCAAGGGGGAAGCTGCCGATCTACACAAGAACCGCCATGGCGCTCCTACTAACATGTCTCACGGCTCTTTTTGTTACCATGACCCCGGAAAAGGCTCTTCAGAGTGCTCCTTTCCACAGATACTCCACAACAGAGATTGCGTACACTAGTTGCAGCACACACGTACGTTCTATTAACTTTTGTGATCTTGATGAGATGTATACGCCAGAGAACGATTTTTGCATATGTACCAACATAAACGCTTTGGCAACCATATCTCACTGTTACTTCACAGCATACCCTGAGTTTGCCGACTCATTTGTGGAGAAGTGTAATACGCAAATGAGGGTCAATCTCACGCGAGAGCAGTTTGACGAGGCTCACTTGCTATACGAGAGGGAGGCACAAGGTGAATCGGTTGGGGACTCCAAGGCTCCTCAAAACATCAATCATCCCGTGAAGCTTGAAGACCGGGTGATCTTCAAGTTCAAGGAATCCTACGACCAGTTCTTGGGCAATTACAATCGTTCCATCACTTTTGGGTTTTACTTGGTGGGGTTCTGGGCTGTCTTCTTTGTCATCATTGGTCTTGCAAACTGGCTGAAGATCTGGTTTCCAAGACTCAGTCAAAAAGCCAACTCTCCTGCAATCAACTGGATCAGAAAGAAGATCACTCTTCCTGCCACGTTCAGTAGATACAAGACAAACGAGAAGCGATTCCTCAAGGTCCTTGATTTTCTTTCACCAACAAGACTAGAGACGATCACGCTAGTCGCTTTTACAGTCTTGACAACCTATTTATTTTTTGCTGAGATCAAATATGTCGAGAATGACCCGATCTTCAAGAGGAAGGACCGTGCACTTGGTCGATACTACGCCGTGAGGTCGGGTATTCTAGCAAGCTATTTATTCCCCTTCTCCATATTGTTCGCTGGTCGCAATAACATTCTTCAGTGGCTCACCCGCTGGGAATACGCCGCTTTCGTCACGTTGCACCGGTGGATATCCAGAATCATGATGGTCCTATTGATCATCCACGCCGTTGCTTACTCCTATGTGATCAGGGAGAAGCCAAACTTTAAGATTGAGCCATACTTGATTTGGGGAGCCGCAGCATACACATGCGGTATTGGTATTTTGGTTCAAGGCCTCTTGGTGTTGAGGCGTAGGTGGTACGAAACTTTCCTCCTTCTTCACATTGTCTTGGCTTTTGTGTTTGCACTTGGTGCATGGTTCCATGTGGATGATCTTTACTTCCTTTGGTACTACTACTTCTCCGCATGGCTTTGGGCAACAGATCGTATTATTAGGATCCAAAGACTCGCTTATTTTGGATTCCCTATCGCAGAGGTGAAGCTTTACGAAGACGAGACGCTCAAGGTGAGTGTCCCACTTCCAAAGAATTTCAATGTGGAGGGCGGTGGCCATTGTTTTGTTCATTTTCTTCGGCCTTCGTGTTTCTGGCAGTCTCACCCTTTCACTTATACCCTTGTGGGAGATAACATCATCTTTTATGTGAAGGTGAAGACTGGCGTAACTCGTGACTTGGCTACCTGGCTTGAGGAACACCCCGGCAGGTCAGCCAAGATCAGGGTTGCTGTCGAGGGCTCTTACGGAGAAGCCACCCCAGCTTACAAGCATGATACGAGCGTGTTCTTGGCTGGAGGTAATGGTATACCAGGAATTTTAGCAGAGGCTGTTGAGGTGATTGAGAAACACCCAGAATTCAGCAAGAGAAGAGTGAAGCTTATTTGGGTGGTGAGGGAGTACCAGTCGATTTTGTGGTTTTTTGAGGAACTTGCTTCTTTAAAACAGTTTCCAATCGAAACGGAAATCTACGTCACGAGGCCACTGGCCACGCTAACGAATCCTGATGACAAGCTGCCACTACTTGAAAATACATATGCTCACTACAGCATGACAAATCATATAAAGGACCCAATTGGCAAGCTCAAGGAAGATTTGGGGCATATACGATTTCACGAAGGGAGACCGGATGTGGAGAAGATAGTACAGGAGAATGTGGACTCTAGTCAGGGTAGCTGCTGCTTCGTGACCTGTGGACATCCAATAATGGTTGATGATCTTAGACATGAGGTGGTTCAGGCCATCGATAGCAGCAAAGTACGGGTGGATTATTACGAGCAGCTTCAGGTATGGGCATAATTTATGGGCTTATTTATTACGAATGCATGATATAAAGATAGCTTATATTCTGTAGATCAGCAGCAGATGTAGGATGCACATCCTATGAAAGCATAATGTACGTTTGGGTGGGATTCGTGTTCTATAGAATTGATAGCACGAAGCATAATTTTGTTTTACGCATAACATCTTCAAATCACGTTTTTTGACCTCGAAATAGTAAAAAAACGCTTATTGAAAATTTGAAGTATAAAATGAGCCTAAACGAGGTTTTCCACGATCGTTTTGAGACCAAAAGCACATTTTACTTGTCAGACCTCTACACCAATTTTTCAATTGTAAGCCTTTATGGCCAAGTTGGTAAGGCACCTCACTAGTAATGAGGAGATCGTCAGTTCGAATCTGGCTGAAGGCACTATACAGTCCATATTTTTTGCACTCCATCTAAACCTACCATCTCATCACATTACATTCATCTATTCACAAATATTCCATGGAGCTTCAGCTACCGCCCAATCTAGCAACTGACACAACACAACAGCCGGCCGGAAAGGCCGCAGAAGTCCAAGTCTCCTCTGCTGACATACTTCTGGAGGCTCATCAGCTAAAACTGACTCCATTCAAAGCATCCAAGCAGAACATTCAAGATATCGAGGAGCTACATCTGTTCCAACAAGCGAAACGCAGAGAGTATGAGCAGCATTTGAACAAAAATCGTCTAAATTATGGCCAATGGATACGGTATGCCAAATGGGAGGTAGATCATAATCATGACTTCAAGAGAGCCAGGTCTATTATGGAGAGAGCCCTTCAAGTCAATGTCCAACATATTCCTTTCTGGGTTCGTTATGTGGAGATGGAACTTCTTCATCGAAATGTCAATCATGCAAGAAATCTTCTAGATCGTGCTGTGACTACCCTACCTTATACAGATAAGCTTTGGTATATGTACGTTCAAACTGAGGAAGCTCTCGGCAATTACAGCTCAGTTCGATCTCTTTTCGAAAGATGGGTCTCCTGGAAGCCTGCAAGGTCTGTTTGGCAATCATATATTGGGTTCGAGAGGAGGTACGACGAGTACGAGAATGCCAGAGCATTATTCCCTAGGTATTTGGCCGAATACCGCGAGGGAGAAGCCTGGTTAGAGTGGGCCGAATTTGAGCGTCTTCAGGTTCCATTGAACGAGCATCTGGCGGCACGCATACGTGGAGTTTTCGAATCCGCTCTAGATAGCATGGCTGAAGATGGATCAATTTACACCGATGAAAGCGTCGATCAGCTTGTTCTGCGCTGGGCAGCCTGGGAGGCCTCTCAGGGTGAGGTTGAGAGAGGGAAGCAAATTATCTCGATGGTTTCCGAGTTCCTTCCTCTGACAGAAGGTGAACAAAGAATGTCGAAGCTACTCTTCGAGTTTCAATCCAAATTTAGTGATAGGTCACTGGCTGACAGATCGGCGACCTTGAAGCGGAAAGCCCAACGTGAGCTGGAGCTCTTCAGAAATCCCAAAGACTACTCTGCGTGGTGGGATTATATCAAACTAGAGGGGAATCTGTCCGTGGAGACATTGAGAGGTTTGTTCGAGAGAAGTATATCTACACACCCCGAAGAACACTATAAGCTGCTTCAATGGAGGCGCTATGTGTTTCTTTGGATCAAATTCGCGTTGTGGGAAGAGTTCAGCAATTCTGACAACGAGAGAGCTCGTAAATGCTGGGATCGTGTCATTGCAATCATACCACATAAATCATTTACGTTTTCCAAAATATGGATTATGGCTGCGCAATTCGAAATCCGAAACAATGAAGAGAGCGGTTTGGCAGTTGCTAGGAAACTTTTGGGTAAAGCAATTGGCTTGACTAGCAATACTACGTTAAAGAACAAGATATTCAAGTTCTACATTGAATTGGAGATTAAGCTTAACGAATGGCAAAGGGTTCGCTCGCTTTACTCAAAGTGGATAGAGGTAGCTCTTATGATTGATTCTGAGAACCCCGAAAGTCACAGCGCCCTAAAAGTGTTGAAGGACTTTGTCCAAAAGGAACTCGAATTTGCAGAACTAGACAGATGCATTGCTTTATATGAAATGGCATTGAATACTCACACGCAGAGTACCGAAAAACTTGCACAGTTTACCCCTTACGACGAGCTTTTAACATCCTACATTGATCTTCTCAAAGATGAGTTTCTATATGACCGTGCAAGAGATGTTTTCAGGCGACAAATAAGTGAAAAGTCCTCACCACTGCTTTGGATTGAGTTCGCTAATTTTGAGCTGAGTATTCTTTCACCTGCGCAGCTCGAAAGTCTCGAGAATTCAGACACAGTCGAATTCGGGCTCGAAGATCACCAAAAGAGCCAGACTCGCAAAATCTTTACTGAGGCAGCTAACCACTTCAAGGGCCTTAACGAAGGCGCAAACTGCAGCACGGTTCTTGAGGCTTGGAAACGCTACGAGGAGGCGCATGGCGATCCAGAATCCGTCGAAACAGTTCAGAAACGATTCCCCACTGCAGTCACCAAACGGAGACCGACTGAACACGGCGAAGAAGCTTACGTGGAGTGGGTCTTCCCTCAAGAGGCTCCAAACATCAATAAGTTCCTAGCCAATGCTAAAAAATGGGCATCGAAAGCTGACTCTGACGGATCCTAGGCGTCTTGTGTGTCAGATGATTCATTTCCATTTAACTATGTCAGACGCACAGATGAGGTCGATACTCAGACCCAACGTCCCTAGTGGCCACCTCTAAGGGTCAAGACCAAATGCAATGAGGCACCAGCCTGGATGCCAGATTCTTCGATGGTGATCTCGTCGTTCAACTGAGAACCATTGAAAATCAATCGTTGCTGAGCTGGAGGGATGCCTTCCTTCTCCTCCATCATCTCCTTGATACGGATGACCTTGTCGCTGGCCTCGACATCCACTGGGATGTCCCTGCCTGTTAATGTTTTGACCTTAACTTGCATTGTGATATGGCTTTGTGGTGAACACTAGATTTGGTAGTGAGAGTCTTATGGAAAGGTGCAGTACACGCAAAACATTTGCAACCACTAGCCGGGGCAAGAATCAGGAATGACGTAGTGGTCTCCAATGTAAATAAATGGCATACTTGCAACTGCATTTTAATAGCTTACTAATATTTTCAGCCAAAAAAGTAAACGATTGCACAGCCGCATGCATCGAGGTATCATTGAGCTTACATTCACCCATGAGACAAAGCCTACATCAACATTGACAACGAGAATAATTTGATGTTTTCACAGATTGAAATATTCGAAAAACTTTTCAAAAAATGTCAAGTAGCTATGTCGTAGACAGCACCACGACTCCGGTCCAAGCCGTTACCTTATACAATCTAAATGGATGAAGATCTCCACGATTTCGTCAGACGTTCTTAAATCTCCTTGTGCAAGTTGAACGTTTGGCGAAACAAGATCTCAAGCCCATGGTGCTCGTGTGCTACATTGAGGTATGCACCCTATGCTCATGCCAACAAGATGCTATCCACAAAAAGAAAACTGGCCAAATACTCAAGAAATATCGATCGCAAACCCCTGTAGTGATCCAGCTGTAAACGACCTCAAATCTCCAGTCAATGTGACCCCGTTCACAGTTTCCACCCACAGTGATCCACGGAACACCGGCAGTGCTCCAAGCTCTTACCTAACCTTATTCCCAGTCTAGAGCCCCTCTGAAACACCCCACCCGAAGATCCTTGAGGCCTCATTCATGGATCTCACCATCCACGCAGGCTACATAAACTTTACCGTACGATCTCGTAACACCAAACCTTAATTCTCATCAAGCCATCCTCTTAATTTAATGATCGATAAAAATGGAAAAAAAAAAAGCCACTTCAGCACAAGGTGAAGCAAATAAACCGAGGAGCTTCATCTTCGTTAGAGGTTGTTGAAAAAACAGGAAAGGTCGTATTGCACCTCCAAACAGTAGCCACAACCACAAATGCACAACCCGGCGGCCCGGATAAGTTCGCAGCCATGGACCATCCGGGCCAGCGGCGCTCAAACGGTGACCAGCATTTTGAAAATTCGGAACATTTTTAGCCCGAAATTACAAACAATGTTACGGAACATTTCAGCCCCCGCAAAGCCTCAACGTAGACTGTTTGGGTCAATGGGAGCGGGCCGCAGTAGTCCTGGAATGATTGCTTTCAGCCGTACCCCTATTGGGGCCGCTTCGGAGCACAAGACTCGTCTACAAAAAGGAACGACAAGATTCGAGAAAAATCAAAACTCCAAAAAGAAACAAGAATGCTTGCTTCCTGGAGCCAAACCTTATCACACCGCCACATTGCAAGCCGTTTATCTTCTAAACGAGCGTTTGCCGCTGGGTGCGAAATCCATGCGTGAACGGAATGGCGCTATTTGGCTGGGGTAAAGTTCGGGAATAGCACCAAGCGGGAGAGCCGGGGCCGTTTTTTTTTTTTTTTTTTCTTTCATTTTTTTTTTTTTTTACGGATTTTTCCGTCTTAACAATAGGTGGCGACCGGGAAGCTCGGGTGCCCTGGGTCCAATATGTGCTTGCGAGCCCGGAAAATCTAGACGGCTGAGCCTGCGGTAGGGAGGGCTAATACGGCTTTTCGGAGACGCTCCACTTCCGGGGCCGCCAACTGCCCGAAGCCAAGCACCAACTAGAAGAAATAAAAACTAAGAAATATATAGAACGATAAAAAAAAAATATAGACTTCAAGTGGCAGCACAAAACAATCAGTTTGACAGCAACGGATAATTTGTTGGCGGCAGAAACAGCGGGGTCCTGAAACTGAGGAGTGCTGGTGGGGGATGGGACTGGGTGCAAAACGGGCTAAAGCACCGCAGCGCCACCATGCTAGCAAGTGGAAACCAGGATTCGCAAGAATCCTGAATGCACCGATGTTTAGAGCGCATCAAGCAAAAAAAAAAATAAAAATAATAAAAAAAAAAAAAAAAAAAAAAAAACAACTCCCAGTATTAATAAGCGGGGCCCGGGTGCTTCGAACATTGGCACCCGGGAACCGTTTTTTGCGCGATGAGTAACTGTGAGCCATAGGGTAGTACTGTGCGACGAATTGTGTGACTTTCACTTTGACCGCAACAGCCTCGCTCAAGCCAGAACACTAGCGCCGTGAACAAACGGTGAGTGAAATTCGCCATCTGAGGAAACCCAGATCGAACCACAAACGGCTCCATCGTGCTTCCCATTAATTAAGTGGAATTTCCAAATTCCGTAGACTTTGTTTCCCCTATGCCACCCTTCATCATCGTATAACTCGCGGCGGCTCTTGTTATTGTTCGGAACATCCATGTTCCGCCACCCGTCCTATGCCCGTGCTTCCTATCTCATGCGCTGCGCCTGCACCAATTTTTCTGCTTGGGCTGCGGCATTTGCTCTATTTTCTTTTCAGTATTTAACGCCCAGAGTCCCCTGCTTTTTTCGGCATCGTCATGTCTGCTCCCGACGAAAAACAGCAATTCCATGACGCTCCGCCAGCAGACCCATCGGTGGCGCCCCCTCCCGTCAGGTCCGACCTCGACGATGAGGCGGACTCCGTCAATGAGTACACTGGCTTTGGCGAAAACGAGGAAGGCGAGATTAGAGAGTTGGCCAGAACCCTTACAAACATCTCCCAGGGCAGCGGCGAGCTTGCCAGAAAAGGCTCTTCTGCCGATTTGTTGAAATTCCTTTCCCACATGTCCGAGGTGCCCGGTGTTGAGCCCTTTGACCCCGAACAGATCAACGAGCAGTTGAACCCAGACAGCGAGAACTTTAACGCTAAGTTCTGGGTCAAGAACATGCGTAAATTGTTCGACAGCGACCCTGAATACTACAAACCCCTGAAGTTGGGTATGGCCTACCGTGACTTGCGTGCGTACGGTGTGGCAGCAGACTCTGACTACCAGCCCACCGTGACCAATGGTTTGTGGAAGATGGCCACCGATTTCTGGCACAACTCGCGCAAAATGGACGAGAGCCGTTGTTTCGATATCTTGAAGTCCATGGACGGTTACTACCGCCCCGGTGAAGTCACGGTCGTTTTGGGCCGTCCCGGTTCTGGTTGTTCCACTTTGCTAAAAACCATCGCCGCTAATACTTACGGTTTTGGAATCGGTCAGGAGCTGAGAATCTCTTACGACGGCATCTCCCCAGCTGAAATCGAAAAACACCACCGTGGTGACGTGATTTACTCGGCTGAGACTGATGTGCATTTCCCTCACTTAAGTGTGGGCCACACTTTAGAGTTCGCTGCAAGATTGAGAACCCCACAAAATAGAGGTGAGGTTTCCAGAGAGGACCACGCCAGACATATGGCTTCGGTCATGATGGCCACCTACGGTTTGTCCCACACCAGAAACACGGCTGTCGGTAACGATTTCGTTCGTGGTGTGTCTGGTGGTGAGCGTAAGCGTGTTTCTATTGCCGAAGTTTCCTTGTCCGGTGCCAACATCCAGTGTTGGGATAACGCCACCAGAGGTTTGGATGCTGCTACCGCTTTGGAGTTTATTCGTGCCTTGAAGACCTCTGCTGCCATCTTGGACGCTACTCCATTGATTGCTATTTACCAGTGTTCCCAGGACGCATATGACTTGTTCGACAACGTTGTCGTCTTGTACGAGGGTTACCAGATCTTCTTCGGTAAGGCCAGCGAGGCTAAGCAGTTCTTCTTGGACATGGGTTACGACTGTCCTCAGCGTCAAACCACTGCTGACTACTTGACCTCCTTGACCAACCCAGAGGAGCGTATCGTCAGACCAGGTTTCGAAAACAAGGTTCCTCGTACCGCCAAGGAGTTCTCCGACTACTGGCGCAGCTCTCCACAATACAGTGCTCTCGTGGGCAAGATCGATCAGTATCTCGCTGACACTGCTGATGGCTCCCAGAAGGAGACCTACCGCGAGGCACACGTTGCCAAACAATCCAAGCACATTTCCCCAAGCTCCCCATACACTGTTTCCTTCTTCATGCAAACGAGGTACATTGTCGGCCGAAACTTTCTCCGTATGAAGGGAGATCCGTCGATTGTCATATTTTCGATCTTTGGTCAGGGTGTGATGGGTTTGATTCTATCGTCTGTCTTTTACAACTTACAGCCGACGACCAGCTCTTTCTATTACCGTGGAGCTGCTATGTTCTTCGCTGTCTTGTTTAATGCCTTTGCCTCCTTGTTGGAGATTATGTCCTTGTTTGAAGCCCGTCCCATTGTCGAAAAGCACAAGAAGTACGCCATGTACAGACCTTCTGCTGACGCCCTTGCATCTATCATCTCAGAACTCCCAGTCAAAGCTTTCATGTCCATCTTTTTCAACTTTTCCTTCTACTTTATGGTTCATTTCAGACGTGACCCTGGCAGATTCTTCTTTTACTGGTTGTTCTGTAGTCTCTGTACCTTGTGTATGTCGCACATGTTCAGATCCTTGGGTGCCGTTTCGACTTCCCTTGCTGGTGCCATGACTCCTGCTACCTCCATTTTGTTGGCTATGGTTATCTTCACTGGTTTCGTTATCCCAATTCCTTCGATGTTGGGCTGGTGCAGATGGATTCAATACATTAATCCTGTGTCCTACGTCTTCGAGTCTTTGATGGTGAACGAATTCTACGATCGTGAGTTCGAGTGCTCTCAGTTTGTCCCAACAGGTGGTGATTATGACAGTCTTCCATTTGTCAACCGTGTCTGCGCTACTCAAGGAGCTGAAGCTGGTAGAGCCACTGTCAGTGGTACCGAGTACTTGGCAGTTTCTTTCGAGTACCTCAACAGCCACAAGTGGAGAAATATGGGAATCGTTATTGCCTACATTGTCGTTTTCTTGTTTGTTTACATTGCCTTGACTGAATTCAACAAGGGAGCTATGCAGAAGGGTGAGATTATTCTTTTCTTGAAGGGCTCCTTGAAGAAGGTCAAAAAACAAAAGGAGCAGCAGAAGGCTGTTTCTAATGATATCGAGAACAACTTGCCAAATGAGAAGATTTCTTACTCTGATGCAATGGAGAAGGATGGCTCTGGTAATTCTTCTGCTTACGACGATAAGGTCCCAAGCCAGAAGCAAATTTTCCACTGGAAGGATTTGACTTACCAGGTCAAGATCAAGTCTGAACAACGTGTTATTTTGAACCATGTTGATGGTTGGGTCAAGCCTGGTCAGATCACCGCTTTGATGGGTGCATCTGGTGCTGGTAAGACCACTTTGTTGAACTGTTTGTCCGAGCGTGTCACCACCGGTACAATCACTGACGGTACTAGAATGGTGAATGGTCACGGCTTGGACTCTTCTTTCCAAAGATCCATTGGTTACGTGCAACAGCAAGATATTCACTTGGCTACTTCTACTGTGCGTGAGGCTTTGACATTTTCTGCTTACTTGAGACAGCCATCGCACGTCTCGAAAAAGGACAAGGATGCTTATGTTGACTACGTTATTGACTTGTTGGAAATGACCAACTATTCTGATGCTTTGGTCGGTGTTGCCGGTGAAGGTTTGAACGTCGAGCAGCGTAAGAGATTGACCATTGGTGTCGAGTTGGTTGCAAAGCCTAAGTTGTTGCTTTTCTTGGATGAACCTACTTCTGGTTTGGACTCCCAAACTGCCTGGTCTATCTGTAAGTTGATGAGGAAGTTGGCTGATCATGGCCAGGCTATTTTGTGTACCATTCACCAGCCTTCGGCCATTTTGCTTCAGGAGTTTGACCGTTTGTTGTTCTTGCAAAAGGGTGGTAAGACTGTTTACTTCGGTGACTTGGGCGAGAACTGTCAGGGATTGATTGATTACTTTGAAAGCCACGGAGCTCATCCTTGTCCAAAGGATGCTAACCCTGCTGAATGGATGTTGGAGGTTGTCGGTGCCGCTCCCGGTTCCAAGGCAGCTCAGGACTATTTTGAAGTCTGGAGAAACTCCCAACATTATCAGGAGGTCCAGAAGGAATTGGCCTACATGGAGAGTGAATTGAGCAAGTTGCCTCAAGATGAAGACCCAGAATCTAGGAAGAAGTATGCTGCTCCAGTTGTTTACCAGTACTTCATTGTCACTTTGAGAACCTTCCAGCAATACTGGAGAACCTCTGGCTACATTTACTCCAAGTTCTTCTTGGTCATCACCTCGTCTTTGTTCAATGGTTTTTCTTTCTTCAAGAACAACAACTCTCAGCAGGGCTTGCAGAACCAGATGTTTTCGATTTTCATGTCCTTTATTCCATTGCAGACCTTGATTCAACAGATGATGCCATACTATGTTATGCAGAGAGAAATTTACGAGGTTAGAGAACAGCCATCGAGAACCTTCAGTTGGTTTGCTTTCATTGCCTCTCAGATCACTGCAGAGGTTCCTTTCCAGGCTGTTCTTGGCACTGTCGCTTTCTTCTGTTGGTACTACCCAACTGGTATGTACGCCAACGCTGAGACAACTGACACTGTGAATGAGCGTGGTGCTCTTATGTGGTTGTTGATGTCTTCCTTCTATGTTTATGCTATCACATTGGGTCAGTTTGTGATTTCCTTCCAGGAGATCGCTGACAATGCTGCTAACTTGGCTAACTTGATGTTCATTATGTGTTTGAACTTCTGTGGTGTTCTTGCCGGCCCAGACGCTTTGCCTGGATTCTGGATTTTCATGTACAGATGTAACCCATTCACATACTTGGTTCAGGGTATGTTGACTTCTGGTCTCGCTAACAACAAAATCACTTGTGCCGAGAGAGAATACAGTGTGTTCGAGCCTCCACAGGGACAAACCTGTGGTGAGTACATGCAGCCATACATTGAAGCCGCCGGTGGCTATTTGGTTGACGAGAGTGCTACTGATCAGTGCCGTTTCTGCCTCATGTCCTCGACTAATACCTTCTTGGAGTCCGTTGAGGCGCGTTACTCTGAGAGATGGAGAAACTTTGGTATTTTCATTGCTTTCATTGCCATCAACATGCTTGCTACTATCTTCTTCTACTGGCTTGCGAGGGTTCCAAAGTCTTCCAAGTCCAAGAAGCACTGATGAGCTAACCTAAATTATACACTAGATTTTATACCATACATAATGCATACGTGAGCAAGCAAATGTAGCGATCTTAGGGTATTAGGAGTCAATTACTGGGTTCAAACAAGAAAGTCGCCAAATTCAAATCATACCTCTTCCAGAAAGTTTACCTCCATGCTAGACAATCTATACTATGGGGGCTTCTGCACGTGACCTCCATCGCTATCAACCGCTTATTATTCCTTACATAACTCTAACTATGGCTAACTCCAGATTCGAATATGTCAAGCAATTCGAAAGGGAAAACTTTCTTCTACCGCAGACGCACATTGTGATTCGTGTCGATGGAAAAGGTTTTCATAAATTCAGCTCCTATTACGAATTTGACAAGCCTAATGATCTTCGGGCACTCAATGTGATGAACCGTGCTGCTTTGGCCATTGTGAAGCAATTTCCCGATATTCAAATGGCCTACGGTGACTCGGACGAATATCTGTTCCTACTAAGGCGAACCTGTGACTTGTTTGAGCGAAGAGAGATGAAGTTGGTCTCCACATTTGCTCTGTTTATGCTGGTTTACTATGTGATGGAATGGAATTTAGAGTTTGCTGACAAGCCTATTGTCATGGAAAGGCTCCCGACTTTCGATGCTCGGGCTGTTGTGTATCCCAATGCACAAACAGTACGAGATTACTTCTCCTGGCGACAGGTGGACTGCCATATCAATAACCTATATAACACCTCATTCTGGAGCTTAATCGAGAAATGTGGTATGACGGGACAGGAGGCCGAAAACTCCCTCCTGGGCACTGTTTCCAGCGATAAGAATGAGATACTTTTCTCCAAGTGTGGGATCAACTACAACAATGAACCCGAAATCTTCAAGAAGGGTACAGTAATAGTGAGGGAATACCAGGAACTGCAATCAACGACTGATCTTTCGGAGAGGCAGAAACAGAGAGTATCCAAAGCTCGCAAGAAGGCCCAAGTCAAGACACTTCATGTCGACATTATCAAGGACACATTTTGGGAGGAAAGGCCGTGGCTTTTGGAATGATCTGTTTTATTACCCAATTCGATTTTTGAAATACGCAAACCTTACACTCTCTATAACATGAAGCTTGATGAGTCAGATCTGCTCCACTTTGTGCGTGTCATGGTGGCTGCACCAGAGCTCGGTATTCCGACACATGATATGAACAATACCTTTCAATGCGGTCCACTAATTTTGATACGACTATCATTAAACGGATAATTTTGAACCTGATTCCATCTTATGACGTCAAAGCAACTTTTGCCAATTTGCTGAAATACGGGTCTTTATGTCACATCCGTGCACCATATGCACGTACTTTATCAGTGCAGCAGGACATCGCCATCGAAGCAACACACGATCTAGAGTGAAAAATCTTCTCCCAAATCATATCGCTCTAGTTCTCACGGATGCCTCGCAAGCCCAGGTCATCCGGCGTACGCGGGCCTAACTCGGCTCTTACAGAGTTCCTCAGAAATGAAGGTATTACTGACGCCTTCAGAGAACGTCAAAATCGCCAGCGTCAAGAAAGCGAGTCAGGAACAAATGAACACACCGCATCACCTACATCCTCCCCCGTTGCATCTAGTCGCAGAACTTCTGCTACTCCTCAGAGGAGCGCCAGAAGGAGTTCCTCGCCAGATGAGGAGGAAATGCAGATACTAGTGGCTGGAAGACAAAAGAGACGTGCAAGCAGAAGAATGAGAAATGGCAGCGCACATGGTGATCCTCATGGCGATAGTGGTAGCTCTGATGATGACGATGATGACGACTACTCTGACGCGGACGACGATTTTGATATCAATGGCAATCTCGAGGACGATCACAAGAAATATGGTGAGGAGGATATGTGCGCAGAATGCGGCAACCCATTCACTTTGTCGGTCTACTCGCGTTATGTTGAAGATTTGAAAGGTTACTTATGTGAAGACTGTAATGAGGAGCTTAAAAAGCGTGAAAAGAACGCGAGAAGAAACGAACTCAATGCCAGGAAAAGAAGAAAGGTTCTCGCATCTGCCCTTCTTGATAGGAAGACAGTAACAATCCCCAAGTTACAGGATGTCTGTATCAAAGTGATCACCCAGAATATCAATGATGTCGAGGCCTTGGGGGATATTGGACAAGCCAATATGAACAAGATCCTGAGAATCTTGTCGAAAAATCGTTCGTTGGACGACTCCACTGTGTCTCTTTTTTTGAACCCAAGCTTAAAAGAGTTGGAATTCTGGGATTGCTCAAATGTAGGGTCCCATTCATTTAACCAAATTGCGGCTTTTTGCTCCCAATTGGAGTCACTCACACTATTTATGTGCGGTCAATTCCACAACGACAATTTAGTGTACTTCAAGGACAAGCTTCAGAAATTATCGAAGTTGAGCTTGGATGGTCCTTTCTTGATAAGTAACTCCATGTGGCAGGACTTCTTCGAGGAAGCAGAATGTCAAATCACCCAGTTCGAAGTTAGAAACACCCATCGTTTCGGCAGTGACGCATTTCTCACGCTCATGGAGAAAAGAGGTGCTCATCTTACTTCGCTTAAACTTCTGAGACTTGATGGGCTTGACAGTACAGAAATTTATGAGCTTATACCGCATTACATTGGATCTTCACAATTGACCGAACTCGAAATATCATATCCTCACCGCCCTGAAATCATCACTGATGAGCTTATGATTCACATATTAGCAATCACGGGAGAATCTCTCACGTACCTTAATGTGGATGGTTGCAGTGCGCTTACAGACGAGTTTTTCAAGGAGGGTGTATCGAAGTTCTGTCCAAGATTGGAGCACATTTCCATGCGGCATGTCAACCAGCTCACAGATGATGGGTTTGTGGAAGGTTTTAATGAGTTTGCTGTGATTAATAGTGGCGGCTTGGTAACCGCTGACTTGACGAAATGCAGAGGGCTTGGAGACAAAGCTATCTACTCCCTCTTCAATCATTCGTCGCTGACATTGGTGGACGTTTCGCTCAATTCGCTCGATAATTTGACAAAGGACTTCTTGATACAGATAATGACGAACGATGAGTCCAAGACAAAAAGACTATTGAAACAGGCTATTGAAGATGGTGTCAATGATAATGTCGAAAATGAGGATGAGATCCAGAATTACTACAATCAGATTGAGTTTCCTTTATTGACGAGGCTTGATATTGGATTCGTCAGGTGTTTTGATGATGAAGTTGCTAGTAAGTTTAGTGATTCTTGTTCACGACTCACGATTCTCGAAGTCTTTGGCGACAACAAGTGTACAGTAAGGGCGAAGGTTAGGCCTGATCTTTTGCTTATTGGTCGTCAAGGCGACTTGGCTTGATCATTCCTCCGGGTAATGCACGTGCCCACTAGCTTTATCTAGATTTTTAAAAGTAGGGAATTCAGGGACATGCACATTATCATCAAGTAATGAGACAAACTTCGCTTCAGTTGCAGGTGGGGATTGCTCCGGTAGCTCTCGAAAGATGCCAGGGTGAAATACATGACTTTTGACGTACTTCCGGAATTCTTTCTCACGATCAACCAGGGAGGGCGAGTAGTGAGAGGATGAGTTTCTTGATTTCTTCAGATCCTCCAAGTCCTTCATGTGTGCATTATTTGCCGCCATTCGCTTCGCTGCACTCTTGTTTGTGGAAAGGCTACGGGATTTCTCCAAACCAAGATTAATGAGTGTGTCATGGAGATCTTCGCCGTTGGGACCCTTCAAGAGAATAGCACTTTTGAGATTTTTAAGCACGATCTCGTGGTAAATCTCGAGAAATCCCTCGACTGCTCTTTGTGGTAGCGCAGTTTTCTCTTTGATGATGTTGATGATACTCCTCAAGTTAACCAAATTGACCTGGTTGTATCCTTCAAAGTCGACGAAAAACTTCCAAAACTGTACGGACCACGAAAATGCCTGCTCCTTGAAATACTTGTTGAAGAATTGTCTGATTTGTACAACCTCGCCAGCGGCCTCTAACAATTTAAGGTATGCAACAGTGATAACAGATATACCATCCTGATTCAATAACTTGGATAGTAGGGTGATAAATGCTTGTTTGAGTTCGTATTGCTTTTCATCTTTACCATTTTGCTCTCCAGTGGGTTCTTTTTTATAACGATCCACCCGATCAAAAAATCCTGAGATGATATTCTCAAGTACGCCGGTTAACTTATCAGAAGCAACATGCTTGTTCCATAATGACACAAGCTGTTGCAAGGTTTGCATGTAGGGAGCTTTGGAGTAGATGTTGTAACCTGTTGATCCCGAAAACAAGCGAAGTAGATCTAACAAGTATTCGTTACACACGTCGAACATCTCATGCTTCATGAGAAATCCCTCATATTTTATTCTGACTTCCGGCTCATTGAGAGGAACAAAATTGAAGACAGCTCTATCATACACGCCCTTAGCTTCATCGAAGGGAAGGTGGGTCTCTGTAAAATCACAGTATTTCAACCAAACCTGACTATTGAAACAATTCGGAACAATTGTGCGTTCGAAGAGATTCGAGATGAATCTGAGATGATGCACCTTCTGACTCTCATCTGACAAAGTCTTGAGGATGTCTAGTTCATGGGTCAAGTAACGTAGCCATGGCTCGACATCTGGTGGAGTAGATAACTGAAAATCTTGGAAGCCCAACGACGATTCATACGGCCATTTTTCATTGACCTGTCTTTGTGTTTCCACAAATATTGAATTGGCGTATTCGTCGATTAATTGGCCTTTTTCAAGAGCTGACAACTCAGAAACGTTAGTTTTGTCAAACGCCTGTAGAAGCTTATTCAAATGCTTTTCATCTTCGACAATTTCATTCACATCGAAGGTTTTGTTCATCTCGACAAATTGGTTGTAATATTTGGCGTATTGGTACAACGGAATGTGTATAAGGTAAAGATACAAGGATACTAGGTCCTTTGGGTCATCCTTTTTCGAGACATGAGAAATGTAAAGGTCCCAAAACGGGTCTGAATGAAAATTATAGCCGATCTGGGTCTTTGCCCTGGAGAACTCTTGGTCAATTCTGTTTGCAGGGAAGAACTCATCACCAGCACTAATTAGGGCAGTGAGGTATTCCACCCATATGCTGATACTCTGTGGGTGTTTCTTTGTTGCAAGCTCAAGAACTGCCAAAGACTCCTTGAGACCATTCGCCTTATATGTGAATATCAGAAATTGTTTCCACAGCTCGGTGAGGAAGGGAAATCTAGATAGAAGCTGCCTGTAGACATTTGAAGTTGATGATGCATACTTCTTTCTTTGATCTTCTTGACCTCCTGAATTGTCATACTTGTCCTCTGATCTTCGTATGAGTTCGTTCCACTGTTCTATACTGTTTGGGTTCTTGGGTATGTTGGAATTGTTATTAGAGCTGTCTCTGGACTTCTGCTGTCTGGGAGTTGAGGCGTCTGGCGGTTTATCGAGAATCAAGTTGCTGGGGAAGTCATTTCCTAAGTCCGCAGGGATCTCAGGAATTTCAGGGAGTTCAGCCATTTGTTGATAATTGGATGTAGTTGAAATCTGAATGTCTCTTCGCACCAGTACAGTTTGCAACCATAACGAAGTTGTCGGGTTGAGCAAATAGACAGCAAAGATTATTTAATTATCTACAACTGTGGGAAAAATTCAATCACAGTAATCAATAGGAATTGGATCCGTTTTAAAGAAAAGATTTGGACCCAGCCTATACACCAAGTACGATCTCGCGTGCATATGGTGCATCATCAACTACTCGACTCCATCCATCTTCTATAAGTTTCGCTACAGTTCACATGAAAATCCGAATAGTGGATCCATATCCTGTCAATGTTTATCAGAACGATGATATCATCTCGAAGCTTAAGGGCTACAAAAGGCCGGAGTACAATCACATTGAGCCGATGTTCAGCATTCCCGTTATAGGTGATGTAGATGTTGACGAGCTACTCAAGCATCAAAGGCTCAACAAATCTTTGACAAGTAAATATGGCTTGTCAACATCTGTTGATGATGCAACTGCGGTGTCCAATGTGGGTGATGAGCTGGAAAATCCACTGAGGCTCTTTGTGGGGCTTGATCGTCTTCTACCGCATAACAAGCAAGAACAGAAAGCAACTGTGGCTCTTTTAAAATGTCCAGCTCTACGAAAGAATGCTATGGAAAAAGTATTGAACTCCATTGTGTCTTTGCTGCCCAAGAAGGGCCTGTTTTTGTGGACAGAGTTGACCGATGCAGACATTGGAGAAAACAACATATTTATTCGTTTTTCCAGCATCCCATTGGCTAAGTTGTTTTGTGGGCTGCTAGAGAAGTTCACTGATGTCTTCCAACCTGAGGTGGTCTCAGATGTTGAACCCGCAAGTAATGATACTGAAGAAGAAAAGCTTCGAGAAGTTGCCTCCAGTATTTCAAATATCATCGCTAATAAGAACAATTACGGAAAACTAACTGGAAAGACCGGAACAGAGGATCTAGATAACATCATGCAACATTACAGTCAATACAAGGTGGACAACGCTGACTTGGTCGACATACCCACAGACATGAAAGATAAAATAGTGAGAGAAATTATCAAATTTCGTTCCAGAGTGTTGACTTTGGAGAAGGATGCTAGAAAGAAGGAGCTAGAACAAGAAAGACAGAAGGCCAAGGCAAGAATTACAAACCTCTTCGAAGACATCAAAGAGTCCAACGTTGTTCCTGGAGAATCGGCGAGTACAGCACAGGATACTGCGATGAAAGAAGAGGAAGAGGAGCAAGATAGCGTACCCGAGGATGAGTATATCAAGTTAGTCGAGGAAGAAATGGCTAAGAAGCGCAATGAGGCCTACCAAAGAAAACTTCAAAAGGTACAGCATTTGGAGACGGTCGAGGTCTTTTCTCTACTCCAGCAACTCAAGGCTGCCCAAACTTATGAAAATAATTTGGTGGACAACAAGTTCTCATATTTGGAGGACTTCAAAGCATTTTCCGACCTCGATGTTCCACAGATCAATCCTATCCTATCCTCGAAATTACAATTGTACTTCAACGATCATGCTGAATACTTGAAAGTCAGAAACTTCGAGAGATCTCAGGAAGAGCAGAACGATAAGATGGATCTAGAGAATGAGCAGATTGAGGTGAAGGAATCTGCTCCTGTGATAGTTGCAACTGAAGCGCCAAAGGCAAGCGAATCTGTTGTGTCTGATATTTCTATCCTGGAGTTACCGCAGACCAAACTTGACGCACTTAAAAACAGAATCGGAGATCTCATTTTGGAATATTTGGGTGTGAAGGAGGACCTTTTGATTGATTTCATATATGACTTCCTCTGCGAGAACAATTTAAGTGAGAAGGAGAATTTGATATCTGAATTGCAAGAGACTCTCGATGAGGATTCGGTCGTGGTTGTCGAAGAAATCTACAAGTTTCTCAGTTAATAGATTGCATATGAATGGTATATTCAAAGGTTATATCTAACATAAGATTCGTACAAGTGTATGTATCTAACACAGTCACTGATGTGAGACGAAAGTGAAATGGGTTTCAATATAGTAACGAATGAACACTGTCTAAGTTTCTCAGAAACAAATCAGCAAGCAACGAAATGCTGGACCGGTTGAGTCCTCACTAGTTTGACCAACCGAGGGAGTTGAATGCATTCACTGGTTCGGAGATGGGTGGTCTCGTCAGACCAGTTCCGTTTGAGTTGGATACGGCGTGCGAGTCCTCCTGAGAACTCCAATCCAATGAACTCTCATTGTCTGTTGGAGGAAGTTGAAGAGCCTTCTTCTTTTTGTACCTCTTGAACAAGAGAATCATCAAAGACATGTAGATGATAGAACCCACGGCTGCACCAGTGGCCACACCAGCGATAGTGCCCTTCTTCTTCACAGGGTTATTGGAAGAGTCGTATGATCCGTTGTTCTGATCATTGTTGCCCAGTGATGATCCATCGTCAGTGTTAAGGCCAACAATGGGGATTCTCTTATCGATCAAGGATGCTAACTTAGCCTCGGTGTCATGTGGGTTCCTGTACAACTTCGAGTTGTCATCCAACACAAGTTGAGACAAGGCATCGACAGCATTGGTTGGGAAGTAAACCTCGGCCACTGTGATAGCGTAATCGATGCCGTCGGCATGGTATGGCACCAAGCTACTCACAAGGGTGTCTTTGTAGTCCTTGGCGTCACCAAATGGAAATTGCAACACTTTAGGAAGGTACTCGAAGATTTGAGCGGATGAGACGGAATTCTCAACCACAAATGGATAGTTCAAGCTCTCCTTGAATCCAATGTAGATCATCGAGTACTCCTTACCAGGAGATGCTGTTTCAGCTGGTGTGATAGCTCTTGGCAAGCCTGAAGTCTTGGTTGCAGCAGTGGTTGCGGCCGAGATAGTCTCGCCCTCCGTTGAGGAAGCCGTTGACTCGGCCACAATTTCAGTAGGCAACCAGTTCTTCGTCGACAGCGAAGCTTCTTCGGTTGGAGCAGGCTGCGTCTCAGCTGGAGAAGTCTCGACAGGTGACGATGGTTCTGGAGTTACCACGCTCGCTTCAGAAGCTTCCGTTGGCAGAGACACAAAGGTCTGTTCGACGGGTGAGGTTTCTGCTGCGGAAGTTTCGACCACAGAAGATTCACTGGTGGTGATTTGAGAAGCGGAAACCAATGTCGTGGTAGGCTGGAAAGACTCTACCTCCAGCGGCACCTCAGACTCCGTTGTTGGACTAGAGACCACAGGAATTGTAGAGGACTCTTCAGTGGTAACCAGGCTCCATGCTGGCAGCGACTCAGCGGCCTCCAGTGTGATCTCAGTGTCAAGAGTTGGAGAGGATGTCAATGAAGAAGTTGTCAAAAGCAATGGGGTACCTGATGTCTCGTTCACTGACAGTGATACCTCTTCAGAGGTTGATACCTCGGTTTCCAATGACTCGGGGGTCCATTCGGAACTAGAGCTGGTAATGACAGCAGCTGGTGTCAGCACACTGCTGCTTGTCTCCTCTGATGGCACATATGATGACGTTGTTGTGTCGGCATCAAAAGTGTCCAGTGTGGTGGGGTACTCGCTTGAGACTGGTTCAGACCAACTTGACTCTGGTGGAGTGAGAGTCTCCAGCTCTGACGTCACTTCCGTAGGTGGCGAGGATGTCTCGGTAGGCTCGCTGTACAGAGTCTCACTGCTACCAGAAGGTGTAATAGCCAACAATGTGCTGGTGTCTTCTGATGAAGTTGGCAGCTCGGCGATACTCAGCGAAGCAAACTGCTCCGAGGAAGAGTCGAACGAACTGGGCATAGGCTCGTGGGTCTCAGTTGGAGGTTCACTAGAAGACGATGTTGTAGTGAAAGCCCCGTAGCTAGACGTGGACTCTGTGGTTTCAGATGGAACACCGGTGGACTCCTCGTACGTCTCAGAAGCCAGAGGGTATGCACTCTCTGGAGAGGATGTCTCTGTGGCCGCTGGCAGAGAGGTAAACGCATTGTAAGTGGTCGAATCCTCAAAGCTTGTCTCAGGGAATGTGGAGCTCTCGGGAGTCTCTGGGTAAGTCAGGCTCTCGGGAGTCTCTAGGTAAGTCAGGCTCTCGGGAGTCTCTGGGTAAGTCAGGCTCTCGGGAGTCTCTGGATAAGTCAGACTCTCGGGAGTCTCTGGATAAGTCAGACTCTTGGGAGTCCCTGGATAAGTCAGACTCTCGGGAGTCTCTGGATAAGTCAGGCTCTCGGTGAACTCTGGGAACGTCAGACTGGTAGGAGTCTCAGGGACAGTCAGACTCACTGGTGTCACTGAGGTCAGTGTCTCCGAGACTTCACTAAACTCGTTTGTGGAAGAAGTAGTCTCCGGTTGCGAGCTACTACTCTCACTTGATGGGACAGCACCATAGAAAGTTGAGCTGCTGGTGGTCTCCGAGGAGGATGGAGTAGAAGAAGTCGATACCTCCGTCAGAGACTGGGTGTCGCTAGTTGGAACAGCCGAAACATTGGGAGCCTCCGAGGAGAATGTTGATTCCAACAGCGTCGAGGAAGGTGTCGAGGTTCCTGGTGTAGAAGAGGAAGTCGTGGCGATCAGAGAGGATTCAGAGGACAGCGAGGTCGTGGTCTCAGTGAAAGCCAGTGGGTTCTCCTCCGTTGGTGAGACTGTGGAAGTCTCAGGAGCCAGCGAAGAGCTCAGTGATGAGCTCGTGGTCTCAGTGAAAGCCAGTGGGTTCTCTTCTGTTGGCGAGACAGTGGAAGTCTCGGGATCCAGCGAAGAGCTCAGGGATGAGCTCGTGGTCAGCGGGGTGGTCTCGACAGATTCCTGCTGCGTCAGCGAAGTTGGTTCCTCAGCACTCAGCGGGGTGGTCTCGACAGATTCCTGCTTCGTCAACGAAGATGGTTCCTCAGCACTCAGCGGGGTGGTCTCGACAGATTCCTGCTGCGTCAGCGGAGTTGGTTCCTCGGCACTCAGCGGAGATGGAGTCAGGGATGTAGTTGGTTCCGTGGAAGGCTCAGACTCAGTAGTGGGCTGGGAAGAAGTCTCCGGTGACAGGGTTTCTGGCGACAGAGTGCTTGGCTCACTTGAAGTCTGCGGCAGTTCAGAAGACTGTGATGATTCAGTGGTCAACTGGATCTGACTGGGCGGCACGGTGCTGAGTGTGGATGACGAGGATGAGCTAGGGGTGCTTGAGCTCGGGGAAGTGGTAGGAGTGGATGTCTCGACGGGGGTCTCTGAAGTTAAAGGAGTGGATGAGGTTGGAGGAGCAGAGCTGGAAGTCGACGAGGAAGTAGGGGACGGCGATGCCTCGGGCGGAGTGTTCGAGCTGGTAGGCTGCGGAAGGGGCTCGCTGGAGGACGCACTGGGGAAGTTGGAAGTCCAAGCCATTAATGGATTTGAGGCAGAGGAGGCGGAACTGGAGCTTGAAGAAGCTGAACTCAGTGAAGAGCTCTGGCCAGGAACCACGTCTCTGTTATTCCCAGGCTGGGCACCATTGACGATGGAATTCCAGTAGCTGTTGAAATAGTTGTTATTGTTGCCGTTTCTGTCGTTTCTGCCGTTGTTGTTTCTGTCTTCAGCGACAGCCAAGGCGAGGAAAACGGGAATGATGAAGGCGGATCTCATCGTATTAAAGAAGGACTGGGGTTAGGAATGGGGTATTGAAAAAAATAACGGACAAGCTAGACTTGTCGGAGAAGTAAATATCAAGACCTCGTCGGCCTGAACGAATGTGTGCTAGAAATAGCCTTGGTGAGTTTCTCTTGTTGTGTGATCAAATCAATGTGAGTAACGAAGGGCACACCCTCTCAGTGTTCCTTTTTTTTTTATTCAAACGATTAAAAAAGAAGGGTTGTGGAGCTTTTGTGCCTCTTTTGTTGATCCTCGTAATTGGTAGGTTCGCCCGTTCTATTTTGGGGGAACACGAGCTTTAAAAGAGTGAGAGGAGGCGGCACGGATGTGGAAGTAAGGGCCTTTTTTTTCGGTCTGTTTTCCCTCATTTTCGAGCATGGAGAAAGAAGGGAAAAGGCAGAGTCCAGCCTGCGCATAGCCGTGCATACCTGCACATAGTGCGGCTCGCACCTGAGAATGCCTGTGGGTCTACGAGTGCTTCACTATGCGCGGGCCGGCAAATCGTGTGCATGCAGGAGTCTAGCTGCTCGGAAAACGCGTTTCTTGAGAAAAAGGGCCCATCTGTGCAGTACCGTATACTCACCGTCTCAAGGCAGAATGGTAAGCAAACAGGTGTCGAGAAGGCGCGACGGTGGCCGAGGCGATCCAGAACGGTGAGTTCCGTTCACAAAATAGGTTGCTGTTTATATGGCTGGTTTAGGCACCCGCAGAGGGTCTGGATCTGGCTTCCCAACTGGGGAAGGCACGTTTGGTGCCTGCAGGCGCCCGCAGCGATTCAAGATAGAGAGGGTGGTGGCGCATACCAAAGAAAGGCTTACCTCCACGGTGGAATTTTCTGAATAATCAATGGGGGAGGTCCTTGCCAACAACCCTTGGGAAATTTACAATAAACTTTGTTATCCAAGCTTGTGCCTTTGTAAGGGGGGATCACTTTTACACTGAGTGCCGTTTTCATCGTCTAGATCGCACACGCACAGCGCCCAATTCGTCAACCGCTCTTCCTTTTTGTATGCGCCGCAGAGCACACTCTACACTGGGATGAGCTTCCTATCGAGCCTTGGTACCTTTCTCGAAAAGTGGGCTTCTACTTTTCTATTTTATTTCACCACCCAGGCAACCATTCAAAGCCTCGATCTAGCTCTCGGCTGATTGGAGAATGCCTGCAATAAAAGCCCTGGGCGGACCACCGCGGAAGAGGGACAATGCCTGGTCTGATTTTTCACCCTCATTGAAATAAAATTATTGTATCTCCAGCACCACACCCGATCTGGCCCAAATCCCAACTTGTCCTTTCCTTGTGCATAAACTTAGTCTAGGGCTTTGAAGGTGGTAAAGGCTAAACCGTTCTAGATTCTTGCTGTGCTGGTTCCGCCTAATTCGTATCGGCTATAATAGACTTGTACTCGACTAGCATTTTTTTTTTTTTTTTTTTCGGCGAGGCTGAAATAGCGAGCAGGCATACTGCCCTCTGACCAGTATGGCTTACATTCCACCAAAGTGTTCCTGCCGAGCATTTATTGTCCAAATGGGCCTAATTGTCTGTTTGACGTCGGCGGGTATCCGATCGTTCTGCAAAGGCTAATTAAGGAGAATTAGAGAATGTCATTGACGAGGTCAATCTGTAGATCTTGCGATAACGGGGTTATACGGTAGGTCGATCGAAGGCATTGTCAATCGTCTAATCGTGGATCCCACTTATTTTGTCTAGTCGATCGGGAGTAGGCCGAGCTGTCTCGATTAAGGGTATTTCAAGATCCAAGGACGTGGAGTGGAAAATTCTTACATAGAGCCCATTCACCCGGCCATTCTTTCCCTGCTTTCCTCACGCATGAACTAAACGCTCTTTGTCAGACATTCCCCCCGCCATCTTCGGCCAATAGCAGGAATTCATGGAAATTCCCGTTTTTCATTGCATGGGGATCTTTTCTTAAACAAAGATGCCGCCGTAGTTCCTTGACAACCTAAATTACACACAGCTGGCACGCATAAATGGGGCTCCTTTTACCCTTCTCGTCTTTAATTACTGCCTCAGACCGAAACAGAATGTGTTTTGGCAAATCAACTCCCATTGTGGCTCCTTCATATCTCGACAATACCTTCTCGTCGATCAACGTTCTCAGTAGGTATGGTCCCGCCCTAAGTTGAACCGGTAAAAAAGCGCAAATTCCAAAATTTCACCATCGTAACCCTTTTCTGATTTGTTGGGCACCCTTTAGGGAGCATAATCTCAAAGGAGCCAAGCATACCGAATTGGTTATTACAAACCTTGTAGGTTCCGTTTCCGAACTTTCGGCTCCTCGGCGATTAGGAGACAATTCGGGCCCTATTGATCCATCAAATCAGAGATATGGAAGGCTCAAGATACAAGACTACTCCATTGGACACCCCCTGTTTCTGCTTTTGGCCCTGTGGATACAGCCATTGGTTATTATTTGTGTGCTTTTGTGGAGCCAATGAGAAGTGCTTGTGCAAAATGATTGCAAACGTTTGATTTTTTTTTTTTTTTTTTTTTCTCTTTGTTTCCTTTTCTGGTCCCATCTGTGATTCTCAATAGATGGTAGGGCAGGAACTGGAATGGGGATTGGGATGAACCATCGCCGCTCAAAACCACATTCGACAAGTAATTTTCAATCTTCGAGATTCGTTGATCTGTAGTTCAAAATACTTCACTTTTTGAATAAATTGAATCTTTTACTCTCCTACAAAAAAAAAATTACGAGTGAATGAACACTGTTGAATGAGCTGATCCAATCTTCAGTGGACTAGCCTTTTTTCATTAGCATGATGGCACAATCTCAGGGGCTAGCCTATGATTGACAAGCTCAATCGGATAATTTACCAAAGAAATAATAAAACCAAAGAAGAAAAAGTGACTTAGGTGAGTTTTTATATCCTCTCATTCCACCACCATTAACATTTGATCCCATCCGTGCACCGCGACTTATCAACTCCATACTACTAGTTCATGTCAAGGTTGAGAAAGGTAGACCGAGCCATTCTAGATCAGAATGAACCTATAGACACAGAGGACCAAGAGCTTTTGATAACGCAATTAAGGCAACGAAATGACGAGAACCTCGCCATATATACTAAGGTCCTAGCACTATCGGTGGTAGTTGAGCTCCCCATCCTAGTATGGCTCACAAGAACAGCAAACCTGAAAAAAGAAAAGCTTTCCTTGACTTTGTTGATAACACTAAGCAGCATACTCTCGTTGCTTAATCTTCTATACGATGTGAACGTATTGGGAGAGCATGTTCTGCGAAAGCTTCGTTCAAAAGCATGGGCTCAAGGACTTGCTCAGCCAGTCCGGCTAGCTTTGTCCTATCACGGAATGAATATCCTCAACCTCATCCTATTACTTCAGCTCGGGGCGGCGGCTTGGCAGTCGGGCCTTAAGAGCATGTATTGTATTGTTCCTATGGGAAACTTGGTGATGGTTCTTTTAATGAGAAAGTGGCACACTGAGATTAAAGGCAACGTCAAGGAACTCGACGGGCTCAGGTACGACTACAAGGGTGTTTAGAAACAGGGAATAAAAGGGGTTAGGAGTAGAACAACGCAGGACGACTGTTGTTGTTGGTGCTCAACGAGGTAGGGTTTGTAGCCAGTAGATGGCGTTAACGAACACAACGGTCACGCGAACCGACCTCGGTGCTCTTGATCTTCAATTGGTCTAGCATTCTGGGCGTAGCCTGATTTAAGCATCCATCGGTAGCAATTGGGGATACAATTATGTCCGTTGCCTGGAAACCAGTGTAGATACCACTGGGAATGACGGGAAGCTTTTTTTGCGGCATGATCATTTTGGTCATTGGTTCAACATCGCCACTTACTGTTGTAGACAACAGAGGGGTGCAAACTCAATTCAACACTCCTGTGATGCTTCAAAGCTTAACTCCGTCTGAAGGTGAAGACTGGTCATGTTTGTCAACACCAGGCAGAAGGTCGATCAATTGATCAAGCTAATATTAACTTCACCGTAATAGCTTGCTGCTAAGCTTACGTATGTGTACTTGATGACACTGCCCCATGTCTCTGTTGACTCCTGTCTGTGAGCTTGTGAAAATCCTTCACCCTCCGATCTTCTCATGAAAAGCTTCTCTCGTCGATCGCTGAAAATCTCGCTTCCGAGATGGGAGTCGAACCCGCTGAAACTTCTCCACACTAGCTCCTCCAACATCTCCGGCAAAGCGGGAGTTATTTTGTGCAATGATTTGTCGTGGCCAGCAAGGATGTGTCGCTAATGACGTAAATAACCTGCTGTGCCGCCTGCTGTGCTGCTACTTCATGCGTGTGTGGTGACGACAGATCCGTAGGGACAATGCCAATATGGCGTCCTCTTAATGAAATGATCGATAAAAAAAATGCTTCCAATTGATGAGAGCTCGGCAATCTAGCCACCTCTAGTGGTGTTTCTTGTGGCTTTGCCTAGCAGCAGGTAACCTCGGCCTGCTGAAACATTTAAGTACAGGAGACATGAAACTTGAAACACTCTTTGAAACACCGTTTGAATCGCTAGTGAAAAAAAAAGAGTAGTACAAAGAGCATAAAATGGAATTCAGAAATGAAAATACCTTCAGCTTCTGGCGTTGGTAGGGCCTGGTGGGTTGGAGTAGTTTGACGAGGTGTACGGAGGTCAGGGAGGTTATCTCGTAGATCGGCACGCGTTCTGCAAGAGAAAAAAAAAAAAGATCCACTGCTTTCGAAACACAAACATCGAAATGCATCGCAACCTTAAGCGTGGCGGTAGTGAGAAACAAAGCTGTGACCCGATGAAAATCACAAAACACAATGATTGCCAGCCAAGTAAATGGGGATGCCTGCAAAGGGAATAACCTCCCTGAAAAGCCCAGAAGGTTAATCTTTCATCATAGAGTACAGGGGCCTTGAGGTAGGGCTTAGTTGAATGTGATTGCCGAAAGCGGGAGCGGGAAAGTGTGGAGTGGAGTGAGCTGTCTGCAGTCGAGGCTAGGAGGAGATGGAGCTGAAAATTTTCTCGAAAAATCGACGATATCCGGGGGTGGCAAAGTGGTGGCGACTTCCGGGGGTGGGTAATTGCCTGGCAAGACGGCCGCCCGCATCGCTTCTGTGCAGTACCCGCCTCGTCAAGTTCCGAGGGGCCCTTGTGGGCTCCACCCTTGTGGTCCTGGCCAAGCCTTACTGTTGGGTGCACAAGGCAAGGGCTGTTAAGTATGGTGGTTGAAGTTGGAGTTCTGGATGGTTGTGGATGTAGTTTGGATGACTAAGTAGCTGGCTCCCGCCTTGGCAGCAAGCTTCAGGGTCTGATCAAGCAGGACATGAAACATTATTATTTAATCTGACATGTAAGCCCCTGGTGATACTTTGAAACCGAGGCATACAATTTCCATCTTTATCGATTGCTTGCAATAGTTTGTGGATCTCGTCCCTAAGTATCTCGGCTACAAACAGTGCCTTCCATTTCTCGTCTATCCTCGTGGTAGCAACCTCGTGGGCTGCACCGCATGTTAAGGCTAGCGGCTAAACTGAGACAGTGTCGAGGAGGAATTAGCGCAACCAGCGGAGTCGCTTACAGACGCAAACGGAGTTCCATCGATGTGAAACATAAAAAAAAAATCATGCTTTAAACGAGTGCTAAGAAATTGTGGAATAAAGCAACTGGCTGCAAATAATGTTGGGCCGGGCCCACGGAGATTGCGCGGTTTCAGCAACAGGCCACCTGGAAGTCAGCTGGTATCACGTTTGAGAATTGGCAATTTTGCCAAATAATTAGATAATAAATACAGATTCTTCCAGACCAAATAGTATAAACAGCTGATGGGTCTGCTAAGCACCCGTGGCTGGGGCACGTGCCGCGGCGTAGTTGGCCCCCCGAAAGTCGGCCACAGTTTCGGGCCTGACTCACTCCGAGCAGCCCTAAACCGGGGGCACCTGGGCCCACAATAAACCGGAACTCACGTTCCACGCGAGAAGCCGTCATGCGGAGAAGTGCTGGGGAATGGGGTGCCAAAGTAAATGCCCCGCTTGGGGTGCCGGGCTAACGGGCTCGAATGGGGGGATCTTCGATTTTCTGGTCATTTGGTCCACGACATGCTGGCTTTGACTAAATTGGGGCCGTCTGGGGCCCGGGGTTTCTTGCCCTCGGTAACACCCTCGGAGCTGCACCCTACGCAGCCCCATGCACCCTCGGCGACCCCTCGAACGTGCGCAGTGTGTCACAGTAGGCGCAATTTTCCCATCTAGAACAGACCCCGCCGTATTATTTTTGCTGCCCATATATAAACCACCGGTGCTGCCACAATTTTCACCTCAAATCAAAGATACTTCTTCTTCATTGAAGAGACCCCACAACACCCCCTTTCTTTTCACAAAGCTCATCTGAACCAGGCATTCTTAGCGAGGCTCGAGCTCCCCTCCATATTTCATATCTGCATTTTATCATGTCTGACGCTTTCAACAATTATTGCATTGCCTGTGACCAGTTGTGCTCTCCACACTCGGTCTACTGCTCTGACTCATGTCGTGAACGTGATGAGCATCCCCAGGAGTCCTCCTTGAAGCTGGCGGACATTGTCTCCCCTTGCTCACACCTTCGCTTTATCAGCCTCTGTCCGATTCGGCGCTGGAGTCAGCTAGTCTGTTCACCACGCAAGAGCTCAACAACCTGCCATTGCTTTTGGCGCTGGAGATGAAGGAGTCGGACGTGCGGGACTTTTCGCTAAATTATTCGGTCAGCCAGGCGCCTCTGTTGGGGCCCTTGGCGTCCACGTCGCACAACTACAGATTGTGGCTTGGCGTGTTGTAATGGCATCATCATGAAAACTTACGAAACAAAGAAAAAGAAGAAAAAAATGACAAACTTCAAAAACTGGAAACGAAAAATTTATGAAAAACAAAACAAAACATTATATAGCATATTTGGGTCATGGTATAGGTAATAGAGGTCTCGGGAAACCGAGCACAGGACTGACAAATTAATCGTACTCGTATATAGGTAAATAGATGGTCGTGAATAACTGCATGAGATTGCTTGCAAGGGCATCGTTGTTGAAGTGTCAAGATCACGTAGAAGTTTTTGTGGGGTTATGAGATGAACCTGGTGTTGGGTGCCAAGCTATACAGGGCGTCTAACTCCGCCGGACTATGAACTCCGACAATAGCATCCATAACGCAATACAGTGAAAGTCTTTTTAATTGTTGCATGATGTTTTGAAGGGATTTTGTAAATTGTATCTCGAATTCATTGTATCTCTTTGGGTGGTACGTTTTTCGCAGCCACTCAGTATCAACCTATGTTTGCTCTTCGCGGAAGCCCTAAGTAAAAGAAAGGAGCCGAGCTTAGGTCGTCCCGAATGAAAACGTATTCCTTTTTCCTTTAAACAACTTCCAGCCCATTATTTGTTGGAGTTCAGATTTATTGGTCATTGTGATACACCATCAAGTTTCTGCCTCTGCACGACCGCGCTACAGAAAAATTCACTGATACCTAATCCTACTAAATAACCATGCTAGGTGCCTTCAGATCCACACTTGTGGCCTACGGTGGCTACTTATGGAAAAAAGCACCCAGAATGTCACAACCTCAAAAACAGAGACTCAGGAGACGCATGCAGCTCGTGGATCACAACATCGAGGTGCTCTACCAATCACTCAAACCTGAGAACGAGGTATCCACCGGTTTCAAGAAGATCGATGCCTTGAAGTTTGACTTCCCCAAAGAATACGAGTTGCTGACGAAAGACAAGTATACGACGTTTGACAAGAAGGTTCGTGGCTACAGAAAGTCGGTGCACTTCGTGCCCAAATGGACCAAGAAGTCTTTCAGAGATAACCCAAGAATTTCTGATTCATTCCCATTGTACATAGCATTATACATTACGTTCCAAGCCGTTCCCAAATATAGTTGGAGATAAAGTAGTCCGAGTACTTTTCATCCACATCTAGCACAGATGTCTGGTTCTTCTTCTCGTCGAAAATCACAATCTTGTCGCTTTTCTCTGCTGTTCCAACATGAACACCGAGGCTTCTAAATAAACTTATTTTCATGCTCGACGAATTGTGATTCTCTGCAACGGACACCGCAAGAGCCTGCTCTTTCTGCTGTAGTAGCTCCTCCTTTTGTTTCGTAAGATTCATCTTTGCCATGTGTATTTGATTGATTTGTGACTCAACGTCCGTGAGTTGCTTTGCTAGGGCTACCTTCATCGAGTCGAGCTCCCCTGATTTGGAGTTAATTAATTGGAAGGTGCTTTCACTTGGGTCGAGTGGGTTTTTCCCGAGATTGCCAATTTGTTCCTTCAATGCTTCACTTGGTTGGTTTAGACTTTCTAGCTTACCTTTCACCTCTGCCAATTGCTCCTCGAGCTTTGTGATCCCGCTTTGTAGGCGGGTGAGTTTGGCTCTTCTTTTCTCCTCAGTCTTGTTCATTGTCTCTGATATCCTCGCTAGACTTGTTATGTCTGGCTCGGTTTCAAAATTCTCTATCGTAGAATATACGAGCTCTTGTGGCTGGTTTCCTAGCATTATTGTGGTGTTGACGTAGTCTGGTTGGTGATGATTGAGTTTGTTTTGATTTCGCACTCTCATATATCAATACCTTGAAGCACTGTAAATAGATTATCTAGTTAATAGATTTATACGGCAAATAAAAATTAAGAGCTTAGTTCGGTGTCCTCTTAATGTCATCTAAATTTATACTACACGAACCCAATAGCTTTTGGAGTTATCAATTTGGATGTCAAATTGCAGACCATAAATGTAAATATCGTAAGAACCTATGTCACCATTGACTGACATGTTTCACATGTCAAAGACTAGTCTAGTGACTCTCAAAATCATCCTGTGAAGGTGTTGTGTTTTGAACCTCTCTTTCGTTGATCTGTTGGTCCTGTACATAAGTACCGTTTTCACATCAGAAGTCTTCCGACAGTGCTCGGGAAACATTCGTCTTCATGAGTAAAAAGCCATATGATGGGGTTGACCTCCCCACTAACCCAAACATGCCTGCGTGGATCATAACTCCCAAGGAGGAGCAGGTTATTTTCGAGAGATGGAGAAAGAAGGCTTTTGCGAGGTGTGATGACTTGATCAGGGCATACGTGGAGTGTTCAAACAGTTTTGAGAACCCCGTGGACGCCATGAAAAACTGTGAGGCAGCCAATAAACGGTCCTTGGACTGTGTTGCGAGCTATCAGAAGATGGAATATCTCGATCAGGAAAGAGACATACTCATAGCTGAAAAGAAGCAAAAGCAAAAAATATATAGGCAACGCTTGCAGGAAGCCAAAGAACTTCGGGATCAAGAAGCCCAAAAGTGATTCAGCATGTAAATAGATGGAAACGAACGATAAATGGTTGACATGTAAGTGCTATCCTTTCTCTTTTCACTCGGAGCTTCAGGGTCTTGGAATCTTATTGTACCACGGGATACTCGATTCCGATAACTCCAGCTTTTGAAGCTTTTCGAATAGGTCATCCACTGAATTAAAAACTTGTCATCAATTGTTGAATTGAAGAAGGAAAAGTGAAAAACCGATACGACAGGCCCACTTGCCACCTGTGCAAGCTGTAATATTATCAATTTACGCAAGATGAAAACGCTGCTTTGTCCAAAAACAGTCTTCTGAAAGCATGACCTCCTTCAACTGTTCACCCCTGTACTGTGCTATCGGAGTTCCATCATTTGCCTTACTGAGGTTTCTCTTTCGCGTCATAGTAATGACTACCAAAGACAGTATGGCTAGCCATGAAGAATGCCCCATGCATGATGCCCAAGCTTTGAATCGATTCGTACTGTCTGGCTGTCTCTTTCAAGAGCTTGTCGAACTCAGTGAGATTGGAGTGGAGTAATGCGGCCTGCTCATTGAGCGTAGCCATTTGTTCTTCCTTGGACATGATCCTCTGTGCTGACCTTCAAGTTTTGCTATACTCTTGAATTCAAAGTTCCTTCTAGCGGCTTCAACTGACTTGGTATGTTTTGTTTTAGTGTCCTGCATTAATCTGGTACGCGAGTAATTGCAATGAATCCTGGCGTGATCATCTTCACGTGACCGCACATGTGGATGTCCCGGCTCCTCCCTAGAAGACCCGGTCTCTTTCCGAAACCTAGAATCCAAAAATCTTTGCTTTTGACAACCACCTTCAAATACTTCAAAAAGTCTTCAAGAAAGTGGTGAAGACTGAGATATACTGTCAGGCTCTTTGTCTTGACAAGTTCATTTTTTGTGGATCTGAACAACTTGAAAATCATCTCCCGGATTTTCCATCGAGTTGCCTTCATCTAAAGACTCCCTAAACCAAAACTTATTAATTGATTCAACTATAACAAAAGAAACTCTCCGCCTAGAAGAAAACTCAGTTTGGCTTCGCTAAAAATCACACGTTTAAAATGCCCGATACGCCGATGCAAACAAGTACCAGCCTTCGGCCTCCACGAGTATGGCCGTCCAAACCAGTATAAAAAGTGAAAATCTGCTGAGTCCTCAAAGTCCGAGCTATAGCGGAACACCAGCAGCAACTCCCCAACCCCAGGCCTCAACCAAATATGCCAAAATCCAACCTGCAATAGCCATTAAGCCGAAACCTGCTTCCACTCCCAAATCCACGTTTAACCCCACATATAACCAAACGGCAAAGTCTTCTTCGATTCTCAATAACGAGAGTCTCATAAATACGTCGAGAAAGTGGGTGCTTCCCCTAGACCTCGGCCGGGACGGAAACCTACTGCTGGTGGTTCGCCAGGTCCAGAAAAGACCGCACCAAAGAAGAAATGTAAGGTTAAACGTGAGGAATTTGCGGCTGTTGCGCCTACTCCCTCTGAAAAAGTTGACGATGGTTCACCACTGCTCGCGAAGAGAAGACTAGGATCAGCATCCTCAGCAACGGTGACAGGTGTATCTGGAGGATCTCCACAAGCTATTAGTGTGTCACGAAAAAGCTCTGTTACACCTATAGCTGTCACGCCAGCTCCACAACGTCAAGTTCAGTTACAGCTTCAAGCTCACCTCAATGTCAAACTGCCGCAACATCACCCGGCTTGAGCTCCAATGTGCAAGTTAATGATCTACAAAAGAGTTACTTGGCCAGAATTAAGGAGCAAGAGCTCATCAAGAACTATATTGATGTGCTTACCAACCAGATCAAGCAGCTTCGATTCGTGCAGAACGGTGTCATTACCTTTGATGTGCTCAACGATACCAGCGACAGCAACGTGAGGGCTAAGAAATCACTGAACACGCATTCTTTCGAGCTGTTTGACCACATAAATAACATTCATGATCTCGACAAATACCTTGCCTACTTGACTACTCAACTGAACGTGATACATTCAGTAACCAAGAGAGTCAATGGTGTGGGCGTTGGAAAACCATCCAATGAGCAGGCTGGTCCAGTTCTGCGGCAGGTCCGCAGCTATCTTGATCGCCGTGCTCAGAATTCTGAAGGAACTAGTTCGAGTACTCCTGAGGTGTCTGATGGCTTTACGCCTAGTCTCTTGAGACCATTGCGGATGAACACCCTTGATTCTGAAGACAATTTAGTGGTTGATATCGTGAGCAACAATGATGGAATAGGGGGTGAGCGTAGCCGTGTCGATGATGCTGGGCCAGATCTGACAGTCGAACTCATGAACCTTCTACATGATGGTGACACAAAGTCAACACAGGGCAAAAAGTCTAAAAAGATTGGGTGTGGGTTTTGCACGAATGAAACACCATGTGTTTGTTTCGATGCGGACACTTTTTAAATGAATTCAAATGACATAGTAATGAATATATCACGATGGGTTAGTTGATTAGTAGATAGAACGTAGATGGCTTGCAAAGCTAATGTTCTGGAGAAAGAATTCATAAACCAAAAACAACAGACATCGTTTTTTCGGCAGGCTTAACTTCTGTAAAAATCTTGCATCATAGCTATTTTAAGAACTGGACCAAGTTTACGTGAATTCACTACGCGAGTGATAATTCTGCGAAACTGGAAATAATGATATCACATATAAAAAAAACAATGAAAACTGTTTTCGGAAAACAAAAGTAGACATTAAAAAAAAAGCATCTTAAACAGTTTCGGGAGTTATAGGTTGAAGAGGTTCACGTCCCACGCTTGATCTTGACTGCTCTCACCGGGTCCGGACGCATACGCCATTCAAATGCCAGCCTGTAACTCTATATTTTGTCTATAAAAACTGATGCATGGATCGGGTGTTTCGTTTTCTACGTGTGGTTGTCAAACCCAAATGGTCCAACACTTCATAGAGACTATCCGGATGAATCAGTCGAGCTGGTCTATCTCGGCCTGCGAGTGATAAGTCGAATTCCCTTAAATTGGCTTTCTTTGCTGTTTTAGCTCCAATGTGCTCTATTCCGTTTCCCGCCAAGTTGAGAGAACAAAGCATTTTGCTGTTCAACATCCCATCAGTGAAAATAAACTGAGTAAGGTTGTTCTTCTCAAGGTTCACGAATACCACATTAGGTGGGAAATAAGCCAGCTCATCGATTGACTCAATCTCATTGTTAGATAGGTTGAGACGTTGAAGGTGCTGGAACCGTAGATTGATCTTCTTATTGAAGAGGGAGGAATTTGAGGTAACCTCTTTCAATCTGTTCGATGCTAGGTCAAGCAGAACAAGATTCGGTGGAGGAGTCCACCCATCGAGTGTGCTGATAACATTAGCTGAGACGTCAAGTGAAACAAGGTTTTTGAGATCTGCCCACGCCACAGGTACCTCTGTATTTGGAAGACCATCCTCAGATGTGAAGTCATATTTTGACAAACTCCTAATGCCAGAGCATATCATAGAGAGTCTTCTGAGAGACCCAGGGAGCAAGAACGCTTCAAACCTGTAGTTGAGATTGCCACTCAAATCAAGCTCTTGAAGTGTAGATGGTAATCTAATACGCTCAGATGGTAACACCAAAGAGGTGTCATAGCGAGCTGGACCCGCATGGATGCATTCCGACAAATTGAGGATCTCCAAGTCTCGTGGGAAACGGTAGTATAAGTACCCGTCATAGTTGGTAGGATCTTCCAAATTTTGGAGAGGATTCTTCGAAATGTCTAAGAGCTTCAAAGAATCCGGTAAATTCCTTAGGTGATATACATGGCTAATGAGATTGCCGTCAAGCTTCAAAATTTGTAAACCAGGGGGAGTCTTGTTTCGCTAAGTTGGTCGAGAGAACCGTTATGAATACGATTTCTACTCAAGATCAATGTCTCTAGGGATAGTGGCCACTGATCGGATACCTCATCACACGAGAAATCTCTCAATTGTGATCTTGAGATCTCCAAACACTTCAAAGATCTAGGCAATTGAGAGAGTTTCAAACACTCAATCTTGCCCTCCGTGATCACAAGTGTCGATATACATGAGGGAAATTGAACAGCCGATAATCTTGAAGAGGTGAGTCCCGCATCATTCCAATATATTTCCTCAACATTGGGTGGTATGTCGATTGTTGTCACATTGCACCTATTCATCCACGAAATATCTAGATGTTTGAGGCTTCTGGGAAGAACTACACCACTCCAGTCTCGAATCTTATGCCCTAGAATAACGAGTGTCTCTAGGGAGTTCAAATGAGCAAAAGTTGTACTCATATCGCTGACATCGTCTAAAACAGGTCCCGTGAGCTGAAGCTTCTTCAAGTTGCCAAAGGACTGGATAAACTCGAAGCAGTCCTCTGTAAAATGATGACCCATTATCTCGAGGTGTAGATTCGGTATCCTTTCAAAGCGGTCTCGGTAATCAGTTAAAAGTGATCGCATCGAGATGAAATCCATTGATGTCATAACCCGAACCGTATGTGGAACGATGTCAGGGTTTTCATCCAAAAAAGATGATATTTCGCCATAGCTGGTAATGTCTATGAGCTCTGATCTGTCATAATAACACGAATGTGGCCTTTTCAAGGGCGTGAGGATGAAGTGAAGTTCACCATAATATTCTTCAATGAGTCGTTCTCGTAGCCATGGCACTTTCAAGAATGCGTCTGAAATATATTCTCTAGGAACATAGGAGAGTATTTCTCGAACCACAAGCCAAGGTAGTTCCAGAAAAAGACCGGGATCTAGTTCCTCTGGTTCCATCAAAGTGGGCATAGATGAGAATCCAGTCGCACAGATGTAGACTTAGTAAGCGATTGAGGCTCCTCAAAAATTCGGGATCTCCTTATCATATTTTTGATTTAGATCATGAACTGCTAGTTTAATTGTACAGATATTCAAGTTGAGGCATGTCATAATCAATATTTCATGGCCCATTGACTTGAGTCCTTATCAGTGCATGGTCGATGTCATGAGAACAATAGCAAACTGGAAAGGCAATGCCGCAAATGACTTCAAGAACAGAAAAGCTGTCGATTGAGTTTCACTGGAAATATCATGCTGTGTCACTTTGCTGTTAGGTGACTCATGCTATAGAGAAGACTAATGCTGATTACAAGGTCTCAGCCCCACAATGGTGGCTGAACGCCGTTCTCGATGTGACCATCAATTCCCATTTATTATAAGTAAAGCTGTCTCTTTTGCATGGACAGTGGCCGCCTCAAACAGCACGCTTTACTCGAACTCAGTAGAAGCTGAGAACGCACAAGAATCCACACAACATCACAAGATATGTGGCTGCCCACCAAGGAAAAGCAATGATTCCGAAGACAGAAAGAAAGAAAACCACGTAAGCTAGCCCTAACAGCATCATTGAAGAGAATTGGCACATCTCTTGCCACGGAAGACTCCAGAACCACCTATTGGTGTTGTGGTAACCTGTTGTAATTGCAGCTTTACATCTGAGCCAAAGCAGAGGCCTGGAACTACTCAGAGCCTCGTTACCACCTGGCGACAAAGCATGAAGAAGAGAGACAGTCATCTCTTGAAGCGGATAGCAGTTTGTGGAAAGAAGTATATGGCTGCAAAAGTGAGTCGCGATTTCAAGTTTCGTATAATAAATTAAACATCTAAATGCATCAGAAGAAGGTCAAGTAAGTGCCAAACACAGCGGTAAGGGCCATCACAACGTAACCAGTTCTGTAAACACCCTTGAGGGTCAACTCCTTACCGAAATCCCACACCAAGTGTCTAAGACCGTTGAAGGAGTGGAAGGTGAAAGGGAAAGCCATGGCGGCCTTAGCGCCGAGCTTGACGGCAAATGGCAAGCCGGCGAATGCAGAGACAAGGGTGGAGGCCTCAAATGGGAAGCCCAAGAGAGCAGAGGCAGCGTAGGTCACAGTCAAGGCGTAGAAAGCACCAGACATGGCCACACCAGTAATTCTGTGCAAACCGGACAAGTACCATGTGAGCTGGGGCTGGTAAATCTGCAAGTGAGGAGAAACGGGACGGTTCTTTCTCTGGTTGACAAGAAGTTCCTGCTCCTGATCGTGACTAATCTTCACGCTCTCGGTAGTGTTAAATCTGACGCTTCTGAGCATAGCCGAAGTCATGGCTGGCGATCTAGCGATCGAGGCTCTTGCAAGGGCTGTATGTTAGTATTTTGAACGGCAGACTCAAACGATACGATAAGAGGAAACATGAGTGAATAGCCAGAGATGCTGACCACATAACATATTAAAAGCCTGGGGTCCTTTTGATGTTGGGAGCTTATCTAGCAAGGCGGGTGGAACCTTAGGATGGTTCAGGGAGCGTGGAACAGTAGACAGATTCGGGTCTTTTGATTGATCTCAACATGAGAATTCACTCACTTTTATCGTTAAATCAAAAACGTACGTCTCAAACCAACACGGCAAAGCATTTTGTATGGTATTGTCGTTAGTAGGTAGTGTTTAACTTAGGATAGCTTTTCTCATTTTTTTCCCCCGGGACCCGCGAGCCAATGGGACACCCAGGAATTAGGCTGGCCCGGGGTAATAATCACGTGCACAGAGTCATGTGTAAGCCTATATCTTTGCAACAATCCACCATATTTATGAAAGTTGTCACACAGAGGTCTTACTTTCTTGGTTCAATCCAAAGGTTTGAACCCCTGATTCTCTAGGGTAATCCCTCTCGGTCCGTGTTCGGCATTTGTCACGTGTCGATAGCCTCATCCGTTGAAAAGTCCGTTGACAAACAATTCCGAAGTAAGAAACATTTAGCAAATCTAGACAATACTCGTCTCTGGGCCCTTGGGTGGAATAAACGCCTTCACCTTCCCAGAACGGCGATATTGATAAAGACTATACACAGGCATCAACGGTATCAGGAAAGCGCATCCTTGCATCCTCGCGGCACCCCATTTGTAACTTAACTAATCCGAACCCAGAAGCCATCGAGTCTATTTCTAGCGAGGGCTTCTGCTATCTTCGAACTATCACCATTTTTTTCAAGCTCCACTCCAAAGAACCCCATAAAGTCCGAATCTAAGGCAACGAACTAGACCAAGAAATGGGAACCAGCACAGTGGCCACCACCGAGGAGCCTCCGCTAACACAAAATGATACTGACGGAAGTGAGCCGAAGCCCCTTCCGAGACATCCAAATGAAACCTACGAGAATTACGGAAAGACCCTTTCAAAGAAGTTTGAGCAAAGGGATGAAGAACACGACATCCACAATGAAGATGACAATCAGAGATCCCAGGAAGATAGCAAGCAGAGCTCACACGATAATCAAAGTCCAGCCGAGTCGAACACGGGATCTACGACCCCAGTTGATCCTTCCGAAGGTGACGAGGAGTCTAATAAGGAATGTTCGAGCGACCTACAGTTTAAGAAGAAAGATCTCAAGAAACCAAGAACCCAGTCATTCCAACTGGTTTTATCCACAGCATCGCTCAAGTCCTTGAGACAGACAGAGCCGGCTAATCCTCCTGCGTTACAAAGAAATTCAAGTAACCTTGGCAACATGAGCCTGACGGGAACGGGCAACCACAAGAACTTCCAGTCATTCATCCAAGCACCTGTGCTCTCGTCAGTCAGTAATCTTCGTGCATTGGACAATATAGTGATTGGGCAGCAACTACCCTTTGATCACAAGGACCCACCATCTGAAACCGAACTGAATAGACTGAGACACAACAGCAATGTGACGCAGTCGAGTACTCAACCGGTGATAAAGGATGACCGTGACGATGATGACGAATACAGAGAAGAGACAATACTACAACAACAGAAACTCACACTAAATGCCTTGAAGAAGCTTTCCTTGTCTCTAGCGCCAATTATAAGATCTGACGAAGAGACTGGTCCTGAATCCAGGCAACTCACGACAAAACTGCTTAACGGTCTGCTTAAACCAGAGTCGAAGCTCGAGCAGAGAAAAGAAGAGGGACACAATAAGGGACAAACAGAAAATCGCACTAAACCATATCTTCCAGCACAGGTTGACTTGAGTCTGTTTGCAAGTCTCACACGGCAGAACAAACATCTTGCAGAGCCCAAGATTCCTCAGTCACAAGGAAAGCCGACCAACCAACCAAACGAACGTTCGAAGAATGCCCCTTTATCTTCCGAACGTGATTATCACATTGATATGCAACGGCAAATGCTTAGCATGCAAAATCAAGCCAACGGTAGCGAATCCGCACAGAAGCTTTATGATCAAACTCTGCTCATCGAGCCTGATCCAGTTACTGGCATCAAAAATGCACCGCAGCAAACTAAAGGCCCTATCAATCACTCCAACTTGAATCTTCACAGTCACAAACTTCAACAATCTCAATCGCAAGCGCTGATGAATACTCCAAGTCAGCAGCTTTCTCACAGCCAATCTCTCGGACAGCTTCAAAGCCAGAAGAGTGAAACAGAACTTAATCCGGTCGTTCCACCCATGGACATGAATGTGCGTAACAGGAAGACGAGTCAAGCTGAGGATACCTTACCGAAACATGCTAGCTTGGCCGATAAAAGAATCCAGCAAATCAAGGGATTTAGAAACCCAATGTATATTCCAGCGGTATTGCGGAAAACATTGGATAAGGATGCTGATTTAGGGCCTTTGTCCAGCAATCTGACTGATACTGGCAGGGAGTCTTACTTTGAGGGGCTCTCCAGAGTAGGGCTGCCAAACCGAGACCATGGCTCTAGCTCAAATTCCATACGTTCAGTTGACCTGGCGGAAAATACCATTGCCTCGCCGAGCCTCCCATTTACGGGGCCCTACACGCTCAACAAGAAACAGTATGAACACATCTTGAAGGCTGCACCTACAAGAAAACACTGGCTCAAGGATGAAGCTGTATCCGAGTGTGGCATAACCACTTGTCGCAAGAACTTCAACTTCTTTGAGCGCAGGCATCATTGCCGTCGCTGTGGTGGTATCTTCTGCAAAGAGCACACGCTGCACTATTTGTATATCAACCACCTTGCTCAATTCACTACTGGTGGCCGCGGAACGCTCTCCAGGGTTTGCGACAATTGCATTGAAGAGTACAACGAGTTTATGAAGCAAGAGTTTGGCGTGACATGTCACAGACCAAGAAGCTCAATAGATGTGACAACGGCACCTTCGGAGGAACCAGAGATCAGACCTTCGAACAAGCCTGCCTTGAGCCCACGTAAGGAATTGCTCAAGTATAAGAACCCACACCAGCGGCCAAGAAACCAGATCTCTCCTCAAGTACAAAATGGGAAGGGCTATGCCCGCGAAGATCAATCCACCGAGCAAGTTGCAGGCAGCGTCCCCGCCAATTGGAGTTGGTCATCGTTTTAATGTCGTGTCTACAAATAGGAATAATATAAGTAGTCAGATTGCGAGGTTTTGCAGCCTGTCAAACCCACGAGAGGGCGTCTCCAACCTGCACATACGCGCTCGAGGAACCTCACCAATTTTCGTATCGTCGCATTAACAAGTGTTCAACACCCACCTTCATTCAACCCTTCCCCTCAATCATATAAAGACACAGTATGACCAAACCGTCCACGGTGCTAGGTGTCAAAATTGACACGGTGCGGTTGCTTCTTCGTACTGTTATTTTCATTTCAATTGCGGGAGCTGCTATCTCCTCGCGTCTATTTTCAGTTATTCGGTTTGAATCCATTATTCATGAGTTCGACCCTTGGTTTAACTTCAGAGCCACGAAGTTCTTGGTCTCTCACTCGTTCTACGACTTTTTGAATTGGTTCGATGACAGAACTTGGTATCCCTTGGGCAGAGTCACTGGTGGCACTTTGTACCCAGGATTGATGGTTACTTCCGGTGTGATTTGGCACACGTTAAGAGATTGGTTTGGCTTGCCCGTGGATATCCGTAACATTTGTGTGATGCTTGCACCAGCATTCTCGGGTATCACTGCCATCTTCACTTACTATTTCACGAAGGAGATGAAAGACTCCAACGCGGGACTTTTGGCCGCCATTTTCATGGGTATCGCCCCAGGTTACATCTCTCGTTCCGTGGCAGGCTCATATGATAACGAGGCTATTGCGATTACCTTGCTCATGGCCACATTCTACTTGTGGATCAAAGCCATGAAGGTTGGCTCCATTTTCTATGGTACTTTGACTGCCTTGTCGTATTTCTACATGGTGTCGGCATGGGGTGGTTACGTCTTCATCACCAACTTGATTCCATTGCACGTTTTCGTGTTGATCTTGATGGGTCGTTATAACCACCGCTTGTACACGGCCTACACCACATGGTATGCCTTGGGAACTATCGCGTCGATGCAGATTCCTTTTGTTGGTTTCTTGCCTATCCGCTCGAACGACCATATGGCTGCATTGGGTGTGTTCGGTTTGTTGCAGTTGGTGGCTTTTGGTGCCTACGTGCGTTCAAACGTTCCCACCGCTCAATTCAAGGTGTTTTTAACCGTGTCTCTTTTTTTCACCACCCTTTTGGGTGTGGCTGGTTTGACCGCCTTGACTGCGGCTGGCTGGATTGCGCCATGGACTGGTAGATTTTACTCTTTGTGGGACACCAATTACGCCAAAATTCACATTCCAATCATTGCGTCTGTCTCTGAGCATCAACCCACCGCATGGCCCGCATTCTTTTTCGACACTAACATGTTGATTTGGTTGTTCCCAGCAGGTGTATTCTTCTGCTTCCAAGAGATGCGTGACGAGCACCTTTTCATCATTATTTATGGTGTCCTTGGTTCCTATTTCGCTGGTGTTATGGTTAGATTGATGTTGACTTTGACCCCAGTTGTTTGTGTTGCCGCTGCCATTGCATTGTCCAAGTTGTTCGATGTTTACATGGATGTCTCCGACATTTTTGGTTCCGAGGCTGCCGTCGAAGAAGTCTCTGAGAAGAAGAAGAAGGGACCTGCCAAGCAAGGCAAACAGTTCCCCATCTTCAAGCTTCTCAGCAAAGGTGTCGTGTTGGCTTCATTCGTGTACTATCTTGTCTTCTTCGTGTTGCACTGTACCTGGGTGACTTCTCATGCCTACTCCTCCCCTTCTGTGGTGTTGGCCTCACGTAATCCTGATGGCACTCAAAACATCATCGACGACTACAGAGAGGCCTACTACTGGTTGAGAATGAACACTCCAGAGGATGCCAAGGTCATGGCCTGGTGGGATTACGGATACCAAATTGGTGGTATGGCCGACAGAACCACCTTGGTTGACAATAACACCTGGAACAACACTCATATCGCCACTGTGGGTAAGGCAATGGCCACCAACGAAGAGAACGCATACGACATTTTGAAAAAGCACGATGTCGATTATGTGCTCGTTATTTTCGGTGGTGTGTTGGGATACTCCGGTGATGATATGAATAAGTTCCTCTGGATGGTGAGAATTTCCGAGGGTATTTGGCCCGATGAGATCCACGAAAGAGACTACTTTAGTACCAGAGGTGAGTACAAGGTCGACAAGGATGCCTCGGAAACCATGAAAAACTCCATGATGTACAAGATGTCCTACTACAGATTCGCCGAATTGTTCGGCGGCAGAGAGGCGCAAGACAGAGCTCGTGGCCAAGTCATTCCTCGGACCCCATCACCCTTGACACCGTAGAGGAAGCTTTCACGTCGCAAAACTGGATTGTGAGAATCTACAAGGTCAAGGATCTTGACAACCTTGGTAGAGAGCCCAAGGCAGCTGCCGACTTTGAGAGAGGAACTTCCGGGGCAAACAAGAGGGTGAGGGCCGTGAAGAAGCCCGCTTTGGACTTGAGGGTTTAAGAAAATGAATATAGATTTGAAAATAAAAAATGAAATCAAACGGTATATGCTTACGGAGCTTTCGCGTAAAGCCATCACACATCCGGAGATATCCTCCACTTAGACATTGTGCATTACCCCACTCGCTAAAGTATTTAAAAATCCCGTATCCCTCTAATCAAACAACAATACCAAAGATGCCAGGGGGACCTTTAGATCTTGAAAGCCAGCTTGTGTTTTATCGGAAATACCATTTCAACCACAAAAACGTTGCCATCCATTTGGGTTGCATTCCATTGATTCTATTGTCTGCGATTGCCTTGGCTACAAGAACGACAATCCTCGGCAAGGACCATCCATATATCTCCACCGGATCGATAGTGGCATGGACTTATGGGCTTTACTATGCCATCTTGGACTGGCAGCTTGGTATTCCTAGCTTCGGAGTTTTGGTAACCTTTGCCTACCTCATTAGGTCTTTCTACCTCAGCTTAGGCCCCGAGTCTATAATCAGCCAGTCACAATTTACTCAAATTGCGTTGGGCATTCACATTGTCTGCTGGTTGGCCCAGTTTTATGGACATGCTGTGCATGAGAAGAGAGCCCCTGCTTTGATGGACAACTTGCTTCAAGCTCTTGTGCTTGCCCCTTTCTTTGTTGTATTCGAGATTGCTTTTGCTTTAGGCTACAAGTTGGATATCAAGAAGAATATGGATAACAAAGCTGGTAAGTTGGTTATGGAGATGAACAAAAAAGAAAAGGAGAAGAAGGCAACTTGAGTTGCTCACAGCACATTCTCTGCTTTAGCAGTACGCAAGTACTCTTCATATTTTTCAGAGACTTCTCTCTCGTGGATTGCGGTACCTGTTACCTGGTTCCCAATTGCTGTATGTTAGTATGATGATGATATATGAAAATGACACAATACACGTACTAAACCATCCGGACCTGATATTATGATCGCGGCCGAAGATCTCGAGTTTTCGAGCATGTTTACCAACAAGGCGCTCGACTATGTCGTATAGCTCATCTGGCTTCCTAGAGGTTTCCCTGGTGCCGCTTACGATGTAGTCGAGGTCGATTTTTCTGTTTAACCATTGCGGATTGCCTTTTATCCCGACAATGAGATTTTCCTTCGAATGGTTCAACCAATGGCCCGTTCTGCCTGTCACAATGGTTCTTCTAAGCTGGTTGAGCTTGACCCAGATCATTTCATCGGAGATGGTGTATCCCCACTGAGCGAGTGCCTTGCGACCTATCTCGATTGATCTGCCAGTGACCCACAAAAAGAGGATTCCCTCATCTTGTAGTTCATGCATGGGCAATGATAAGAGCTCAGCATCTTTGCATGTTCCGTAAGGAAGAGACATGTGGATATCCCAAGCGGGATCCGAGATGATAGCGGCGAATTTGCCCAAAATTGGGAATGGGAGCAGACGTACATCACATCTAATCCACTGAGGAGGCAATTCGGGAAAAACAACTCCAGGCTCCCCAATTGTATAGTCAATTGCAAGCTCTGCAAGTTCGCTAGGCAATGTGTCATTCTCCTGTTGTTGAGGTTGCAAGGTATAGTAATGAAGGTAGCGACAGCTTTTGAGCTTATGACATGTATCTAAGTAAGAACAATTGCCTAGAGTCATATCCGTAGAGCCCGTTATCAAAGGCAAATAATGAACCTTTTGTCTCTGACAATTGTAAAGTGCTTTGGATAACTGGGTTCGATTTGTATTGATGATCTTGCGAAGTTTGGCGTTAGAAGGCAAATCCAGCACGCTCAGGCCAAAGCTACGAGTGTTGAAGCACAACTTGGCAAGGGTTTGACTATGTTCAGCTTCATCACATGCTTCATAAAATGCCTTTCTAACTGTCAACTGTTTAGCGCGTTCGACAGCGAGATTCTGGCAAGCTGTAGGTTTTCCTACTAGCTTCCAAATCTCCGAAGAATCACCATCAATGAGCAGATGACTTTTCTGTAACTCTCTTGGACCAAAAAGCTTTGCCAATCTCTCATTGATTGTATTTGATCTTTCCGAAGTCAAAGGAACAAAGGCTGGTGTCTCCTTCCCGTCAACTAGTCTTTTGAAGAACTCAAGTTTCAACTTATTGATAAAAACGAGCTCAAGACTCGGATGCTTATGAGTCTTTCTGAATTCCAAAGCATTGTTGGAAAGGCCATTGAATTTCTCAAGTTGGGCTTGAAAGTCTTCTCTTGAACAAGCCAACTTCTCTTTCTTCCTCCGGCAGAACGAGTCGAAGACAAAGAAGATGTTGTCAAGATTACCCATCCATGGACGCTGGATGAGTCCATCGCCATAAAGGAGGAAGAATTCTGCAAAAATGTAATAGGTGAACATAGTGAAGGAAAAAGGGATTTGGCCGACTTTTATAATTTCGGTGGCACTTTTTTGCAGCCGCTTACGCAGGTGAAACAGGACGCACCTCCTCGCTTAAGCTCTCGAGGAAGCGCTAATTTACCAGCTACAAGGGGACCCTCAAACTCATTTCAAACTTTTATTTATACATTTCTAGACTCAGAAGCCAAAAGGATTATCAGCAGTGGCGGCCTGCAAGTTGGCTCTTCTGCCGGTCTGCTGCGACTGCAATGGAGCATTGCCGAAACCGAGACCCGTAGGCTGCGACTGCAATGGTTGATCGCCAAAACCTTCGAATTGATTCTGGCCAAAGTTCTGACCGAATGTTGTCATAGGCTGTTGCTGCTGTTGTGGTTGTTGTGGGAAGTTACCACCAATAGATGTGTTTTGAAACATGTTGGTCATCTGGTCCATACCTGGCTGCTGGGGTTGGCCAAATTGACCAAATGGTTGTTGCTGCTGTTGTTGCTGCTGAGGAGCACCGAACAGTGTTTGGGGCATTCCGGAAGGCTGGCCAAAAGAAGTCTGAGGGAACCCACCCGTGGGCTGGTTGCTGAAGGAAGTTTGGGGGAAGCCTCCAGTCGCCTGACCTCCAAACGAGGTGTTGGGAATACCGCCTGTGGCCTGATTGCCGAATGAAGTTTGGGGCATTAAGCCGCCTGTGATTTGTCTACCAAACGAGGATTGAGGCACAAACTTGTTTAATCCACCGGTAATTTGACTGCCTAATTGGCCTCCTGTTGGCTGCTGGCTAAATGACGTCTGTGGCTGCTGACCAAATGAGGTTTGAGGCTGACCAAAGTTGGTTTGCTGTTGTCCAAAGCCGCCAGTTTGCTGTTGGCCAAATGTAGTGGGCGGCTGCTGACTGTATCCTCCAGTAAGCTGCTGGCTGAATGTCGTTGGTGGTTGTTGACCGAAACCTCCAGTTGGCTGCTGTCCAAAGGTCGTTTGTGGCTGCTGGCCGAAAGAGGTCTGTGGCTGCTGGCCCTGACCAGTAGGCTGCTGTCCAAACGTTGTCTGAGGCATCGTCACATTACCGGGCTGCAAGGGGACAAATGAGCTTGTAGGCTGCAATGGCACCTGCCCAAAAGAAGTTGGTTGTGGTGGTGGTGGTGGTGCTGGGCGAAGTTGCTGCATTTGACCGGTTTGAAGAGGAAGCATACCAGATGTTTGTTGTTGGCCTAAACCGGTGGGTTGAATGGGCATGAAGCCAGTTGGCTGGGCAGTAATAGGCATAAATCCTGTTGGCTGAGCAGTCATGTAGCCACCGGTTTGCATTGGAACAAAGGGTCCACCTGTACGTACAAGAACAAGAGGGGCCTGTCCACCAGTCTTTTGTAGAGGGACCATGTCAGTAGGTTGGGTTTGAGCAGTCTGGTTTTGTTGGGCAGGTTGAGCTGACAGAGCAGCAGTCTTGGACGGAGTCAAAGCAGGAGCAGATGGTAAGCTCAGTGGAGTATCCTTAGAAGGAGTCTGAGGAGGCTTGTTGGCCTCCAATGGCTTGATATCGACAAGATCCTGTAAGGAACCAGTATATTGAGGCTTGGAAGGAGTCTGAGTTTGGGTGAAGTCCTCGTTTGAGCGAGCAGCTGGCTTGACAGCCCAGGCGTCATCTTCGAACTTGTTGCCAGCTTTATTGCTGATAGGATCCTCCTTCTCTTTCTGAGGCGATGGAGCTGGAAGAGCGCTAGCGTCGACCTTCGAAATCTCGGTTGAGCTGTTGTTCTTCAAAGCACCAGTGGCTTCCGTGAAAAGACCGCCTGATGAGGCTGAAGCATCACCTGTCTTCTGTCTTCCATACTTATTGTCCAAGTGTTTCATGACCCTGAGGATATCACCTTCTCTTAAGCCAAGAGAACGTAACAAAGATGGCGTAATGTCCTCGAGAATGGACTCGTCCATCTGCTCACGGGCAAAGTTGATCGAATAGCGCTGACAGTTACCAATATCAACCCCACAAGTGAGGAAGAAGTCGAACCAGTCGTAATCTGGCTCGCCCAGCGAGACACCAGTAGTTGCTTTAGGTCTTGATGGCTGAGGAGGAGCAATGTCGTTGATTGCAGCAACAGAGGAGGTCTTTGCAGGAGACACACCAGAGGAGTGAGTCCCTCTGTCCTTGTTTCTCTTTGCCATATGCTTGGCGACCTCGTCCTTGTAATGCTGAAGCGAGGTGCCAGTGATTTTCTCGACGTACTCCAAATCCTCAATAGATAACTTGGTGGCAGCAACAGCGATCTTGACACCATTTGTTTTATGCAAATGAACTTTGCCTTCCATGCATCCCAAGAACTCAGCTTCGACCTTAAACGAGCCGGTGCTGTCAATCCAGGTTCTGACGCGATGATAGTTCGGCATGTTTTTATCATCGCCTCCGGAGCTCGATCTCTTATCTCTGCGTGCTCTATCGCTCTCTCTGATCCGATCTCTCTCGTCACGGCTGTGATACCTCAGTTTCTTGTCGACAACGCGGCCCTTGCTGGAGGACTTTTGGGACTTGCGTCTAGTGGGGCCATCAGTCAATTTGTCCAAGTTTGTGGTGCTTAGGATCTCAATATAGCTCGAAGGAACAACACCTCTTCTGCCATTTGAAACACGTTCACACATCCACCATTCTCTTGACTTGGTGTCATCCAAAATGTGCACCTCATCACCTTCTCTACACGCCAATTCGTCGCTGCCCTGCGATTCAAAATCATACATGAGCACACCGACCTTCTTGTTGGACGAGGAAGTTTTTGTCAGTGCCGCTCTGGCAACTTCACGCAATCCCTTTTGGTTCTCAGCACCCTTCAAGTCACCCAAAACGGCCATGATTGCCTCGGCAACATCCTTACTGCCTGCGTGCAATTCGATCTCGGCATCCGGGTTGTGAAATTTCAAGAAGACGTGCTTCTTCTCGTGAGAAAACAGCTCTAAATCTCTTATTCTCCAATTGTTGTCAAGACTCAGCGCCGAACGAAGACGCAATTTCTTGGGGTTCAGCGTGTTGGGCTTGAGAATGATCAAGCCGTTACCCACAGACACCACGACTGGACGCTTCTTTCTGCCATCAACTTCGTCAATGTACCAGCGGAAGTACTCACCGTCAAAGTTATGCTCTTTAGGTGGTGATTCAGGCTGGTCGACCGCAGACTCTCTGCGAGAAGGAGTCGTGGGATCCAGGGGTGGGCGCTCCCTTCTAGGTTCGCTAGCTCCTCCACTAGGACGTGTAGGCATTGGCGGAGGAAGGGCATCTTCAAAGTCATCGTCTTCGTCATCGTCTTCCTCTGGTTCTCTGCCTCTAGCTGGGGCTCTATCGACGGGTTGCCTCTGTTCCACTGGTCTCTCTGGCTGTTTAACCTCTTCTGGCTCCGCCAGCAGAACTGGCGTTCTATCCTTATGCACGGGAGGTGGAGCAAATGCCGATATTGGGAGTTGTTGCCTGGCTGGAGTTGGATCAGCAGCAGGGGCAGAGACGGCTTGAGCTTGGGGCTGGGCCAGACCATTGCCTGTCTGCTCTATGTAGTTGGAGGGAATAAAACCAAAGTTAGTGTTCGAAGCATCTCCAACAAGAAGCCAGTCGGGATCATTCAAATCGTAAATGTTGAAAATGTCCCCCTCCTTGAAACTGAGTTCTTCCTCGGTCTGCTTGTCATAGTCGTAGAGACCCCGGCACTGTTTCACCACAGGGGCAACCTCTATGTAATTGGCAGGAACGAGACCAACGGGTTCTTCCACCTCTTCGTCGCCCACAGGGAGCACTCTCTTCTTGGCTTTCCACCAATCATCTATGTCCAGTTTTTCAAGCAAATATAGCAAATCATCTTGCTGGATAGTGAGCTCTTCCTCGGCCTGCGCTGGGTAGTCATACAAGGCTTTGTATACACCGATGTAGAGCGAGGCCATTTTGCTCTAACCTTGATCTCTGGGTCGGGTGTAACGATCAACGTTGAGGTTGAGAAATGGTTGAGTTGCGCACACAAAGTTGCGCCGGTTGGCGCCGTTCCAGGTTGGATAGTAATTTGTGAATTTTAGATTGCCGAAGAAAGAGGATTGTGAATGAGTTTTTTGAAATCCGAATTTTGGTGATGTTAGTTACAATGTGTGGCCGAGTTTGTGGCACAATTCCTTCCAGACTCGCTGTGGGTTCTACCTTAGACAAAGAGGAAAGATGATGAAGCACTTTTCATGATGTTGTTGCGTTTTTGGTGCTTTTAATCCAACTCAGATTCCAGTCTATTTCACTACCTAGATTTTGTTGTGCTTTTGCAATTGCTTAGGTGGAATAGAAGAGGCCACCTATCATGCACTGCGAGTTAGATAGAGCTTTACCAGCACCTTTTCTCGGTCCGAAAGCATGCGATACCGCAGAGAACAATATTATTACTTTCACCAACATTCTATCAAAATTGATTTCGAGGATCCCCTCGACGAGGGAAATTCACCTTGCAACTTGTGAAAATGTATTATTGTTGGTGTGGCTTTCTATCTAAACGCTGCGCCGTTTGCAGCCATTACTTATCTGTATCATCAGCCACTGGATCGTCCACAGTAACAAAACGTCAACATTTTGAACTAGTTCACCTTGCTGATGCCCTCCCCACCTTCAAGCAACACGTTTTCAATATTCTTCATCGCCATCACAGCAGTGTAGTCGTAGTTTTCCTTGGTAGAGGCACCGATGTGAGGCGTCAAGACAACATCATGGCGGTTGTAAAGGTCGGGATGCACCTGTGGCTCGCCCTCAAAGACGTCAAGTCCAGCGAACAAGACCTTGCCCAGCTTGAGGCCGTCTACTAAAGCCTGTTCATCGATTACAGGCCCTCTACCAATGTTGATGATTCTGAAAGGCTTGGCCATAGCATCAATAACCTCAGAGTTTACCATGTGGTATGTTTCAGGAGTACCAGGACAGGCAATGACCACAAGGTCGGCGACTTCTCTGGCGTCCACGAGAGTCTTGTGGTAGTGAACAGGGAAACCCAAACTGGCTTCGTGCTCTTTGGACAATGGGGAGCGTTTGACGTAGTGAATGTTCATTCCCACGTTCAGCAAGTAACTTGCAATTGTCTGGCCAATGTTTCCAAAACCCACAATGACGACGTTATGGCCATTAGGACTCAAGCATGGTCTTCCGCCTGCGTAGTGGCCAAAGGAGTAGCCGTGGGCGGCATCAAGGTGGCATCTTCCCTTTTCAGAGTCGAATTTGTTGGAATCAAGAAGCTTTCTCATCTGCACGGTGTGGTTGATGTCTGCAGTGAAGGAAGTGGTGAAAGCAGGGAAGTTTCTGAAGGCACACAAGGCGTTGTACAAGACGAGTTCAGCCACAGGCTTGGAGGCACCGTCAGAAGGAACGTTGGTTAAGATGATGCCCTTCTCAGCCATCCTGGAGCCATTGTAGGGCTCGAATCCCACAGAACAGATGGAAACAACACGCAAGGACTTTGGAGCTGCCTCGAGAATCTCTCCGGTGAATCCTCCAAGGAGCACAAACCCCAACCAGGCGCCGTAGATTGCTTGGATGTCATTGAACTTGGTTCTGAAGTCCTGGATCACCTGCTCTTTGGAGCCAGGCAAGTCGTAGAAAACCGGCTCAACCTTTTTGATGAACTGGGCATATTCAGGCAAGTCTTTGTTCAAGTCGCCGATGAATAAAACCTTTGGTTTTGTCATTGTGGTAAACTGTGGTGAAACTTTTCATGTAGCACGGAATCCACCTACTTATAACAAGCAGTACAGAGCGATGCGGCACTCCCCCACCATCTAACCTTTTAGATGCCATGCACCTGATACCTCAGGATTTACACTCAACGACACCGGCGAACACGATTTCGAAAATGAGGATTTTGTGAATGTTAAGTTTTATTTGTCGTTTTGTCGTTGACGTTGGAAATGTCAATATGAGAGCCGCATAGTAGCTCAAATTGCCGCACCCCAAGACCACCATGGTGCTCTAGAAGTCGAAGTGGAGAGGATCGACAGTGAAAAATTCCGGGTTCTTTGGGCTACTCGGGGAGCTCCAGAATAAACTTTAGAATAGATTCCGAGTTAAAAAATTATTATGATGTCAAGGGGAAGACAGTTTTCGTGGACGCAATGCGATTAAGTCAATGTCCTAGAGGAAAGTACATGCGAGCAAGGCGTGATTTCATCCGAGATACTGTGGAGGTGGAAAGGACATTTAGACATTTTGCAGCAAAGGTTTCGAAAGATCTCAGACTTTTTTAGGTCGTCATCTTGTTTAGCTGGGTCTGTTTTGACAGTAAAAGGGATTCTGGCAAATATTGGAGGTAATGTTGCAATGCCTTATAGATCACTGGGAGTGCCAATCTGAAGGTCAAAATTCAAGTCATACTCGAATCTATGTCGGACAAAAACAATTGTCTTGAATTTGCCGTCCAAAGCTGATTTTATTACGATCATGAGCTGAAAGTACTGACACAGAAATAGTGTACTCAAGAACGCTTTGATGTATAGAAGGAGCTGTGGAAGCTTCCATGAATACTTGAACAAGCGATACACGTTTCCGGATTGCAGCAACTACTCTGAACTCGGAATCCTACCATCCAACTTTCCATACAAACCATCCTCTCACAAGCACAGGTAGATTCATTTCCCTTCATGCTGACCGCATCTAGACGATAAGTAACTAGATCTTCTCTATATCGATCTCAATTGCTACAAAAGCAACGAGCAGGATCTACACAAGGTATCGTCTTTTTCGTTTATGCCGGCGAATGAGGGCCGGATATGCCTAATTACCGATGGCAGTGCCTGAATATATATGCCATGTCGTCTGTCTAGCAGTCTGTATCAAGGTTTAGTGGTGCGAGTGGCCGGGTTCACCCAAGTACTTGGCAGCGTAAACCGTACCACAGTGCCAGCATCTGGCAGGCTCGTCCTCTTCAACCTTCATCCAGTAAGCCTTGTGGTCCTCGCCACCCTTACCTCTGCAGCCAACGTAACGGTAGCCAATGTAAGTTGGAACCAAGAAGGGGTCAGCCAAAGTACCGCTACCTTCCTTGATAGGCTTCTCCATGTCGAAGACATCAATACCTTCACGCTTACCCAAGATTTCGTATCTCTCCAAACCAGTGGCCTGGTCCATGTCGGTTGGGATGGTACCTGGCTGGGCACCTGGACCAATCAAAGAGGAGTCTGGGCCGGTAACATCGTGGATGGTCTCAGCAGTGATGTGCTTTTCCTGGGTCTTGTTTTCCTGGACCTTGGTCTGGAGGAGTATTCTAGATGTAGAGATGCCTCTGGCCATTCTGATTGGCTGGGTAGCCATTCTAGTGGGCTGGGCAAGTGAGCGGACAAACGTGCGGGAAAGCCTGTGAGTTAGTAAGATGTTCATGGGTGTATTTGCTCTCGTATCAATTGAGTGAAGTATTTTGCTCATTGTCTCAGATAAGATAACGGCCGGCGGGCATGGCGTTGGAATTCGGCAAAATTCAGGCAAACTTGGCGATGTGGTGTGGTGAAACATACATTTTGCTGTGGATATAGTAGTAAGGAGAAGGGTTTCTCTAGCGTTTAAACCCAAGTGAGGTGGTGATGTTTTCGAAAAAATCAGCTAACTGGCGAGGCATAGAAAGGAAGACGCTTCATTGGCTCTTGGTCACGTGCGATAGGAGCACGTGGAAGAGTGGAATGATTCAATTACTTCAAAATGGTTGGCTCTCTGCTTCTACGAATTATGTAATTCTGAATTTGGAGGGATTCTTGGAAGCTTGACATAAAAAGCTGTACTTGGAAGTGCCCGGAAGCATTTCATCCCTAGCGTCTCCGATTGGCTGCGAAAGATGATCGAGATAAGCCCGATACGAAAAGAAATTTCAAAAGAATTTTTCAAGGTTTGAGCAAATAGGTTTTACTTTATAATCAAGGAAGCTAATGTCAGTAGGGTTTTGATGTCAGAGAATGCTAAGATGGTTTACCAGTATGAGATACTGAAACGGCTGCATATCGCACCTTAGTACCAATGAGGACACTCCAAGAGGTCAGCCCAACTACTGAAGTTTGAAACAGAGCCTCAGCTTTCCAATTGAAGGTACAAGTTATCACACTTTAAGAACTCTATATCACCCATAATTGGGTCTGTTGCGAGAAATAAATTTCTCTAACCTTTTGTCTATAGAAGTAAGAACTCATGCTAAACCGACTTTTGCCGGACAGTTCATGCTATGATACCAAGCTACATTTCAACAGCAGTACTTGTTTGTCTGGAAGGAGCATAATCCCCACTCTAAAGTTATATATCTGCGGTACAGTATAGTCACGAGGGCTGAAGCCCTACACACGTGACACATACTGTTCCTTCGCGCTTCAAAACCCCGTACCCCTGGAACCAGGCCTGCACTCCGTTGCTCGCTCACAGTCTCTAAAAATTTTCCAATTCTATTATTCCTATCTTCCTTACCAAACACAAGGTATGTTTCGATCGACCATAAATCAAGGAATTTAGAATGGATATCACAAACGAACAATAAATGAATGACCGTGCAAGCGATACGTGGGCCACATGCGTCCTGAAGACCGAACACCGAACCCCGAAAATGATATAAAGCCATCGTTTCCTCCCATCCATCGTCTCGACAAATTTACTAACAGAAAGATGCCAAAGAAGAGAGCTTCCAACGGTAGAAACAAGAAGGGCAGAGGTCACGTTAAGCCAGTCAGATGTTTGAACTGTGCTAGATGTGTGCCAAAGGACAAGGCCATCAAGAGAGTCACCATCAGAAACATGGTCGAGGCTGCTGCCGTGAGAGACTTGTCTGAGGCCTCCGTCTACCAGGAGTACGCCTTGCCAAAGTTGTACAACAAGTTGCACTACTGTGTCTCTTGTGCCATTCACGCCAGAATCGTCAGAGTCAGATCTAGATCCGACAGAAGAATCAGAACTCCTCCTCAGAGAAAGAGATTCTCCGCCGACAGAAAGGTCTCTCCTGCCGACGCTGCCAAGAAGGCCGCCTAAACATCATGAATAGCAGTAATCATACATAAAATATCTATCGAACCCAGTTGTAGACGAAAGGGTGCTAGAGAACGAAGCGACACCTTCATTGAAAACGAATTATTGGATGACTTGAGCCGACGATTTTCCTCGTCGTTGCAAACACGCTTGTAGCGTGGAGATCGGCATAGGGCTTTGACAGGTATCTGAAGTGTCACCGAATACACAACGCAAAAGGAATTATCGTTTTCAAATACTACTCTATCGTTCGCCATCAATAGAACCTTCTTTTAAGTCAGCACAGAAAATGAATTTCTTTTAGCACCAAAGAACTACCTTTCTCATCGCTAATCAGCACGAGGTGCTATCCTGATCAACGGTCTAGACAACACTTGTTCAACAAAGCAAAAAAGGCTATTGAAAACCATAACCCAATTGCGCCTGAAGATCATCTTAACAAATTGAGATAGCAGAAAGTCGGTTAATTCTTCAGCAACTTTAATGCCCTGCCTCGGTAGACTGAGAAGTGATATATGGCTCCCATTGCTAGAACACCCTCTCAACTAGTTTTCTAGACCCCTTATACTTTCTCAAACTGGCAATCCTACCCAGCAATCATCCAAGAATAAATCTCGTCAGAATTGGTTGAATCACCCAAGGGGAGAAAATTGCCTGGTATAAGCTGGTGTACAGGTGTTTGTCCGCCTCCACAGCGTAGCGTTGCAATTTTTTTGTCCTGTCTTCGCTGTCTCGCTGCTAATATAGCGGCATCAGTTTCGTTTGCGAACACCACCCTTTTTTCCTTACACCCCCCACACCAACGCCAATTGTATCCGCAAGTCCTGGAAAGCGGCCCAATTCACTGTATCATTTTGGGCGTAACACGACTGATAGGAACAGCATTCAGCCATTCGGCCAAATTGAGAATTCCCCCCTCAGACTCGACCGATTTGGCGCAATCCCCATACAATCATAGAAGGAAACACAGAATCCAGTGCCGATAAGAGCAGCAAGACAAAAGACAAAATGGACCATAATTGGAAATTTTCCCAATGCTTCGGCGATAAGGGCGATATTGAGAATATCACCGAGGCCGACATAATCTCCACAGTAGAGTTCGACAGCACGGGCACGTTCTTGGCCACCGGTGATAAGGGCGGCCGTGTGGTGTTGTTTGAGAGAAACGGCAGCAAGAAAAATAGCTGCGAGTACAAATTTTTTACCGAGTTTCAAAGTCACGATGCGGAGTTTGACTACCTCAAGTCGTTGGAGGTTGAGGAGAAGATCAACAAGATCCAATGGTTGCGCTCTCTGAACAACCTGTTGTACCTCTTATCGACCAATGACAAAACCATAAAGTTGTGGAAGATCATGGAGAGACAGGTGCGTCTTGTCAGCGAGAATAACTTGAACGGGTTGGATCACTTACCGTCTGGCAAAACCAACGTTGGAGACTTGCGTTTACCAAAAACGACCTTCCACGACAAGTTGATTCTGGCACAGCCGAAAAAAATTTACTCCAATGCCCACGCTTACCACATCAACTCCATTTCGGTCAACTCTGACCAGGAGACATACCTATCGCTGGACGACTTGCGCATCAACTTGTGGAACTTGGACATCTCAGATCAGTCTTTTAATATCGTTGACATCAAGCCCACTAACATGGAGGAGCTCACGGAGGTGATCACCTCAGCCGAGTTCCACCCGCAGCATTGTAACCTATTCATGTACTCGCTGTCCAAAGGCACGATCAAGTTGCTGGACATGAGATCCAATTCATTGTGTGATACACACGCAAAGATCTTTGAGGAATATTTGGACCCGGCGTCGCATAATTTTTTCACGGAGATCACCTCCTCCATCCTGGATGTGAAGTTCTCTCATGACGGACGTTACATCGTTAGTAGAGACTACATGACCGTCAAGCTCTGGGACTTGGCCATGGAGAGAAAGCCTGTGGCCACAATCAATGTTCACGAGCACTTGAGGGATCGCTTGTGCGACACGTACGAGAACGACGCAATCTTTGACAAATTCGAGGTACAATTTGGCGGCGACAACCGCTCAGTCATGACAGGCTCCTATAATAACAACTTTATGATATATCCTAATGCTGTTAATGCCAATTCTTCAGGCAATTCAGGAAAGGGTTTGGACATGTCGCTGTTTTCGCTTAAAAAGGGTCAGAGAGAAAGTGATGACGAAGGTAAGAATGGAGCTCAAAACCATGACGATGATGACGATGACGATGACGATGACTCTGAAGAAGATGCTAAGCTCTTTGCTCCTCCTGGTCAAGGGTTCCCACAATCGCCTAAGCCTGGTGAGGACGAGCAGGAAGAAATCATTTTGCAGGCGGACAAGTCTGCTTTCAAATCAAAGAAATCTGGTCAGGATGGCACCACACGTCGGAGGATGATGAGCGGAGTGGGCAGTGGCAGTGTGGACAATGACTACATTGATTTCAAGAAGAGCATTTTACATTTGTCGTGGCATCCGCAAGAAAACCTGGTTGCCATTGCTGCCACAAATAATCTTTACATCTTCTCGACGTTGTAAACTGGCGAAGAGAGAGTTACGACATGAACATGATGACTATTTTGTACATTCGGGTAGCTAGAGTAGAAACGAATAACATGCATGCAGAGGGACTTACTCCTCGATGTGTCTGTTGACGTCCGAGTTCCAGAACAAGGTCTTGTCGCCGTCACCCCAAAAGAACTTCTTGCTTCTCAAGTTCTGGTATTCGTATTGAGTAGGCCACTCTTCGTCAGACATGTGTCTCAAGTGGTCTCTGTGCTCCACGTGCTTCATCTCAATACGACCGACAGGAATGGCAGTCAAAAGGATGGCTGGGATAGCCACGTAGTAGGTAATCTTGGTCCACAACTTGGTGACACTCTCAGAGTGGTGGACCTTCTCAGCGTATTCCTTCTTGAAGGCCTCACCAGCGGTCTTGTCGACCTTGAAGGCATTGTCCTTGATGAACTTGGACACGTGACCGTGGCCGTGGCCGTGGGAGTTGAATCTAGTAAAGGTACGGTTCGTCAAATTTCTAAACATTGCTGTAGGTGTAGCTGTTGGTAACTGAGCTATGAGAATTTTAGTATGTTCGCGCACGGTTTGATTGGTGGGAAACGCAGCTCACGATCACGTGCAGGAGTCCAAATCAGCCCACCACTTCAGCTGGGGTAAAGAAGCAGAAATTGGAGAAGAATTGAGAACAAGATGGATTGAGCAATTCTCGCTTACCTGAGAATATGTATCAGGCGTGTAAGTATTAGGTTCAATAGACGTTGTGACACTTCTATTGTCGAGAATGAATGTTGGTGCCGCTACAGAAATAAGCCCACGGCGTTCAATTTTTGATGTAGGCATTTAAGTTCCTCATAGATACTCAATTGAGCTGTCTAAATCTCGAATTCTTGGGGTGGTTGCATGGCAGCAGTATGGTTACTATTTGGCTGCGAAATGATACGCTCGCACTATACAACTGCTTCAGCTTTATACTCATTCTATAGTATCTCCAATTGTCCATGTATTTAGGGTCCTTCTTCGTTTCGCGGCCTCTCAAGGGCGGCTCCTTTGGGCTGAAACATAACAACAGGATCTGGTCCATCTTTTTTCGAATTGACCTGCTCAGACCTCTCAACGTCCATTTCTCTCGTGTTTTGCTTCATCCCGGGCTCCAGGCCTTGTCGAAAAGACATCATCTCATTTGTTAGCTCCACAACCTTTTCATCAAACGAAAAATCCTCCTTAGCCCGTGCATACCTGATGTAGTCTCTTCTGAACGACGGAAATTGGTGAATCAACTTCTCGTTTTCAAGAAGAAGGTCTTCCGTGGGCTTGTTTTTGAGAAGTTTTTTCATTTCATTTTCGTGGAGAGCGGTGACTTCTCTCGTGGTCAAATACTCCACCAAGAGCAGTTTCTCTCTCACCATTAGCTCAAGATAGTCCTCGTCTGACATTGTATAGACGGCCATTTTGTCAATCTTGTTCAGAGCCTTCGACTTGTCTGGACCAAGCTCTAACATCGGTTGAAAGTCTTTCCCCTTGCCAACGACAAACTGAGACACTTTGTCAAAAGGATGCCAGATCCTCAATCGTGGCAAGTACACATAGCGTTTGAACTTCTGTTCCATCAAACCTCCTTCGTTGTACTCGCGCTGTAACATGACCATGTAATTATTGGGAACGTATGCTGGGACGCCTTCAACGTAGGTTAGCTTCATTGGCGACAAGTCCTTCAAGGAGGCAAAGTGCCTATTTCTGCAATTGTAAATCTGGAGGTAGTTGTTCCTTGCCACTTCTAAATCATCCATAAAGCGGTCTTTGTTGGTCCTTCTGAGACCTCGCGGCAACTTTCTATCGTACTCCTTAGGGGCAACCATGTTAGAAATGGAGAGACCAGTGATGTCAATGTAAAGACCAGTATCCATATCGATGAACCTTCCGTCGATGTTGTTAAGGCCGTTGCCAAATTCTCTCAGAGAAATCCAAGTACCAATGTCTAGGAAGTATCTTCCTGTTTTGACTTCACCGTTGATGTCTGTGCCGAAGTCAACGATAATCGATTGATTAAAATTACGAGCCAAGACATGAAGATCGGTTATTGGCATCTGTACATCAACGTCTGCATCCCACGGAAAGTTGATCCCATTCCAGTACCATGAAAGTAATGTACCGTGTGCAACCCAGCTTTGCAAATGTTGAGCATTAATGAATCGAAGCCAGGCTTGAGTGAGACTATGCAAAGCAGGTGCTTGAAGGTCCAGAAAATTTATAATGCTTTTATAAAATCTCCAGTCGTAATGACTTCCCCATGCCCAATTAGGTGTTGACCTGTGAAGTTGGGCCTCGTATAAATATTTTGTTGGTTCCACGCCGCTGATTGAAAGGTTTAAACTGAGAGCATAATTGCGCTCGTGTGGTGTAAGCGTCTCTTTTGCAAGTAACTCCTGAAGTCTGAGTCTCAGATCCTCCACAAAATCCTCATGCTGAAGTTCGATAGTAGGGTGATAAGTATCACTACTCTCATCTTCATAATATGATGCAAGGCGGCAAAGCTCTTCCCTGATGTCGACCTCGTCAGCCCTACCTGCCACAGACTTTGCCAAGTCGGAGTGCAGAAGACGGACTCTACTACCCACTTCTTGGTTGACGTTGAGCCTTATCGACCTCAGACGGCCTGAAGGGTGAGGTAGTAAAAGTACTATTGATAACGGCTTGTCCATGAAGTCGTTCAAGTACAGGGCTGCCTCAACCTTTTTCAGAGCATGTGGAGTCCGGCCTCCATATTGATCAACATGGAAGCCTGTTCGAAGTGGAGATTGCAAGATTTCTTTGAGGCACGCTTGCTTCCTTTCATCAGCAACGAGATTCTCATGATAAAGATGTGCAATTTGGGAATCGTCTATGCACCAGTTTGGGGCAGTTGCCTGCGGATTGGGGTTTTTCCTCGTCTTTCTAGGTGTCTTCCCAAACATCTTACAAGACTGTCTGTTTTCTCCAGCTGACATGAAATGCGGATATAGGGCAGACAAATCAGTCCAGTCTGACCAGTGAAACACTGGGAGGGTGTATTCGAATGTTGCTGGGCTTGCACCCACGTCATTTTTGAGTTGTTCGTTATATTCATTGAGGATCATGCCCAAGGTGAAGCGAGGCTCGAAAGGTAGGAGTATGGGGTTCTCAGATTCATCTTTTAGGAAAGCTGGTATAGATACAGCTGTCTTGTCTGCTCCGTAGGCCGAGCCATTCACGGAAAGTGCTGCGATCTTGATATCCTTGCTCTCGGTACTCGGATCCTCCAAGTAGTTACTAAAGATCTTATCAGTCCAAGCGTCGAAAGCAAATGAGTTTCTTTCTCGAAGAAGTACAGCATAATCTCGAAGGGTGTTTGTAAGGTTCTTCAACGGTAGAAGTTTCTCGGGACTCTGTGTACCTATAAGCGAAATAACGATAAGGTGTAGAGCAATTACTGCCAAGGCAAGGTATTGGCAGCGGCGTCTGCGGATCATGAAAATCTATGAATTTTTTGTTGTAAGAGGTGGAGTCCCATGTATAAATAAAAATGTTGATCGAGGCTGTGTGAAAAGACAGATTTTGTCAGGGACGGAACTATCTGTATGCTCTACCGAATAGACCGGCATGAAGGAGATGTCAAGCCGTGATTGTAGACCGCGCAACCGTCGAAAACAATGAAGTAGAGAGCCGAAATCAGGGGTACTTAAGATTCGAAAAACCAGCCTGTCTGGCCTACGCCCATTGCTTCTTGAACATAATGACGGGCTATGCCTATCCTTCAGGTTCCTCACTATTGCTTGCTCGAGTGTATCGAGCCGAAAATAGATGATGGTGGCTCGAGACAAACGATCACAATTAGAGGGAAGCGCACAAAGCTACGGCGGTCGACATACCAACAGGTTTCAAGTATCACTGCTTCAAAATTGAAGCGCTTAACTTGTCAGACAGCCACTCGCACCCACCCAAAGCCACGTCTTCCGAAAAAGCGTGTGGCAAAGGGTCAAGATCATCGCTCCTTTCAGCACTTATGACTAGGTCGTAAGTGGCTGGTGAAAGGCAAACAAATTGTAGATGACCAGACCGCAAGGGATCATGGACAAGCTAAATGTGTTCTCACTTTGAGGGCGCGAGGGTATCTTACTCATCAACCAAGTTGGATTCAGTGGCTCTTTAGAAGAGTCATTGTGGGACGTGACCTATAGAAATGATCCTATGAAGTACGTCGACAGAGAAAAAAAAAAAAAAAACCTTCAATGGAGCGGGCCGTCTGCTGTTTATATAGTGCGATTCGCGATGTCTTTTCCGGGTAACTCATCGCTTAGGGTACAGCTGCGACATGCACGTATATGCTTCCACACTTAGAGGTTACTATTTCAGTAAAAATAAGTTTAATTCTAATAGAACTCTAGTTTAAGATGGTAATTTCTGAGTGAAGACGCAGTTTGTCTCTCCTGTCTTTTCCCTCTCTCTTCACTGCAATTCTTCTCACCTATATCTCGAGAGACACTGACTCACATAATGATAATAGTTTCTTTGATTCTCTCAAGGCCGAAGAGTCTCACGAAATCGAGGACGTAAGTTCTCATCACAGGCATCATTTCATCGAGCAGGAATGACCCCCATGTACCTGTTGCCATCATAAGAATTGACGCCTCGAATCCTGCTTCCGACTCTAGAATCTTCTGTAAGGCCCACAAGGGCAAAGCTCCCGGTAAAACATCTGGTAATTCAAAGCCGTCAAGCTTGTATTTTTGGATTAGCTGTTTCAGTATGTTTCCAGCGCTTTCGTACGTATTTCTGTCACCGTAAAGAGCGTCACTGATATTTTTAATAGGCCCTGGCCAAACGATGCCTTTCTCCTTATGAGATACAGTCGGTTCTTTGAGCGGTTCACTCTTCTCACCCAAAGTGAAGAAGAGATCGTTTTCTATCAACGGCCTCACATCCTTGAGATCCACCCATGCATTATTCACCAAGTCCAAGAGTTGTCCCCCAAATTTACCCTTATATTTCATTTTGGGGCAGTCATCGATATAATAACCCAAATAGTAATATCCTAGACCTAACTCGCGACACATTTGAATCTCTCTCAAACCAGAAAGAGTACCTAAGGACAAATGTGCATAGTCTGGGTCCCATATGAAATATATCGATGATAATCCACTAGGAAGGAAGTCGAGCACGGAAATGGCAATGAGCTTGTTTTCAAGGTAGTAGCACTCATGGGTAGGTCCTATGCGTTTCTTTGTCTTTTTGACGTCACCTCTCCATTCGCTTACCCAGTTATTTAGGCTACTCCACGCATCCTTTGTACCTTGTACTTCCGAATCAGGAAATGGCGTTTCACACAAGAAGTTTTTGAATTGCCTTTCCGTAACTTCAGAGGGATCATCATCATGGACCTTGACTTGATATTTCTTGTAAAGCTCGAACTTCTCAGCAGAGAAGCCAGATGGTTCAAACCGAGTATGAAAGCGACTTGATGACTGTTCTGCCGTTATTAGTGTCGACAAATCAAAAGGGCCTTTCGTTTTTGTGTTGTCCCCAATTGCTCTTTTGAAGCGATTGACAACTTGACGGTGTTCCTTCGTGATCTTCAAATGATCCATGTCGGTCCTGATAGTGTAAGATCGACAACAACCTCGAAGCATATCCCCAGTATACAAAAAATTCCCCGATCTTCTAAATCCTCTATTTATAAAGTCGTCGTACTGCTGACAAGTCATTTGTTGAACTTGACAACCAATTGTGATATGGGTGGGTTCCTCTGGTATATCAGCGATCTCTGGGGATGATTGGAGGCCACCGCTTTTTCCCTTTTTTCCATGGCAATATCCACAAGATGAATTATCGAGGTATAGTAGCCTCGAGACTATAAAGGCTTCGCTTGGATCCAAGGAAGATGAAGACATAGTAGTTGTGACTGAAAGGCGAGCGTAGTCTGGGGTAGAAGGCTACAGGCCTATTTAAGGTGGAACAAGCATTGAACAAAAAATGACTCATGCAATTTGCCACAACCACAAAGCAATGCCTGATTTAAATGGGAAATAGGCCCAAATCTTATAATTAGTGAAGAACGGTGGCGTATATATGAAACACCCGTGCACCACAATCATCTGGTATCAACTCCTCATTGACCTCGTAGTCGTTCTTGTCCTTTGGCCTTGTTTATCCTCATCAAACTTTATGGACCCTAGTATGAGCACAAAAAGCCCTATCAAGAAGATCGTCAAGGATGAGCATTCGAGTTCATTGAACAAGGCTAACACGGCCCAAAAGAATGGCGGTATGAGTATCAAAAACGAAGGTTCAGAGGAGCCTGACCACACACTTCTTTCAGATCCGGAGGACTACCTCGAAGAGAATGAGTCTCTAGATATGAACTTAACTCATGGAGGTCAGAAGGTGTGGCTAGTCAAGCTACCTAGGTATTTGGCGGAGAAGTGGACCAAAAGGGAGTCGTTGCATGGACAACAATTGGGGCATGTCAAAATCAGACAAAACAACAACGGTGGAGATAGCTCTGGTGGCACACCCACTGGCGGAAGTGACCAGAAAAAGAAGCTTGAGGTGAAGCTCGTTCTCAATGACCTGGAACACAACCAAGATATTCCTCGCGAGTACGACTTATCTATCCTCAACACACAAGTTCACAATTCATACGTCTTCAGTGAAGAAAATCTAAAAAGATTCAGACAGGAAGTCACGGAAATGGGCGATATGCCTGATCAACCACAACTCAAAGACCTCGACCCGGATGAGAGTTTGAGGCCGGCAAAATATTATAGAGTGGAGAAGAATGGACCAGACGGAGAGGCCCAGCTGCAAGCCGTACCTTTTGTTAAAACTATACCCAAAAAAACCAATCTTGTTGGCAAGATCGTCCATGACTGCCAAATCGTTCCATCTAAGTCAGACTCGAAATATGCACAAATGTTGATGAAACGTCAGAACATGCCGTTGACAAAAGAAAGGCCAAAGGTTACGTTTCTCAATGAGATTCCTGGTGTGGTACAGTCCCTGGCTGGTCCTTCGCTCACTGGTAAATCGACATCGATGTTCTTGAAGTCTAATCCTCAGAAATCGAAGAACGAAGGCCGTGCGATCAGAATGCCCAAGAAGGATTTATTGGATTTACTTTTCCGTCTCTTCGAAGAGTATGAATATTGGTCTATCAAAGGTCTCAAGGAGAGGACCAAGCAGCCAGAAACATACCTCAAAGAATCCTTGGAATCGATTGCAAACTTAATTAAAAAGGGGCCGTATACCTCGAAGTATCACTTGAAGCCAGAATATAGAAGATTGAGGGATGCTGAGAGAGCTGCAAAGCTTGGTAATGATGACGACAAGAAAGATGAGGACGATGATGACGACATGGAGGACGTCATTTAAGGTTATATATTTGTATATCGGTAAAAGATTCGTTTAGATTACAGAACGTCTTTAATGAGATCGGTGTATGGGGTCCATTACACTTTTCGAGCTAGGTCGCCCAAATCTACATTTCGTCAAGTTAACCGTATGTCTCTTTTCTATGTTTCACTTAGTCGTTTATTAGGAGCGTAACTTACAAAGACTGGATCTTCAAGGTAGGAGGCAAAGACTGCTGCAACTTCTTGGCCTTGGAGATGTCGTCAACAACCAAGGTGTACTGGTATCTCTTACCTCTGACCTTGAACTTGGTCTGCTTGAAAGACTTGCCGTTAGTCTTGGTCTTCTTGTTGACCTTGACGACAGCAGACTTGATGTCAGCTCTTCTAGCCAATTCAACGAACTCCTTGATGTCCTTGATCTCTTTCTGGAAATGTTAGTACGGTGATGGGATGCGAACTTTAATACTGAAGAACTCGTCACTGGGTATGGTTGAGCCTGAAAATATCAGCAGAACGGTCTTGCCGTTGACAGCTTTAAGGTGTTCATTCAGCGTTTTCATTTATCGAAACATACAGCCATGGTTGATTATGCAAAGGTTGAGGAAGTGAAAATGTAAAACGATTTTCGAAGTAGGAAATTTTCGCATCGTGTGTACACCTGTACCTCCGTAGTAGCCCACAATTGAGGGCTGTGCCCTGAGTTTGGGCACGTGATCCGTTAGACATGGTTGCAAGCTGCCCCCAATGCACTTTTTATTGTAGTTTGAAACCCCTCTTCGTCGTTATCTAGCTCTCTGCTTCCTTTGGAACCTTTGTCGAATTCATTTTCGTTTCGCTGTAGGAGATTAAGCGCTTCACTGCAAGAATCCATTTTCTAAAGGACTCACTTTTCATGACATTTGCGATAGTAGACTTGTCTTCACCTGTGATCTTCAGAAGAGCGTGTCTCGCATGTATTCCGACATCTCTTATACCTATGGGATACGCAACATTACCTATACTCAACTTCATATAACTCTCATTGGCCTTCACGAAGCTTTTTTGTTGGATGTAGTAGATAACCGTGGCAAGAGATAGAAGGATACTATCCTCTAGTTTCCCGGCTCGAAGTTTGTATAGTAGCTTGACGATATCCCTTTTGACCTCTCGAAGCATGCCAATCGTGTATGGTTCCGGAGGCTCCTGTGGCATTGCCTCCCACAAAGAGATGATATCTTTCAATGCAAGCCTCACTTGTAGTTCCAATTGTCGTTTGTTTGTTTCAATACCACCAATGTTCTCCAATGTTATGACTGGAGATGCAGAACTCTCTTCATCGAGATAAGCCTTGTATGCGTCATTGCGTTGCTCAGTCTTCACTAAAAGATCTAGTTTTCGAAGTTGGTCTTCTTTGCTTAATGAGGAGTCTTCACCTTCAAAAATTTTAAGGGATTTCTCGAGCTTGTCGTCTGCTACACTTCGGAGGAATTCCTGCTCAGCTGAGACCGTTTCTTTCAGGACTTCCTTTGGAGCTTCTGCGACGTCAGCAGTATTGGGAGAGTCTGGCTTTTGTTTCTTAGTGTTTGTTTTTTCCTTTGCTGCTTTTCGCTTCTTCGCAATCTCATCCGCTAACCCCATAACACTGTTGCGATGTCTGAAGAATCTGGGGAAATCGACTAGATGTTTTAGAAGATCTGTACACCACAGATCTTGAATTTGACAGCACCCCGGCCCGTCTCCCGGTTGTCTCCCGGGTCAAGCACTAAACAGGTAAAGGAATACAAAAAAGTCGAAAAATCACCCGAGATTCCTTCCGACTTCTTTTTCCTCGCTAATTGTAAACCAACGAAAGAAAAGTGGTGATTGGAGCCATTGGACAAAGCACGCAGATCACAAGTACGTCTAGATAATCTCTCGCTTCTGGGTCTATTCCTCATTCAAAATAGATCGCATTTTCTACAGGTGAAAGAAAAGCGTGGAAATTGCAGCTAACTGCGTAGCCAATGTGAAGTATCAATCGGCGTGGTTGCTATCTCGGTAGATCCGAAATGCACATTTTCCTCAGCACCAAGCAATTTTTTCTACCGGGCCTCAGGCCTTTGTTCAAGATTTATTATTGGCGTAGCTTTTCTTTGCTCCTTTTCATTTTTTTTGTCTTATGTAGAATTATTGTTTGGCATTGCACAGGACCTAAAATCACATTACGCTCGAGGGGAAAAAAGGACACCCCAAAATCACACATAAAACTCTCGACCTTCTCAGTGCACACTACCACCAAATGGCGAATTCGGATGCTCCCCGGCTGGAGAATTCCAATGCGTCACAGAAGCAGGGGGAACTGGAAATACGAGCCCTGTTTGCTACAACAGCCAGCTCGGTGAAACCCCAGTCCTCGCCCCTCCTTTCATCGACACCACCCACGGTAGCGAAGGCGTTGATCAAGGCGTACCCTTATTTATTGATAGTCAATAAGTTATTAGCGGTGGCTACTTGGACTAACGATGACTACTGGATCAATGTTGTGTTGATGTGTCTCTACGGCTTTGCGGTACTTTACTTCGAAACCCTCATAACGTGGCTGGGCCACTTGATTTTAGTGGGTGCTGTGATCATGTATGCGGTACTTAACAACCGTATCGTTGAAGAGACAAACCTCAGGCCAACCTTGGACGATGTGGTGCAAGCATTGACCACCACTTGTATCAAAGCCGACATCCTCTTGAGTCCAATCACCGCATTGGCCTTGACTCCGTACGATATCAAGCGTCTATTATTCACCACAGTGTTTTTAACTCCCTTGTACTTGGTGGCTACTTCCTTGCTTATAAAGCCTCGAACCATCTTGTTGCATGCTGGTTTGTTCCTCATATCGTACCATCTGGGCTACTCGCGTGTCACCAGGCGGTTGGTATGGAAGCTCAAGATTACCAGAGTCGTATGCTTCTACTTGACTGGCCTTGACTTTTCTCAAGCACGCAACAGCTCATTATTTGCTGCGGCATTCGCCAAGGTACAGAAATCCGCATCTTCTACATCAACTGTTGCTGACCCGTCGAAGCCTGTCCGCTTCACGTACGTCATCTATGAGAACCAGCGCCGCTGGTTAGGAATTGGCTGGACTTCCAATTTGCTCTCGTATGAGCGTGCGCCTTGGACTGATGAGTTCTTGAACGAGTCTTCCTCGGTAGATTCCTTCGAATTGCCCAACCCCGACTCTTCCACCACGGTTGGCCAACAATCTTATCTCCAACACCTGACTATTGCTGGTGCCCACTGGAGATGGGTCGATAAAGCCTGGAGACTCGACATCACCAATGATGGCGCAATTACTCTACCTTCGGGCAAAAGGTCCAAAACCACTGCCAATCCCACCGCTGATGAAGGTTATCTTTATTTCGATAATGTCTGGAAGAAGCCTTCTACGGAGGATTCTTACTCGAAATATACTCGTAGACGTCGTTGGGTGAGAACTGCTGAGTTGGTTTTCAGCGACTCTTCAGATGTGAGTAATAACCAGGCATCGTACGCCCTGGGCGCCGAGGAGTACGCTTCTCACGAGAATAACTCCAAAAACAGAAAAAGCTTGCGCTTCGCTGAGGACTCAGAGCCTTTGTCTGATGCTACTGTTGAAGCGGTTAGTTCCCTGGGCGGCCCTGACAAGAAGACTGAATAGTGGATTGGGACTAGCCGATATATTTATCTATAATAAACTAAACAGATTCATTACATAGTATACACCATCGAAGTACCATCCTGGAACCTTGTTCTGAAGACCCTGTTTGCATTGGTGAACATACCCTCCTTCAAGGACACAATAATAAATTGTGAGCCCTTGAAACGGGTTTTGATAAGATGCCCAATATTTTGAGTGTGAGACATATCGAGAGCGGCATCAACCTCATCCAAAATATACATGGGAGCAGGTTTGAATTGAAGAAGAGCCATGATAAGCGAAAGAGCTATCAAAGATCTTTGACCTCCTGACAATTCTGTCAAACTCTCCTTCCAAACCTGACCTAGTTTAACCTTAACTTCTAGACCTTTCGTAACGTCGAACATGTTGACAGGAACCAACTTAGCAAATGAGCCAGGTAATAGATCAGCAAAAATGTTACCAAAATCATCCGACACTTTCTGATATGTTGTGTTCAAGGTGTCTCTCTTGTAGCCGTTCAATTTTTCGATAGTATTTTCAATCTTCGTCTTATCTCTAGTGATAGTTTTAATCATGTGCCTGAGTGATGCCTCCTTTTTCTCTACGGTATCGATTTGGCTCATGATGTTGGCATTCACCTTCTTCTTCATGCTATCAAAACGCTCTTTCAACGTTGAAAGACGCTGGACGCATTCTTTCACATTCTCGTCTTGATGTTGCTGGAGGATGTTGTTCACGACTGACTCGTCAACCAACCATTCATTTTCTTGAAGAAGCTTATCAAGTTCGTCTCTTAAACGAGTTGTGATACCAACAGCATTTTCCAAGTCATGGTTGAGCTTCTGAATTGACAATTTAGCCCCGTTAAGTTCTTCCGTCTTCGCTGCGAGTGTATCACTAAGTTCTTTTATTTCATCATTGAAGCCAAGAAGCTTGGCTTTTTCATCCTCTAGTTGAGCCCGTTTGATGTTCAAGGACTCCGTTATCTGCTCCATGGTTTTGAGCATGTCAGAGAGGTCCCTTTCTCCCTCATCTGTAACATTCCGGGATGCATTTGCGGACTCCTTGATAGCTTCCAACTCTTGCACTTGTTGCTCCATTTCGACTTCGAACTTTTGAAATTTCTCGGAGGACTTCTTGACCTCATCATTCTGAGCGTTGATTTTAGAAAGCAACTGCTTCACAGTTGCATCAAGCTCCTTCAATTTTGAGCCTTTATCGTTGTTGAAATCGTCGATGTCCTTCTGAATTGACTTGATATTCTGCTCAAAGGTCTCACACCTTTTCTTCTCGGTCTCGATTTGAGACTTCAATTCTTTAGCGTGTGATTCGTTCTGATCGAACTCTTTGATTATTCGGGCAGCGGGATTGTTGTCTAGCTTCTTTTGTAATAACGTGAACTCGTGTCGACTTAACATTAATTCGCTCTGTAAAGACTTGGTTTGCTCACCCAACTTATCAAGACGAGCGAGTTCATGTCTCACACGAGCGTGCTCAGATTCAGTTTGCTTGAGCTTTTGAGAAACAGCGTTATACTTTTGCATTAAAAGCAATGTGGATGAATTGTTTTTCCTTGACCCTCCTGAAAGGTTACCCTCAGGGTCGTAAACGTCACCCTCGAGCGTGATGGAACGAGCACGAATCTTTGGGTCGAAAGTGATCACCTTCGCAGTCTGGGGATCCTGACATATAAAAGTTTTGCCAAAAATGTAAGCCATTGCTTTGTATAACTCATTCTCAAAGTCGATAAGATTAAGTGAAAGCTCCACTTTTCCTGGGCATTGTTCCTTGGCATATTGTACTGTCTTGTCGGGTATTGAACTTGCGGAAATCTTGTCTAGAGGAATAATGGTCACCCTTCGCTTCAATTGGCCCTTCTCCAAGAGTGCCGAAGCTGTGTTGGCATTGTCCACAACAACGTTGTATAATCTTCCACCTGCGCATACTTGAAGTGCTAAAGCTTTGTCATGATGGTCCTCCTCCAATTTGAAAAGCTGGACAGCCACACCCTTCACCGACTGAGGATTGAAGTCGGGATAGGGACGAGCGTACTGAAAATCAATATTGCCAACCTCACGCCTTAAATAACTGAGCTGGTTCTGGTAGTCAGCTATTCGTTGGCGAAAGTCCTTTTCTTGTTGTCTCAAATCTTCGTAGGCCTTCACGTCAAAACCGAAGCTAGCAAGTTTGGTCTCCTTGGCCTGTATCTCTTTCTCGTAGCCCTGTGTTTCTTGCAGTAAAGTTTCGTACTCTTTTTTGGCAGTTTCAAGTCTCGCCTGATCGGTTCGACTTTTCTCGTCTAGATGGCTTATTTTGAGCTTCGCTTGCTTAATAAGACCTTGGCTATGACTCAAATCTTCTTTAGCTTTTCGGAGTTGAGACATGTAGCCACCATCCGTACCTTTGGCAGAAACACCTGTGGACAATGCAGTGAGAAGCTCTTCCTTTTTGGAGTGTTCCTCCTTTAGTTTATTGAGCTCTTCCTTACACCGGTCGTTCTCATCACGAGAAGTCTTATAGTTGTCGTTACTGTTGGCGATCAGCTCTTCAATCAATGCAGATTGTTGTAGAAGTCTGGTGAGTTTTGCGCCCTCTTCCTTGATATTCTCACGTAACAAGTCACTAGATGTAGTAAGCCTCGTGAGCTTGTCTGAAAGAGCTGTCTCCTCTTCTTCAAGCTGCTCTATGGTGCCACCTTTTACAAGTTCCGATTGGCGCTGTTTTCTGACTTCTTCAAGGTCATGTGTCAAGTTATCAATCTCTGTTGTGAGACGTTCTATTAGTGTGTTGTGTTCAGCCTTGATGGATTCATGCTCAGACCGTAATGTGGAGTATCGATCGTATTTCTCGGAACAGTCCTTGTACTGACAGCAACTAACGAAACGGGATAGTCTCTCTAGATCAGTTTGCACTTGCTGAAACTCCAAGAATGTGCGTTTGTCTTTGCGGAACTTTTCTAGCTTGGGTTCCACTTCCTCAGTTAGGAGACTCTTGATCTCGTTGAGTCTAGTGTCCTTCTTCATCATGGTCTTCTGTGCCTTCTCTTTTCTATCTTCGAAAGTTTTCGTGCCTGCTGCTTCCTCGATGAGAGATAATATTTCTGATGGCTTCATGTTGAGGACCTTGGTGATCTTACCTTGCATAATTAAGAAATTAGGATTATTGATGTTGAGTTGGACCGACTGAAAAAGGTTGAGAACGTTCTGCTGTTGTGCTTTGTGGCCGTTGACCAAGTACTTCGACGTTCCTCCTAGGATGATTTGCCTGGTGACACTGATCTTTGCATAGCCCTCGAATCCAATGGGAGACTTCTCAGTTTCAGAGTTGTCAAACACAATTGTAACACTTGCTTTGGTGACACCAGCTTGACCACGTTTATAGATAAGATCCTGCAAGTTCGACGCTCTGACAGTGGACATGCTAGCGATACCTAAGACAAAACATATCGCGTCAAGGATGTTTGATTTACCGGAACCGTTTAATCCCGTGATGGCGTTGAACTGTGGATCCCAATTGCTGATGACGGTACGAGTTGCATACGATTTGAAACCATCTATGATCAACTCTTCAACCTTCATTTTCGGTGGGGTAGTACGTTGTAGTACTTTTGTTAGTTATGTTGATGGTAGCCTGCAGAAACACCCAAACAACGCGAGCTATGTCTTCGCTGATAACGTTCGCTTGCAGAGTTAGAGATATATACCATGAAAGAATTTCCAGAATTTTTTTACACGGAGAAGTTGGGTTCGTCCAATCTTGTAGATAGGCTAAATCTGGGAATTTCTGGCCCAGACTACGATTTTTTTCTACATTGTGTTTTCACGGCTATATTGTAAAATGGCTGCAAACTGCGCAAGAACTCAAAAACAAGCACTGAATTCCAGCCACAAAAAAGTAGGTTCCCCCAAAATTTAGATAGTGATTTTGAGCTCGAGAGAGACATTTAGTATTTCTGTATTTCTAATAGCAAACGGATATAATTACCCTCAATAGTCTACTAACTAGTTAAGAGACTTCAATGACGACGGTAGTGTGGCATGAGTTTTGAATCTGCCAAAAATCACGGCAATTTTCTTAAAGCTTACAGCTAGATTAGAAATATAAATATAGCGGACAATCCAGAGCTTCAAAAGAAGTTGGGTTGACTGTTGCCTTGTGCATGACCATCGTTGTTTTGTTCAGCCGACGTGATCCAGTTGCACGAGCTTTCAAATACTTGAAGCTTCCAAGTACGTTCGACACACTTCTTTCTAAGAGGCACTCTTGCTTCTACCCGACGCTCAGGGTGAGGGTGATCAAAACATGCATCTGTTGAGACTTCGCCAGACACAACTTGCATTTCAAGCCTCACGGAGTACGTCAAAAGCTCGATTTCACACGAGATTGGTATTTGATGTGAGGCTGGGGGGCTTAAGCGACACCTCATATGTGACTGACTGGAATGTTGTATTGTTCCTACGACATGGCTCATAACATCCCAAAAATATATCAAGAGAGAAGACTGCTTGATGGCATCATAAGTATCATAGAACAGTAAATCGACTTTTCCGATTTTTCTTTTGACTCAACTTTGCATCATTCTTCGGACTCTTTGATGCCAGGGTTCCTTTGTTTGTGTTCGTACTGCACCGCTCCCTCGACAAGCTAAAAAAATACCACGCTCACATCGCATAGGCGAACAATCTCTTGATTCAACCCGGGAACCGCATTTAAGGAGCCTTCTGAGGACGGCTTCTCATCATCTTCAATACAATAATATTTTGGCGTCTTAAATCACCTCGGACTGATTCAACAGGGGGATAAACACGCTATTCATGGCACAGATAATCCAGATGTCCCCGTCAGATTCCACTAGACTGTCATTTTATGACAAGCTGTCGGGATTACCCAGTCTTCTTCCCGCTCGTTCACTGCGAATAGACTTGTGGCTGGCATTCATAAAGCACAAAGCCAAGGCGGCCCTCTTCATGGTCGGACTATGTATCTTTGCTTTGATCAACATCTTAGCGGCTTCCACAGGGTCTCTATATGCTCCTGATTTCACCAACACACCTGGAACACAATATTTTGATTTGGCAAACTATAAAGGTTCTGCTGATGGATGGCAACGAGATGAAAGAGTGCTATTTTGTGTTCCTTTGAGAGATGCCGCAGCACACTTGCCAATGTTCTTCAACCACATGAAGAACCTCAAATACGACCATAACCTCATAGACATAGCTTTTTTGGTAAGTGATTCCAAAGATAACACCATGGGTGAATTGAAGAAACATTTGCTTGAGATCCAACGCGATCCTGATGAAAAAATGAGGTTTGGAGAGATTGAGATTTTTGAAAAGGACTTCGGCCAGATCATTGGTCAGTCTTTCAGTGATAGACATGGCTTTGCCGCCCAAGGACCACGGAGAAAGCTTATGGCGCGTGCCAGAAACTGGCTTCTATCGGTAGCATTGAAGCCGTATCATTCATATGTTTACTGGAGAGATGCTGACGTAGAGACGGTGCCACCCACGATATTGGAGGATTTGATGCATCATGACAAGGATGTGATTGTGCCAAATGTGTGGAGACCATTGCCTGACTGGCTAGGCAACCAGCAGCCTTACGATCTTAACTCATGGCAAGAGTCTGAAGGAGGTCTTCAGCTTGCGGACACTCTAGATGAAGATGCATGCATTGTGGAAGGGTACCCAGAATATCAAACATGGAGACCTCATTTGGCTTACTTGAGAGACCCATATGGAGACCCGGAGGTGGAGATGGAGCTTGACGGTATTGGAGGTGTGTCCATCCTTACGAAAGCCAAGGTTTTCCGTCGCGGTGCCCACTTCCCAGCTTTCTCATTCGAAAAGCATGCTGAAACAGAAGCTTTTGGCAAATTGAGCAAAAGAATGGGATTCTCGGTTGTTGGGTTACCCCACTACGTGATTTGGCATATATACGAGCCTTCGCTGGATGACTTGAAACACATGGAGTGGATGGCTCTAGAGGAGAAGAGGCAGCAGGAGCAAGCCAAGATTCAGAAGGTCTACGACAAGGTCTGGGGCGAAGGGTTCCTGGATATGCAGCTGGACTGGGAGAAGGAGAAGAACGATATTCTCAAGAACACTGACGTGAACCGCAAGATCCACGTTGACTGGTCGGGCGTGGATGACTTGTTTATCGAAAAGGGCGACGATAAGCAGCTTGCCGACTTCCACCCCTAAGGCCGAGCATAAGCAGCGCCTTGAGACAGGCCTCGCGACATTAGACAAGGGAGCTCAGCTGATCTAGAAGCCTTAAGCCAGCACGAAGGGACGCCGCACGGCAGTTTTTTTTTTTTTCTTTAATTATTGCAACGTTTTGCTGCTTGATCTAGATTGTTAATCTGTGCCTGTCGCACTGGGCAACACCCAGTTTTGGGTGGAAATGTTGCAAGGTCTAACGGGAGCAGTGTGCACACAAGCCAGGGCTAGTGAGCAGTGCCCTGCCAGTATGGGATCGTGGGAGCGACAAAAGCCTTCTCGATTAGGAATTATCTCAAAAAAGGCCCTCGATCCTCCGGCTCACCTGAACCATTAACTTGCACCACACTCAACCACACACCCACCCCATTCTTTCCTTTACAAAGCAAGTACATACATTAGCACAATAGGCATGCCCGACTCGACATACCCAGACACTCAGGTCTGCAAAAAATGTAGCCTCTACATATCTGAGGGACACGCGTACGAGTTGGGTGACGACCGTTGGCACATACATTGCTTCAAATGTTCCAAGTGTGATAATTCTTTGGGCTGCAACTCCAACTTCCTTATATTGGGTGACGGCAACTTGATCTGCCTGTCTTGCTCCTACAACTGCAAACAATGTGGGAAGAAAATCGATGATTTGGCCATATTAACCGGAGATCAGGCCTACTGTTCTTCGTGCTTCAAATGTCGAGTCTGCAAGCTGAAGATCGAAGACTTGCGTTATGCCCGGACGTCCAAGGGCCTCTTTTGCATGTCGTGTCACGAAAAGTTGATTGCCAAAAAGCGAAAGTACGACATGAAGCGGAAGCAAATGGCCCACTTGGAGCTGCTGCTGAAACCAAATCCGGGGCTGCCAGGCAGTGCCGATAGTCCGCTGCTCTCAACTAGTCATGGGAACTTTCTGGACATTTACCTCAACTACCATAATTCCTCGCTGGCGTCGGTATTCAAGGACAAAGCACTTCCCAACCCCAATGTACCCAAGTCGACACCGCAAAGACAAACAGACCAAGCTAGCAAGGATGGAATCGAGGAAGTGAATGACTCGGATGATGAGCTCAATATTCGGAGAGCGGCCAGAAACCCTGACCTGGGGAAGACACACTCCCAAGACAACATCCTCGAGCTCATTGAATCATTCAGTGGACCAAACACACCATTGACGGAGGACACCGAATTAAACAAAGCGCCCCCAGAAACCAAGCAGCCCATCATTTCTACTCCGGACGAATTGAACGAACTACGCGCCCTGCCTCAGAACGATACCCTGAACTACGCAACGCCTCGGACAGAGACACTTCCTTCGTCACAGCCCAGTCTTGGGTCTGCTCCTCGTCTCGAGCCAGCGCTGAAGTCTCCACAGAAGGAGTTATTATTGTTGTCGCCGTCTCAGTACAATGATAAAAAGTTCCATAATACCACCGGCCCTCCTCCGGAGAATTTAGGAGTGAACACCGAGGAAATCACAAGGCGCTCTGCTGCATCATCTCCGATGGCCAGGGTGAACAGACAAGCAAGGGTGGTGGAGACAAACGACGACATCGTCGCATCCGACATTGGCCTGCTGTATAATGCATTTGAAAGCTCCATTAACACTACTCCGAAAAAGTCGAACACAAACGTGCTGAATAAGGTAATGGCGTCTCCGCCGCCTCGTTCCGCTTTACCAAATGTTCCTGCTACTCCTAAACGCCAAGGTCCTCCCACAGACCCTTTTGAGCCTCGTGGCTTGGGACTTGAGAATGTTGAGCTTCTGAAGCCAAATAGAGTGGTACAGCCTGCTACTCCAGCTGTTACGAACTTGGAGGAATCAATCGATGAAAAAGAGAACACAGACAGCACTCCACAATCATTTGGCCGGCGGAATACGTTCAAGGGCCCTAAGAACTTTTTGAAACACAAGCGTTCCACTTCTAGTGGGCTGGGTAGTGGGAAGTTTGGTGGCCTCTTCAAAAGCAAGGACGATCAGTCTCCCGGGCACGCACGTCATGTATCCGAGGGCTCTATAAACCATCACCTGGCCTTCACAACATCGCCGTTACCATTGAGCTCACCAATGAAGTACGGTGTATTTGGAAATGGTCACAACCGCTCGAGCTCCGACACTCACTATATGGCAGCCGGAGATCTGCAGGGGGAGCGCCAAAGACTTGACACAGAGATGCGTCAGTTGAGAATGGAGATCAATCTGTTAGAAGGTCGGAAGTCTACCGTGTTGTCCGAGATCGTCAAACTTGGATCAGAGAAAAATAAACTCAACGATTCTATCGCAGCCTTGAAGCATAAGGTGACGGAGGAGACAGAACATCATGAACTGATCTTACAAAACATCCACGATCTCGTGGCCGAAAAGAGAAGGTTGGTGGAGGAGAATCAGCAGTTGAAGGATGCAAACTCTCGCTTGAAGCGTGAGAGCAAACGCCATGTGGAATCTCCGGAGGTTAACACAACCCCAATGCATTCTACTGATCACAATAATGGTTCTTCTTCATCGTTACCATACGAGGCACATACCGAAGATCCAGTTGAGACCCAAAAGGCGACAAGACTACGCTTTTGGAGGAAGCCAAAGGTGCATGTGGCTGCCACAAATTCCTCTGCAGCTCAAAGCCTGCCTCAAACTCAACAAGGTACTCCAATGCAGAAGAGCTCCTCATCAAATTCTCCTGCGCAACATTCCAATGGAAGTGAAACAAACCTGCATTATAAGTTGAGTCAATCTTACTCTTCCAATGCTATACAACACCCAAGCCAGTTCCTCAACCCCGATAACAACGCCCAGCTGCAGCAAAATCAACAACAGCCTCAGCAGCAAGAGTCGGGTCCTCGAAAGGCGTTCAACTCTTTCATGAGCAGATCACGTTCTACGAACATTCTTGACTCCTTCGTCGGGCAACCTCAGAACAAATCAGACGACAATGGAGACGCTCCATTGCTCTCAAGCACGATCGAGAAGCGGGCGAAGTACGAGGATGAGGCTGTACCTTTGATAATTACTAAGTGTCTCGAGGAAGTTGAGAAGAGAGGATTGGATATGGAGGGCATCTATCGAATCTCAGGAGGAAACTCTGCCATCACGGCCATTTTGAATGCATTCCTGTCACTTCCTGCGAACCCAAAGGGCGACAAAAAGCACATGAATAAGTTGGCAGAGGTTATGGAAGGTGACATTCATGCTGTTACAAGCGCATTGAAGCGATACTTGAGAAAGCTTCCCGAACCTTTAATACCGTTTGCATGTTATGACGATTTCGTGAAGATTTGCAAAAATGATAATGATACACAGACAAGATGCGACGAACTCGTGGACAAGGTCGTGAACAAGTTACCAGCAGCCAACAGGCACACTTTATACTTACTCTCCAAGCACTTGGATTTGGTTGGCTATTACAACAATGTGAACCGAATGACCATGAAGAACCTTTCAGTGGTGCTTGCCCCTACAATAGCATGGGATCCCACAGGAGAAAGAGAGATGACGGATATGGGTCCTCGAAACGATACAACCGAGTTGCTTTTGCTGAATTTCTCGAAGGTATTTGCCAACTACGAGGTTTGATCGGGATTATCATGCACGCATTATAGAAGAACCACTGTGCCTTCTAGTTATATACAATAAATTAATGGATGTCTTTGATGTTTGGATTCGAGTACATCTCGTAGCGACGGTGACCAACTCGAAGTAGATGCTCTATAACTGAGAAAGACTTCTTTGGGAGCTTGCGGTGCTTACCAAATTCCTCACGAACATACAACCGCCAATGCTCCTGGTTTTCCACAGGCTTTGTTCTCACAGCTCTCATGCAAGATCTGTAAAGCTTGAGAACTTCTCTTTGTAGTCCGGATAATCTGGCCATGGTAGTTAAGGAGAAGCTGAAGATTGCATTCTCGAGAAGAGTCGAGTACGTAAAGGTGTGATCTGGATCATGTGACAGCCTTCCGCGTGAATCTGGGGTACACACCTCTTCGTGAGACATCCAAAAGGGACCTCCTAGACCTGGCAGAAGAAGATAAAGTAAAAAAAAAAAAAAAAGGAAAAAAGGTTTTTCGTTCGAGGGCACAGAAGGTTGCTAGAGCCGATCTATTTGCATTTGTTTTGAAGAAGATGGTAACGGTTGTATCATTGGTGAGACAGAATCTGTAAAGCGAAGGATCAAACTCATGCTTTGTAGTAATACTCGAGATTTTTGCTAACTACGAAAATGTT